>NC_139679.1:4524206-5183057 GCF_964106915.1 Podarcis gaigeae
ATGTTAGGGTGAGGTTTAAGGTTGGAGCTTGGGTTAGGGTTAGGGTCAGGGTTGAGGTTACTGTTAGGGTTAGGGTTACTGTTAGGGTTAGGGTTAGGGTTGGAGTTATGGTTACAGTTGGTGTTGGGGTTCCGGTTAGCATTAGCGTTAGGGTTGCAGAGGATTGGGGAAAGGGTAGGGTTAGGGTTAGGGTTAGGGTTGGAGTTATGGTTACAGTTGGTGTTGGGGTTCCGGTTAGCATTAGCGTTAGGGATACAGAGCATTGGGGAAAGGGTTAGGGTTAGGGTTAGGGTTAGGGTTAGGGTTAGGGTTAAGGTCACGATCAGGGATAGGATTAGGGTTTCGTTCATGGGTTAGGGTTGGAGATAGGGTTAGGGTTTAGGTTAGGGTAAGGGTTAGGGTTAGGGTTAGGGTTAGGTTAGGTTAGGTTAGGTTGAGGTTAGGGTTAGGGTTAGGGTTAGGGTTAGGGTTTAGGTTAGGTTAGGTTAAGTTAGGTTGGGTTAGGGTTAGGGTTATGGTTAGGGTTTGGCTTTGAGTTAGGTTTAGGGTTAGGGTTAGGGTTGGAGTTATGTTTACAGTTGGTGTTGGGGTTCGGGTTAGCGTTAGCGTTAGGGTTGCAACAGATTGGGGAGAGGGTTAGGGTTAGGGTTAGGGTTAGGGTTAGGGTTAGGGTCAAGGTTAGGGATAGTATTAGGGTTGTGTTAGGGTTAGGGTTAGGTTTAAGGTTGGAGTTGGAGTTAGGGTCATGGTTGAGGTTAGGGTTAGGATTAAGGTTAAGGTCAAGGTCAGGGATAGGATTAGGGTTAGGGATAGGGTTAAGGTTGAAGTTTGGGTTAGGGTTAGGGTTAGGTTTAGGGTTGAAGTTTGGGTTAGGATTAGGGTTGCGGTTAGGGTTAGGGTTGTGGTTAGGGGTAGGGTTAGGGTTAGGGTTAGGGTTAGGGTTAGAGATAGGGATAGGGATAGGGATAGGGATAGGGATAGGTTTAGGGTTAGGGTTACGGTTACGGTTAGGGTTACGGTTACGGTTAAGGTCTGGGTTTGGCTTTGGGTCAAGATCAGGGATAGGATTGGGGTTTCGTTCATGGGTTAGGGTTAGAGATAGGGTTAGGGTTAGGGTTAAGGTTGGAGTTTTGGTTAGGGTTAAGTTTAGGGTTAGGGTTAGGGTTAGGGTTTAGGTTAGGTATGGGTTAGGGTTAGTGTTAGGGTCAAGGTCAGGGATAGGATGAGCATTGCGTTCATGGGGTAGGGTTAGGGTTAGGGTTAGGGTTAGGGTTAGTGTTTAGGTGAGAGTTAGGGTTGGAGTTATGGTTACAGTTGGTGTTGGGTTTAGGGTTAGGGTTAGGGTTAGGGTTAGGGTTAGGTTAGGGTTAGGGTTTGGGTTAGGGTTAGGGTTGGAGTTATGGTTACAGTTGGTGTTGGGGTTCCGGTAAACGTTAGTGTTGGGTTGCAGAGGATTGGGGAAAGGGTTAGGGTTAGGGTCAAGATCAGGGATAGGATTAGGGTTTCGTTCATGGGTTAGGGTTGGAGATAGGGTAGGGTTAGGGTTAGGGTTTTGGTTAGGGTTAGGGTTAAGGTTGAAGTTTGGGTTAGGGTTAGGGTTAGGTTTAAGGTTGAAGTTTGGTTTAGGATTAGGGTTGCGGTTAGGGTTAGGGTTAGGGATAGGTTTAGGTTTAGGTTTAGGTTTAGGTTTAGGTTTAGTGTCAGAGCCACCCGAGGTCCCAGCTCACAAGAGACCAAAATCCAGTCCAAGTTATATACAAAAGGTTTTATTGAAGAACATTGTTGTCGTTACATCCAAGCTCCGTGGCTCAGCATCTGTTACCCTTAGATGTTTGAAGTCCCCTCTGAGTCAGTCCCGCCCCTGCACCAGCTTAAGAGGCTTGTACTGCTCCACCTTTTCCTCTCCTTCCTTTTCCGCTGGGTCTTCCTGCCCCCCTGTGCTCCCTCCCTTCGGGACTCCCCCGAGGCTGAGTCTTCTGACGCCTGCTCCCCCCTCCTTCGTGCTTTGGGACCAGGCTCCTCCTCAGGGCTCTCCTCATTTCCGCGCGCCTCCACATTTGAACTTGGCGCGCGTACGTTGCCTCTGACCTTCCTTTTGACCGTTACGCTACTCTCGGTACTACACTCCTCCCCTTCCGGCAGGATGTTCTGCTCCGAACTCCTTCCCCTCTCTGCTCCCTGTTCTGCTCTTTCTGACACACTGGTAACTCCACCCCCTTCACTCCGTTCCGACGGAGAGGCCGGTCCCGATCTCCAACCCCCACTGGGGATTCCCTCTTCGTTCCCCTGCTTCTGACTGCTTCCCTCTCTACTGCCCCTTGGCCTGACCAGGGGGGCTCCCTTTTGGGAATCCTCGGATTCACTTGACGGACTCACTGACAACCTCGGGTCGTCGTCGTCCTCTTCCTCGTCACCCTGGGACCCCTCCCCCTCGCTCTCTGTCCCTGAAACCCTGACATCCATCCCCCCCTCGAAGCCCCCCCTTCCCCCCTCCCGCCCATCGGGTGCAGGTTGTAGGAGCTGCAGCTCTTCGGAGGTGGATGCAGGATACAGGTTGTGTACCTCCATATCCTCTGCTTGCAGTTCGGTGTATGAGTGTTCGAATTCGGGTTCTTGACCCAAAGTGTTCTCTTCTCCCTCTTCCATTGGTACCTCGTCTGGTGCTGCCGGCCAAGGTCCCGTCAGCCATTTCCTGCGCCAGTCCTCCTCTGGTTGCTCGTCCCACCAATAAGAGGGTTCTGTGTCCACCCCTGAGCACGATCCCCTGGGCGGGCTAGATTCTGGCGTTCTCTCCTCGGCTGAAGAAAAACCCCGGAAAGTACTGTCTGAGAGTGTGGGCGTAAAGAGCCAGTCATCAAAGTACTCGGCTGGCATGGGTCTATGCGGGAAAAGGGCATGGAACTCGTCTTTTAGAAGAGGTTCGTCTAAAGCGTAGCCCGACACCCAACCGTTGGCACTGGCTGGAGTGCCCTCTGTGGCTAGAAAGTATTCTACCCCCTCTTTCGCCCATCTCGAGTCCAGGATTTCTGTGACCTCGTTGAGTGGTTCGACCCTAGGCGCCCTCTCCCTCTCCTGTGACTTAGTGTGTAATTGCGGGACTGTTTCAGACTCCTGAAACCTGTGCGGTGCCTTGTAGGGGGTGAGCACCGACCTGTGAAATACCGGATGCACTCTGGAACCTTCGGGGAGGGCTAGTCGAAAGGCTACAGGGTTGATCTTAGCCTCCACCTGGTACGGCCCTAACTGCCTGTGCCCTAGCTTCTTCTTGGCCAACGACTTGGCTGGCATTGCTTGGGCCGCTAACCACACCCAGTCCCCCACCTGGATCTCCTCCCCCGCTCTCCTGTTTTTGTCTGCCTGCACCTTATATGCTTGCTTGGCCAGCTCCAAATGTCTCCGCAACTCTTCGTGCACCTCCTGCAGCTCCGCTGCAAACTGGTCGGCTTCTTGCGGCACCCCCTCTCTCGGTGCCCCGAACCCCGGGAAGGTTCTGGGATGACGACCGTTGTTCGCAAAGAACGGCGTCACCCCCGTGGACGCGTGCTTCGTGTTGTTATAGGCAAACTCTGCCATCGGCAGGTAGTCCACCCAAGCTGCGGGTCGCTGATTGGCGTAACATCTCAGGTACTGCTGCATGATCGCGTTGACCCTCTCAGCTTGGCCGTTGGTCTGTGGGTGTCTCGCCGACGTTAGGTTGATCTTGACGTTCAGGATACCTAAAAGCTTCTGCCAAAAATTGGAAACAAACTGGCGCCCCCTGTCGGACAGGATGGACTGCGGCAGCCCATGCACCTTGAACACGTGATCAATGAAGAGTTTGGCAGTCTGCTCCGCCGTCGCCACCTTTGTGCACGGAATGAAGTGCGCCATCTTGGTGAACAGGTCCACAACCACCAGTACCGCTGTCTTCCCTCTGGAGCTGGGCAGGTCAGTAACGAAGTCCAGGGCTACCCTCTCCCACGGTTGCTGTGGCGTTTCCAGCGGTTCCAACAGCCCCGCTGGCTTCTGGTGTACTGGCTTGAACCTCTGACAAGTGTCACACCTGGCGATGTAATCCGCTACCTCTCCGCGCATCCGTGGCCACCAAAAGTCCCTTGCCACCAGTTCTATTGTCTTCTCCTTACCGAAGTGGCCAGCACTGGGGGCGTCGTGCAACTGCTGCAGAACCTTTGCGCGAAGCTCGTCGCTTGGCACGTAGAGGGCACCTTTGCGAGTTAGCAGTCCGTCGCGCAGTTGGAACTCTTCTCCACTCTGCACACCTCTGCGCAACTCCTCCATTTTGGACTGTGCGAACTGATCCACTTGCAACGCGCGTCGCACCGCGTCCAGATCTACTGCGATGGCAGCGCACGACCACGCCTGCGGTGCGAAAATGTGCTTGGCTGCTACTGGCGCCGCTTCATCGAGATATTGCGGTTTCCTGGATAGCGCATCGGCTATAACGTTGGAATCTCCTGGGATGTACTCTATCCGAAAGTCGAAATCCGCGAAGAATTCCGCCCAGCGCATGTGTCTCTGGCTTTGGAGCTTCGCCGTGCGCCAATACTCTAGGTTCTTGTGATCCGTGCGGACCTGTACTGTGTGCTTGGCTCCTATGAGGAAATGTCGCCACGCTTTGAAAGCTGCGTGAATGGCTAACAGCTCCCTGTCCCATATGGTGTAGTTTTGCTCCGCCTTGCTGAGCTTTCGGGAGTAAAAGACACCGGGTCTCCAGTTTCCATGTGGATCTTCTTGCAGGAGTACAGCTCCAACCGCCCTGTCTGACGCGTCGGTCTCCACTCGCATGGGCCTGCCTGGATTCACGTGCAGCAGTTGCTCCTCGGAGGCGAAAAGGCTTTTAAGCTTCCGAAAAGAGCGCTCTGCCTGTTCCGTCCACACGAACCTCTTCTTCTTGGAACTCAGAGTGTCCGTGATCGCTGCTGTCTCCTTTGCAAAACCTCTGATGAATTTGCGGTAGAAGTTGGCGAAGCCGACGAATCTCTGGACTTCCTTCCGATTGCGTGGGCTCTTCCAGTCCAACACCGCGCGGACCTTGACGCTGTCCATGGCCAGCCCCTTGTCGGACAGCTTGTAGCCCAGGAAATCCACCTCCATCACATCAAACTGGCACTTCTCTAACTTGGCGTAGAGCCTGTTCTCCCGTAGTCTTTGCAGGACTTCCTTTACGTCCCTCTCGTGGGCCTCTTCCGTCTCCGAAAAGATCAGGATGTCGTCGAGGAAACACACACATTTCTTGTAGAGGAGTCCCGCTAGCACGTGATGCATAAAGGCTTGGAATACGTGAGATCCATTTTGGAGACCAAACGGCATAACTCTGTATTCATACGTGCCCAGAGGCGTGAACATGGCCGTTTTCCACTCATCGCCCTCCCGGATGCGTATGAGGTTATACGCTCCACGCAGATCCAATTTGGTGAAGATCTTCCCCTTCCTCACGGTTGCTAGGAGATCATCTATCTTGGGCATGGGGAAGGCCTTGGGCTTGGTCATACTGTTTATGAACCTGTAATCCACAATGACTCTTTTTTGGGGCGTGTTTTTCTTCTTTACAAAGAACACAGGACTGCCCCCCACTGCTTTCGATTCCCGGATGAATCCACGCTTCAAATTGTGCTCTATGAACTCCCTGAGCTCTTGCATCTCGTCCTCAGACATGGAATACAGTTTTGCAGTCGGCAACTGCGCCCCCGGCACCAGGTCGATGGCACAATCATAAGGTCTGTGGGGCGGCAACTGGTCAGCTTCCTTCTCGCAGAAAACCTCCAGGAACCCTTCGTACTTGCTAGGTACTGCCTGCACCATGCCAAGTCGCAGCTGGTGCTCAGCCCCCTCCTCCTGGCAGGACTGGATGCAATTTTGAGCACAGTACGATGAGCAAAAGGTGATCTGGCGTTGGTACCACGCTACAGCAGGACTGTGTTTCTCCAGCCAACTCATGCCTAATACTATAGGCGTGTCAGACAGTTGGGTGACATTGAAGCTAATGACTTCTCGGTGATCTCCTATCCGCATCACCATGGGAGGTGTCTGTTGCACAACTTGCCCTCCTAGCAATTTCCTGCCATCCACTGTGACTACGTTCAGAGGCGTTGTGGCGGGCAGAAGCGCTATGCGATGCTGCTTGACGAATTGCATCCCCACGAAATCGGCATTGCTCCCCGAATCGATCGTGAGGGGCACTTCTAGGGTGGTCCCATTTGGCAACTGAAGTGTTGCAGTGAGCTGCACCGCTGGCTTGGGTGGTAAAGGGTCTGTGGGTTGCAAAGACGCTGGGGACTGTTCTACAGATTCGCCTGGCTGAGCCCCAGCAATTCTGCTTGCAGCCAGGCATTGTCGTTTCCCTGAGGTTCCTCTTCCTGGATCACTTCTGCAGCTACCGTCGCTAAAGCTGCAGTGTGTTTCTGGAGCCTCTGGGGGCACTCTTTCGCCATGTGCAGTGCACTGTCGCAGATGTAACACTTCCTGGTCCCTCTAGGAGGCTTCGCCTTTACTGCACCGGAAACTGGGGCTCTGGCTGTTGCTTGAGCCTTAGCACCACCAAGTTCCATCGGCTCCTCCCCCTGCCTCCCCAGTGGCGAGGGATGTGACTGACTGAACTCCCTGGGGATGAAAGAAGACGTCCTCGCTGGTGGAAGTACCTGACGTTCTTCCTCATTGTGCCAAGGACGTCCCTCGTGACGTATCCCAATCGCCAGCGCCCTCTGCACCACCTGCTCCAGGGTCTGAGGTCTGTCTCCCCTGGCAAGTTCGTCCTTTATGGGACCGCTGAGACCCTCCCAGAACAAATCCCTCACAGGTGTGCAGTCTTTTTCCCAGCGTAACGCAGTCAGTAAAGCAAAAAATCTGGAATGGTACTGACGCACAGTGGCTTTGCCTTGCCTCAGTCCAAATATCTCCCTGCGTGCAAGATCCAAATCTACGGTTGACTGGAAGCAGGCATCCATCGCTTTAATGAATTCATCAGAATCGCGGCGGGCAGGGCCATCTTCACGCCACAAATTGCGCAACCAGTCTCTGGCCGGCCCATGCAAGTGAGAAACAATAAACCCCACTTTCTCCTCCTCATCTTTAAAGTCATGACGAAGCAAGTGTAATGCATACAAAACGTCTGCTCTGAAACTGGGGTAGTGCTTCAGGTTCCCATCGAAGTGGGTGACTAGGCTGCCCCCCCGCCTTCCAAGTCCAATGCCCTCTGATCTGGACCCTGGGAACCCTTCCCTGTTTGCACGCTCCCACCTTGTTTGCAGGTCCTGGCAGCGCTTCTCCATTTCGTCATGCTTCTTCTGAGACGCAAGGACTGCAGCGGTGAGTTCGGAAACTGTAGTTCGCAGTGCTGTCAGCTGATCCTCCGCACTCATGGCTGTCACCGTGTGTGAGCTTTGCAAAAAAAAATTTTGCGTTCTTTGTGAGGGGACTTACTGTCAGAGCCACCCGAGGTCCCAGCTCACAAGAGACCAAAATCCAGTCCAAGTTATATACAAAAGGTTTTATTGAAGAATATTGTTGTCGTTACGTGGCTCAGCATCTGTTACCCTTAGATGTTTGAAGTCCCCTCTGAGTCAGTCCCGCCCCTGCACCAGCTTAAGAGGCTTGTACTGCTCCACCTTTTCCTCTCCTTCCTTTTCCGCAGGGTCTTTCTGCCCCCCTGTGCTCCCTCCCTTCGGGACTCCCCCGAGGCTGAGTCTTCTGACGCCTGCTCCCCCCTCCTTCGTGCTTTGGGACCAGGCTCCTCCTCAGGGCTCTCCTCATTTCCGCGCGCCTCCACATTTGAACTTGGCACGCGTACGTTGCCTCTGACCTTCCTTTCGACCGTTACGCTACTCTCGGTACTACACTCCTCCCCTTCCGGCAGGACGTTCTGCTCCGAACTCCTTCCCCTCTCTGCTCCCTGTTCTGCTCCTTCTGACACACTGGTAACTCCACCCCCTTCACTCCGTTCTGACGGAGAGGCCGGTCCCGATCTCCAACCCCCACTGGGGATTCCCTCTTCGTTCCCCTGCTTCTGACTGCTTCCCTCTCTACTGCCCCTTGGCCTGACCAGGGGGGCTCCCTTTTGGGAATCCTCGGATTCACTTGACGGACTCACTGACAACCTCGGGTCATCGTCGTCCTCTTCCTCGTCACCCTGGGACCCCTCCCCCTCGCTCTCTGTCCCTGAAACCCTGACAGTTAGGGTTGGAGATAGGGTTAGGGTTTAGGTTAGGGTTAGGTTTAGGGTTAGGGTTCGGGTTAGGTTAGGTTACTGTAGGGTTAGGGTCAGGGGTTTGTTTAGGGTTTTGGTTTGGGTTTGGGTTTGGGTTAGGGTTAGGGTCTGGGTTAGGGTTAGGGTTAGGGTTAAGGTCAAGATCAGGGATTAGGGTTAGGGTTCCGGTTAGGGTTAGGGTTAGGGTTAGGGTTTGGGTTTGGGTTCGGGTTAGGTTAGGTTAGGGTAGGGTTAGGGTTAGGGGTTTGTTTAGGGTTTTGGTTTTGGTTTTGGTTAGGGTTAGGGTTAGGGTTAGGGTTAGGGTTAGGGTTAGGGTTAGCGTTAGGGTTAGGGTTAGGGTTAGGGTTTGGGTTAGGGTTTGGGTTAGGGTTAGGGTTGGAGTTATGGTTACAGTTGGTGTTGGGGTTCCGGTTCGTGTTAGCGTTAGGGTTGCAGAGGATTGGGGAAAGGGTTAGGGTTAGGGTTAGGGTTAGGGTTAGGGTTAAGGTCAAGATCAGGGATTGGATTAGGGTTTCGTTCATGGGTTAGGGTTGGAGATAGGGTTAGGGTTTAGGTTAGGGTTAGGGTTCGGGTTTGGGTTAGGTTAGGTTAGGGTAGGGTTAGGGTTAGGGGTTTGTTTAGGGTTTTGGTTTTGGTTTGGGTTAGGGTTAGGGTTAGGGTTGGAGTTATGGTTACAGTTGATGTTGGGGTTCCGGTTAGCGTTAGCGTTGGGTTGCAGAGGATTGGGGAAAGCGTTAGGGTTAGGGTTAGGGTTAGGGTCAAGATCAGGGATAGGATTAGGGTTACGTTCATGGGTTAGGGTTGGAGATAGGGAAGGATTAGGGTTAGGGTTTTGGTTAGGGTTAGGGTTAAGGTTGAAGTTTGGGTTAGGGTTAGGGTTAGGGTTAGGTTTAAGGTTGAAGTTTGGTTTAGGATTAGGGTTGCAGTTAGGGTTAAGGTTAGGGTTAGGGTTAGGGTTAGGGTTAGGGTAGGCAAAACAAAACAAATTCCTTCCAGTAGCACCTTAAAGACCAACTATGTCAGTTCTTGGTATGAGCTTTCGTGTGCATGCACACTTAGGGTTAGGGTAGGGTTAGGGTTACGGATAGGGATAGGGATAGGTTTAGGGTTAGGGTTAGGGTTAGGGTTTGGGTTAGGGTTAGGGTTGGAGTTATGGTTACCGTTGGTGTTGGGGTTCCGGTTAGCGTTAGCTTTAGGGTTGCAGAGGATTGGGGAAATGGTAGGGTCAGGGTCTGGGTTAGGGTTAGGGTTAGGGTTAGGGTTAGGGGTTTGTTTAGGGTTTTGGTTTGGGTTTTGGTTAGGGTTAGGGTTGGAGTTATGGTTACAGTTGGTGTTGGGGTTCCGGTTAGCGTTAGCGTTGGGTTGCAGAGGATTGGGGAAAGGGTTAGTGTTAGTGTTAGGGTCAAGATCAGGGATAGGATTAGGGTTTTGTTCATGGGTTAGGGTTGGAGATAGGGTTAGGGTTTGGGTTAGGGTTAGGGTTAGGGTTAGGGTTAGGGGTTTGTTTAGGGTTTTGGTTTTGGTTAGGGTTAGGGTTAGGGTTAGGGTTAGGGTTAGCGATAAGGTTAGGGTTAGGTTAGGATTAGGGTTTGGGTTAGGGTTAGAGTTGGAGTTATGGTTACAGTTGGTGTTGGGGTTAGGGTTAGGGTTAGGGTTAGGGTTAAGGTCAAGATCAGGGATTGGATTAGGGTTTCGTTCATGGGTTAGAGTTGGAGATAGGGTTAGGGTTTAGGTTAGGGTTAGGGTTAGGGTTCGGGTTCGGGTTCGGGTAGGTTACTGTAGGGTTAGGGCTAGGGGTTTGTTTAGGGTTTTGGTTTTGGTTTTGGTTTTGGTTTTGGTTTTGGTTAGGGTTAGGGTTAGGGTTAGGGTTAGGGTTAGGGTCTGGGTTAGGGTTAGGTTTAGGGTTAGGGTTAGGGTTAAGGTCAAGATCAGGGATTAGGGTTAGCGTTAGGGTTAGGGTTAGGGTTCGGGTTTGGGTTAGGGTTAGGGTTAGGGTTGGAGTTATGGTTACAGTTGGTGTTGGGGTTCCGGTTCGCGTTAGGGTTAGGTTAGCTTAGGGTAGGGTTAGGGTTAGGGGTTTGTTTAGGGTTTTGGTTAGGGTTAGGGTTAGGTTTAGGGTTAGGGTTAGGGTTAGGGTTAGGGTTAGGGTTAGGGTTAGCGTTAGCGTTAGGGTTAGGTTAGGGTTTGGGTTTCGGTTAGGGTTAGGGTTGGAGTTATGGTTACAGTTGGTGTTGGGGTTCCGGTTCGTGTTAGCGTTAGGGTTGCAGAGGATTGGGGAAAGGGTTAGGGTTAGGGTTAGGGTTAGGGTTAGGGTTAAGGTCAAGATCAGGGATTGGATTAGGGTTTCGTTCATGGGTTAGGGTTAGGGTTAGGTTAGGGTAGGATTAGGGTTAGGGGTTTGTTTAGGGTTTTGGTTTGGGTTTTGGTTAGGGTTAGGGTTAGGGTTAGGGTTGGAGTTATGGTTACAGTTGGTGTTGGGGTTCCGGTTAGCGTTAGCGTTGGGTTGCAGAGGATTGGGGAAAGGGTTAGTGTTAGTGTTAGGGTCAAGATCAGGGATAGGATTAGGGTTTCGTTCATGGGTTAGGGTTGGAGATAGGGTAGGGTTAGGGTTAGGGTTTTGGTTAGGGTTAGGGTTAAGGTTGAAGTTTGGGTTAGGGTTAGGGTTAGGTTTAAGGTTGAAGTTTGGTTTAGGATTAGGGTTGCAGTTAGGGTTAGGGTTAGGGTTAGGGTTAGGGTAGGCAAAATAAAACAAATTCCTTCCAGTAGCACCTTAAAGACCAACTAAGTCAGTTCTTGGTATGAGCTTTCGTGTGCATGCACACTTAGGGTTAGGGTAGGGTTAGGGTTAGGGTTAGGGATAGTGTCAGGGGCTCAGGAGCAGAGGCACAGGAGAGGGAGGAAATGGAGAGTGAGGGGGAGGAATCCGAGGGGAGCGTAGGCGGTGACAGTGGTCAGAGGGATTCCATGAGCCTCTCCAGCGAATCAGAAGATTCACAGAAGGGAGCGCCGATGGCCAGGGCAAGGGGGGTGCCAAGGGGGAAACCCCAGAAGGAAGGGGCCAGCGGGGACTCCCAGAGCAGCAGTTGGAAATCAGGACCAGCTTCCCCACCAGAGTGCAGTGGGGGGGAGGAGTCCCAGGCATCGGGACCAGTGTTTTCACCACCAGCGAGAGGAGATGAGTCAGGATTGGCCACGCCTCCATCGGAGAGCGGGGAAACGGTCAAGAGGAAAGTTACCGGCTGGGCGCGCGCGCCAGGTTCAAATGTACTGGCGAGCGGCACAGCAGGTAGCCCGGATAGGGAGCCAGGTCCTAAAGCCCGCCGGAAAGAGGGGCAAGACTCAGGGGGGTCAGCGTCAGAAGAGTCCAGAAAGGAGGAAACCCCAGGGGGCAGAAGGACCCAGAGGAGGAAAGAACAACGGAAGAGGTGGAGTAAAGCTAGAGTCTTAAACTGGTGTCTAAGAGGCGGAGACTCAGATGGAGCTTCGCCGATCTAAGCTCTAAGACGTAGAGTTGCACGCTGTGGTTTGGAAATGGAAACTAGCAGCCAGGAAGAGGGAAGACGAAGCAGCTGCTGTCTGCCAGGATCTGCGAACCAGGTTGGAAGTGTTGACTAAACAGGGGCTACCGGGACCCAGACCAGAGGGGATTGGGCTGGGAAAGAGAGGAGGGAGCCTTGTGTCTCATTTCGATGGGAATCTGCAGCAGTATCCTAACTTCAGAGCAGACGTGGTTTTCACCCTAGAGTTGCTGGAGAAGGACTTTAGAGATGAGCAGGAGAAAGTAGGCTTCATACTAACGCATCTCCACGGAGACGCTAAAGCGTGGCTGCGGAATCTGTACCGGGATAAAGACCCAGCCCTCAAAAATGCGAAAGCCTTACTTAAGGCGATGGATGCGTGCTTTTTATCAGAGATTGATGTAGATATCGCCAGGAAAGAGATACATGGATTGAAGCAAGACAGAGCCACTGTAAGGCAAATTCACTCCCGCTTTTTTGCTTTGGTCAAAGCGCTGGGATGGGAAAAAGTCAGCTGCCGTCAGGGACCTGTTCTGGGAGGGGTTGAACGGGGCTGTGAAAGACGAAATTGCGAGGGGGGGAGCGACCCCAAACCACTAAAGACGTGATCCAGAGAGCGCTGACGATTGGGGTGAGGCTGGAGGAACGTTCCTGGAGCAAGGACGAAGGGCGTTGGGGACGCACGCCAGCAAGAGCACCTCCTTTCTTTCCCAGGGAGACAGCGCACGCTCAATCCACGCCCCCATTGGGAGGGGGAGAGGAGCCGATGGAGTTAGGTGGTGCCAAGGCTCAGTCAGCAGCCAGAGCCCTAATGCCGGGAGCAGTCAAACCGAAGCCTCCTAGAGGAAACAGGAAGTGTTACATCTGCGACAGTGCTCAGCACATGGCGAAAGAGTGTTCCCAGAGGATTCACAAGCACACTGCAGCCTCAGCGACAGTTACAGAAATAGTTCAGCAGAGTGCACCACAGCAGGGAAACGACGAAGTCTGGCTGGAAGTGGAGCCACTGGGGCCCAGCCAGACAAGTCAGTGAAGCAGTCCCCAGGGATCTTACAGCCCACAGACCCCCTCCCACCCAAACCAGTGGTGCAACTCACGGCATCGCTTCAGCTGCCCACTGGACTCACCATGGAAGTCCCTATTACCATTGACTCTGGCAGCAATGCAGACTTTATAGGAGTGGATTTTCTCAAGCAACATAACGTAGCACTCCTACCGGCCACGATGCCCCTGAACCTCGTCACGGTAGACGGCAGAGAGCTACTGGGAGGGCAAGTGCTGCAGCAAACACCGCCAATGGTGATGCGAATTGGAAATCACCGCGAAGTCATCAGCTTCAACGTCACCCACCTGTCGGACACGCCCATAGTGTTGGGCATGAGTTGGCTGGACAGGCACAGCCCGGCATTAGCATGGTACCAGCGTCAACTGACCTTCGGCTCCTCCTACTGCGCAGAACACTGCATCCTCGCTAACCAAGAAGATGAGGGGCACGAGGATGGACCACAGCTGCACTTAGGCATGTTGCAAGCGGTACCCAACAAGTACAAAGAGTTTTTGGAGGTCTTCTGCGAGAAGGAAGTGGACAACCTGCCTCCCCACAGGCCATACGACTGCAAGATTGACCTCCTGCCGGGGGCGATGCTGCCGACGGGGAAACTGTATTCCATGTCTGAGGATGAAATGCAGGAACTCAGGGAGTTCATAGATCACAACTTGAAGCGGGGATTCATCCGAGAATCCAAAGCAGTGGGGGGCAGTCCCGTGTTTTTTGTGAAGAAGCGGGACACGCCCCAAAAGAGGCTGGTAGTTGATTTCAGAATTTTAAATTCGAAAACCAAGCCCACAGCCTTCCCCATGCCCAAGATCGATGACCTGCTGGCGACGGTGAGGAAGGGTCGCATCTTTACCAAGTTGGATCTACGCGGAGCGTATTATCTCATACGCGTGCGGGAGGGCGACGAGTGGAAGACGGCCATGTTTACGCCGCTAGGCACCTATGAAAATAGAGTTATGCCTTTTGGATTACAAAATGGTTCCCACTGTTTTCAAGGCTTCATGCACCACGTCTTAGCGGGTCTCCTCTACAAGAAGTGCGTCTGCTTCCTGGACGACATCCTGATCTTCTCGGCGTCGCAGGAGGCCCACGAGAGAGATGTCAAGGAAGTCCTGCAGCGGCTGAGAGAGCACAGGCTTTGTGCCAAGCTGGAAAAGTGCCAGTTCGACGTGACGGAGGTGGATTTCCTGGGCTACAAGCTGTCCAACAAGGGACTCGCCATGGACAGCGCCAAGGTCCGCTCGGTGCTGGACTGGAAAAGCCCGCGCAATCGGAAGGAGGTCCAGAAGTTTGTCGGCTTTGCCAACTTTTATCGCAAGTTTATCAAGGGTTTCGCTATGCAGATGGCGGCCATCACCGACACCCTCAGCTCCAAGAAGAAGAAGTTCATCTGGACGGAGCAGGCGGAGCAGTCCTTTCAGAAGCTCAAGCGTCTCTTCGCGTCCGAAGAACAACTACTACATGTGAACCCCAGCAAACCCATGAGGGTTGAGACGGACGCCTCAGACAGAGCCGTGGGGGCGGTCCTGTTGCAGCGAGACCACCAAGGGGACTGGAGGCCGTGCGCTTTCTACTCCAGGAAACTCAGCAAGTCGGACCAGAACTACACCATCTGGGACAGAGAGTTGCTGGCCATTCATGCATCATTCAAGGCGTGGCGGCACTTCCTCATCGGAGCCAAACACGCAGTGCAGGTCCGCACGGACCATAAGAACTTGGAGTACTGGCGCACGGCGAGGTTCCTAAACCAGAGACACATCCACTGGGCGGAGTTCTTTGCAGATTTCGACTTCAGGATAGAATACATCCCGGGAGACAACAACCTCATGGCGGATGCGCTATCCAGGAAGCCGCAGTATCTCGAGGAAGAGGCACCGGTGGCGGCCAAGCACATTTTCGCACCGAAAGCGTGGGCATGCGCCTCAGCTACGGTGGACCTGGACGCAGTACGTCGCGCGCTGCAGATGGACTCCTTCGCACGAGCCAAGATGGAGGAGGTGCGCAGTGGCACAGCGAAGGATGAGTTCCAGATACGCGACGGACTGCTCATCCGCAAAGGGGCCCTCTACGTGCCGGGAGACGACCTCCGCGCGAGAGTACTGCAACAGTTACACGACGTGCCCAGTGCTGGGCACTTCGGCAAAGAGAAGATGGTGGAATTAGTAGCCAGAGATTTTTGGTGGCCCAAGATGCGGGGAGAAGTCGCGGATTACGTCAATAGGTGCGACACCTGCCAAAGGGCCAGGCCAGTACACAGGCCGCCGGCGGGACTGTTGGAACCGCTACAAACACCGCTCGAACCGTGGGAGAGGGTGGCCCTGGACTTTGTCACTGATCTGCCCAGCTCGAGGGGCAAAACAGCAGTAATCGTGGTAGTGGACTTGTTCACCAAGATGGCCCACTTCATTCCTTGCGTGAAGGTGGCCACAGCGGAGCAGACCGCCAAGCTGTTCGTAGACCACATGTTCAAGGTGCACGGCCTACCACGGTCTATCCTGTCCGACCGGGGGCGCCAGTTCATCTCCAGCTTCTGGCAGAAGCTGATGGGCATCCTGAACGTCAAGGTCAGCCTAGCGTCGGCAACAATGGGCGGCATCCCAGAACTTTCCCGGGTTTAGAGAAAGTGAGGGAGGGGGAGCCGCAGGGAGCAGAGGCCTTGGTAGCAGAGTTACAGGAGGTCCACGAGCAACTCCGAAGGCAGTTAGAGCTAGCTAAACACGCGTACAAAATGCAAGCGGACAGACACAGGAGAGTTGGGGAGGACATCCGGGTGGGGGACTGGGTCTGGTTAGCAGCCCAGGCAGTGCCGGCCAGATCGTTAGCTAAGAAGAAGCTCGGGCACAAGCAGCTAGGCCCTTACCAAGTCGAGGCACAGATCAACCCAGTGGCCTTCCGGTTGACACTCCCGGAGGGATCCAGAATGCACCCGGTCTTTCATAGATCGGTGCTCACGCCCTACAAAGCACCTGACAGGTTTCAGGCGCCAGGGACAGCACCAGACCCGCTCAGAGACGCACCCACGAAGGGGGGCTCGCCGAGGGCAGAGCCGCTCAACGAGGTCACGGAGATTTTGGACTCGAGATGGGGGGAAGAGGGGGTTGAATATCTCCTCGCCAGGGAAGGTACCCCGGCCAGCGCCAACAGCTGGGTACCGTACTATGCCGTGGAGGAGCACTACCTCAAAGACGAGTTCCACGCACTGTCCCCACACAGGCCCATGCCGGCAGATTATTTCGACGAATATCTTTTCACACCCACACTCTCAGCCAGCACGTTTCAGGGGTTCTCTTCAGCGGAGGACACGACGCTAGAGACTAGCTCTCCAGAGGGATCGCTCTCGGGGTTTGGTACAGGGGGCTCCTATTGGTGGGAGGATCAACCTGAGGTGGGGTGGCGCAGAGAACTGCCGAGAGGGCCATTGCACGCAGCATCACCCCAGGCGACAGGGGAAGAGGGGGTCATGGGCGAGTTGGGGGAAGATCCCGGGTTCGAACACACCGCCCAGGAGATGGAAGCAGAGGAGATCGCCGTCGACGAGACCATGGAGGACTTATCCGGCTGGCTGCATGACACGGGGGACGAACTGTATCCTGCACTCACCCCCACAACACTGGAGCACCCAGAACCCGCACCTGAAGAGGGGGAGGGGGGAAGGGGGGCTTCGAGGGGGGGATGGATGTCAGGGTCAGGGGCTCAGGAGCAGAGGCACAGGAGAGGGAGGAAATGGAGAGCGAGGGGGAGGAATCCGAAGGGAGCGTAGGCGGTGACAGTGATCAGAGGGATTCCATGAGCCTCTCCAGAGAATCGGAATATTCACAGAAGGGAGCGCCGATGGCCAGGGCAAGGGGGGTGCCAAGGGGGAAACCCCAGAAGGAAGGGGCCAGCGGGGACTCCCAGAGCAGCAGTTGGAAATCAGGACCAGCTTCCCCACCAGAGCGCAGTGGGGGGGAGGAGTCCCAGGCATCGGGACCAGTGTTTTCACCACCAGCGAGAGGAGATGAGTCAGGATTGGCCACACCTCCATCGGAGAGCGGGGAAACGATCAAGAGGAAAGTTACCGGCTGGGCGCGCGCGCCAAGTTCAAATGTACTGGCGAGCGGCACAGCAGGTAGCCCGGATAGGGAGCCAGGTCCTAAAGCCCGCTGGAAGGAGGGGCAAGACTCAGGGGGGTCAGCGTCAGAAGAGTCCAGAAAGGAGGAAACCCCAGGGGGCAGAAGGACCCAGAGGAGGAAAGAACAACGGAAGAGGTGGAGTAAGGCTAGAGTCTTAAACTGGTGTCTAAGAGGCGGAGACTCAGATGGAGCTTCGCCGGTCTAGGATCTAAGACGTAGAGTTGCACGCTGCGGTTTGGAAATGGAAACTAATCTTCAATAAAGACTTTTATACGTTATTACTGACTAGCGTTGGTCCTCTGTGAGCTGGGACCTGGAGGCAACTCTGACAGCTGCGTTTAGGGTCAGGGTCAGGGATAGGATTAGGGTTGTGTTCATGGGTTAGGGTTGAAGATAGGGTTAGGGTTAGGTTTAAGTTTGGAGTTTGAGTTAGGGTCATGGTTGAGGTTAGTGTTAGGGTCAAGGTCAGGGATAGGATTAGGGTTAGGGTTAGGGTTAGGGTTAGGGTTGAGGTTGAGGTTGAGGTTAGGCTTAGGGTTAGGGTTAGGGTTAGGGTTAGGTTTCAGGTTGAGGTTGAGGTTGAGTTTAGGGTTAGAGTTAGGGTTGGGTTGGGTTGGGTTGGGTTGGGTTAGGGTTAGGGTTAGGGTTAGGGTTAGGGTTAGGGTTGAGGTTAGGGTTAGGGTTAGGGTTAGGGTTAGGGTTAGGGTTAGGGTTAGGGTTAGGGTTAGGGTTGAGGTTAGGTTAGGTTAGGTGAGATTAGGTTAGGGTTAGGGTTAGGGTTAGGGTTAGGGTTAGAGTTAGGGTCAAGGTCAGGGATAGGATGAGCATTGCGTTCATGGGGTATGGTTGGAAATAGGTCTAGTGTTAGGTTTAAGGTTGGATTTTGGTTTAGGGTCAGGGTCAGGGTTGAGGTTAGGGTTAGGGTTAGGGTTAGGGTTAGGGTTGAGGTTAAGGTTGAGGTTAGGGTTAGGGTTAGGGTTAGGGTTGAGGTTAGGGTTACGGTTAGGATTAGGCTTGCAGTTAGGGTTAGGGTCAGGGATAGGATTAGGGTTTTGTTCATGGTTTAGGGTTGGAGATAGGGTTAGGGTTAGGTTTAAGTTTGGAGTTTGAGTTAGGGTCATGGTTGAGGTTAAGGTTAGGGTCAAGGTCAGGGAAAGGATTAGGGTTAGGGTCAAGATCAGGGATAGGGTTAGGGTTAGGGTTTAGTTTATGTTTAATGTTAAGTTTAGGGTTATTGATAGGGTTAGGGTTTGGGTTAGGGTTAGTATTATTGATAGGTTCTGTGCCCCACAGTTGTATAGACCTGATGGCATTCATCCCTGTGGAACACCCTCCCTTCAGATGTCAAGGAAGTTTTTAATGTTTGATGTTTTACTATGTTCTGCTGTGTTATTATGTTGGGTAGGGTTGCCATAGTCCCTAGTTCTCATTTTCAGCGTTATAATTTCTACTATTTTCCCCCTCCTTCCCCCCCAGCCCACCTACAAATGTGTCCTGGCCAACAAGTCCTCTTTTTTGCTCTTCAAAATATGACAACCCTATGTTGGAAGCCACCCAGAGTGGCTGGGGCAACCCTGTCTGGTTTAAGTAATATGTTGTTGTTGTTGTTGTTGTTGTTGTTGTTGTTGTTGTTGTTGTCATAAATTCATAATCCATTCACTGAAATAGGCATTTTCAAATGATAGCTTCCTATGAATGGTTTTAGAAGATAGATATGGGTAGCGCATACCTTCACACAAGACTCTCCAGATTATTGATGTTGCGCTGGGTCTATGTGTTTCATGTCAGTACATTCAGAAGAAAGGTCCAAATGCAATAAATCTGAGAAACACTATCATGTCATGGTCAGCACCAGCACACAGCATGGTCAAGCAATGACCCAGAGTCCTGGAAATCTGCAGGGCTCTAACAAGTCAAGCATTTCAGCAACTCATGTATAAAATACATTTCTACCCTGCCTTTTCATACAGCTCTTCTGGCTGGTCTATCATTACTCACATGGCCAGTGCTGAAGGAGGATTAAGGACTGCAGCCATGAGTGAATGGCACACTCCCACTGAGGAAAAGGGTGTCTAGTCAGGGAGGAGATGCCAGAGGTCTCTTGAGCAAGCGCCCACAAAGAACTGGAGCCGGGTGATCTGTGATCCAACTTCCTGGGTGCATTGTCCAGCATACCAGAGAATGTGAGGAATCTGTCATTACTGCTTTTGGGTTAGTTCATTCTTCCAGCCAAATCACATGGAGCTGAACTCTAGGGAAATCACAGAGAACATGATTAGCTCAGTTGTAGCAGTACGGTACATTGCCAAAATAGGAAGGAGACTGGTGCATAGCTGTCAACTTTTCCCTTTTCTTGCAAGGAATCCTATTTGGAATAAGGGAAAAGTTGACAGCTATGGACTGGTGGGGTGAACAGATGAGATGGTGGGTAGAAAAAAAACATGGATTGCAGCAGGGGTCAGAGTTTAGTTGTTTATGGTGGGGCGGATCTGTGATCAGAGTAGTGGGCCTGAAGAATTAGAGCACATGTGTCACAGTAACTCACTGACATACTAACCTACCAGCCCAGGGAATGGAAAGCTTGGAGTCACTAAGCCTTTAATCCCCCTTGTTTCTGATCTGCTTTACTCTTCTTAAAGTGACAGAAGAAAGATTAAAGGAAGGGGTGAGTGGGGAGGAGGCACCCACTTCTCTTTCCCTTAGGGCGACCACCTCCCCTTGGAAAGACAGCATGCAAGTCTGCCCCCTGACGAGAAAACAGTCTGGATTCTTTCGGGGTGGTATGCACAATCAGACAGGAACATAATACAAGAGGAAGAACTGGTGCTGTGGATCCCCCTGTCCTTTCCTGATAGTACCATCAGGGTTTGCCAGAGAGGAAATGCGTGACCTGGGCAAATTGGGCAGTTCAGTAACCATGGGACAGGCATTTTCAGACAGCTGAACTGGCTCAGCAACAAATCTAGACTAAGCGGATGAGCACCTGCTCAAATGACATGCATCAGCCACCTCAATGTACAGGGGCTGCTGGGAAAATCCACCTGGAACTTGACCTTAGTCACACTGCAATCTATGGCAACTAACTCAAGTGAAGGCTTCAGAGTTCTGAACAGGCCTCCCCCTACCATACACAGCCAAAGAACCAAGAAGTGACTGAAAACCTCTTGGTAATGGCAATCTCACAGCAAATTCAATTTGTGAAACAACAACAACCAGCCAGCCAGCAGTCTTCACAGGTCATATCCAGGACTGTTCTGCAAGTGTAGCAGATGCCTGCTTGCACAACAGAATGTTCCACTCACCTGCAGCTCCCCATGTACCCTCGAAATCTGCTCCAGAGGGTTCTCAAACCCTCCAAAGCAGATTTTGAGGCTGTTCAGGGAGAAGAGAAGAAGCAGAAGGACCACCATGTCAGCGGGGCCCCCATGTGCAGCACTGAATACAACCCAGAAAAAGCAGAAATTCCGCTCCCGGCCCAAAAGTCTCATTGAAGGCCCTTGCTCTGCTGTTTCGCTGCTCTTTTCCCTTTCAATCACCATCACCAACATCATTCTGATTTTATATTTTTAACTTGTTTTAATTGTACTGAGTTTCTGTATACCGCTCAGAGACGGTAATTAAGCAGCATATAAATTGTCAAAATAAAAGAATAAACTCATACATCTGCCTCAGGTGCTCCTAGTTGTTGCTGGTGTCCCCCCTCCAGGTTGCACCGTTGGTTTATGAGCTCGTGCGTAGGGTGCATAGCTGTCAACTTTTCCCTTTTCTTGCGAGGAATCCTATTCGGAATGAGGGAATTTCCCTTTTAAAAAGGGAAACGTTGACAGTTATGGTAGGGTGGCCAGGTTGAAACTCAGTGAAGAACACTTGCAAAGGTAGCTGTGGACATGGTTGCTTTCCCTGCACCTCCTTGCCTACCTTTGGCAGGAAGCTGGACTTCACATTTGCCCACCCGCAGATGGGAGAGGGCTCAGCAAAAGACATCAGGGTGGCTGGGGCTCTGCCAACAGCCCAAGAGATGCCTTGTCCTAACACCAGGCCTATTCAAATAACCCCCTCGAAAGCACAACCTGGAGCAAATTTTCCATCTGTCAAATGACCACGTTGACCTTGCCTTTCATCAGTACCACCTACCCAAACAATTACTTATCTGAAGGAGTGGCCTGGCCCCAGCTGGGCCTTTACCTTTGCTCTGGTTTCCAGAGCCTTACAGTCACCTTTGACTTGTTAGGTTTATTCTTGGCAAACAAAATCATGAGAACATCCATGGGAGAGCAGCACAGGCGAATGGTCAGGGGGCCTCGATGACCCTCTACAATCTCACTGTAATATCTTGGATCCAAGCCCAGGAATGCGGCGTCCATGTTCAAATGGCGCAAGAGCATGGGGCAAGCAGGCAAAGACCACCCTCAAGGTCTGCTCTTGTGGGCCTCTTCTCAGGGCGATCTAGCCTCAACTGCCCCAATGTGTTTTAATCTGATAGTATTGTTTAATGCGTTTTTCAAATATGTAGTTGCAAGTCACTTTGGTAGGATTTTTAGATCCTGAATAGCAGGATATAAAATGGTAATACTCTCATTCATTCATTCATTCATTCAGCCTTTATTGGCATAATATGAAATGGTAACAAATACATACCCTCCAACATTTTTCTGATGAAAATAGGGATGTCCTATTCCATTGTAGTAGTAGTAGTAGTAGTAATATCCCCTGCCCATCTGACTGGGTTGCCCCAGCTACTCTGATTCCAACACATATAAAAACACAATATAACATTAAAAAACTTCCCTATACAGGGCTACCTTCAGATGTCTTCTTAAAGTTGTATAGTTACTTATCTCCTTGGCTTGGGGGGCGCATAACTCCATACCCTCCCACATTTCTCCGATGAAAATAGGGACATCCTAAAGAAAAGTGGGTCATTCCGGGGTCAAATCAGAAGCCAGGGCAGCTTCTTAAAATCTAGAACTGTCCTTGGAAAATGGGGACACTTGGAGGGTCTGTAAATAACAGATGGGTGCTTCAGAGCTCTATTCCAAAGGATGGATACATAGATATAGATGTATATACACACTTTTTGAAGCCTGCCCCATCACTAAGAGCTATAAATGGGTCCTGTTTTCAAAATATGGCAAGGGAAAATTGTGGAGGGGGTGACACCCTGAAATATGAATGCTCCAAGTGGAACTCTAGCCACCAAAAACAAACTTTTTTTAAAAAAAGTATTGCAATGCTTCTGGAAAAAAAAATATTATCAGGTTCCAACAAGGGTCCCTCTTTTTTTAATTGGCCCTGATCCTGTGCCCTTCACAGCAGCATGGCACACAGACAATAAGGTACAGTTTCTAACATGCCTTGGAGAAATATTTACCTCCAAAATATTTGCATTTAGACTGCTATTAAAGGCATAGGACCAGGACCAGTAAAATGCTGACAACCTTCGATTAAGACTCAAGGGGAATGGAATAACATAGCAACTCTGGAACAGCCAATAAAATGCATATCCTCTGTGTGAGTGCTATCCAAACTCATGGGCATTTTTAGGAGACCCGTAGATGATGATACTCTCATCTGAGGTTGTAATCAAAGTGTCCCCACTTTCATAAGCTAGGCAGGTGATGACTAGGAAAAAGGACTTTTCTGTGGCGGCAGTGGCACCCTGATTCTGGTATATTCTCCCTAGGAATAACTGGTGCCCACTGTTCTTTTAGGTGCCAGATCTACATTGTTTTATTTTCCCAAGCATTTAGCCAATGCTATTTTCTCATCACTATCTGATTATTCCTATAAATTATTTGGATTATACATTTGGAATAGTTTTTAATTTTACAGTTGATAGTTTCATTCTGTTTTGTAAGCCACCTCAAAATACTGGCAATGGAAAATTTGGATATTAATATTTATATAGCATTTCCCTAAGGGTACATAGCTTGTGCTCTTCTTCTTCTTCTTCTTCTTCTTCTTCTTCTTCTTCTTCTTCTTCTTCTTTCTTTGGCAATCACTCGTAGCCAGGTATGATTGTCTTCCATAAACACGGTTTTAACAATGAGTCTGTAAGTAACTGTGGAGGCCAATTCTGGACCCACACGTCCTTCCACAGTGGGGACATTGGTTCCTGGGCGGGAGTTGATCACGGTGTGGTTTGGACTCCAGTTGAATTTGACTTTGGGCTGTGGCGCTCATCTCTGCTTTCAAACTGCCGACCTTGCAATCAGTAAGCCCAAGAGGCTTGGTATGTTCAGTGTTCTCTACTCAGCCGAAACCTGGGTTCAAAGCCAGCTCAAGACATATTGTTGCCTGAGGTGAAGGAAAAGGTTCCATCACTCCCAATTCCAAGCACTGAAGCCAACTAGACTGGTAGCTGATTCTGACTTCAGCACTGGTGAGAGGTCAGCATTATGCCTCATGGTGAGAGGCTAGCATATGGGGTAGACGGCAGCCCATGTAGCAGACGAAGCTCTGTTCACCAGCAGCTCACCCACCCCCAAGTCTCTGCCACCTGAGGCAACTGCCTCATTTGGCCTAATGGTAGGACCAGCCCTGCCTGGGATAAATGCACTATTGACTGGGCCTGTACAAGTGTGAAATAGGTTTCACAGCACCTGCCGATTATGGGGCAAGAAGGAAGAGAGCATTTGCAGAGGAATTGCCAGGAAGGGAAACATTAATGCAGCTGTCCCTCAAGCACCTCATAGGAAGCTCAGACATACCTGGCACTGGACTTTGCCCCTTTGGAAGCCTGATCTGGTTGCAATGTGTTATGTCATTTTCCTGACAGGAGTGGAGTGGGCAAAGGCCACATGTGCCTGAAATAGCCACATGTCCTTCTGCCAGGGAAGGCCCTTTGCCCTGCATTCAAGTGCCATGGCAACAAGAGCAAGGACCCACCAGCCAGAGCAAGAGAGAACGGCCTTGGAGGTAAAAATAAACAGGCGGTACTTGGATAAGGTCCCCAAAAGACTTTGCCTCCTCCCACAATGTTTGTCCTTGCACATGTCGGAATGCGGGGCTGAGAGCAAAGACCTGCAGGGCTTTTGGAGAGGATTTGGAGAGGGAACAGGACACAGAAGCGGGAGTGGGGAGTCCCATTGTGCAAGTGGATATCCTTGTGGTGATGGAACCCAAATCCAGTATCTGTTCCTCATATGGAGCAGGTCCCCACATCAGGTTCCTTGTGAATTTTTTCACTACTGCTATTTGCTCCTGAAGGTATTATTTATTGCAAACAGCACCTTCAAGAGAAAATAGCAGCCTGGCAGCAGGGGATTTTCAGAAGGTAGTTGGATAGTGTTCATCTGGTATTTAGAGGTATACTCCTTCTGATCATAGAAGTTCTACTTCACAATGACTGATGGTTGCTTATTGACCTATCCGTCACTGTACTAGTTCTGTGCATTGGTCCTCTTTTCTTATAAGAATGCTTCTGGTACCATTCTAAATCTTGTCAACCACTCACTCTTCCTTTGACATTTAGAGCCAACATGCACAGAAATTAAAGGACAGTACTTTACTCAAAAAGGGATGTGGGTGGCCTCGGACTTGCCGATCAGAAGGTCGGTGGTTCGAATCCCCGCGACGGGGTGAGCTCCCGTTGCTCGGTCCCTGCTCCTGACAACCTAGCAGTTCGAAAGCACATCTCCAGCGGGAAGGTAAACGGCATTTCCATGTGCTGCTCTGGTTCACCAGAAGCGGCTTAGTCATGCTGGCCACATGACCTGGAAGATGTATGCTGGCTCCCTCGGCCAATAAAGCGAGATGAGCACCGCAACCCCAGAGTTGGTCATGACTGGACCTAATGGTCAGGGGTCCCTTTACCTTTTACTTAACTCAAAGCATCCGTCCCAAATAAAGAAATAATTGAAATGTGCAAACTTTCCTAGCATGAGACATGAAAAACGAAAATTCATTGTGCTTCTCTTAAGAAACAATAAATAAACACACTGATAACATCCAGCTCACGCTATTTTTTCTGTCTATTGCCCCAGAGGCTGCAAAGACCATGGGAGATATCCAACATTGATCATGCTTACAACAAACATTGAAATCAACTGATTTCAGTGGTTCTACTCTGAGAATAGCTAAAGCTGGATATCATCCCATGAATTGTTGCTTGGGAACAGTGATGGATAGGATGTTAGCTACGAAACTGTGGCTTAATCTCAACAAAACAGAGGTACAGTGGATTTGTTTTTATTTTGGCTTCTTTTAATTGCAAATGTATTTAAATTATTTCTTAGTGACCTTTGGGTATAGCTCAGGACCACCTCTTTCCATATGAACCTACCCAGACCCTAAAGATCATCTTTGGAGGCCCTCCTTCGTGTGCCTCCTTCTCGAGAGGTCTGGAGGGTGGCAACATGAGAACAGGGCCTTCTCTGCAGTGGCTCCGTCTGTGGAAGCCTTTCCCCAGGGAAGTTCGCCTGGCGCCTTCATTATACACCTTTAGGCACCAGGTAAAAACGTTCCTTTTTAACCAGGCATTTGGCTGACCAGATTGACATCTTATATTCTTCTAAAATGTGGTTCTTTTTTGGGAGGTGTTATTGTTCTTATTTTGTTTTTATATATTTTGAACTTTTCTGTGAACCGCCCTGAGACCTCTGGGTATAGGGTGGTATATAAATTAAATTAATAAATTTTAAATGGTGGATTATAATTTGTAAAGTGAAAAAGTACAGACTTACTACTGTGTGTTCATAATATGAATGACTTACAAAGCAATACTATGAATATTTACTCTGAAGTCCCATTAGGTTCAGTGAAACTTACTTCTAGGAAAGTACACACAGGACTGCAGCCTTAACAACATAATTAAAGTGGGTTAATGAGAACTAGAATCTTAAAAGAATAAACATTCCTAATGAGTTAAGGAGTTAAGGAGACTCTTCACCATATTTCTGAAACATGTATGTGTTTTTAATCATTGGAAGCTGCTGAAGAAGGAACCAATGGGCTGAAAATTATCGGGCAAAGTTTAAGCAAGTAATGACTAAACTATATGTGTCTACTATATGTAAATTCCTTTTTTATATATAAAATTTATTTTCAGTTTTTTCAAATTTACATCATATACACATTAATTAATAATACAAATATCCCCTTGGATTCCTTCTGTTAGGATTTTTATACTGCATCTCCGTTCCAACTCCAGTTTTTCATTTTCTCCTTTCCTTTTCCTTAGTCAATAATCTTAATAGGAAAAAGGAAAATGAAAGGAGAAAATGAAAAACTGGAGTTTTAAATTAATTCTGCTAAGGAATTTAATTGCTTACAATCATTTTTCAAATTAATTACATATTTTCCCATTCTTTGTTAAAAGTAATTTCTTCCTGGTTTCTAAATCTTGCCATAAGTTTTACCATTTCAGCTCGTTCCATTTACCATTTCAGCATAGTCCATTAATTTTAACTGCCAGTCTTCCTTGAATGGGATCAAATGTAAATTCCATTGAGCTCAATGCATAGGTAGGATTGCACTGAAAGGCTGCAGTTCTATTACAAACTTGAAACAGTTTTTTCTAAAAATTGTAGAAGAAAATGGTGCATATGTGTTTGTATATATTTTAACCCCCTACTTTGTGTGGACCAACTGTGACCAGTGCTAATAATACACTAGTAATTATGTATTCATTGTCATCCTGAATTGTAAGAGAAATACAATATATTATTAAGTTACTGTATCTCATTTGGAAATATATTAGACTTAACCCTTCTTTGATTTCTGATGTTGGGAATAGATGATTTGCAATGGGGAAACTCATGAAGTCCTAGGATGGGGAGGCAAAGGGTTTCAGATTTCTGGGAATCTTGAACCATGTGGCTTCCTGGTTTCCACAGGAGTAGAGGTTACAGGATATGCAACCCAGCTCTGGCATTGCCCAAGAGGCAAGGTTTGATGTGATATTGCAGCCCCATGCGGCATCACAACACAGTAGGTGTTTGCTTGCCCTTTATACACGAACACACACAACGTGGCATTTGACTTTGGCTCAAGATGGGCAAGGAAGGGGCAAAAACCTGTCACCACTTGCTCCCCTCCACCTGCCATCGCCTGCCCCTGCTCTGCTCTACTGAAGCTCCTTCACCTCAAATCCCACTTCTCACAAACAGCCAAGTTAGAGTCCAACAGCATCTGGAGAGCCATAGGTTCCTCACCCTGTTCTTTGCTCCGCTCTGCTCCCATCACCACCACACACACACACACACCTCAGGGCTGGGCAATTAAGTGTAAGGGATTGGTTGTGTTTGGAATAGATTTATGAAAGATTTAGAAAATTTATTGATTAGAATATTTGCATGAGATTGTATGGGGGAAATACAGAATAACAGATACAAATTTGCTTAAAATGTATATAGGAAGTGCAGTGTAAGTGATGGAAGTCAATCAATGAAGTTTTATTGTTGAGATATTTGTGGAGTGAATTTGGAGGAAATTCTTCCAATTTTTCTTCTTCTTTTTTCTTCTTCTTTTTTCTTTTCTTCCTTTTCCCTTTTTTGTTCTTTTTTATATATGTGTGCTTATCTGGAAAATACATGTATGTATGTATGTATGTATGTATGTATGTATTTTGCTTGTATTTTGTAATAATTATGTTAAATAAAATTTAATAATAATAATAATAAAGAGTTCAACAGCATCAGGAGAGCCATAGGTTCCTCACCCTGTTCTTTGCTCCGCTCTGCTCTCACCACCACACACACACACACACACACCTCAGGGCTGGGCGAGAAGCCTTCTGCCTAACACCAAGTTGCCTATGCAGAGGGAATTGCATTGTCTGGAGGAACACTTAAATCCTGTGAGCCTCAGGTGGAGTCAGAAGTGAAACAGACTTTCGCGCTGCATCCACTGTTTGGGGCAAGTAGACCTACTTCTGCTGAAAGCAAGAAAGACTTGGATGCCATTTCTGACATTCACATTGTAGACACATGAATAGTACCTGCCCTGGGTTTCTGACCTGACTCAGTGGCTCCATCAGGACAGGTCTCTAAGGCAGAAGTTCAGTCAGATGAACAGCAGGGCCATCTAAAAAGGGTTCTTCCTAACACCATTAAGTCCAGAGCCTAAAATGAAGTAACTGCACGACTGTACGTGTCTGTCTCCACCACCTGCCAACCTCAATAATCTGGTGGAGGTGGAAATAAACGAATATTCAACGCAGCACATTTCCGTAATGGGAACATGGCTCTCCATTGCCCTCTAGTGGTCAACATAAAAAATGAGCCAGGGGGGAAAGACTCGTTTCTATGGTTCTGCTTGCCTTTGTGAACTGGACATATTAAGCACCTTTGAGATTGAATTAAAAGCCTAGCTCAGGTGTATCCAACGTGGTGCCCTCCAGATGCTGCTGGACTCCAACTCCAGCATCCTAGCCAGCAGGGTCAGTAGTCAGAGATGATGGGAGCTGGAGTCCAATAGCACCATTGGCTCTCCCTGGCCTGACTGCTAATATAAATGCAATGTATTTATTCCTGGACCGTGGGGCAGCTTGCCAGGTGAGAACAACTGTACCTGCCAAGTTCCCTTTTCTGTTTGACTCTTCTGATGGTCACCCTATTGTTGCCATGGAAGAAGAGAGTGGAGGTCTTAAAACAAACGTCCCCACAGCTCAAAAAGCCTGCTCTTTTTCGCCCATCAACAAAGGCACCATCATTGAAGCAGGGCAAGAGGGTGCACACAAATTTTAGATCTCATGTGCTTGTTCCTTGGGAGCACCTGTACAAATGATTCTACATTCTAACCAGTTCAACAGGCTTATGTGCTAGGCAGGCACACCAAGGCCATGAATTCCTATGCTGGGGGGGTGTTAAATGACTATTTGATCTGTGTTGGGAGTGTTGCTGTAGTTATGAAGACATATCACTCCTTCTAATGGCAAACTCAGCCAGCGAGTGCCAGCAGGGTTGTTACCAAAACAAGACCATGGAGGCGCAAGAGGGAACTGAAAGGTTTTCAGAATTACAAGCTGCCTTCCCGCCCCGCAGAAACAAGCCCCCGAGCAATGAGCATGCTCAGCAGCCACAGAATGCTGACTGGCTGTTGAGGGAGGGTGGAAACCCAGGAAATGGGAGGACAAGGGTTGGAATAGAGGGCAAGCAGAATTTTGCTGCGGGTCCCACTTGGAAACTAATTAAGCACCATATCTGTGAGGCCTAGTCAGTTTCTCATGAAAACAGGTTTGAACATGAATTGTGGAATAAACCCACACCAACTTTCATTCCAGTTTCCCAGCCTTCAAGGTGTATGCTGTATTGACATATTGAAAAAGGGTGCACAGGGTGAGCTGGAATTCAATTCAAATTCAACAGGAGGACCATGTTTCATTCTAAAATTTCAGAGTCCAATGGAGTCATAACATTACGATCTGGGAAACAAATAGGCTACTTAAACCAAGATCTCTCAGTGAAAAACAGCATCCGATGTCCTTCATATATACTAGATTGGATCACAATGTTCTTAATATATACTAGTTTGAATCGCCCCTGTGAAAACAGGGGTGCAAATCAGGTCTGCAGAATCAAAGAGAGAAGAGCCTTCAGAAATGGGATTGGGAAAAGCGAGCTTAATAGTTGAAAGAGGTAGGAAGGGGAAGCGTTAGTGGAGCTGGCAGAGAGAGCAGGGGCACAGCTCCTAGTTGTAGGAAGAATGTGTGTATTTTCAAGTACACACATCCAGGATTCCAAAAGTGAGAGCAGGAAAAAAGATGAATAATGCTTGCCATATCTATACATCCAATATAAAGAAAACATATAAGACAAGATATATAAGACAAGATATATAAAACAAAACAAAAAAACAAGAAATCTCCTGTATAGCTCAATCTAACATAAATATTGTGCCTTCTCGCAATATTACATATAAAATTAAATTTTATATTATCTAACAATTAGCATTCATATGTCCGGGTAGATCACACTTCAGTATACAATGTGCTGAAATCAGCTGGCCTTTTGAAAATACTAAATAGCAGGGGCTGGAAGCCGAGCCCTTTTGCCCCATCTATATTTGGGGGCTAGGTAGGGGCTGGACCCCCCAATGTCCAAAAAGCATGGAGTCAAAGCACGAAACCGACTGTAGTGTGGCTCTGGCAGCTGGCTCCTCCTTCTCCTCCTGCCATGAAGCAGCCTCCTTCCTGTGGCAGTGCCAAGAGGAGGAGCCACCAGGTTTGGCTCCACCCCAGGCTCCTCCCAGCGCCCTGACGCATGACGTTGCCCCTCCCCCCCATCACCTTTGCAAGCTGGCACCCCTGCCAAGTAGTTCTTTTTATCTCTCCCTTCCCCCATGGTCTGGGGCTTGGGATTTCAGCTGTCACGACCACTCTTTGGATATTCTTCTGCTTCCCTCACAACAACCACAAATGGGAATGCAACATTATTTCTGGTGGGGCTCATGTGCCTGTAGTCCAACATGCAGGAATTTAGCAAGTGAAGCCTTTCCTGGGATAAAGATGAAACAATGATAATATTTGTTTCTAGAAAATTTATTTGTTGGGTGTTTTCTACAAATAATTTTCTACATATAGCTGACAGATAAAGAATCAGAAGTTCTCCTTTTCCCTCTTTCTTTTCTCTTCAACTCCCCCCCCCCCCTTTTCTGGTCTGTATTAGTTTTTTAGCCTCGATAAAAATATATCTGATATTAATCTTTGTATTCCCCCCCAAACTTCAATAAAATCTATTCAAGAAAGAAAGAAAGAAAGAAAGAAAGAAAGAAAGAAAGAAAGAAAGAAAGAAAGGCTTCACCTAAATTCACCAAACAATAAAAGAATCTTTAAAACAAGATTAGGAAGATGTTACTCCAAAGCTTCCCAATATAATTTAAAATTAAAGCCGGATGAGTTGAACTCCAGAGAAACAAAGATTCTAGGGCAAAGGGGGAGAAAATACTTGTTCACATAACAGAATTTCAAGCTACCAGTGTAGATCATGCAAAATTTAAATAATATGCTCCATTTTAATTAGCACCTAAAATATAGAAGTGTTTTGCACCAGATGAGTTTCCAAGCGCTTTGCAAAGGGAGCCACACATACAATGTGCTACAGCCGTCAAGCCAAGAGGTCAGAAAGGCCTGAATGACCATGGGCAGGTCTGATTGCTCTAGGAAAGGATGTTCCAGGCTCAAAATTGTATAATCATGGCACTGGACACTAATTATTTCAATGTGACAAGTCCAATTACGACTTTTTCAATTAACATGTACAAATGCCTCATTAAAAGAGGGAACATGACCCTCTTCTAATGAGAGATTTGTTTATTTTGTGTACTGTATGTTTTTTCCCCTGATCACTTGTCCATGACAAACTGATAGTGATGATATTTAACTAGTTTTCATTCTGCCCTCACAATAGTAACCATCTCGGGCTCTACAGTTGGCAGGGGAGGCCAGGCTCTTGGCTCCACCTCTGGTTGCTGCCAGGTTGCTGTTGGCCTGTGACAAGGGCCTTCTTGCTGGTGGTTCTCTGTTTGCAAAATACACTCCTGGGTGTCTCCCTCATTCAGCAGAAATTTCAAAAGGTTCCTGTTTACCCAGGCATTTGAGGGCTGAGAGATACCTGCTATGGCAACCGTGCAAATGAGTATCTGTGAGGGTATATTATTACTTTTAAATATGTTTAGACATTCTGAATGCTCTAAGTGTTTCTTAATTTTTTTAAATTGTTTTTAAATTGTTTTTTAAATTGTGTTTTAATCTTTTGATGTTTGCTGTCCTGGGAAACTTTGGAAGGGTGGGATACAAATATAATAGTAAATGATGCATAATATATAATTAATAGGTGCCTTTTGGGACAACTAACAAACCCACCCCTTTTATCCCCAAAACAACACTGCAAATTTCTTTACAGTCTAGCAGTGTATACATCTTACGAAATTATGAAATAAAAGGTTAGGCTGAGAGACAGGGACTGGACAAAAGTGAGCTTGTAGGATCTGATCCTATCTTGAGTAGCTCACGCACTTTCCCCTTCCCAGCAGGGATTCACTCTCACATGTGCCTTATATTCTAGTGACATTTATGTAATAGATTCGTGTAGTGCTGAATGAAAGTATACAGGTACAGTAAATGAATCTGGAAAGAGACTGAGGATTCTTTGCACGGGTTGCAGGGCCATTTGTAACCAGCAGAGGGCAGCAGGTGCTGTGGCTTACAACCTTTCAGATGTGGCAAAGATGTGTCAATCAAAACATCAGAAATACAGCGAGGAACAGGAGGGTAGGGCAACTGTCAGGAAGGAAGAACTATTGTTAGTACCAGCTTGTCATGCTTTAGCCCTGTTAAGATGAGGACAGCTGTGCTTGCAAAAATTCCTTCTTCTGTACTGGTACATTGAGATTCCTGTATTGCAGAGGGGATTCCTTTCAATTCTAAAATTCTCTGGTTCTATGAAAGGTGCAGGAACCTACTCTGTTTATATCTGATGACTCAACAGCTTATGGCCCTCCAAATGTTGGTCCTCAACTCCCAGCAGTCCCAGACAGCATGGTCAATGGTCAAGGATGACGGCAGTTGAAATCCACTGTCCAACCTACACTAAACTACAACCTGGCATTGCTGTCACCATCTTTTTACCTGTGCCTTCCCCTGGCCCTGTAAGAGCACAATGGCATGCAGAAATTAAGCAGGGAAAACATTCCCTGTTCATTCTGTCTTCATGCCAGGAATCATTTTATCTGCCTAATTTCTGTGTTTCAGACTTGCTCCTCAGGAGACAGAAAAACATGGCTACCCAAGCTGCCATCCCACGTGCAGATCTCCAGTTAAAGGCACAGAACCCTTGCCCATGCCACCCACTCCACAAACAATTATGGCAAACCATGTGAACTTGACATTAACATGGTAATATGCGAACTGGTAATTCACATATAAAGTGAGCAAAGGAAGCTTTTCCCGGCATGGAGAAAATGTTGTAAAAGCTTCACTGGGTTAATTTGCAAACTACCTTGAAAATATTTATACTGAAGTATAGAATTGTAGCATTGGAAGGGACCTTAAGGTCCATAAATAGCAACACCCTAGAGGTCCCAGGCCCTAAGGAAGTCAGATTAGCCTCAACCAGAGCCAAGGCCTTTTCAACACTGGCCCCAGTCTGGTGGAACGCTCTGCCTCATGAGACCAGAGCCCTGCGGGATCTGATTTCTTTCCACAGGGCCTGTAAGACAGAGTTGTTCTGCCTGGCCTTTGGCTTGGAATCAATTTGTTTCCATCCCCCTCTTTCTTTTTTCCTTTCTCCTTCTGTGCTGGAACTCCTACTTGGGGACTTCCCTGGCTTTTTTCTGGCCCATGTAGGACCAGTCTGGATAGTTAGCCTTGGTGAAGACTTGACATTTCCATCCGCAAAAAAGTTTTTGATTGAGTTTCCACTGAAATGAGGCTGCATTTTAATGTTTTAATGTTGTATTTTAATCTTGTTTTTTAAGCTGTATTTCAATCAATTGTTTTTATATTTGGTGTTAGCTGCCCTGAGCCCTGTCTTGGCTGGAGAGGGTGGGGTATAAATAAAATTATTATTATTATTATTATTATTATTATTATTATTATTATTAACCCCCTGCAATGCAGGAATCTTTTGCCCAACATGGGGCTGGAACCCCATGACCATGAGACTAAGACTCTTGTGCTCTACCAACTAAGCTATCAGGTGTATATATTCTTAAAATTCATGCGCCCACACATGCATTTACTTCTGGGTGCTTAGCAGCTGCTAAAGGCACAAAGCAGAACGTAACCCAATTATGCTAAATCTAATGTTGGTTGTACCAAATCCAGAACCAAAGCAGAAAGGACCTTAAAGAAGGTACCTATCTTTTTAGGGTTACTTGTTGCCAGACCAAAAAAAATCAAAAATCTATCTTGCTCCAGTGCCTTTAACAATTGGGATCTAAGCATGTGAACAGGAGGGGACAGTTACTTAGATCTAGAGCATCTGGTTGTCTAACCAGCCCACCCCACCTGAGAGACAGACAGAGAGAGACTGCTTGTGAGTATGGGAATCCCTAGGGCAATGACAGGGAATTGGTGGCCTTCCAGATGCTGCAGGATTCCCATCCCAGCAAGCATGGCCAATGGTCAGGGATTATGGGAGCTGTAGTTTGAAAATGGGTGGAGGTCCACATGCTTCCCATCCTTGCTCGAAGGCATTCTGAGAGAGTCAGAGAGCAAGGTGCCATCGTTTGAGACATGCTCTTTTGAGAACTACAGTGGTACCTCGGGTTAAGTACTTAATTCGTTCTGGAGGTCCGTTCTTAACCTGCAACTGTTCTTAACCTGAGGTACCACTTTAGCTAATGGGGCCTCCCGCTGCCGCCGTGCCGCCGGAGCATGATTTCTGTTCTCATCCTGAAGCAAAGTTCTTAAGCCGAGGTAATATTTCTGGGTTAGTGAAGTCTGTAACCTGAAGTGTCTATAACCCAAGGTTCCACTGTACTGCAGTTACCGTATAAGAATTTTTACTCAGAAGTAAGTACCACTGCATTCAACAGGACTTACACTGATACATGCCTGATAATTCTCACAGTTTCCATTATTATTATTATTATTATTATTATTATTATTATTATTATTATATTTATATCCTGGCTCCAAGGTAACACTGTACAAAGCTCAGGGTTCCTGAGCTGAATTCGCACTGTTGTTTCTGCATGGGCAGGATGGGCCAATGGAGGGTGGCATCAAACTGGCAGCAAGAGGAGGGACAAGCACTATAAGAACTGAGGACATTTGGAGACCACGGGGCCAAGTGAGAGCCACTGCAGGATTTTTCCAATTCTGGAACATATGGGAATAAATGAGAGGTCTGCAGTCGAAAGAGCATTTGCCACCTTCATAGTAACATACACATGTCCTACTGCCATTTCTGCCTGCAAACAACAATCAGAAACATGAGTAAACTTAAGCCAAAGGGACTCATAAAGGGCAGACACTATTCAAGCCTCCAGTTCTCAAAAACAGAGAAGGCCTTTAATAGGAGCTGGAAGTGGGCCTGTGTTTAAGGTTATACCGGGCCAATCAATGCTTCGGCACTCTTAGGACCAGTCTGGCCGGCAAAAATCAACAGGTAACATTTTTCACAGAATGGAGTTAGGCATTGTCCCCTGCTAAGGGCTGCAGACCAAGCTGCTGTTAAAACAGTTCATAAAAGGAAGATAAAGTCCAGCGATAACTATTTTTCCTTACTCACTTTATAGAAGTAGCATGGTAGCTTTGAGCTGCCATCACCAGGTTTGTGTTCTGTTTGTTGCCCCACAGACAGAGACACAACAATCCTGCTGGCACATTTATTTGGACAGCAGCAAAGAGCACAGACAGTGGCACATTTGCAGTCTGGGCTGTTGCAGTCTGGGCTGCAGCTATCTGGAAAGCTGAATCAGCACGCCACCAGTCACCTGCAAAAACACACACTACAATCACTGGGGAAAGCCCGGAGTATCCCACAGATGGACTGCTCAGGGGCGATACTTAGCCAGCTCACTCAGAGCCCCGCCTCCTCGGTTTTTAAGAGGCTGCTGGACATGCCACTCAAGTGCTGTGTGTGGAAGGGACTCTGCAAGCATTCAAAGCCACCCACAGACACAGGCAGATCTGACGACAGGCAACTGAGCTCAGTGCTGGGTGTGGCTCCCAAATTGCACAGGAACCTTGTGCCAGGCAAGGCTCCAGAAACAGTTTTTTCAAAGTACAAGGCCTGAGCAATTGGCCAGATGGATAACTGGTCCTTATACCCTAAGGTGGTGGTCAGTTCTAAATGAACTTGACTAGATATTAGGACAAGGTTCCTGCTGCACCACAAGGCTTGGCTACTCACGCTGCGCACTCACCATAGCTATAAGGCACATTTAGAGAAACACCCCCCCCCACACACACACACAAAGAATCATGGAACTTTTAAGGGTGCTGGGAACTGAAGCTTTGTGAGGAGTAAACTACAGTTCCCATAATTGTTTGCAGGAAGCCAAGTGTTTTAAATGTACTATAAATGTACAGTGTGTGCAAAAAGATCACATGAATTGAAAGTAAGTGTGCTTAAGAAGCAGTAACTGCTTTGTAAAAGGGTGGGGTCTTTTCCCCATCTGTGCATGACAAGCAGCATCTACAAAAGCTCCCTCTGCTATGCAGCTGTATTATTGATAATTATACCGTATTTTTTGCCCTATAAGACGCACCAGACCACAAGACGCATCTAGTTTTTGGAGGAGGAAAACAAGAAAAAAAATATTCTGAGGAATATGGAAGCTGTAGTCCAATAACACCTCCAAGGCAGCACATTGGCTACCCCTGGACGAGACAAATTTGGTCATTTTATTTATTTATTGCCTGTATATCCCCTTTCCTTCTCCAAGAAGCACAAGGTGGAGAACATGGTTCTCTTCCTCCCCATTTTATTCTCACAACAACCCTGTGAGGTATGTTGGGCTGAGTTTAATGGCTAAGCAGGGATTCCAAGGTCCTAGTCCAACACTCTAGTTCAACCACAACAGCTCTCATAAGAGCCATAAATCATCCACATGCAGAGGCCATGAGCCTCTGGTTGCCAAATGCCGGGGAGAAACAGAAGACAAGCCTATCTCCCTCATGCCTCGTTTTTGAGCTTCCCAGAAGAGCATAATTGGCTGCTTATCAACCCAGAGCGCAAGTCAACACCTTAACTTCTTCCAACAGTTTCACAATTTCCATAATTTGGATCCATGTGATGCATCAGAGGTGGGTTTATTTTACACTGGGCAAAAGATTTCTGCGTTGCAGGGGGTTGGACTAGATGACTCTCCTGGTCCCTTCAAACTCTACGATTCTATGATTCTGAACACAATACAGTTTTAATTCAGTGTTGGTTTCCTTTTAAAATCTCAGATCTCAACAGAGGCAGGCCTATAGCCTCAAGTGATACTTTTTTTTAATTAGAAGCAAAATCTCCCCTCACACATTCAAACCACATTGGACAAACTAAAGACACATTGCTAAACCACTGGAGTCCTCTGCATGCTTACTTGAGATCCATTCATTACTATCAGGCAAAAGCCTCTCAGAGCAGCTAACAATTAAAACACAAAAAGCCATGTAAAAGGCATCAAAATAAAAGCAGAACAGAATAAAGATTACATAAGCCAGTGGAAAAGCAGTGCTTGAAAACACCAGGGCAAATTTTTAAAAAGGTCTGGCACTGCAAAGGCTTGGCACCATATAAGCTTCTTTGGGGGACAAGTTTTAGAGCTGGAGGTGCCACAACTGAAAAGGCCCTTGGAAAGCAGCTCCGGTTCGATGGTGGTGCTGGGTCTCCAAGGACGATCTTAATAATCAGGCAGGCGCATGTGGCAGGATGTGCCCTTTAGGGTAGTCTTGTCGCAAACTGCTTAGGGCTTTCAAGGTTAACACTGGTGCCTTGAACTGCATCTGTAACTGCACCTCAACCCACTGTAGATGTTTTAAAACCAGCAAGGTTTTTTTTTAAATGCACCTGGTTACAATAAGTAACCAAGTTGCAGTATTTCGGAATCTGTAGTTTTCAAGCTGTCTCCAAGGGCAGCCCAACATATAACACATTGCAGCAATCTAACTAGGATGTTGCCAGAAGCATAAATGATTGGCCAAACTACTCCTGTTCAGAGGAGGCTGTCTCTGGCCCCCCAAAGATGGGGGTGGATTGAACAGCACCCCCAGACTATGAACCTGATCCTTGGGGGGGGGGGTGCAACCCTGTCCAAAATGGGTCAATCACTGCCTATGTATAACAGTCCACCACCCACCTGGGCATTCTGTCTTGGGGGGGGGGGGTATGCTTCAGTTGGTTAGCCCTCATCCAGGCCATTATTGGCCCCAGACACTGATTTCACACCCCCACAGCCCCTCCTGAACTGGACAAGGAGACATAGGTGCAGGGCCAGAGTCCGGCAGATGGGGGTCAGAGGAAAGCAGTAGTGGCAGCCCCATTGGCTTGGCTGCTCCCTCCTCTTGCGGGGGGGGGGGAGAGCTCTGTGTGCCACATGACCAGCCCTGCACCCCCAAATCGGCTCCCCCCCCCCGGGTGACCTGTCCCTGGTACTGAAGCAAGATCCAGTCAGCTTCTGAACCATGGAATGGGGGGGGGGGAGGAAGCGCCCTCTTGCTATTTGCCTCAGGCAGCAAACTGCCTTGGTCTGCTCCTGGCTGGGTAAACTCAGCCTGGGCAGAGCCAGGTTTTCTTAACCTCGGTTGGTTGGTTAATTATTTTTTATTGGTTTACTTGATTTAGGGAGGGGGCCTTTGGCTACGCCCGTGGCCCTCAGTACACTTGGGGTCACTCTCCCCCACGGCCTCCCCAGGCCGTTCCTCCTAGACGGCGAGCTCCGGAGGCCACCCAGAGTGCGGGTGGGCTTGGGCTCCTAACCCGTGTCTTTCAGTCGCGTCTGCACTGCCACCTTAGGTTAGGGATGGGCCTTGAGGAATAGGACCAGCCTCTCTGCGCCCTCTCGCGCGCCCCGGCGTGTGCCCAGATGCGCGGGCGGTGTGCGCACCCCACACCCCCAAATAATAATAATAATAATAAATAATAATAATAATCTGAAACTCCATGCCGGGTTTTCCACGCCGCTTTGGCACCGTAGGCAGCATGCTGTGAGAACTGCGCTCGCGAGGGGCTCCATCGAAAACCTCACACAGGGCTCAACTTACCCTCCTCCTGTTGCTAAAGATCCCATTTGGAAAAAAAGAAGGGGAAAAAAGCCAACAACTCTAAAACTTAGAAAAGGAGGGGCGGGAGGAGGGGGAAACCACCCAAAAGCTTCGCCGAGGAGGAGAGGCGTGGAGTGGGTGGCGCGGTGGCGCGGGGGGGGGGCTCTTTCTTCCCTCCCCATCCCCTCCTGACAAGTCTGCGTGGTCCCGAGCAAAGCCCTCCTTCCCCGAGACAGCAGCGCCGACGCAGCGGCTGATTGGCTCCATGTGCGAAAGCTCAAGAAAGCATCGGGAAAGTTTTGAAAGAAAATCAAAACTTCCTGCTTCAAGGTGGTCCCGGGCTGCAGTCCGGAGAGCCGAATATTTAGAACGCGTGCTGCGTTTTGTGCGCGCGCGCGCGCAGGGAGAGCAGCACCCCACCTCGCACTTCGGAGCAGCTTTAAAGCCTGCTCTTGTAATTGTGGGCATTTTTTTTTAAAGTAATTGTAAAACAAACCAAAAAAAAGGCGAAAGAAGTGAAATCAAGATGTGGAAAATTTGGGGAATTTGGTGAAAGGCTACAGCGATCTCTACTGCTGGGTTTTTTGTGCTTTTTGAAAGGCGTTCTCCCTCCTCTAACCCGCTGGATGTTGCTCTTTGGGGAAGAAAAGACTACAGGAGAGTTGAGATTTCGGAACCAGGTCCAGATTTTGGAAGTGGAATCCTCCGTAATAAAGAAGACAAGGATCTCCGGATTTCTAATGACTCTCTAACAATACCGCCCCAGTCTTTCAAAGGTATGCTCTTTTTTTCTCTCCTCTGTCTCCAACTTGAAACTGATTATTTTTTTTAAAAAAGAGTAAAAATCCTCATTCCCCCTTACGAAATTTTTGACATTGCGTGCAGACTTTGCCTTCCAAATGGTCTTAGCGTTTGTGACAAAGAAAAAAAGAAATCATGGGGGAGGGAGAAGCAGTAGAGATTTTATTTTTTCTGAATCGATAAAGAGTGCACAGTGGCAGGAATTGTTAATCACCCTCAAAAAAACTTTAGAAGGGTTATCTGCAGGGAAGGAGCTTGTGTGAAATCTCATCTTCAAAAGTGTTCCCATTTGAGGAGAGCTATGCAGCAACTTCCTAACTTGTAACTTTTGCGCAGTTGGTTAAAGGAATTGTGGATTCTTCTCATTCCTTACCAACCAAATGAAAACAAAAATTATAAGTTTGCTCTCCGTCGGCCCCCCCAATATCTCACCTTTTCTGACATATTTTGGCCCAACAAGCCAACAGCAGTTATCCATTATCTTCATCCAAATTCCTGGAACTGGTTCAGATCCAATTAAAATTTGAGGCAGAATCAACTTTACAAATATGACAAATTGTTAGGAAGAGATTATGCCCATCGTCCAAATGGAGCCTTTTCTCTGGGTTTCTTCATTGTAATTGTATTTACTTTTCACACCTCAGTGGTTAAGTGGAGGTTGCAGGATCAGGCACTTGGGAGTATCTGGGGGCTCCATGTGTGTATAAGAGGGATGGTGGCACTTCTGTTAAAACTTTTTCTCAAGCAGGCAGGCAAACTTCAAAGGCTTTGAGGGGGCTTGCTGCAGTTGTTTAAATTAAATTATTAACATCAGGGTGGATTTCCCCACCAGCTGGAGTAAATCAAGACAGCCCTCTTGTTGTGTGGCATTTGGTATCTTTGGCATCCTTTTGTAATGCTTTTAGGCCACAGCTTTGAGAAATGATACAGGAGTACATAACATTTAATAGATTGACAAAAGGGCCCAAATATTAGATCTTTTAGCCATTTCCACAAGTGACACTTAAAATCCGTCAAACATTCTGGATCTGGTAACATAGCATACGGTTTTATGGCAGAGATTTTCAACTTTTTGAGCCCACAACTGCCTTGAACAACTATATTCTTTCTGTGGCTCCCCTGTGGGGCTCAGGAGCCCAGTTATGCTCCCCCTTGTCTGCAGAGCCGGCAGCCCCTCAGCCCTTTTCAAACACCCTCCCTTGTAGAGTGTTCCCCCAGCCTCCTCCCTCCACCCCTCTCCTTGGGAGTTCTTTGGGCAGCAGCCCAGCCCTTGTCTCTGAGCTGCCCCCCACCTGCCTGGACTCCCACTTCTCTGTCTACTCCCAGCAGGTTGGATGGGCTCCTCCACCCACTTTCTTGCCTGTTCTGAGGCCACCTCGGCACCTGGCACCCAGCACCCCCTGGCCAGCCCCAGAGGCACCATTCGCCTGGGGAGCTTGCAGCCAGGGAGGCAGAGGCACAAGAGGTCATCAGGCGAGGGAGGGAAGGAATGAGGGACAGAGGCCAGGGTTGCCTGCAGCACCCCTGACTGTCATTCAAGACACCCCAGGGTGTCACGGCACACTGGTTGAAAACCACTGCTTTATGGTAACATAAACCCACATTTGCCAGGAATATATCTACATGTTAAAATTTACTTCTTGTACACTTTCTATCCCATGTTAAACTTGTAGCCTATTCTGGACTGAATGGCATTTGTAAGATTTAACCTGGTTTCAACCATGTTTTCCCTTCACACCTCCTGACCGAAGAGAATTGTCTTTTGGTGAAAGGGTTTGGGTTAGTCACCAAACAATCCTCACAGCCTCCAGGCCACTCTGAAGGAAGCCATGATGCCTAAACTGGTTTAAATGTGTAGTGCAGATGTGCCCTTATATGTCACCTTGTGGAAAGGCCCTTAATGAATGGGGAAACCTTGGTTACCCCAGTTTTGTGGAGCCAGTCCATTATTCTCTTCAGAATAGCAGTTTGGAGGAATCCAGATCCTCCCTCCTGCCCACCCCCTTCAGCAAAAAGGAAAAAAGGAACCCCCGAGCGTGACTCATCTCTAACATTCTGTGACACAACAGAGAAAAGAAGAGAAACAAAGCCCTCCGTGACAAGCTTGGAAAAATAATTAAGAATCCATTTCCCTTGTCTGCTGAAATCGGCAGCTGGAATGACCTGTGTGGACTTGTTGAACTGCTAAAGGAGATTTGGTTGCTGGAGATGCCTCTTGACTTTGCAGCTCAGATTAACAACAATCTGCCTTGGGTGATGGATGGAGGGGGGAGTGTGAAAGGGATGGGGCTCTTCTGAGCACTGAAGGGAAAACGTGGGGGGCAGGAGTGGGGAAGAGGTCTTGTGGAAGTTTCTTGCCTCCTGGAAAAATCCACTCAGGGTTTTGTAACAGAGATGCTGGCTGCAAGGTTTGGACACACAAGGAGAGAAAGCTGAGATCAGAGTGAGTTTGCTGCTTGCAAATTGTTTGGTGAAGGCTGTGGGCGAACATCTGGCCGAGGACTGAGGAGTAGGACGAGTTAGCTGTTGATGCTTCACGCTCCAAATCTGTGCTTCAGACGGCGCAGGCATGGCCAAGCGTCAGCTCACAGCAGCTTTATGTGAACCCTGGTGGCTCTACCAAATTGTAATCAAGGCGTGGTAAAACATTTTGCTCATACTTCCACTTGTTTGGGAAAGAAGCAACAAGACTTTAGCATATTTCAGATTCTGTTTGTTGTATCACCATCTCAGGCAGGTTCTGGAAAAGCAAAGTTCTGCTGCCAGTGTGCTGCATGATGGGACCTTTCTGGAAGCTCCCCCCTCCCCGATCTTTCGCAGTAGGGCAGCGATGGGGAATTGGTGGCCTTCTGGATGTTGTTGGACTACAACTTGCATGATTTATGACCATTGGCCACACTGGTTGGCGGAGTTGAGACCTGGAGTCCAGCAACAGCTTTCCCTTCTACACAGCATGGGAAACTGACATGAAAAGTGTATGGATGAACCCCTGACTTCTCAGAAGTCTGGATTGGAAAGTTGCTCTGTAACACATAAATAGACGTCTTCTGCCCTTGCAGTTGTTAGTATTGTAAAGGTTGCTAACATGTGTTAGCAGAGGTTACCATAAAGAACTATGGGCTGACCTTTTGAAAACTGGACAACGCTAATCTTTTGTACATTGTAGGCATCTGCATATTCAGCAGCTGTCTCCTGTTTCTTCTGTTAGGATTGGTTATTGCAGAACCATCACTGGATATATCTAACCACAACTTATTACTAAAATACTGTGCAACAGGAATGTTCCCAATAGGTAGACTATAGGAGTTCTCACTGTAAAATTTAACATAAAAGTTGTTGTTCTTGTTATTTTTACTATTATTTTAAATCCATCTATCCAAGCTGAAAAAAAATTTAAACACTATACATGGAAGCCTGCATCAGTTTGGAGTCTGTTTAGTCTGTGTAGGAGTTAGCACCAGATTTTTAGATTGATGGTGTGCCAGCCTTTAGGTCCCATCTGACAGGGGTCAGTTTGTCCCTTGTAAATGTTTCCTCTTCCTTCGCTGTCTTCTCCACTGTTGAAACGTAGCGGCTGGTGTTTGTTATAGTTAAACTTCATAAAGTGTTGCATGCATTGATGTTGCTACAGACATGAATAATGTTCAGCTATCCAGTGAAGGCCTTTAGGTTTTTCCTCTGACAATCCAGCCATATGTTCCTACAGTTTCCCCCTATCTCTGTTCTCCTGCACCACTTAATGGTTCTGTCTTCAAAGTCTTCCTTCAAAGTCTTCCAAACCCTAACCCTAACCCTATATAGACCTTTTAGCCTCTATGTGTAGCTTCCTAACCTGTTCCCCATTCATGCGTTCTTCGCTGATGCATTTTAGCCACGCTGTCTGTGAAGAGATGCCCTTACCCACCTCTTCAGCCTGAGACTGAGTGGAAAGTATTTGTTTGTTTGTTTGTTTGTTTGTTGCATTCATATTCCCACTTTTTTCTCCAAGAAACTCCTCATTGAATCCCCACAACAACTCTGTGAGGTAGGCTAGGCTGAGAGCCGATGCCTGGCCTGAGGTCACTCAGCCAGCTTCATGGTCAAGTGGGGATTTGAACCCTGGTCTCCCAGGTCCTAGTCCAGCATTCTAATCCAAGGGTCAGCAAACTTTTTCAGCAGGGGGCTGGTCCACTGTCCCTCAGACCTTGTGGGGGGGTGGACTATATTTTGGAAAAAAAAAATGAATGAATTCCTATGCCCCACAAATAACCCAGAGATGCATTTTAAATAAAAGGACACATTCTACTCATGTAAAAACACGCTGATTCCTGGACCATCCGCGGGCCGGATTGAGAAGGCGATTGGGCCGCGTCCGGCCCCCGGGCCTTAGTGTGCCTACCCATGCTCTAATCACTACACCACACTGGCTCTTGGGTCATGAACCCACATTCTGAGCTCCCATCTTGGGGGGTTGGCACACCCAGCCAGCATTCCCAGGGCTGAGGGCTGGGGAAGCAAGTGGGAGGGTGACAGGGAACTTTGGGTGTTATCTGGGAACCATCGCCCTCGGCCGGCTGCTGCACCAGGCAGGCAGCGTCCTTTGGGGTGAGGCTGAAAAATTCACAGGCCCCGGGCAGCTTCCCAGATTCCGGGCCTAAACTGATTATTCCATGGGACAGAAGCGCTGCAGGATCACTCCACCTAGGGAGATCTGCTACCCATCCCCTGAGTTGACTTCCAGGTGCCCTCTCTCCTTGAAGCCAGTTTCCCAAGTGAGTTGTCAGAAAGGAAAGAATTCAGCCCCAAAGGCTTAGCTTGCTGAATAAGTGATTCAGGGACTTTTATGAAAAGTGCAGGCTTCTTCCATCTTTGCTGGAGGGGTGTGCCGCCTGCGGAAGATGGATTAAAAGCACACATGCACACCCATCTCAGAATTTTTATTTTCTAGGCCAGGGATGAGGATCCTGTGCCCTTCCAGAGGTTGTTGGACTTCAGCTCCCCTGACCCTTAGCTATACTGGCTAGGGCTGGTGCAGGATAGCCCTTGGCTATGCCCATATATTTATGCCTCCCTAAATCTATCAAAATCATTACAAATCAATACAAATATGAGGTTCTACCCCCCCCAAAAAAAATCCTGGCTACACCCATGCTTTAGGATCACAGGTTTTGCCACTTCTGTTATCATCCCTTGGCTTTTCACATACCACCCAATGTTTTCCAGATGAAAACAGGGATAATTGGGAGCACTTAAAGTACAGTGGTACCTCAGGTTAAGTACTTAATTCATTCCGGAGGTACTTAACCTGAAACTGTTCTTAACCTGAAGCACCACTGTAGCTAACGGGGCCTCCTGCTGCCACCGCGCCACCGGAGCACGATTTCTGTTCTCATCCTGAAGCAAAGTTCTTAACCTGAAGCACTATTTCTGGGTTAGGGGAGTCTGTAACCTGAAGCGTATGTAACCTGAGGTACCACTGTACCACTGTTCTTGCACCAAGGATTGCCATCTTGACACCCACCAACTATTTTTTTCAACTAAACAATCCCCCCCCATCCGATTAAAGATTGCAGAATGTCTGCCATATACCCTAGTTGTTGATTATACAATGGCCTGACTTGCACTGGCTTTTGAGCAAGTGTATGTGTGTGAATAAACTGACCATAACTGCCACCTTTAAAAATAACCCCCCACCCCCCAAATATCTATTAAACATTCTTACATCTCATTTAAATGGACCTTGGTTCAATTTGAAGGGCTGCAACTCAAAAATATTTAGCACTATTTACTATTTGGGTAGGAAGTTACTGAGAGATGATGGTTAGAAGGAAGTGTGTGTGTGTGTGTGTGTGTGTGTGTGTGTGTGTGTGTGTACAAAAAAAATATGCATTTCCCACAAATTTCTTATATACATCATACATTGCCCATCACAAATCACTTCCCTTAGGACTTCCCAGTCCATCTCTCCATGGCATTCTATGCAACCCTTGTTCTGCTGCATATCCTGTTGTACCACCCTATTTTATCTCATGTGTTTCCTTTATTTAATACTAACTGCAGCTCATATGGCTACTCCTACTTGCAGGTTAAATTGAGTATTATATCTCTTGAGATATACTCCAAAAGACTTCCACTCCTTTCTTATCTGTGTTTCACCTTTGTTTCTTATAATTCTGTATATTCTATCAATTTATTTTGCCATATTTCTTTTGTTGGTATTTCTTTTTCTTGACATTTTTTCACCTAAACTATTGTAGCCGCAGCTGTTGCATATAAGAGCTTGAGTACCTTCTTTGGAATATCATCACTTACTATCCCTAGTAGAAAGGCCTCAGGTCTTTTGGGAAATGATCTTTTAAAATTCTATATGAATCATTTCCCATGACCACCACATATGCATCGGAGTGCCCTTCTACCTTTTGACACTTCCAGCATAACGTGGACCCTTTTTAATAAATTGTTACCAGTTTGTTGGGTGTCAAGTACCACCTGTACACCATCTTTTGTAAATTTTTCTTGATAACAGGCTAAGATATTCATAGTTACAGGTAGGTAGCTGTGTTGGTCTGCCGTAGTCGAAACAAAATAAAAAAATTCCTTCCAGTAGCACCTTAGAGACCAAGTAAATTTGTTATTGGTATGAGCTTTCGTGTGTTACTGGAAGGATTTTTTTTATTTTGTTTGAGAAATTCATAGTTTTCCCACATAATTTCTCCCAGGCAGACATTTATATATTATAACCAACATCTATTACCCATATAGTCATTGTCACCTTTGCCATCTCATCTTTGGTCCCCCACTCCAATAACAGTTTGTATATTTTAGAGATGAGTTTATCATCATTTCCTATTACACGTTTTTCAGATTCTGAACTAGTATAGTGGTACTTTGGTTCCCGAATAGCTTAGTTGTCGAACAAATAGGCTCCTGAACACCGCAAACCCAGAAGTGAGTGTTCCAGTTTGCAAACGTTTTTCAGAAGCCGAACGTCTGACGTGGCTTCCACTTGAGTGCAAGAAGCTCCTGCAGCCAATCAGAAGCTACAGTCGAACGGACTCCCGAAACGGATTAAGTTCAAGAACCAAGGTACCACTGTATATTATTCTACATGAAGATGCACGTTAACAAATTTCTCTTAAAATCAGCCCCCAAAGGCAAAATAGGTACAGGTACAGGGGTTCTTTCTTGTAAATTATCTAATCTCAGATTAGCAGACAGATTGGAATTTAGCTATCTCACACTTCTCTGAATGTACTTGGTAGTGGTAAACCAAGAACAAACCTTCATTATAGCTCCTCGTTTGCCTGTAGTGAAACAAACTGCAAGTCTGGGTTCAGACATAACTAAACTGTGCCTTAGGCATGGACAGTGCAGCAGTGGCGGCAGCAGCAGGAGAAGGACCTGGGGAGGAAAGCAGCAGCATTGATCTTTGCTCTGGGAACCACACTTTTGCTCATTCATGCCAAGCCATGGTTTAATTTAGTGTTACATCCAAACTGGATCTTTGTATGCTCAAGGACTAGAAAGCGACTTTGAGGAGTATTGCTCAGAGACTTCAATGCAGGTGATGGTGCCTTTCTATTCCTGACTATTCAGAAAGGGTCTTAAATAAAAAATTGTCCACTTTTCCACATTTTCCCTAGAGCACACAGTATCTGCTAGAAAAGTAACTTTCTGCAAAAAAAACTGGAGAATTGGAGTACCTCAGCTTTTTCTGGGTTTTCTGATGGATTTTTCAGAGCAGTATGCAACTTGAAGTTTTCATTGCAGGCATTAATCTGAATGAACAGTATTATTAAAGGGCAGTTTTGTATTTTTATATATATTTCCCCACCATGAAAGTAGGGAATGGGTTTTCTGCCTCAGAGTGCCGTTGGCCGTCTCTGTTGTGTTGTGATCCCTTATTTGCTAGCTTTTACAATAGGTGTTACTTCCACTTACAGTGAGGTGTTTTGTGGCTTTTTAGCTTTGGTTTGTTTTCGTTTTCAATGTTAGATTGCTACCTATACTTTACTATGGACCACCTTAAGAGAGGAGTTCCTTTTGGGTGACCAACTGGTATGTAAATATTATAGTGTGACCTGAGAATCAAACTGTGTTTATGACTGAAAAAAGGGAGATATTGTAGATACGTCCTGAGAGTAAACATGTAGCCTCATGGGCAGCTATGTGAAGGCAAAGTCAGAATAGTTTGGCTTGGCTGGGAAAGTTCACCTGCATTCCAGGTCCTGACTAACATGGCTGCCAGACCTCACATCAAACCAGCATTGATCACATCAATGCAGATGATCACATCACATCAAACCAGCACTGGTACAATGGCCTAATTTTCTAAGTTAGATGGGTTCTAAGCTAAGTTCCTTCAGTCCCTACTTCAGGTCCCAAATTGTGTCTCTAACTCAATTCTATTGTTGGAAACAGGTGAATGCCCACTCTCCACCAAAGTGTGGGTCTTGGTATTTGGCCTGGGGAAGGAGTTACTTTTACAACTAACCTATGAAGAGTCTATCAGCTCATGGTTGAAAACTATGGCCCAAAAAGTTTCCTCAGTTGGTCTTTCACCATCCTTTCTACATCATATGGGCTATGATATTGCCCTGAGGCAGAGGTTATGATATTCCACACAGTGGTCTTCGCTTTAGATCCTATGTAACCTATGGACCGTTTGCATTTGGAATCCACTATGGCCATTTTATTTCATGAATCTGTCTGTACCTAACTATCGCCAATTATTCACCAAAGCTTGACCAAATGTATTTCCATCAGAAGTACTAAATGGCAGACTGTCTGGTGTACCCTATCAGAATAGGCTCTGCTTATGTTCTCAGGGTGTCGACTTTATGAAGCAGATCCTACTGCACTGTGAGTAGTTCAAACAAGCAAGGGATCAATTAATTAAACCCCTATTGGTAAACTTAACTGGAAAATCTGAAACCTTCCACCTTAAGTACCTCATTAGAGATATGTCAAATGATACTACCCTGGCCGTAGCTAAGTTCCTCTTGGAAGTATTAAGAAACAGAAACCTACATGCTCTGGATGAAACATAGCGACCGCCTTGGAACCCTTTCCCTGCATTTCTGTTTTATTTTGCTTTTGAAAATGTTTTTGTGGGTCTTTGGACAGAAATAAAGAATGTGTAAGTAGGGAGCGAGCAGGTCCACACAAGTTTACAGTGTGATTTTACGATCCACAAGATGAGGAAGCCCATTAGGTTACCTTATTTACTCGAATGTAATGCACAACATTTTTGGCCAAATTATGTCGTGAAAATTAAGGGGTGCATTACATTGGATGGCACATTACATTTGAATAAACACTTGAAATCACTGAGGTGATGAGAGGAAAGTCTGCCATCTGACGAGTTAAAAAGGCTCTCAAGATGTGGCCGGCGTGTCGGTGGCAGACTGAGTGTGCCATCCTACTCTAGCTCCCTCTGGCTCTCTTTGCTCTGAATACCCGGCCACACGGTTCAAGCAGCTCTTGCAGGGCTGATCTCCCTGAAAGCAGGTGAGGGAGGCTGGCTGGCCAGCAAACGGTTGCAGGCAGATTCGCCCTCCCTGCGCGCATTGCAGTCATGGAGAAGCTGACGAAGGCCTTAGAGTCCCTCCACTCTTTCCAGCAGCAACAGGGCCTGTTGAGTAGGGTTAGCCAATGTGGTGGCTTCCAGATATTGTTGGACTCGCCAGTCCCAGCCACCAAAGCCAGTGGTAAAGGATGCTGGGAATGGTACTCCCAACAATATCTTGAAGCAACCACGTTGACTGCCCATGGACTAGAGTATGAAGTGAGTGTTTGGTCTTATTTCAGCCTCAAAAAGGCATTTTTAAACATTCATACTTGTAAGCAAACATACACAAATGAAAAAGGATTAGGGCAGGATTCTCAGCTTACTGGGGGAGAATCTACAATCTTGGAAAAGGCATGGAAGGAAGAGTTACAAAACAAGAAAAGGAATTGGGAAGAGCTGACTAGTCTGTATTTGATCTTTGCCTTAGGGAATGGGTTATCATTTGAGGCTTGAGGACACAGGTGGCAAACCATCACCTTCCAGAATTTGCTAGACTACAACTTCCATCATCTCTGACCACTTGCCCATGCTGGCTGGGGTTGATAGGAGCTAGAGTGCAGAACATCTGGGTGGTGGGGCACCAGGATAGCCAACCTCTGCATTAGGATATTGGACACTTTTAATTTATGGGGCTTGACCAGGATTGCTGCAAGTTTTTTGTTCTGCATCTAGCTGTAGAAAGGAAATATATTTTAATAAGGACCGGAAAGCTGTGATTTTACCACAATATAGGCTGCTTGTCCATTAACTGCTCCTGTATTCCTTAAGGTGGGGGGAACTAACCTTTGCTGCTTCCAAATGTTGGCCTACAACTCCCACCCACCCCAGCCAGCATGGCCAGTGGTTGGAGGCGTGATAGGAGCTGCTGTTCAACAACATCTGGAAGGCCAGAGATTAACTACTCTTGCTTTAACGTATTGACATCTGAGACCCCGGAGCAAGGAAAAGGGTGGAAGTAGTAGAAAGGACTTCGTAATAAGAAAAATGCTGCCTCAGCCAGTTGTTTCCAAACAGCCCAGCCACCCTCACTCTTCCCTGTATGGAAAGCTCCCTTGCTTTGATGAGGAGAGAGTCCCGTAGTCTGTCTGATTTCCAAGCCAAGGCCTGGCAGCCATAGCAATGGCTGCCAAGCTCATGTGTTTTCAGGGCTAATGTGGGCCCTGATAGTTCCATTCAGGCCCCTCCTCTTCTTCTTCCCCTGGCCTTTGCATGGGGCAGCTTACAGAGCCCACTCTGTGCCCAGGGCATGTTTGTTTATTTGTGTGCTTGGATCTGCTGGTGTTTGCCAGTTGGCTTGGGGCTGGCCTTGGAGAAGGTGGGCGGAGATGTGTGCGTGTTTGTGTGTTAGGAGCACAGCTGGAAAGTAGAGATGAAGCCAGTGCAGGTCAGCTGGCTATCTTACACTATTTGTGTGCAATGGAAGCCTGAAACATACACACACTGCTCTTTTTTGCTTTTCCATCCCACTCTTTTATATACGCATGAAGCCGCATGTTCTCCAATAGGGATGGATGCTTCTGTCAGTTTTGGTTTTCTCAGTTTTTCATTTTTCCAGTCTTGAATTCTGTTCTCCACCTTTCTGCAGCAATCTGGAGGGGAAAAGAGGTTGTTGTTGTTTTTTTTAAGATCCTCATGAAAGTTCAACTTTTTAGTGCTAATTACTTCTAATTTTTTTTTTTTTTTTTTTGCAATTTTGCTGATTATTTATTTCCACCTCTATGAGCCCAAGGCAAGTAAAAATGCAAGTTAAACTTGCACAACTTAACATATAAGCTGCTGTGTTCTGGCAACACGTAACTGAGCTTGAATTACCACTCCATCTTTTTGAAACTTTATTCAGGAGAGGAGGGAAAATGTCTACTCTTCTGCCAGTCATTAATCACCCTGAATGTGCGAAACAGTGATTGAAACATTGAGGAGGATAGCTACTCATCATCAGAATGCTCTGTGATAATACAAACTTTAAGTAACAAACATTTTTTTTCTTTATTAGGAGTCAAAAGAAAGGCTTTCTTTTAGTCTTCCCAATAACATTTAAAGAGTGGAATGGTTATTCTTGTCTGTGGTGTTAAGAAAACACAATGGATTAATTAATCCCGAATAAAAGGCATGGATTAGTGTGATGGCTCTTGTAAGCCAAAAAACTGAGAGAAATCTTCTGGTACCCATTATGAGCATTTTCACAGAAGAGACTTAAAGTGGCTCTTGATTTAATTGTGTTTGTAACCTGAGTGTGAAACCCATAATGGCCAGAATGCGTATATGTATTACAAATGCCTTTCCTGAGGTTTGTCTCCCACATTTTAAACACCCAGCTGTTGATATAAATACAGTGTGAGAGGCTCAAAGATAATTTTAAATTTAGAGTTGTGTCTGAGGGCATGCAGTAAACCAGAAATCTCCCAAGGGACTGTGATCTACTCAAAGAGTTAAAAACTAAAAACTGGCAGTGACCTACCCTTTTTGGGGGGGTTCAGGTCAAAGTTGCTGAGCTTTTTTTAGGGAGGAAGAAAGTCCCGAGTAGATCACGATCTACCTGTTGGACGTGCCTGCAGTAAACTAGTGCTTTTCAAACTGCACTTCGTTGACAAAATTTGGGTTCCCTTTGAAACTCACAATCAAGTTCACAATCAAATAATGCTGTGGTTTTCAAACTTTCCTCCAGGGAACCTTTTCCAGATTAAACTATCCACAGAGCAAAGGATTACCAGCAGAGACAGACAAGCTGCTGTTAGGAAGGTTCCCTTCTATTATTGATCTTTTCACTAGAGCAGGGATGAGGAATTCAGGAGCCTTCAAATGTTGTCAGGGCTCACCCAGACTTGCTTTTTTGCCACATTTCTAGGCACAGGTCTGAGCACTTTTTTTTCTTTTGGCCTCACTGCTTTTCATGTGAAAACCACTGAATTGGAGCAAATGGCAAATGGCAACCTGCAGAAAACCCTAATTGCCAAACAGAATTTAGTGCCAAAGAACAGGTTTTCCTGGGGGAAACTGTGGCCTCCCCTCCAAAAAAAGTGCTCGGATCCTGACCAGCAAAGCACAGACCTGTGCCTAGAAAGCGTGGGGCAAAAGGTAAGTGTGGATGAGGCCTCAGACTCTGCCTCCCATCAACTGCCCTCAGCTCCCATGGCCAGTAGTCAGGATTGATGAGGGTTCTGGGCCACAGTTTCTGGAGGACCACAATTTCCCCATCCCTCATCGAAAGCATTCGGTGCCAGATCTAAATCTGCAAGTGATTGTGAATTATTATTTATTCCTTATTCGTCATCCATAATATAAATGTGCTGTTGTGAAAGACCCTTCATCTTGTGTACACAAAGGCATTTTGTACATCAGAAGCATACTTTGTGGCTAGCATATGTGACCATTTCCACATGATGTTACGAGGCAAAGGGCTTAGTGTTGAATCTCCAGTGAAGCTGTACCTTGCTCAGCAATGCACCTAGCAGACCATGCCATCACTGATCTCTGGAAATGGGATTGTTACCTGTGATATCAGTAAACAAAGCTTATTGCTGCTTTACTGAAGATGGCAGTACTTGCTATTATCCAGTAACCCACATCTTGCCTTGCTATGGGGAACTTTTATCTCACTGTTCCTCCAAGGCAGTGGTTCTCAAAGGGTGTGACACATCACACTGGTGTGGCAGGAGAGGATGGCAAGTGGGGAGGGAATATTTGTAATTTCAGGGCCTTTGTCTATGACCTTTGAGAATTCTTGGAGAACAGATGAGGTCCCTGCAGACTGGAGGCAAGCAAATGTTGTCTCCATCTTCAAAGGGGGGGAGAAGACCCAGGTAAATACCGATTGGTGTGTTTGACATTGATACCAGGGAAGGTCCTAGAGCAGATAATTCAGCAGTTGGTCTGGCTTTAGCTGAGATTCCAGCATTGAAGGGAGTTGGACCAGATGACCCCTGGGTCCCTTCCAACTATAACATTCTATGATTCTATCAAGTGTTGTTAGCAGTTGTTTCTGTTTTCCTTTTTTTAAAAAAATAATATTTATTACTTTTCCAACAATTTAAACACTACAAAACAAAATGAACAATACAATACAATTCAGAAACACTACCTAACATAACATAAAAACACTACATAACACTAACACATTAGACTAACAAAATAAAAACAGTTTAAAAAACATCAATCAATTTCAATATCTTATCTTTCATTCACTTATTTCAACGACCTCCTCACACCTCCCTTTTTGTATTCCACTTTTGTTAATTGTTTCAGCAATTCCTTTCCATCTTCCTCTGTTTTCTGTCCTATAATTATCTTAACATATTCTAACCTTATTTTTCCTTTAATACTAATTAAAGGAATACTAATACTAATAATCTAATTATACTTAATTCCTTATAACATTTCTACTAAAGCCATATATCTTCATTCCCACATTTTTCTAACATTCATTAATTTTACAATATTTCTGTAAATAGTCTTTAAACTTTTTCCAGTCTTCTTCCACCGACTCTTCTCCCTGGTCTTGGATTCTGCCAGTCATTTCCACCAGTTCCATATAGACCATCAACTTCATCTGCCATTCTTCCCGGGTGGGTAAATCCTGTGTCTTCCAATGCTTTGCGATAAGTATTCTTGCTGCTGTTGTTGCGTACATAAAAAAAGTTCTATCCTTCTTTGGCACCAATTGGCCGACCATGCCCAGGAGAAAGGCCTTTGGTTTCTTCAAGAAGGTATATTTAAATACATTTTTCATTTCATTATAAATCATCTCCCAGAATGTCTTAATCCTTGGGCATGTCCACCAAAGGTGAAAGAATGTAGCTTCAGTCTCATTACATTTCCAACATTTATTATCGGACAAATGGTAAATTTTTGCAAGCTTGACTGGTGTCATGTACCACCTATAAATCATTTTCACTAAATTTTCTCTTAGGGCATTACATGCCGTGAATTTCATACCTGTGGTCCATAACTGTTCCCAGTCAGCCATCATTATGTTATGTCCAACATCTTGTGCCCATTTGATCATAGCTGATTTTACCATTTCATCCTGAGTGTTCCATTTCAACAGCAAGTTATACATTCTTGACAGATTCTTGATTTTTGAGTCTAACAATTCTGTTTCCAATTTTGATTTTTCCACCTGGAAGCCAACTTTTTTGTCCAAATTGTATGCCTCCATTATTTGATAATAATGGAGCCAATCTCGCACTTTATTTTTCAATTTTTCAAAGCTCTGCAGTTTTATTCTGTCTCCATCTTGTTCCAGAATGTAGTTGTTTCTGTTTTCCAGTGCATTTCTTATCACCTAAAAATTTGGTGTGGTGCAAGCAAATTTTTGTTCTCAAAGTGTGGCCCAGAGAAAAAAGTTCGAAAACCACTGCTCTGGGGAGCTTAACATGGAATAGCTTGTTCTTTCCCCCACCTGTTTCATTTCCACAACAACCCTTTAAGGTAGGCTAGACTGTGACAGAAGGACTACTCAAGGTCATCCAGTGAACTTTATTGCTGTGTGTGGATATGAAACTTTAAAAGTTTAACAGCAATTCCCACAACAGCATACCTCTCAAAGTATGTTGTCTTAACATGTTGGACCCAAAAATCTGCTTTCCTGATTTGTAGCCCAACTACATACCTGTAATGCATTTATTTTAGGTAACTTTTAGCCACATTTTTCTGAGTACAGTAAAAGATTATAGTGACAGCCAGCAGACTGCTATTTTTTCAAGAAAGCATAATAGATAAAGCAATTTAGAATCATTGTTATATTTAATAAAAAAATATTTTTATGTCATGTGTAACCAATGAGGTATTAGTGTCTGTGCCTGCCTGATTTCATGGTTTCTCCCGGTCTGCTTTCCCAATTTCTGTAGTAAGTGTAAGCTTGCAAGTGAGGACTGTGCCATTACATGTATATATTTTTACAGTGGCTAGAAAAGTTTCGGTATTGTAGATGATAGATAGATAGATAGTAGATAGATGATAGATGATAGATAGATAGATAGATAGATAGATAGATAGATAGATAGATATAGATGATATAGATAGATAGATGATAGATAGATAGATAGATAGATAGATAGATAGATAGATAGATAGATTGATGATAGATAGATTGATGATAGATAGATAGATAGATAGATAGATGATAGATAGATAGATAGATAGATAGATAGATAGATAGATAGATATAGATATGGCAGCCCCAATAAAATGCCTTCTTAAGAAGCCGAAAGGCCAGCAGCAATGGAGCAAAGCAAGGCCTCAGTTAGTAAGTAAGAAAGCCACAACGTTCCATTATGTGGATACACTGCAGAGAAGGCCTGTCCTGTAAAGGATAGAAGATAGATCAGTGGTTCCCTCCTAGGTCTGACAGGATGGGGAGGTAGAGGGAGCTGCAGTCAAGACAAGTGAACAGTATGCAGCTGTGCCCAGTGGCCCTGGAACTCTCCCTTTCAATTGGTTCACACCCCTCATTTATACACACATGTGAAATTTCGCAAAATCAAATGCTCACATGTCCAGGCAAGATTGGAAGAATCCCAAGTGCTTAATTTTCTCAAGGGAAAGGCACCAGTGCTAAAGCATGTCTGGAAGTTGCGCCTTTTGATCCGAAAGGACACCAACGCCACTGGTGTGTGACTCACTCAAGGTTGGAATACAAACTGCATGTATAATGCCCTGACCCCACCACTTGAAGGCTAATACCTTAAACAACCTTTTTATTCTTCATTTCACTCCAAGGGCTCATCCACACCTGCTTGTCCCATGCCTAGAAACACAGGTCCAAGCGGTATTTCCCTTGATCCGCTCCTTTCCCAGGGAAAATCTGCTCTTTGGCTCCAAGCGCTTATCTACACTTACCTTTCCTCCCCTTTTCCCAGGCAAGGTCCATGCGTTAAAGCTCTGTGTTTGAGAGCTGGGTTTTTTTGTCTTTTGCCCTGGAGCTTTCCCCACAAAACTCTGCTCTTTAAAGCTCAATTGGAGCAAATGGCAATCTGTGGGCAACCCAAACTGCCATTTGCTCCTATTGCGCGCTAAGGAGTGGGTTTCTGTGGGCAAAGCTCCAGAAGAAGAAGAAGAAGAGTTTGGATTTGATATCCCGCCTTTCACTCCCCTTCAGGAGTCTCAAAGCGGCTAACATTCTCCTTTCCCTTCCTCCCCCACAACAAACACTCTGTGAGGTGAGTGGGGCTGAGAGACGTCAGAGAAGTGTGACTAGCCCAAGGTCACCCAGGAGCTGCATGTGGAGGAGCGGAGACTCGAACCCGGTTCCCCAGATTACAAGACTACCGCTCTTAACCACTGCACCACACTGGCTTTCAGTGTGGGCAAAAACCCAAAACAAGCAAATGCTCAGACACAGAGCAAAGCGTGGAGCTTTGCCTGCAAATAGCAGGGCAAAAGGTAAGTGTAGATAAGCCCTAAAACAGAAGAAACATCAATCCGGAGGAAACCCAAATTGCCATTTGCTCTGACTGAGCACTAAAGAGCAGTTTTCCCCAGGGAAAAGCAGTGGGACAAGAGGAAGTGTAGATAAGCCCCAAGTCACTTCTCTTTTTGTCTCATGTCCTTTAGCGCTGTGGTGAGCAGACAATAGGCTTGCAGGGTCTACCTTGGGTTTTTACTAGGACTCCTAGATCCACCAACTGGAGCCAGATACAAAAGACATGCATTTAAAAGTAAAGGATTCTGTGCCTATGTATTTGTTCTGAGTGCCAAAACTAAACTGAGTTCACAAACTGAGTCCACACAAAAATAAGCTCCTGTGATTTTTACCATATGCCAGCTTTCTTTATTCAGCAGTGTAGTGTGTGTGTGTGTGTGTGTGTGTGTGTGTGTGTGTGGAGGCTGTGCGTGATTTATTTTGTTGTTGGCTAATCAATTGGGAGCCAGAAATCCTTGCCAAATCGCCTGGTGATCTACCACCCCAGCTTTAGATTATGAGTCTGTAGGTAAGGCTCTGTTCATCTTATTCCTGTGTGACGCCTGGGATATATTAAGTGCTTTTATGAATAATAAATGGTGATGATAGGACAACAAAGAAACATAACAATAGGGCCCTGAGTAAAGCATGCCGTCTCCCTCATTCTCTGGTTCCTCATCCTTAGATGAACTTCTGCATCTGGAGACCATGAAGCCTTGTTCTCACAAACAGCCGATGAAGTGGCAACCTGGGTCAGGACTGTGCCCTGCAGGCTGAAGTTGACTGCGTTTACTTTGTCGCAGTATAATGATTTTTAAAAACCCAAACACAGATAAAACTGATAGAAACCTTCTCCCTAACACCTAGTTTCTATACTTGGAGCGGGGCAGGGAGAATTGGAATTGCATATGAACCCCATCCTGTAGCCTAGAATGGTTCAAGCAAAACACAAGAAGTCTGCTGTTTGTGAAAATTAGGCCTAACAGTCTACAACCCTGAAGCAGGTTTGGACCCAGAGAGTTGGCAACTGCAGCACTGAGTCTTCTCTGAGAGGGGGTAAAATGCATACCCTCCAACATTTCTCCAAAGAAAACAGGGAAGTCCTACACCTGCCACATGTTCAACTATTTCCACTTCTGCCAGGATTCCAGGCCTCTCTTTGCCTCACAAATGTGGAACCCAAGGTTTTGAGTTCAAGGAAAAACAACATTGAGGGTCTTCCACTCCTTCACTGCATATTGCCGCTGCTGGGAGCATACAAAGCACCCTCCTGGATTGGACCAGAGGTCCAGCATCCTGTTCCCACAGTGGCCGACCAAATGCCTCTAGGAATCCCACAGACAAGACACTCTCCTGCTCATGCTCCACAGCAGCTAGAATTCAGAGGCTCATTTCACTGCTGTGGAATGCAGGAGCAGCAAGTGCACTAATGTCACCTGTAGCCAGAGTGTATAATGTTCACTTTGGTCTTTGAGGCAGATGGACTTCAGTAAAGCCTGCAAGGATGGTCTAGTGCCATAGCTTTTAAAGTATGTGGCAGGCAGTACCTACCTAAGGGGGTTAGGTGGGAAAGATGCTGCTTTATTGTGTCTCCTAGTCCAGTTTTCCTGTATGCGTTGAGCCAAGATTCACCTGACCTCTCACGATTGATGCAGCCCAGGTGCCTGTTTGGGAAGCCAAGGGTTCCTTCTCATAGGGGATCCAGTTGTAATATCCACCAGCTCCAAAAGTCGGGCAGACGGGATGTGTTATGAAGATTTGCTATCTACAAGGTTTGAGAAACTCTGGATATGCTACTAGTATGTCCCACTCCTGCACCTGCAACTTGAGTAACTAGGAAATGGCACTGCTTAGTGGTGAAGATCACAACTCTTTCGCTCAGAAGCCTCCTGATCACATCACAACTCAGTTCTGAACTCACTGGGTGGCCTTAGGCAAGGCACAGCGGCCTCACCCTGCTCCCTCAATTAAGATTGAAAGATCTCTCGGACTGACTTGAAGTTTTGGAGTTGTAGCCTCCTCCTCCTCCGAGACTGAGTCCTCCGGAAAAGGGCGAAACCTCAGAAGGCAGGCCAGGCTGGCTGTCCTTTGCAGGGCTTACCTTCAGCTCTCTTACAATCGTAGAATCGTAGAGTTAGGAGGGACTTTGAGGGTCATTTAATCCAATCTCCTTCAAGACATGAATCTTTTGCCCAACGTGGGGCTCTAATCCACAACCCTGAGATTAAGAGTCTTGTGCTCGGCTGACTGAGCTTGCTCATTCTAATGTTTAAAACTCCCTTTTGCCCCTTGTTCCCTTTCAATGGACTTCTTTGCAGAGCACCAACTTGGGATGGAGACAGGAAGGTGGACATCATGGTGGTGCGTGATGTTACAATGTCATGCATGACGCCCATATCTAAGCAGTCTGGAACTGGCTGAACATTGTAGGGCCTTCATCCTGGCTCAATGCTGTGCTCTCCCCTCTGCTGTTCTCTCATATTTGGAGAGATGCTGTCCCTGTGACTCTGGCCAAACACATGCTTCTTTTATAGAGATTTACGCTTTGACCTTCTTCTGCCAATGATCCAGAAATATACTAGATGCTGTGATCAGTTTCTTGCCACTCAGTTGCTCCTTGATAAAAATCCTGGTATAACATACAAGGTGGCCAAATTTTGTGCAGCAGCAATCAAAATATGACATATAACAATTAGCACCCAGAAAGAGTATAATACATAATATATCAACCGATGGACGCTTCTAGATCAGAAGGACACAAATACTAGAAGGGTTTCCTTTCTGACAGATAAATGACCACCCAGAACTGCTTTTTTATGTATATGTGATTTTATATCATTTTATCCTGTTTTGAACTTTTAAAGTTTGTACGTGGGGTTTTGTCTTGATACTGATAATTGACTGTAATAAAATGACTTGTAATTGGAGTTGGCTCCCCTGCTTCTTTGCAACATCCCAAATATGTATTTTCTATAGATGCTATAACTGTGAATGAGATTGGTTGCCTTGAAATCTTTGCTACTAGCTCTTGCTAGTAGCAAGCCCATGTTTGCTTGTTTAAATAATTTTACCCCCACCTTTCTGAAAAAATGCCAAAAACATTTAACAATATTTTAAAAAACTAATAAAAGTAATAATGATGATAATGATGATGATGATGATGATACTATAGTTATGAAAAATTCACACAGTCTAAATGAACAGCTAAAAGCTAAACATTTTATCATGAGGGATCCACCCCTTGCTTGCTAGATGACACGGACTCTGCCTCCTGCCCCTCAGAGCCCACCAGTCTCCGCCCTTCTGGGCCTCATCCCTAACTAGGTGGCATGAGCCTCCTCTGGAGCAGCTGGGCTCCGTCTCCTCCTGGCAAGTCCATCTGCAAGTGAGGACCTGCTTGAACTGTGTGAAGAATTGCTGAGCTATGATGATCAGGCTTCTGAACAATTAATAAGACTTGTTAATAACAGTAACAATAATAATAGACTTTTTAGTGGCTTATTATCTGGGTGACTGACAACATGTTTAAAAACATTGATATAAAAACATAGAGTACCGTAAGAACAAAACCAATAACCAATAACTAAAGCCACAGGAAGCTTTGACAACACACTAGTAATGAATATGCAATAAATTTAAATACTTAGCATTGTTAATTTCTCATTTAAAAAGGGCCTTTAACAGCATCTTGTTTTCCCTGAGTGCCACCTTTTCCACTCTTCCACATAGAAGAGGCAGGTCTTTGCAGCAGACTAGCCAAGATGGGCATTGAGGAGGATGGAGACTGGCTCAATTATCTCAGTTCTTTTCAGTGCAATTTACAATAGCCAGGGATACTGGTTTTTCTTCTCCACTGTAAACACCAGGCTTGTAAACTTGCCAAATAATGTTTACTAGTAACTTCTGCATAAGTTATTTCCATTACTTGCATATTTACCTACCATCTTCTCAGTCATTTCATGCATGCCATTAAGCCATGGCTTATTCAGTTAGACCAGGGGTAGGCAACCTAAGGCCCGGGGGCCGGATGCGGCCCAATTGCCTTCTCAATCCGGCCCACAGACGGTCCGGGAATCAGCGTGTTTTTATATGAGTACAATGTGTCCTTTTATTTAAAATGGATCTCTGGGTTATTTGTGGGGCATAGGAATTTGTTTATTTTTTCTCCAAAATATAGTCTGGCCCACCACATGGTCTGAGGGATGGTGGACCGGCCCACAGCTGAAAAAGGTTGCTGACCCCTGCCTTAGACTTATGCCATGGCTGATTCCCTTAGACTGTCCACAAAATTAAACAGCAGGTGCTCAGCCCACCTGACTGTCTATTCCACATGCATACATGTAAATGAATTTGGCGTAGGAAAAGCACATACAAGTAGCCCAGAGTACTCAAATCTTTATGCTGCTACACAGTGCTCCCCCCCCCCTAAAAATATGTTTGGGGTACTCTCATTTTCCTACTCATCATGAAATACGGCCCCTCAATGAGACCAAACTTAGATTCACAAAATGTTTAGGGGAATGCGTCCCCCTGCACCCTCCCCCCCAGGAAAAAAGCACTGCTGCTACAGATTAACACAGCTACTGTCCTGGAGGTCCCTCCCTCAGGCGTATTTTTCTGGGGCAGGGGTCTGCAACATTTAAGACAAAAAGAGCCACTTGGACCCGTTTCCGAAGGAAAAAAAACTGGGAGCCGCAAAACCATTGCGACATTTAAAACAAATATATCTCCGGAGCCGCGATCTGACAGTGGGTGGGAAGGTGACGTCGGGACGGTGCGTGACTAACGCACGCACCGCCCCCATGCGACGTCACAGCCAGTACAGTGCCCGCCACAATGCGCCTCCTCCCCTCGCTAGTATCTGCCCTGGAGCCGCGGCAAAGGTGTAAGAGAGCCACATGTGGCTCCGGAGCCGCGGGTTGCAGACCCCTGTTCTGGGGCTTCGCAACAGGACAGTGATGCCTTACTGACAGGTTCCCCAAGGCCGAGTCTGTCTCAGAAGATTCTGCTCTGGAAATGTCTTGTTATTTTTGTGTCTGCAAACTGGAAAGGCAGTTGGACAAAGCATGTGGGAAAGAGCCAGGGTGGTGGAGTGTCAGACCAGACCTGGGGAGACCCAGGTTCAAATCCTCGCCCAGCCATGTAGCTTACAAGGACCCTGGGCTAGTTGTTATCTCCCTCAACCCAAGCTAACTTATAGAGTTATTGTGAGGATAAAAGGAGTGAGGAATAACCTTGAGATCTGTCAGTCTGCCCAAATAGCACTTGTGCTGAAGAATGGGATAAAAATCACTTATATAAATTAAATAAATAAAAATAGCATGGAGCCCTATGTTAGGCCAGTAGATTTTATTCTTCATTCTTTTTCATGCATTGGGTTGTCTTTATAATTCACCCTCCCTTTCTCCTCTCTATTTGTTGAGTTTGATGGGTGATTCCAAATCAGATGGTTGTTTGCCCATTTGTTGCATTTGATGGGAGCTGTTAGAAAAATGACTGGTAACTGGCAAGAACTGCACCTACAGCTGACATCAACCTACTGCCAGGGTCTCCTGATTTCCAGGGGTATATTAAAAAGAGGCCGAAAGGAGGAATTAGAATAATAGAAACCAGGAGGGTCATCTAGTCCAACCCCCTGCAATGCAGGAATCTTTTGCCCACTGTGGGGCTCAAACCCATGACCCTGAGATTAAGAGTCTCCTGCACCACTGACTGAGCTATCTCAGAGAATTATCCCTCATCAAGGTGTGGTGCTGGTGGAGTACTACTTGCTTCCACACAAAACTTGGACATTCCTTGCCCCGTGGTTTTGTTTGCAGGAAGCTCCGTTACACATACCTGGGATATCAATACCTGCATTACCTGTCCCATGCACCCAGTTTGCATGTATCTGCAAGGCGAGCAGTGCTGGGCATAGAGTAAACCCAGGAATTAAGTGAGCATGTGGTGGTCCTGCACCATACCTTTTAAAAATAATAATAATTTTTTATTGGTTTTTACACATATTTCCCAGCATATCATCCTTTTAAACATCATTTCAAAATCTTTGGCTATCACAGCCTAAGGCTTCCTTCAACCTCAACTGATGGTTTTCTAAAATCTTTTCTAATTATGCATTTTGTTACTATAGTTATTGCTATAGATTCAAATCTTAATACCTATTCTTAATTCTTTTCACAATAATTTATATATTACTGCTTACAAAACTTCTTTTAACCCTACGAGCGATGTCAATCGGTTACAGTTGCTTTCCAGGTCCTGAACTGTATCATTCCATAGATGAATTTCGTTCCATGGCATGTCCTGCCAGAACCAACACAGCCTTGTACTCCAAGTCCATTAAAAATACTGGGTTCCAGAGCCACTGTCACTGCTAGAGAGTCACCCGCTGTCTTTTTGCACAAGGCAAAGATGCCTGTGTCGTGCTGCTGGCAGGACTGGGTCTGTCACAAACAACCTGCAGGCATGTGGGCAGTGATGACTATTATTATGATTATTATTACTACTGCTACATTTATCTGATGCCCATTGTTCTGTGGGCAACAAACAGATTAAGAAACAATTAAAATCACAGTTCTAATGAACCCAGTTAATAACAGCACAATAAGTTACTGTACTTAAAGCAATAGGCAACCCCATCAAATCAGGGATGAACACATCTTCAGCAAGCATCTCATAATCTCAAAGGGCTAAGAAACTACAGTGAAATGCAGAGGCAAATAGGTTCAAAATGCAATATTTTAAATGGCCTGAGAAAAGTAAAAGGTGACAAAGTGGCCCAATTAAGCACACCTGTGTAAACCCATGACTGACAACCCGTTTAGTAAGGTCCTCAGAGAGAGCCATACTTTGAAGACAAAATGTCTGTGCACGGGCATTACCTGAATCGTGCCACCACTTTCTCCTCTATCATCCGAGAGAGCAGAACAGGAAATTATCCTCACCAGCATTCTAGCATTCCCTTTAACTTAGAAAATAATTTCCAAAAACAAACCAAACCAGTGGCCTTTGAAGGTCATTAGGAATGAAGAGCTTTCCCACACTTCCCCCCCTCACTGTCTTTCCCCCTAGGAATTTAAGAAGATTGGAGGGGAGCGATGTTCCTGACTCCTCACCAGGGAAATAGGGGAAATGTGCTGTTACCCATTCTAGTGATAAAGAAGGAGTCAGAGTGGGGGCTGATGTTGAATTGGCCAAATACTGACTAGGATAGCCATGCCACATGTCCTGCTGAGAGGACAATCCTATATCAGGACTGGCTATCACAGGGATGCCCTGTTTGAAGGAGGCCACTATTTGTGTATAAATTTTCTTTATTGAATTTTGATGAGACAGAAAAAAGAAAAATACGTAAACAAAAAGAAATAAACTACTATTTACACAAACACCATTTATCCCCCCCCCCCCCCGTGACAACCCATCACCACTCTCTACCGCTTCCCTCCACCACACCTTGACTTCCATATATTTTCAGTTTGGTACAAAACATTGCAGTCTTTTGGCTTTTGTATTTTAATCTTTTTATAACATGACTTATTAATGATTTCTACTTTACTCTTTTAATCTAAACATATCAGCATATTCTTTTTTGAATAGTGTTTATCCATATATTCTTTGAAGCACTGCCATTCTTGTCTCAGTTTTTGATTTGACTGCATTCTTATGTATGCTGTTAGCTTTGCCATTTCCATAAATTCACTTAATTTATGTAGCCAGTTCTCTTTTGTAGGTATTGTCTCGTTCTTCCATTTGCTGGCAAACACTATCCTGGCAGTTGCTGTAGCGTATAGGAAAATTCCTTTCTTTTTCTGGGGTATATCTTTCCCCAGTAGACCTAACAGAAGTGCCTCTGGTCTTAGCATTTTTAAAAGTTCTTTGTGAGTTGTACCCCAATATACCTTAGATTTTCCGCAAGTCCACCAGGCGTGGAAAAATGTTTTGAAGGAGGCCACTATTTGAAAGGCAGTTCAGTCCAGGGCCAAGTCTGGTTTAAAGATCAAGTAGGGAGAGAGCAGAGGCCTTTGAGTTGCCCATCAACAGTGAGCCTCACCTGGGCAGCAGATGGAGGAAGCACAGAGGTCACTGGGCCTCAGTTTTCTCTGCTAGGATGAGATGTAATGTACTGCTATTTAAATTATAGCAATTACAGTATTTCTAAATTTGCATGTATACATATAAATTAGCATGTGCACATTTTTATGCAAATTGCCAAGTGCTTCTGTCCCCTTTTTTTGGTGATGTGGAAGTGGCCACCCTGGGAGATACGTGGATTATTTGTGCATAAGATTCTCCAAACATTTTCCACTCTTTTTTCCAGTGCATGTTGGTGTGGAATGGTCTTTGTGACTGTCAAACTATATGAGAGAACACCATGTTTTGGGGAGGGTTAGGGGAGAATTTCCTTTGCTTTTTTAAAAGAAAGACCCACCAAATTCACACTTCTTAAACTAATACGTGAACACAGCTATCTTTCAAAATTTGCATTTCTCCAGATTTTGTAATGCAGTTTTTAAACAATGTGCCCCAAAAATGTGTATATTGGGGAGAGTGCACACAAGTGGAAATAAGAAACATAAAATGCCATATATTAGGAAACATGTCTGCAAACATGCATAGATCAGGTAAAATTGTGTACAAAATGTGAATCTTATGAAATTGCATGTGCATGAAAATGTGTATATTCTTGCAGACTTTTAAAAATAATTTGCAAACTGATGTGGAAATGGGGCAAACTGAATTTGAAGGCTTGTCTACACCTCTGCCTTTCCCGCCGCTTTCCTGCCGTTTACCACTGAATCAGAGCAAAAGTCAATTGGGTTTTCTCCAGATTGACCTTTGCTCCAATTTAGCACTAAAGAACAGGTTTTCTGAGTAAAGGTCCATTTTACATACCATTTTACATATTGGGACATCAATAACTGCCTAGAAAGCACAGGGCAAGTGGAAAGCCACTTGGACCCATGTTCTCTAGGTTTGGGACAAGCAAAAGTGTGGACGAGCCCTAAGATTACAAAAATGGGGAAAGAGAGTAACCAAATTTGACAAATTAATTCATCGCTAGCCTGCCTCTGAATCACTTCATTGTATGTTTATATTAGATGAATCATAGGTGGGCATTCCAGTCCATTGTGTTAAAAGAAACAAGCAAAAATGGGTATTACTGGTTTTAATGCAGGATTACTAAAAATGTATGGTATTGTATGTGAAAAGTGCCAAGGGGAAAATATTGCTTCAGTGTGTGCAAACAGTTCATCAGCTCCCCACCCATTCTCATTCTGCATTTTCCACATGGTGAGATGAGCAGCCCATTTCTCCTAATTCATGGTGGCAAGTCATGTTACAGAGCTAGGATATAGCAGTGCTGAAGACACTTGGCTAGAAAGTCCCCGATGTGAGTCTTGCCTTTATCAGAAACTCACTAGGTGGCCTTTTAGGAAGCTCACCACACTTGGACTGAGCCCAACAAGCCGATAATATGGAGATGATAACAATACTGCCCTACTTTAGGGGGCTGTTGTAAGAATTACAAAAGAATGTATATGAAGTCCTAGGAAGATCATTATAAAAACATTAGAAGGCAATTGGAGACAAAATGCTCATTGTTTAATGAACACTTCTTAATGATGTCAAGGTGGTTATGAAGATCGCAACACCATTGAATTATCACCATGTTGCCCGAAAATTGAGCAATTGCTGGGTGGATGAAGCAGGACATGGGATCATGACAATTTTCTTAATTTGCAGCCTAAGCACTTACCCTTCAAATTTGGTCATCTTGCATTTTGAATGTTGTGGAACGAGACTTCAGTGTTTTGCTGAACTGTTGAAATTTCTGTATTTAATTAATGGATATTTTTGTGGTTCATGAGTAGGAAGGAGATGAAGGATGGCTATTGGCAGACTCAGAGTATTCCCAGGAAACTTGTTGTTGCTCCTTTAGCCAGTGTTGTGTCTGGCATAAAAGCTGCTGAGTTGGGATGGCTGAGGAGAGCCCAGGGTGATAAAATACCTTCGGCCAACCCTGTATTACCTTTGGACTAGCTGATTTGGGCATGCATGTTTTTAGTAAACATGTTCTAAGCTGGTTGGAGACTTTTCTGTGTAACAAGAAACTAACAAGTCCAATTGTTAGTCAATTAATTATTACTGAAATTTGTATCAGGAAGCCCTAAAAATATATTGTGCAAGCCACACCCAGCAGTCCACCCAACTGAGTAAAAACTTTGTTTTAAAGAAAATTGCCCCCCCCCCCAAAAAAAAACCCCTATCACTGAACACTCAACTCAACAGTTCAGCATGACAGGTGCAAACTTATGTGCAATCCATCCTTTGTCAACTCTTCCTATTGAAAATGTTTAAGCAGGGTTCATCTGTCAACACCTAATCATTATGTGTGGGTAAATAGGGCATTCTTATAGCTGAATTTTCATTATTGCAAAAGTAATGTGTGTTACTACTTATTCAGTAAGCAAAATCATTTGGAGCCTGCTGCACCTCTTTTGGCTCTTGAATAATGGCTTTGGTTGCCCAGAGAATGGTCTAAAGGCACATGATTCAGTTCTGCTGCTGAAGCTAATTAAGCCTGACCCTGGCAAGGAGAAGGCAATCTGAGCTCCTTGGAGGAGGAGCGGGGTTCAGGGGTAAGGCGCAGGTGCAGGAGGCAGGTAGCCCAGTGAAGTGGGCAGGGATAGGCAGCTTGTTCACTGCTCAGCTCCACATTCAAAATGCACCATGAGCCAGAGGGCTGAAGCTAATCTGCAAATTTTAGTGGCATGTTATTAACATAATTGGTTTAAATTATACAATATAACAGATGCCAAACTAAAATTAACTGGTATGGTGTACTTAACCCATAATAGGTTTATTCTATAGCTTTCTATTAAGATTTTTTAATAATTCTTTAAAAATTAAAGTTTCATGGCTGGTGGAGGAGCCAAGATGGAGAATCAGGACATATTAGCGCCTCGGAGGAAAAAACAAATTGCACCGCTCCTCCCTTTTGTGTTAAAACAACACAAAACTCAGGGACAAATAACTGATGATTCACTAAGCTGTGAAAGAACCTCAATGCAGTCATACCTTGGTTGTCGAACGCCCTGGAACTCGGACGTTTTGGCTCCCGGACACCGCAAACCCAGAAGTGATTGTTCCGGTTTGCAAACGTTCTTTTGGAACCCGAACGTCCGACGGGGCTTCAGCAGCTACTGATTGGCTGCAGGAGCTTCCAACAGCCAATCAGAAGCTGTGATTTGGTTTTCGAATGTTTTGGAAGTCGAACGGACTTCTGGAACGGATTCCGTTTGACTTCCAATAATAACCAGCTACTGCTCCATGCCCGTGCAACTGAGTTGCTGCTTCTTTCCTTAACATGCTATGGTACCATAGGGTTGCCATATTTCCAGAGGTAAAAATCTGGACCAAAAAAGTTTGCTCTCTCCCCCGGCCACCTGCCACCTCCAAGCTTGAGCCACCTGCACCAGAGCCTGAAACAGCCCGTGCTGCCCACACCAGAACCTGAGCTGCCCGCTCACACATATTTTTTTAACCCCCCCCCCCAACCCAGACATTTGCTTAACATTGTAAAAATCCCACCGGATGGGTATGTAGGCCCCACAAAAGACGACATGTCCAGGATTTCCCAGACGTATGGCAACCATATAATGTTGCCTTGCCACAGTGCTGCTCCTGTTCTTTGTTTCCGGCTCACACAGAATACCTGGTTCTGGCCAGGTGGGCTAGCAGGTGAGTGGGCCAGTGGGACCAGAGGGTACCGATTTGCTGCCCTCCTGCTGCCTGTGGCAATTAATTGCCTCAGTTTTCCTAGTGGAAGTGTTGGCCCTGCTCAGATACAGAAAGCACTTGTGACATCCACAGGTAATTTCCCCCAGTAGTTCTTCCAACTGTACTAAAGGCAGTAACTGAGAGGAAATGTATAGGGGGACATTAATCAAAACCAGGAGCCTCATCCTTAATCTCAACAAATGTTATCGAAATCATGGACCACTTTGTAGCCTTCTATAAGCAGTGGGTAAAGGGACTGTCATAAATGGTGGGGGGGGGGGCAGGATCCCTTCTAATTTGTGCTAGATAAAACAGCCTTGTATGTAAGTATTTGTCTGCTAGCCATGGGCAAGAAGGAATTGCATGCACTGTAGTGAATGGGTTGGCTATTTTGAGGATGAAGTGCTCTATCCCTCCTCTGAACTTAGCAAATCAGGCTGCCTATTATCCACCTTGATAGAGCAGTAAAACCTTTCATGTTTGTGGCAGGCTAGTAACATTATTATTATTATTATTATTATTATTATTATTATTATTATTATTATGTTACAAAGCAATCAGATAAACAGGGAATGGTACATCTATTGTCTCCATTTTCAATTCATAGTGTTTTTCATAGTTCATTTATGTTGGGTGAGAGACACTTTTGCCATACATATCATGCAGTTGGGGGAAAGGGGAACAGCGAGAGATAGGGATATTGTTCTTTCATTCTATTGCCTATTCTTAATGTAGGGGGTTTGTGTCAGCATCACGTGGGTAGGTCCTTTGTGTATTTATTTTTATTGATATTGCGAGAGCTTAGGGGTTCCCAAGCTTGGTTGATTGTATTTAGTTGATTGCAGTGTGGCTTATTTGTGTGAGGGAGGCAGGCTAGGTTGTTGGGTCAGGTTAGCCATATTGATTTGTATGCTGTTGGGGGAGATAGGTCAATGTCCTGTTGTGCTGCGTATGTACTAAAGGGGAACCACACTGGGGTGAAGGCATCCTCCATAGCCCATCCCAGTGCTAGTTTGAGTTTGTTAGTTAACTTTTCTAGAAAGGTGGTTTCTCATACATTTTGGTACCAGTGGTCTATGTTCACTCCTGATAAGTCCTTCCAGTGTCTAGTTATGATTTTTCTAGCTGAAAGCTGAAAGTAAGTGATTTAGTGTGCATGTGTGTTGTTGTCCTGGAAGATATTTAATAGGGCAAGTTCTGCAGTTGCTTCTATTACCTGTTTTGTTATTTTGGAAATTTTCTGCAGCACTGAAATTCAGAAGGATTGGATTTTGGGGCATTCCTACCACATGTGGAGGTACGGGCCTATTGCAGTGCAACCTCTCCAGCATTTAGATGAAGTTCCTGGGTGTATCTGTGCTAACTTCCATGGTGTTAGGTATCATCTATATATAGTTTTTAGGGTGAGTTTTCTTCTTTTGGATGAGATGGATTTGAATTGTGGTTTATACCATAGTCAGACCACTGGGTGTGGTTTAATTCATGCCAAAGAGTTGTATCTGGAGGCAGCAATTTAGTATTTAGACTCAAAATCAATATATTTCAGCAACTGGTACCTAAATAGGGGAAATAGGCCCAGTTTCTTGCAAACAGGTAAAACTGTAGCATATAATGTTTAGGGCTATCAACAAACTAAGACAATTTTAATATATTAATAAGTTTCCACTAAACTAATTAATTTTATTTACATATTACTGAACTGCTAGTGGAAGTAATGTGAGACAACTTGAACTTCAAAAGAAAAAAAGCAGCCTTTCTTTTTGGAAGGGACCACCTTTCAATGTTTTCTTTTTTCATTTTCCCTATTAAAACACTGCACCACAACCACAATAGACTGAAAAATATTTTTAATAAATTGTAAGGAAAAAATAAATATGTATTTCATGGCTCTCAGCATCACAGATTAAAAATGTTGTACATTGACCAATGAACTAAATATTGATATAAGAACATAAGAAGATTTCTGTTGGATCAAGCCAATGGTCTATTTAATCCAGTATCTTGTTTCACTCTGTGGTCATCTAGATCAGTGTTTCACAACCTTTTTTCAAGCATGGCCTATTTCCAACCTTGTTTCCTTCCTGTGGCCCCCCCATAAGCATGGCCAAGGGGGTGCCAGGGGGGCAGCTGCCACTCAATAAGTAAAATACAAATCTGAGATTTTGCCCCCTGCAATAAAAGTCTGCCCCCCTAACAAAAATCCTGGCTATGCTCATGCCCTCCCCCATCCTACCAGTAGAAAGGTACCTTTTTATGTGTTTTGTTTGTAAATAGAATGTGTTTTATTTATATTTTTTATAATTTATACAAAATACAATTACATAAAATGATAGGACCATAATTACATATCATTGAAGCAGAAAAACATAGAATCATGGAACTGGAAGGACCCCAGGGATCATCTAGTCCAACTCCCTGCAATGTAAGAATCTCAGCTAAAGCATCCATGACAGGTGGCCATCTAAGCTCTGCTTAGAAACCTCTAAGGATGGAGAGTCCAGAACCTCCTGAGGGAGATCCATGTATTATAAGAAGTAAACAACACTTATTTGGCCCCAGAGTGCTGCTTGCCTGGCCTCCCACTTGTCTGTCCATGGCTGGCTGGGCTCCCTCGCCCACTTACCTGCTTACTCCGAGGCCACCTCTGCTCCTGGCAACCAGCACCCCTGGCCAGCCCCAGAGGCATCATTCGCCTGCAGAGTTTGTAGCCAGGGCTGCTGCAGCAAACCGCTACACAAGCACCCTGGTTGAAAACCACTGCTATGGCCTCACACACCCTTACCTGGGAGTAAGCCCCAGTGATCTCAGTGAAGCTTTCTTCTGAGTAGACAGTTATTTACTAGATGCAAGTCAGCAGCTAGGCGCTGGGGTGTATTTAACCCGTGCCTTGCAGAGTCAGACCCAGGCTGCCGACGGGTCCAGCACTGGTGATAGCAACAAGCAGGTCTGGCTCGCCCAGCCCTACACATTGCCAACCCACCACCACTACGTTTACCGGGTCTGGGGGTTCTGGATCATAGGCTGTATGGGTCAAAATGGGAGCCTCAGCAATCACCCTCTCCTGCTGGAAACAAACCAGGACTGCTCCAAGAAAATGCAATTCACTTCTCACTTCCCTCTGTGGCCCCCTACCCTCGTGCTGTGCCCCCCCCCCCATTTCCACGATTTTCACCTGGGGCCTCCTTGGAATATCCTGGAGGCCCCCAGTTGGGAAACACTGATCTAGATGCCTCCAATAAGATCATAAGTGAGGCACAGAGGCAATAACTCTCTTGGGTTGATTAAACTATCGATTAAACTACTTAAATCTTGCAGGACTTAAAATGAAACATTGTTGGTGAGACCTTGTAAATGTGTGTTAATATGCTCCTGTTGCAACAACGCCTGTTTAGTGGTAGCGGGGGGCGGGGGGGCGGGAGGACCAGCAGGTGAATTTGAAGCAGACTGATTTATTAATCCCACACATATTTTTACATGCACACACACACACACACACACACACATTCCATACAGCATACAAATTCCTACAGTCACTTTATAGGGGAAATGTGTACGGTTTTGTGGCAAGTGCCAAAGCAAACATACCAACAGTCCAGGGCAATCTCCTCCCGAACTGTGGCCCCAGGACCACCTATCAAGGAATGGCTGCCTTTCCTGGTTCCAGGAAATGCTTGGCTTGCTGGTTAGAAATAAGGCTTCAGATTCCCATAATAGCAATGTGGCCAGAAAAGAGCCCAGAATAGAGCAGGCAGGTGGTACGTTTTCCACATTTGTCCCTTTCAGTCCTGGCCATCTAAAGCACCACTTATTCCAGATGTGGCATTGTTCTTCAGCATGCCCGCTGGCAGGGATCTAAATCACTGCACTTGGTCCTGTCCTGACTTCATTCATTTTGGTCACAATCTCCTTTCCAACGTCTATTGAACTTGGGGTGGGGGGAATCCCTGCAGGCTGTTTTGCACTCACACTTTCCCAAATCAATGTATACACATATTTCAGCTCTTGCTGAGGGCACAGTACATTAAGCAAGGGAACTGATGCTTCATTCCACAGTCCAACTTCAGAATGAGGATTTGCAATTGGTTCTGTTGAGAGGCGTCATGGATACGTGGCAATTTGTGCGAGAGCGGTAATTTCTGCAAGCAAGCATTTTGCAGTTCAGTAGCTGCTAACATTTTGAGATTCATTGTGCAATCCTAGTGTACATGTTTATCCAATGGAGGCTGATCCAGTAGGGCGAATGGGGCACTGCCCCACCAACTTTCCTCTGCCCTTAGCCAGCCCCGATCTGCCTGCCAGGGGGTGGGACTGGTTATCAGCTTCCTCTTCCTCAGTCTCAAGGTTTGTCTTTGTAGAATTCAGTGAGGAGGAGAACGGGGACAAAACTGGAATTGGTTGGCTCCACCTGTCATTGGCTGTGGCTCCACATACCATTGTCCTTCCTGCACTCTGCCCCATGAGTCCCAGTGGGCAAAAGCCACCAGTGGGAAACTTGCTAACTAGGATGTATGTTTAGGATTGCAGCCCCAGTCGCCAAATGAAATTGAGAGCATTATGCCAGCCAAATATCTCACTGACTTTTAAATTTGTCCGCTATATCCTGTCTTTCTTCCAATGAGTTGGAGGTGGCATGCACCTACTAATGTCCTCCCTATTTTATCATCACAGCAACTGAGGCTGAAAAACAGTGACTGGCCCAAGGTCAACATGTCAGTTTCATGTCTGAGTGGGAATTTGACCCCTAGTCTCCTTGGTCCTTGTCTGATATTCTACCCATAATACTACAGAATCAGCTGACCTAATAAGCTGCAGCATTAAGCACCGACTGGGTTCCTGCCAGGAATCTGCATCCATCCATTTTGAGAACAAGGTGAATTGTGATGATGGCAGCTCTTTTGAGTGGTTTGCCTGAATCATGTTCAAAGCAGTTAGGCTCCTATATGGGAAGTGAGAAACCTCCCCAATATGTGGAGGATGCAGGAAGGTAATGGGAGTGTTCTGTGCCCCTCACCGGTGCTTTCATCTTGCTTTTAAAACCGGTACTAATTAGCAGTTGGTATTTAAGAGGGTGCAGCAGATTGGGAGTGGGAGTTAGGACTGGGCAGCCTAGATGCTTGCCGTCCCTTTTCCCATGTTCCGCAGCCCCTGGTGGTATGGCCGCAGGACCACCTTGAATCCAGTGCTGCCGTCCAGACCAGCTCAGGGAATCCTGGCCTTTTCAAAGCCCATGAACCTGAAACAATGGGCTTTGAGGCAGCTGTCTGGGATGGGGGATTAGCAACATCAGGGGAGCAGGGACTGAATGAGGGTGGTGGGCCAGACAGAAGGGGTTGGGCACACAGTGGAGGTGAGCAAAGGGGATTCTTTCCTGTCATGGTGGGAGGACACAAAACCTTCATTCAGGTCAGAGGGAGACCCAGCCTGGCTCACACATGGAGTGTGGAATTTGGTCTGTTTAGGAGAGCGGAGAGCTGAGAACTACACACGCACACACAAGAGAGAGAGAGAAATTTTATTTTCCTAATTGTGAGAATCAGTGATGTTGAGAGTTACAGCATTTGGAAATTTTGCCTTGTCCCTTGCTAGGCCCAGAGTAATGTGAAGGGGATACTGCAAAACGGGAACTTAGGGCCTCCTTCCTCAAAAGTAGGCCACTTTCACAGGATACCAGAAGGCAAGAATAGGGAGTTGTAATTTTGCAAAGCGGTGTGTTCACATGACCATTTTTTCCACTGTGGCAATGTTTTGCAGCCATCTCCACTGGAAAAGCTGTCCTTATGGAACTGGATCATGCAGGCTCTTACATTTGTTCTTGAGGCGTCTTGTATATTTCATCAGATTCAGCTGCTCACAAATGCTGGTCTGATCTGGAAACCAAAGCTTGGCACTAACAGCCATGTCAGGTCTTGTGTCCAAGTACATGCACCCCAGTTTGAGAGGCACCTCAAGCAGAGACAACAACTGTCTGGTTGGTAAGTCAGGATTGCAGTGAGGGTGAAAGGGTTAATCCCCCTCCCTTCCCCAGTTGCTGTGGTCCCTTGGCTAAGCCAAGGTGGCTATTTGTGTTTTTTAAAACTTGCAAGTTAAATGCAATAACACATCAAACTCACATCTAGTTTGGCCCTGTCAGTAATGACTTTACATCAGATCTTAGAATTGTAGAGTTGGAAGGGGCTCTGAGAGTCATCTAGTCCAACCCCCCTGTGATGCAAGAATCTCAACTAGATAAGATTCCTGTATCTTGGAGCTTTATAGCAGGCAGTGCTATAGGATTGGCTCCTTATGATCACCTGGTTCCTAAAATCCTAGGCTTCGGGCCCACTGTTGGCTTGACTGAGTTGAGTTGACTGTTGGCTGAGTATAATTGTGTTGGGTTGCTCTTCCCCTTGCTAGTTGTTATCATGGCCAAGACCGGCCTGTCCCAGAATTTGAAAGAACTGCAGATTCAGGCTCCCACCACACACACAATACATGCAGATATACGAGTTAATCATGACTGAGATCACCCAGACCTCATCCCAGTTTAGTAACCGCAGTGTTACCGTAATTAAGCTTGGACTACTGGGATTTATCCTCACCCTTCCAACAGGGTACTGTACTTATATATTTATCTATCAAATTTATGTCCCACAGCCTCCCCACAAAGAAGCCCAGGGTGGCAAACATTCCTGTAATAAAAATGCAATTAAAATTGCTAAAAACAGCTAAAAGCAGTGTAACACAATAAAAATGGTGAGATTTGCATAATGGGGTGAGGCCAGCTGGTCTACCAGCAGGGGTTGGGCGTTTCGCCTGCACGAAGGCCATGCCCTGGGAGTGTCATGCTGGCAGGCTTGGGAAGCGGGCTTGCCCCATGGCCTAGGGCCGCTGTTCTACTGGGAGTAGTTGGCTAGGACACCAGGCTCCATAGGGTGTTGGGCAGAGCCATGTGCTGCGCTTGGCAAATTCATGCTGGTCTTGGGAATAAGCAGCTTTGAAGAATGGAGACTGAGGTCCTCATGGTTCAAGAAGCTTTCTAGAGCTGCATGTCATCCCCCATCCCTATCTGGAGATCAGAAAGGGCCATGCCTTCATGACAGGCTGACAGCAGTTTATGGCTCTGCTAGGCTCCCATCTCACCCTGGTGCTAACCAGTAGGTTCCCATTTGATGGCTGTGAAAGAGCAGGCGAGCTCTTACCTCTGATAGATAAATATACCCCCCCCCAAAAAAAAAAAGTTCTAATCCCAAGGAGCACACTCAGGAGCCAAGAATAATGGATATATAACTGCTTGAAATGTCCAAATGAATTTGTACCTGAAAGGATTGTGCTGCCAAATTAACAGGAGCCGGCAATTAAAAAACAAAACAAAACATACTATGGGATGACAGCAAAGGAAAACATGAGAGGACACGTCCAGACTGCCAGTATTTTGCAGGAGGGATTCAAGTACATTCTGGGACGTTAGGTTTGCACAACTGAAGTGGGTTAAAGTGCTCTGACACCCCAGCATAACCAATTCAAAGAAAGAAAACAAACAAACAAACAAACAAACAAACAAACAAACAAACAGACTAAGGAAAGTGACAGGGGATAAAACAAATTCTTAATGGGAAGATGTTTAAACCCCCTGCAAGCAAATCCAGATGTTTCCAGAAAGAATGCTCATTATTGTACAACCTTCCCACAAATCAGAATGAATGCTCACCAAAGACCAAATATAATCTAACATCTGCCTGAACTTTGTGCAAGGAAATCAGGATGAATGCTCAATAAGTAGGTTGTCTGAAGGAGTCCAGATTGCAGTGGTTCTGGAGGAATGTCTTCTAGATTGTCAGGAGTCGATGAACAGATAGGGTATATGCCAGCGGAAGAAAGCTAGTGTGAAATGGTCCACTGTTATTGAATCCTATAGCTACCCTTTCCTATCCACCCCTGTAGTAATCTCATGTTAGAATTCATGCTGCAATCCAGGACCAGGTCACCTGCTTTCTTTTGCTGTTAACTCTTCACAGGTTAGCTTTTCTCCATCGTTTTTGGTGGAAAGCTTTGACAGACACCTATGGCAACCACAAGTCTTCCAGGCCTTGGCCCATTCAAGTTTCCAGTCATTTTCCAGGTTCTAATGAAGGTGGTCTTTTCAGTTCATGCTAAAGGCCTTATTGCCACACCAAAGTAAATAGCAGGCGAAACTCAATGCAAATTTGTGCGCAAGAAGAAAAGGTATGAGTTCTTTCTCAGGCTCCAACCCTGTAAAATTTAGCTGCTGCAAAGGCAACATGTTACCTATCCCGGAACACCTACTACAGTTTGTATCTGGTCCATCCAGACCTTAGCTAGTTTTGTTCATCCACAGCCTGAATTTGAGACTCTCTGAAATCAAATGTATCCAGTTAGTTAACTTATTCCAAATGGCTTTGCTGCCATGAATTTATACTTTTTTTAGTTTTAAATGACTAAGAAAAAAATTATAATGTGCACATTATATTTTATTGTCGACATTAAGGATGTGAATTCAACTTTCAAACATGAGGCTTAAAAGTGCTTCCCCCCAAAATTGGTCTGTAATGTGAATATCACACCAACTTTGTCAGAATTCTCCTTTGCAATACAGGGACCTCTTGTCCACCAGATATTATCAGAGAGGAGCTCAAAGTGAATTTAAACTTGACATGTGAGAGGAACAAGGGACCTGTGGTCCTGCAGATATTGTTGGACTAAAACTCCCACCGGAAGGTGGTTTTTAATGGTCCACTTTGATGCTGAGGCTGCAGCAGGGACTGCCTCATTTCCCCCTTATCCACAGGATACTGTCATCTTATTGTAAGAATCTAGACCTCTGAACTGCACATTCTGTACTGGTTCATCATTGCCTGTTCCCTCTGCCATGGAGCCAGTGTCACCTGAAGTATACCGCTTTTCAGAGTAACATAAAATATCAGAGAACACAGGAATTTCCTCACTTGCGCACAACCAGCATACGCGCTCCTGCTGACACAAATGCCAAAAACAGTGCCAAAAGGGGGCAGGGTCAGAACAGGGTGGGGGAATCTCCACTTGGGCGCGTTCCTTGAACAACCACCCCCCCCTCCGTAAGTGGGGATTCCTCTGTATCTCCCCACTCCCTCCCCTCCTCTGGACTCCTGCTCTCAAATCCATTTGATCCACAACATTTTCCTTCCCAAACACACCAGCCCAACTTTCCCTGACAATCTGTTTCAACTATGGACAACTCCCACCTTGCCCTAGTCCATTCGCATTTATGAGTTGGAAGAGGCTGGAGGACCTTTCTAGAGTGCTGGACTAGGACCTGGGAGGCATTGGCAGAGGAAGAGGGGTGCGGGGGGAGCGCACTGCCCCCGGTGGCACAATCCCAGTGGGGTGCCATCGCGGCTCCCCCCTTGCGCTGGGTGCCATGCCCCTGCAGGTGGCACGCCATACCCCCAGGACATGCGCCACGCCCCAGGACATATGCCAGCCATGCCCCCTCCTGCTCTCCGCCACCCCCACCAGAGGTTGAAGCTCCGCCACTGCTGGGAGGCCAGGGTTCAAATCTGTGCTCAGCTATGAAACTCACTGGTTGCCCTTGGGCCAGTCATGGTCTCTCAACCTAACTCAGTGTTTCCCAACCTTGTGCCTCCAGATGTTTTTGGCCTACAACTCCCATCATCCCTGACCACTGGTCTTGCTAGCTAGGGATGATGGGAGTTGTAGGCCAAAAACATCTGGAGGCACAAGGTTGGGAAACACTGATTACCTCTCAGAATTGTTGTGAGGATAAAATAGGGAGAAAGAAGTGGGACAGGTCAGTTGGTAGAGCATGAGACTCTTTAATCGCAGGGGGTAGGACTAGATGATCCTCGTGGTCCCTTCCAGCTCCACAGTTCTATTATTCTAAGAGAACCCCAAATGACTCCTTGAAGGAAAGGTGGGATATAAATGCAATGAATGAATGAATGAATGAATGAATGAATACAAATCATAAACAAATAGGTTTCTCTAACCTAGTAATCAATAAATCTGTTTGCCCATATAAACATCCACCCAATTATCCCAACTTCTTGTACACAAATATCTGTTTGTATCTGTCCTCATACACATGCAGCCTGGATTAACCCTGTTCTCATTACCGGAAGAAGTCTTGTGCTTGTCGGCTCACACACAGATACAAGCTGGGGACTAGTGGTGGTGGGATGCTGGATTTTGCCACACACAGTTCTGAGCTGCCTTTTTATCAAGCCTGGGATCTCAGCGGCACTTGCTAATCCAGCCATTACATCACATTCCTTGTGTGTGTGTGTGTGTGTGTGTGTGTGCGCGTGTGTGTGTGTGCAGGCACATGCAGTTAACCCTACAGAGGCTAAATTGGCCTAGGTTAAGGATGGTGCTAATCATGTTCCGAAAAGAGAGTGGAGCTTCCCGCTCTTAATATTGCTATCCCTGAGTTTTTCTTACTGCTCTCTCTTTTCTCTCTGATTTATATTACATGTGTAGTTTCTTTTTCACATTCCAGAGACTAATAGTTATATAAATTCAAATGGAATGATGTAGGCAAATGAGTGACTGCATCCCACCCACTATTTGCCCCTAATTATGTTGGATGAGGGGAATATTGCATATGCTCTACACCCAAAAACGAATACGAAGGATTAAGCAGCAGCGAGGAAGCTAAAGTTCAAGTTACTCTGCCTCTCTTTCAAATTTAATTCTAGGCAAACGTTAAGGGCCCAGGTAGCATTTGTAATTATACATATTTTTGAAGAGAATCATTTATTTTGGTACCACCAACATTAAGGGGGGAAATGCCATGGTGACGAACAGCATAAAACCAACAATAAAAAGACATTCATTAAAACAAGTAGAAGATGCATTGTTCCCTGCTCTTCCCTGCTGCCTTGCAGGACATCTTCAGGAAAGGAAAAGGCTAAGGAGTAAACCCTACACAAATCCAGAGTGGAGTCCCAAAGACAATTGGGTGGTGTCTTGTGTGCCCCCTTCCAGCAACTCCTGCAGCCAAGCTGGAGTCAACTGCGTTGCTCTGCTTTCCTTTGGACCACATTGGCGAGGTGGAGAGTGGGGGGGGGGTCTTGTCGTCTGGGCAACCCAGGACCTTCATACACACTGCCCAGGCTTGCATCCTGGGGAGGTCACTTTGGTGCAGCAAATGCAGGAAAAACAATACGGGAGGCAGCAGTTATAAGTTATAAGCTCAACCTGATTAGTGTAAGGTATGCTACAGCCACAGCAGGTGCTGCGACTCTCCAATGGTTTGACTTCACCCCCAAATGCGCACTCCTCCATTATCTCACAAGACAGATGGATGCCAACAACGTGACCCCCCCTTCAGCACTCCCCACAACAACTTACCCTCATATACAACAGTCATTAACCCGATAACACCAATACGCAGTTCAAAAGGAAATTTAAAAACATAATGTGACACCAATTATTAAGAAAGAGAAGTAAAACATTTAAACAGAGTTCAAAATGGTCTAATTAAATTAATTAATTAGCTTTGCCGAGGCTTTTTAATTTAAAAGCCTTGGTAAATAAGAAGATTGTTGCCTGGCACCAAAAAGACATCAGATTAAGCAAGCCTTCCAGGAGAGAGAATTCCATAAGGGCGGAGGGCAGAGAGGTGCCACAACGGTGAAGGCACCCGCTCTCTGGTCACCATATACAGTCACATTCAAAATTATTCAAGCCCCATTGCAAACCAGATTTATTATCAAAATTTACAGACTTCCAGCTGTTTGCAATGAGCAAATCAAACAAAAGCAATTTAAATACTTCAACACAACGCTTGTTTCAAGGGGTTCCCCCAAATTCAGCTGAAATTGCAACTGACACTGGCTTCTCCAGTCTCACTATTCTCACCATTATTCAACCGCCTCAAGAGAATCCCTCACAACAGCACAAATACACCAGGTGTTGTCTCAAGCACACCTGATGCAATTAATCAAGATTTGATGGCGGCAGGCACTGAGATTTCAGTGAGCGCAGAAAGACACGTTGTAAACACAGAAAGTTTCCATGCCAGAACTCCAAGATGTACATCTCTACTGGAGAAGCCAGTATAAGTTGCATTTTCAGCTGAATTTGGGGAAACCACTTGAAGCATCTGTTGTGTTGAGCTATTTCAATTGCTTTTGTTTGATTTGCTCATTGCAAACAGCTGGAAGTCTGTAAATTTTGATAATAAATCTGGTTTGCAGTGGGAACTGAATAATTGTGATTACAACTCTACCTAACCTATGATGGTGGAGGTACCTGTGAAAGGCCTCAGAAGATGATATTAATATGCAGGCGTCTTCACGCATGTAATAGGTCATCTTTGGGTGGCACTTCAGATGTATGGGTCCCTTGCAAGGGTTTTAAGCATGGGTAGGCAAACTAAGGCCTGGGGGGCAAACTAAGGCCTAGGGGGCAAACTAAGGCCCAATTGCCTTCTCAATCTGGCCTGTGGACAGTCCGGGAATCGGTGTGTTTTTACTTAAATAGAATGTGTCCTTTTATTTAAAATGCATCTCTGGAGGTAAGCTTGCCATGAAGCTTACAAGTGGACCTTTTGCTCTCAAGGACACAGAATTGCCATGTTCAGGGAACATGAGCAATAAGATCAGAAAGGCTTTTGCAACCACATCATCATTATCAGAACTTGCTAGTCAAATTGTTTAGATGACATGCACAAGTGTGGAACTGTTGGAAAACTAAGCACTTATTTTTTTACACAACAATTTCAGTTTTTCACAAGTTGCTTGAGAAACAAACCACACGTAAAACAACACCCTATAAGGTTAAGATTGTGTTTTGGGGGTGGGGTGGGGTGTAGAATGGTTGTTTATTTAAAGCATTTTTTAAAAAAATATTGTTCTTCAGCTGAAAAGGGTTCCTAGAGTGGCTTAAAAATATCAAGGGAAAAGACAGGTTTATAGTCCACAGGCTTATAGTTTAAGAGACACAACCAAAAAGAAAAAGGGATTGGGAGGGAGGAGGGAGGAGGGGGGAAAGCAAACTCCTGGGCAGTTTCTTAGTTGCAGAGTTACTGTAACAAGCAGCTGGAATGGAAATAAGCTGGTCTTGCAGTGGGGAGGATGGAGAGGCCCTGCATTCCCATTCCTCCCCCTCTCCTAGAACCTGATGGGAATAGCTGCTGACATATGACAGTGGAGGGAAGAGCCTTTTCTTCAAACCAAACATTTTTAAAACTGATGGCAAGGCTAATTAAGTGGCCAGATGCAAAAGAGAACTGGGTTCCTGCACCTGTTTTGCAGAAGAGGGAATTTCACAGGTGCAATCTGTCCTGCAAGCAACACCTGCTTAACGTCCTTTCTCTACACATCTACTGAAGGTGCAGGAACCCCCATCCTAGTTTGCATCTGACCACCCCAGGACTGACTGAAGAGGATTCTGGCTCACAGTTAAAATGTGTGTACACTCATACACACATTTGGTTTATAGGAAGCTTTCTACTCTGTATGAACAGAAGTCCTGAAATAGGAAGTCACTTATTGAAGAGATGGCAGCTTTCTTAAGGCAGGCCTAAGGAATAGGTTGGTAGCCTACTGACTCCCTCCCTCACCACTTTCCCTGGGCTGCAGTTATCCTTTCTCTGCTCATCCCTCTGCTTTCAGGGGGCCTGTTATTTTGAAGACAATGGCTTGAGACTTGGGAGTTCAGGGTTATAACCCGGTGAGCCAGCCTGGCCCTCTGGGCATCCCTGCTCAGGTGACTTGGGACCACGTAAGCTCCTAAATGGGAATAGAAAGGCCATGAATGGCAGACCTTGGATCACCTCATTCAGCCCCCTCCACCAGATCTGAGGGTTGAACTCGAGATCTTAAGCACTGCATAAGACCCTCCGTCCTGCTCTCCAAGCAGCTATTCCACCCCCACCCTTCCTTGCTCAGTTTGAATGTGATGCTGCTGGGGACGAGGACTCCCACACCTTGAATCTCCTCAGCAACAAGATTAATGTATCAATTATTTATTTCTGTCATTGTCATCCTGCTCTTCAGTGAATGAGTGATTCCAAAGGGGGCTGTGAGAAATACAAAATAAAGCAATAGCTGTCAATATAACATTAAATTAGTAGAGAGGCTCATAACTATCCTATGCGCTCCCTCTCAGCATGAATATCAGGTTGAGCAAGTCTCACTCGCCATCATGTTCAATCCAGGATGTGTCTCTCAGCTGTGAAATGTGTCATTTTACCTAGTGGACTTAATCTGAGAGGGGTGGGCTTCTAGGCTGAATCGCTCTCTGACTCTGCCATAAGCTTCCATTTCTACAGTAGAATTTTGGGGGTCTGAGTTATCTTGTTTCCTGGGCCATATTTTTTCTCGTTTTATTCCAAATTTAGTGACGTTGCTTTTGAGTCTCCCTTATAGGAGGCCTCAGGGCAACTCCAACCTCCACAGCTCAAAATAATTTTTGCAGGGGCTTTGTTTTTGTTTTCATGGGGTCTCTGGGCTTGGGGGCCATCCTACAATTGCCTCTGATTCCTCCACCTTTTAGCCGGACAGGATATTTATACATAAAGTATATATGTGCTTCTTAACAGAACCCTGAAGGAGGCAGAACCCTGAGGACTGGGGGCTGGGGTGGAAATGAGAATGGTTCGCTCTAGGGAGCCAGATGTGTGTATTTGGTGTGCGTAAGCAATCCAGAGCAAAGCATTAAAGTTTCTTCCCCTTATATTGGTAATGGAGGGGAGGGGGAGTAGCCCTGCCACCCCCCTCAAGTTGTGTTTATGTGGAGGAGCCTCAGCACTGCTGGCCTTGCGCCGTGGTTTCTTGGCAGGCGAGCCAAGAGGGAATGTGTTTCGGTTTGAGTTTCTTGGCAGGCGTGGAGGCTGAGAGGGAAAGGTTTCCTTCAATCCAGCCTAGTACTCAGTTCTCAAATTTATGCCCATCGGCTGCTACTTGGGTGGGCCAGAGGCGGCTGTGCAGAGGGAGGGGAGGAGGGTGACTCCTCACAGGAACAGGCGTTCCCTCCCCATTGGCTGCATTCAGCGCTTACGCCTGCACGCATGTACACACACAGGCACACTGTGCGTTCCCCTGCTCCCCAGGGAATTGCCATAACATGCTCCAGAGGAGAATCTCCTGAGCCCCTAATAAGAGGCGAGATAGGCTCAAACTCTCAGGCAGTTCTTGCGTGGCTTCAAGCTATGAGAAAAGGTGTGTCTGCGTGTGTGTGCAGGGGAGAGGTGTTGGCTGAGGAGCATATCAAAAAGCACAGTGCAGTGCCATTAGTGCAGCAGGTATGTTGGATCTCTGCAGCTGCTCCAAGGAAGCAGCGTAAGTGCTGAGACACTGTCGCAGTGCTCCCTCCCCGTGGAAATTGTATGGGGTTATTGCAGCAGCAACAAAACAATGTTTGACTGCTCTCCCCCCTGCCAAGCCCTTGCAGCAGTGCCAGTTTAAAGGAAGCCAAACTGTATTGAAGAAAGCAGCCAGTTATGAATATCCCTGTTTCCTTCTCACATCTTGAAAATCTCTGTGCTTGCTGGGCAAGGTTTATACAGGACAAGCTGAAGGAGGCCTTGCAGAGGGTTGCCAACTCAGGGCCGATCCACACAACTCTTTTACAGATGGTGAAAGAAACAAGAGGCTTTTTCTACATGCTGAGCTGCTGAACCACTCCTGTGGAATTAACCCACTAGAACAGTGGTTTTCAGACAGTGTGCTTGAATGATGGTGGGAGTGCCACAGGCAGCTCTGGCCTTCCGTCCCTCCTCTGCTGCCCTCTTGCATCTCTGCCTCCCAAAGTCTTGCACAGCTGCTTGTTGCAGCCGCTCTGGCTACAAGCTCCTCAGGCGAATGGTGACTCTGGGGCTTGGCCAGGGGGTGCTGGTTGCCGGGAGCTGAGTCCTCCAGCCCTTTCTGTTGGCAATAGACATACAAGTGGGAGGCCAGGCAGGCGGGCACCATGCTGGCCTGCCTTGCGCTTGCTGTGTGCAATGCCTGCCTGGGAGATGAGTGTCCAGTGCCAAAGGGGAGGGAGCTTTTCTGCCATGCAGGCCCAGTGGCACCTGCTACTTCCCATGGTGAGTAAGGTGCTGGCTTCCCATTCACCTTTGGCCAGTCTCTGTTGGGCCGCTAAGGCTGGGGATATCCTCTTCCCAGGCCCCTGGTGGGGGGGGGGTGAAGAAGACCTCTTTTGGGGGCAGAGGGGTGGTTCAGAGACCAGGGTGGTGGTGGGGCTGCCTGGAGCACTCCCAGGGAGAAGAGAAAGGAGAGGAGGCTGAGGAAACACTCTACAAGGGGGGTGTTCAAAAAGGGGTGAAGGGCTGCCAGCTCTGCAGGCAAGGGGGGACATAACTGGGCTTCTGAGGCTCAGAGTGCATTTCCCCACAGGGGAGCCACAGCAAGAATATAGTTGGTCAAGGGAGCCATGGACACAAAAAGGTTGAAAATCTTCACTAGATTATATGTTTCATGGTGCCCTTCAAGATGTTGTAGACTACAGCTCCCATAATATCTGCCCATTGGCCAGCTGGAGTCCAACCTTTAAAGTACACCATACATTTAAAGCACACCGCTCCCCCTCAAAGAATCCCAGGAAATGCAGTTTCCCCCTCACGAAGCTACAATTCCTAGCACCCTTTTGGAATTGTAGTTCAAAAAAACTTGCAGGGCACTTCATTGGCTGCTACTGATCTAGTGCAATTCCCCGCTCTAAGGCAGGTATCTGACACCTAAAACATCTCTAACAGGTGGCTGCACAACCATGGCAAATGTGTCAATGTGTGCCCACACCAGTGCCGTGGTTACAGAGGGGGGTTAGCCAGTTTTTTGCCCTGGGTGAAGCCTCCAGAAGGGGGTCATTGAGGCTCCCTGCCAGTGTCTTTGTGTGTGTGAATGTGCGTAGTTGGTGCCAAACTTGGTCTTTGACCCAGGTGAAAGAAAGTCTAGTTTTGCCCCTGGCCCACACCATGACACATACATTTGTTTGCTGGACCAGCTATATAAAGGTGTGTTGTGGCCAATTTAGCATCACATGTAGCTCAGAATGGATTACAGTTACAAAATATACATAAATTAGAATAAAATCCTTCCAATTACTAGATCACAGCAGGCAATTCAGAATCCAACATAAAACAAAGAAAGAACTTAGCATCAGGAACTGGAAAACGGGAAATTAAAAACTTTATTCTGATGCCAAAGGAGATTAAAGTTGGCATCAAGTAAACTTCTTTGAGGAGTTCCAAAAACAGGGTGCCACAAGTGAAAAGGCTCTGTCTCCAGGTATCTGATGGAATACTTTTGATGGCAGAAAAACATGGAACAGAGCCTCTAAGGCTGATCTCAGTAGCTGGGCAGGGTCATGTGAGCAGATGGGCCTTTACTTCATCTTGTCCTAAAATGGCTTAATTTGAGCTAAGACTACAGATGTATTTGAGTGTGTACAGGGTTCCTTTTGCCTCCCCAGAAAGGTCAAAAGGCATGACACTTGCTACAAATAGTTGTCTATAGTATGCTGATATACACTAGCCCCATACAGGCAAGTGGTACATAAGAGTACCAAATGTGTGAAGCGATAACCAAGTTGTGTTGGTGTCTATCAGAAGGGGGTTATGTGCATACAGGTGTTCATGCAAAGGCCTAATTCAGATTGGTCTGATCACACATGTTTAGCCCATGCAATCTGATTAGCCCACCATAGGTATTGAATGCTTGAATGGGCTACTAAAAGCATCTAAATTGTCTGTAACCATGCAGGAAAGTGTGTGTGTGTGTGTGTGTGTGTGTGTGTGTGTGTGTGTGTGTGAATAAACAGCTATAAACAGCTCACTGAAAGTTTCATCTCAGTATTATATGGCACACACGCACACACAAGGACAAAGTTGGTGTTAGAAATTACTCAGAAGAAAACAGAATTGATAATGAAAACACAAAAATCATAATGCCATTACAGAAATCTATATATAAATCTATGCTTAAGCCTTACTATGAATACTGTCATTTAGTTGTGACATCTTACCTAAAATATAATATATTGGAGGTGAAGAAGGTTCAGAGAAGGGCAGCTTATCAGTGAGATTTATCATTTTCCCTAGAGGTCTTTAAAAGTTGAGAGGATTTAAAAAAAAAAAAAAACTTTAAAAATGAAATTATGAACACTATGGAGAAATTAACTCTCCTATCTCTCAAACCTCAAGGTCATCCAATAAAACTGATTAGCACTGAATTCCTTAAGTTATGTAGCAGCTGTGTGAAAATGTATATGGCAGATCATTGGCTTAGATGGGGTTGGATAAATTTGGATAAATTTCCGTTCAGGGAAGTTTTTAATGTTTGGTCTTGTATTGTGCTTTAATTTGTTGGAAGACACCCAGAGTGGCTGGGGGAACTAAGTCAGATGGGCGGAATAATAATAATAATAATAATAATAATAATAATAATAATAATAATAATATAGGGAAAGGCGTAGATTTATCAGCGGGTATCATTTGGGATGAAGAGTCAGTCTTTTCCTCACTTCTGTCAGTTTTTCATGTGTTTATGTGTGTTATTTCCTGTTTCCACATCAATCTGATTTATTTTTAAGAATATTCACATTATTCTCAATGTGTTTTTTCTCACAAAACACATCACTTCTGTATGTGCTTTAACCTAAAAAATCCTTTTATACGCGTGTTGATCCAAGAATAGTATCACAAAATGCAGAGAAGTGAAAAAAACGAAAGGATAAACTGCTTCCCGATCTGTGTACTATTCTGTGAAGTGTGAATCTGGTTGTTTTGCTTAAAAATGCAGGCTGAACAAAATCCTCACGGATCCCTAGGTATGAGCAATAACAGCTAATAATAGAACATTCATTTTCAGAAGCATGTAGAACATCTGATTCCCAGATGCTGGGCATGGCCATGGCCATAATGTCTTCTCCCCACCCCCACCGTCTGGGGCATCTGGATGGCTGCTGCTGGAGAGACGCACTGCGGGGATGGAAGCTTTTGGTGTGATTTAGCAAGGCCCTATTTGAGTACCCTTTAATGTGCTGTGTGAGAGGCTGGGGCAGGAAGGATTACTCAAGCCTCCTCCTGGTTTTTCTTTATTTATTTAGCAACCCTTTTCTTATGCAAGCATTTTGAGTCTCAGTTTCCCATCCATATAAGTGGGGATTATATTATGCATGTATAACCCTACCCTGCCTTGCAGGATAGGTTGGGATAATGAACAGGATAAGGATCACAAGAAAAGGCACAGAGAGGTCAGTGTGAAGGGTGTGCAGGTACCTTGGAGAGAAAAGCAGAGTGTGTAAGGAAAGGATGAAACCCAATGTGTTAGAGGAAGGGTAGGCAACCTAAGGCCCGGGGCCGCATGCGGCCCAATCGCCTTCTCAATCCGGCCCGCAGATGGTCCGGGAATCAGCATGTTTTTACATGAGTAGAATGTGTCATTTTATTTAAAATGCATATTGGGATTATTTTTGGGGCCTGTCTGGTGTTTTTACATGAGTAGAATGTGTGCTTTTATTTAAAATGCATCTCTGGCTTATTTGTGAGGCAAAGGAATCCGTTCATTATTTTTTTTCAAAATATAGTCTGGCCCACCACATGGCCTGAGGGATGGGTGGACCGGCCCACGGCTGAAAAAGGTTGCTGACCCCTGTGTTAGAGGTACAAGTGTGTAATATTTATTATTACATTTATACCAACCTTTCCTCCAAAGAATTCAAGGTGGCATACATTCATTTTATCTTCACAACAACCCTGTGAAGGTAGGTTAATGCTGAGGCTGGACCTGGCCCAAAATCACCCAGCGAGTGGAGATCTGAAATTTGGCCTTCACCACACTGATTAAATTGGCTGAGCTTTAGGGCCATCAAAGCCCTGAATATTTTGACAGTTGGTGCTAACTCTAGAGCGTTAAATAGACAGTGCTAATCCTACACTTGTGCCTCTGGATGGGTAGTAAGAACCCATGCCAACAAACCCAAAATAATGCTTTTTGCAAGCAGTGGTGAAGCTGCATGCTCCGCTAAAGGGGGCGGAGAGCAGGCGGGGCCATGGCTGGGGCCCACCGGGGGCATGGTATGCCACCCACGAGGGCGTGGCTCACGTGGGGGTGTGGTGCACTGCCTGTGGGGGTGTGGCGTCTGGGGCGCGGGGGCGCGGCGCATGTCCGGGGGGCCTGCCGTGATGGCACCCTACCAGAATAGTGGTGGCAGGGGGCGGTCCGCTCCCTCCGCCCCCCCGTTCCTCCGCCAGTGCTTGCAAGACCATAACTGATGCGCCCTAATGTGAGAGTTAGGCCCACTGGGCACTAACAGGCCAGCTCAGTGCTCGATTTCTGGGAAAGTAATTCCCACTGACTTCCAACAGAAAGAGTTTCCCAGGTAATTGTGCATAAAACTAACAACGTGATCTTCTGTGTGTTTACTTGGAAATGTGTTCGAATGAATTTAGTGAGACGCACAGAGAGAATTTTGTGCCTATTCATCCAGAAGGAAGCCCCACTGGATTCAGTTGGCGTTACTCCCAAATGTGAGGAAGCATGGATTTGCAGGCTCAGGCCAACAGATCAGTTGGGGAAAGAGTGGGTGCTCTGGGTGCTCCTGGGGCATAGGAGAAATTGAATTCTAAAAAAAGAGAGGTGTCGTGGCCAGCTAAAAAAACCACACACTTCACTAGGAAACATCTACTCGTAACCCCAAAATATTGGGCCAGGCTGGGATTAGTGCACTCCGTGCATGCTTCTGCTACCAGATTGCTTGCTTGCTTTGGCATACTGGCTCTCTTTTGTCATATGTTCACTAAGTTTGTTTTACTGTTAGAATCTCTGACCTGAACGCCCAACTGGGTCCTGCTACTTTCCGTATGGTGCTGAAGCTGGACCTCTGCCTTCTGGATTCTGACTTGTATTATGGCCTAGACCAGGGATGGGGAACCTTTTTTAAGACCAAATTCCTGGAGGGGAAGAGCAACATATGTAAATTTTATGTGTGTGCAGCAGGCTAGGTTCTATACATGTTCGACGTACCCCTCTCATATTCACCAACATTTCTCTGATGAAAATAGAGATGTCCTATTTTTTAATAATAATAATAATAATAATAATAATAATAATAATAATGTTGGAAGCTGTCCACTCTGGGCAGCTTCTAACATATATAAAAACGTGGTGAAATATGGAACATTAAAAATGACTTCCCTATACAGGGCTGCCTTCAGATGGCTCAGTTGTTGGATAACTCCATACCCACCAACTTTTCTCTGATGAACATAGGGAAGTCCTAAGTAAAAGTGGGACATTCTGGGATCAAATCAGAAACTGGGACAGGTTCTGTAAATCCAGGATGTCCCTGGAAAATAGGGACACTGGGAGGGTCTGCCCTCATCATCCAGGCAAGCAAGCAGTGCTGTCAGCATTCAGGGACACATTCCAACCAGGCAAAAACACTCTTAAGAGAATGCAAAGCAGAGCCAGAGGGATGGAGGCTGGGGAGAGTCTTGGGGGCCAGGTAGAGAGGCCTTGGAGGCCACATTCAGCCTTGGGTGATGTTCCCTATATCTGCCCTAGACCTAATCTTGGACAGACCCTCACTGATGCTGGTTAAGGAGGCTAGCTTGACAATGCCAGTGAAAAGAACATCCACATCTTTCTTTGACCTCCAAGTTAAGAGGTAGAGGGTTTTTTGTGCCCTATAGCATTTCTCCCTGTTAACCTTTCCCCACAGTGTTGCAGCATGTCATATGGTGTGGGTGACCATTGGATGTTCTGCTGTGGCATCTGTGTAACTGAAGAGAGCAAGATGCATGTCATCCAATGTTTTTAAAATGAAGGGAGGTGACCTTTTTTTACAGCAAGAGTTAAGGTGGCTCAGCTTTATAGTGGGGTATAGTGGTATGAGCAGAGTACTGATTATATTGTAATTTTCCATGAAATAGTAGAATTGTTTGAGGAATTCCACTTTCATTTTAAAAAGCAAGTATCTACCCAATGGTATATTTGAATTTGAAATTCTGTGGGCAACCTTTTCTTGAAATCTCATAGACCAAAGTGGGGGCTGAGTGATATTTTCAGTGTATAAAGATGGCCTTTCAATGCCTTGCATAGCAGCACACTCTCCTCTGCGATTAACAAAGCTAGAATAAATTATGAAAATTGCACAAATTGCATAAGAAATGTATGCAACATTTGCTTGGATTACACAATTTAGACATCTTGCAGAATTTAGCTTTTCTTGGTGCAGAATTTGCATTGGATGGATACAGAATTTTAACTTTTCTATTGTTATTACTGCTGAGTAAAAAACTAAAGTAGAGCAACACACTTCCATTGGCTTTAGCAGCTGACACTCCCCATTCAAGACTTTTGGAAATAATTGCGTCTATCATCTGTGCTTCCAATGTCTCCTAGGAAATGCATTTTTACATCGAGAGAGAGAGTCATTTTCTCTTTTCCATTTTTGTTAAACAACTCAAAGGATTTTTAAGAATGTCAAAGTAGATACAGAAACTGGCTTCCTACCAGCTAAATAGGCAGATTTGGAGGGTACAGATCCGCTAGACCAATTGGGATAAATAGTGAGAAAATGTTGTATCTGTATGGTGCTGCTGAAAGGCATCGCATGGTTATGTGCTAGTTCATGCATGTGCAAATATGGGATTCACATATTTTGATGTGTTTGTGAATTATGTTTGTTGGGTGCTGGGCTTGCAGCCTCACCTCCTTGGTTTGTTCTGGGATAAAAAACAAAAAAACAAAACCCAGCCCTACAAAACTAATGAAATTCTGATGTACTCCAGAACGATGTACTCTCCCGTGACCCTGCCCTTTCCTCTGGCCAGTTCTGTGGGTGGAATGGAAAAAAGGATGGAGGGGTGAACTCTCCTGACACAGAAGCTCAGGGGGGGGGTGCTCCTTATACCTGATTAGGATTTATTGCTATTCTAATTACTGTTGTCACTTCATGGGCAGGTGGGGAATTTGATATTCTTAAAGCCCCAAATGTTAGCTTTTTTTGAAATTGAACTGATCTTCTGCTACGTGCATTCAGCTTGCGGCAGATCCCACCCAGGTTCAATGTTCCGCATGAACAGCATATAGAACAGCATATAACACAGAGCTCTGGTTCTTCTTCTTCCTCTGCACCCCATGCAATTCAGGGTTCCTGTGCATTTAGGTCATAGACTCTTGAGTATGTGCAGGTCTGGGTTGCAGACTCTGTTTGAGACTTTTTAGCTAATGTCTCATGAGGGGGACATTGGGAGAAGAAGGTTCTTTGTTTTGGGCCCCTGTCACCCAGACCTGATGCTTAGTGCTTGCTGTTGTCCAGCTGCTGGTCACTCTGAGAAACGCTGCTAGTCTCTTTCCCAGGGCAAGTGCGTTCCTTGCAACGCCCGCCCTACTGATAGCTTATGGGGTCATGTAAGCTGGTCCTGCTTTCTGTCCACACTCCCGTGACCCTGAGAGCTCCTGCCATCCAGGTCTCAAGGCAGGGCAGAGACTATCCTGAAGTGCCTTGCGAGGGGTCTCCTGCTCGTCTTTCTACTCTTGCTGATGCAGCTGTGGCAACCTTGCTGTGTGGTCTTTTTACAAATAACACAGCCATTCAGCAAAAAGTAAGGCACTAGGTGCACCAAAGCGCAATAGCAGTGAAGTCAGCCTCTGTGTCCTGCCATTCTGGTGCCAGTTTGCTGCAATATGGAATGCACAGTGAACATTCCTGGTGATATACCATATATTCCTACCACCACTTTCTCCTCTGCAGTGGTGGGTATATATTCTAAACTGGCAAATGTTTGATGAATTTTTTATTTTTAGAATCAGAGGTTTGACACCCAAAGATTTTGCAGCAGTGGTCAGTTTTTGACAGTATCTGATATATAGACTGATTTTTGACAGTGTTTTTCCTCTCTCTCTCTCTCTCTATATATATATATATCATCATCATCATCATGGGCAAAATCCCATTCAGCTCTAGTTCAATATAATGCAAATTAGCTAGGTTTAGGGCAACCAGAAATGCACTAGAGCTCAGGCAGCATATTAAGACAGTAAGGTTTTGTGTGTGTGTGTATGTGTGTGTGTACACAGACACACAAAATCATGTGCCAAGAAAAGTTGAATTCTGTGACTTGTATAAATTGTGCAAATCAAGGCCATTTCATAGATCTCCTTGACTGTGACACTAAGTGTGGAATTAAAAGGATATAGAGGGAGTAGATAGTAATTGGTTCAGAGTTCATCCATAGATCAGGAGGGTTGAGTTACACAAGAGCAGATGATGAGATGGTAAGGGCAAAAGTATGTGATGGGGTGAGGAGAAAGAACACATTTTCTCCTAATGGAAGGGGCAGAATCTTCACTTTTGGGGGTGTGCAGAATAATAGTTTAAATATAATGATCTTTCTGCATTTAGTATGTTTGGGGGTGAGGAAAGATAGTTTGTACCCTTACTTTTGAAGATGTATGTTAAAATCACACATTGGAGCAGTGTGCATGTTCTTTCCTGCATGGAGACTGTCATGGGTCCCCAAGTCCACTCAATTCTGCAATCCCAGATTCCAAAATTTGCATTTTACGCTGGGTGACTTTCTGACATCTCTCCATCCCCAATTTCATCTGACTGAGTGGTTTCCTGTAGTGCTTCAATATTGAAAAACTTGTCACACTTGGACAGAAACACAAATGAGAACATTACAGAAGCCAGAGGTTTCAGTGAAGTCTCTGCAAAGTGAAAGAACTCCTTTCTCCAACCAGCATATAGAGTAACCAGTGACATAGACATGCCTGATGTGCTCACAATTTGCATCGTTTATGTGACAGCATGCAACACACTGAGGATTTGCCTGGTGTGAGACTTTCAGTGAGCATTTTGCATGCACAACCTCATCAGCGGGATAATTTGTAGTCATTCAATCTTTATGTAGCATTCTCGGAATGTACCCAAAGCATCCTTTGTGCCAACTGCATGATGCATCTTGCCATAAATGTATACACTCCCATTTGGGTGCATGTCCATCTTCCCAGGCACTCAATATACATAGTATATAAAATCCCCGAAGTTTACATGCTCAAGGTTAAAATCTGTATGATGTGTTCTTGTACAACAGTTTAATATGCAAAAAAACCCCACCCTTGAATATCTCTCCCTCAAGGAACATAACAATTCTGCACCTGTCCATCTCAGTCCTTTAATATGTATCCGAACCATTTTGGGGAACATGTTGACATCCCGGTAATCCACTTAACCCATGACTTAGCATGTAGATTTGGTTGTATGAATCAACTCTGAGTCAAAATTCAAAACTGCTGATCAAGGCCAGAGCCTGAAGTCGAACAGCACTATTACAGCAAATTAATTTCAGTTAATTGGAGTTGCGAAACAGCAAACCAGGGACGGAGCAATGGAGAACTTCTGAAACAACAATGGGACAGTAGCGCCGCCCAAGGTGTGATGGAGAACAGCAACAACTGACAAATGATAGACAGTGTAATATATTTTGAGGACAGGAAGAAACACTACGGACAGAATAATTGCCACACACAGGAAGGAGTTTGAATGCTTCATCTGTAGGTGTAGAAATAATTTAATGTGTCAATACGAATGGAAGTCATTAAAACTGGAGTTGCGATATAAGGGATTGGTATTTTGACTGGAGCTGTAATTGAAATTTGTAAGATCTTGGAACGCAGAAACAAAATAAATAAACCATTAATTCTGGCATGCGGAGGGCCACCTAAATTGTATAATTTGGCATTTCAATGATTTGTATCATTAATTGCATTATAATTTGGCATTGTTATAATAAGGCCATTATTGGATTGTAGTAATTGAAAAGTAATAAAAATTATTATTAAAAAAAAATCAGTTAATTGTGAAGGTAGTGCCAGGAAAAGAAGAAGTGTAGTGAGCATCACCCCACCCAGCTTAGCTTTCATTGTTACGATGTGAATTATCCCTGGATAATCAAGGCAATAACAGACTCTTGTGGCACCTTAAAGACTATCATATTGTGGCATAAGCTTTCATTGGCCATAGTCCACTTCACTGAATGCATGAAGTATACCCCCAAACCGGTAGGCAGAAATACGCATGTGGTTGGAGATGGGAAATGCAGAGGAGTGAGGTCAGAAGTGTGTGTGTTCACGCAAAAATAAGAGTTTGTCCACACCAGGGGTAGGCAACCTAAGGCCCGAGGGCCAGATGCGGCCCAATTGCCTTCTCAGTCCGGCCCGCAGACGGTCTGGGAATCAGTGTGTTTTTACATGAGTAGAATGTGTGCTTTTATTTAAAATGCATCTCTGGGTTATTTGTGGGGTATAGGAATTCGTTCATTCCCCCCCCCCCAAAAAAAAAAAAATAGTACGCCCACCACATGGTCGGAGGGACGGTGGACCGGCCCACGGCTGAAAAAGGTTGCTGGTCCACACTCCCACTTGTCCCATGCCTAGAAAACATAGGTCCAAGTGGTTTTCTGCTTGTCCTGCGCTTTCTAGCTGTGGGTGATTTTACCTTTGCCTCGCTTCTTTCCCCCTGAAAACCCACTCTCTGGTGATAAATCAGAACAAATGGCATTTGTGGAAAACCCAATTGCCATTTTTTCCGATTCAATGTTAAATATCAGGTTTCCCCAGGGGGAAGTGGAGGTGTGAATAATCCTCAAATCAGTGATAGTTTTGTAAAAAAAAACCAAAATAGTTACAGTGACAGTTGACAAGGTTGTGTTGGTGATAACATGAACATCCTTACACTGATAAACTAATATAAAGTGATGCAAATTCAGTCAGTCATTTTATTTGTGTTCTGCCTTTTTACAGCATGTAAAAAGAAATACAGTACATAATTACAAACATAACAAAAGTAGTCATAAATATTTAAATATCAAAAAGTACATTTTGAACAATTTCCATGTCAGTCATAGGATCTAAAATGAAGATGCAAAAATTAATATCAATAACAGTGACAATCCCTCTCCCCCCCCCCCGCCACAACACCCCCCCCAAAAAAAACATTACCCCAAATTCTTACCTTTCTTTTCTTGAGGCAATCAGACTGTTTCTCATGCAATGGGAAGTCAGACTTGGAGAGTAAAACAGCTGAACAGTTTGGAGACAAGACTGGTGCTAGTAACTGTCCTCAAACAGGTGTGTACAAAGGGGCAATCACAAAGTTATTTATTTATTTAGTATATATACACTATGAGAGAGAATTAACTTAACAGGCAGTAAAGGTTGTTGTTGGCATCTGTCTGTCTTGAGAGACCATGGAGTTCGCCTCTGGGGGTGAAGTCAAACTGCTGTGTTAGGAGCACCTAACCACCCCCACCCCGCGCAATAAAGATATTCTCACAGTATCCTGTAACAAGGGAAAGAAGCTTCACATTTAAACTAAAAAAAAAATGAGTATGTTCTTTCTCCAAATGTTTCATTTCAAAAGGAAATAAAAAGTGCCCATCTCTCAAGAAATTTGTTTTCATACCTAGTGTCCCCTCTTGCACGAAGTTATAGGTTAATCTATAAATCGTTGCCCGTGTCAAGTAATTTATTTTAAAACATGACTTTTCCTGTGCACATTTCTTTCCTCCATTACTTCAATGCTCATGTTCTTGTTTTGCCTCTGGGCAAAATTTTAAATATACTGATTTGGAGATGGAGTTGTACTTTTCCCACACTTCACCATGGGTGATACATGGGTGCAGAAAATTAAGACTCCCTATTGAGCCTTTCAGCCAGATTTAAGTAAGCAGCGGAGAGACACTGCTGTAAAGAAGGCTCCTGTATCATTTGCCACGTGGTGTATGTGTATATTTGCAAACCATGAAGTTCCCCCAACCCAAGCCCATGGCTGATAGCCTCCAACTTCTGCAAGGATGTTGCCATTTTGGCTGCATGAGAATCCACATTTGGATAATGGGTTTCCTGGTAATATACAGTATAGGGTGATGGCAATTTATCTTAATTGCTACAGCGGAAGCAGATGGTGTCAAGTTCCCATTTCCATGTCCTTATGCCTGGTGGACGCATTTGCGATTTTGTGTCTTCTCCCCCTGCCCTCCCTCCCTCCCTCCCTCCCTCCCCCTGGATCAGGCAGGCGGCAAGACTTGTCAACACGGCACTTCAAACCACTTGTGGGCCATGCTGCCTGTACAGAGGGGGTTTGTGGCAGACGGGTGTGTGAGGGTAAATAGTTGAGTTTGTTCAGGAATTAGCTGGCATTTGTTGAATAGGGAAGGGAGCAGGCGAGTGGAGTGGTGAGAAGGAGGAGTGTTTGTGTGTCAAACAAGAGGACTGGGAAGGACATCCATTGGTGTGACACAGATCTCAAGCTAAGTGTCCACTGGAATTTACCATGCTTGTGCTCAGGACTAGTGTGGGTTGGCAATGGAGCACAGATCCTGTCCTGCAGCCGATTGCCTACCTCTCCAATTGGTCCTAAATTATGGTTTGTCTCCACCAGTCAATTTCTGCTAAGCTTGTAAAACAGCAGCTTGTGCAGACAGCACCTAGCATGGCTTGCTTCGTGCTCCACTTCCAAAACGATTGCTTAATTTAGTGCTAAAATCAATTACTTGTAAATCAGCTGCTAATTTTACCCCAGCGTCCCATAACATCTCGAAATGCTGTTTTGATTTCAATTACCTAATTCCCTTCATTCTGCTTATTGCCCTTCTCCCCCTTCCCTTCCTCTTATTTGAATCTGATTGTGGTAATGTCTGGTTATCCAGCACAGGCATAGCCTGGTTTCCCATCCTCCAGGACTGTTTATATTCTGTGTTAAGAACTAGAACACCTGTATTCGGAGACCTGTACGACTTAGTTTAGAGGAAAAGCCAGATTAGGAAAACATCAACAAAGAATTAAACAGTAGTGACACCTTAAAAACTAACATATTTATCGAATCATAAATGTTTATGGAGTCCCTCCAGACATCCTTTTTATTGTGCATTTGTGATTCTTTGCACTCATGATGATATCGGGGTGGCTATTTTCAATCATGCTTTCAATAGCATTTGTGCCTGCAGAGGTTTCTGAGTATACATGCTGTTTTGTTTCCAGTCAGGGCATGTTCCATAACAACTGGCTGAAATCCTGTAGCTTTTCATATCACAAATGTGTGTTTTGGAGGGAGTGGGAGGGTTGCACTTTTGTTGCACTATAGTGCAATAGCGCCTCTCCAGATGGCAACAGTGCATTAACACTGGGGAACCATCACAAAACAACTAACAGAGCAGAATGAGGTGTGGATGGTTCAGTTTAAATCCACCACTAAAGCTTATTATTGCAGAATGTTGTCGAATAAACCTACCAAAAAAACCCAAACCCCCACCCCTCCACCAGTCCCGAGAGACCCATGCACTAGAGTTCATCACCTGATGCGTATAGTTGGCAGAAATACTAATATGCATTCATTAGAATTGAAAGCAGTGAGCCCCAAAGGCCATGAAATGCAGAATGTGGTCTGTGAGATTTTTGTGCAAAGTTCTGTGTACAAAATAAGCACAGTGAGCCAGGGCTATTTTTCTAGAAAAAGCGGTGCCGGAACTCACCATGAACACCTCATTCATTTTATTAGAATGGCAATGGTGCCCACCAGAGAGGTGCCGGAATGGAGTTCCAGTGAGTTCCGGCTGGGGGAAAAAGCCCTGGCAGTGACCATACACAGTAGCAGCAGTTCGTAATAACACAATCTCCCTGGATTTGCTGTTAATTTTACCTGTACTGGTAGAGAAGTCTTCACCATGTGCTGGTTCTGTGTCACATGGATATGTCTGCAGCTAATTAAAAAATGGTCAAACAGGGAGAGTATAAATAAGCAAGGCCGGCTCACTCATGAGGCAAGGTGAGGTGACCACCTCAGGCGGCAAGATCCTCAGGAGCCCCTGAGACCTGTGGGTATACAAATTATTATAATAATAATAATCTACTGTCCATCTTTCTTCCCCTCTTGTTCCTGCTGTGTGTCTTTCCCAGGCGGGGTGAGGGAGGGCGCCATTTTAGGGTTCACCTTTCCCCACATCCAGCTTTCTGCCCATAGGGACCCCTTTGGCTCTTAGCTGGTCAGAACCAGCATCTCATGATTTGCAAGCTGATCTCTTGATTCCAGGGGAGAAGTGTGCCAGCTCTAGACTTTTGCACCCATTACAGAGCCCAGATCTTCAGTTCCTCCCTGAATTTGCTGTCTGAGGGAAGTTCTCTTGCTCACAATGGATGCAAAGGCATGAGTGCTGAGCTGGGCTCTTGTGCTGTGCCTGAAGCCTTCAGGACATCCTAGAGCCAAACCTGGGGAACGCAGAGCGTCTCAGCGCACAGCGTAACCCAGCCCTGCCCAAGGGCAATGGCAAGAGGGAAGAGGCTTTTTCAGTTTGCAATATCATTATGGACTTAATCACCAGGGAGATAGAAATTGTTTTGTAGATGGAGAGTAGGTGTGTTGGCTGACAACTAAGGATGCTTGGGTTCCCTTAACCAGTTCAGTTTTTGCTGCAGCAGGTGAACACAGCTCCCCTCTGGAAACCATTCTGCTGAGCCTTCAAACTCTGCCTTACCTTTGGGCCTCCCCCAAGCTTTACTTAACACGTGCCATGAGAAAGCGTGATGCTCACTGCATGACCTCTTCTGGGTGTACTAAAGTGCAGGAGTTGGGTCAACACGGAGTCTTTTTTGAGCAGCTGAAATATTTCTGCTGACTTGCTGTTTGACAAAGAAGGAATGGGGAAGGGGGCTGAATACATCTTTCCATATAGCCATTTACTTGGATTTAATTATATTTTTAAATGCCACAAAGCATGCACAGAGCTTCAGCTGCTGGACTGCAAAGAGGAACCCATTGATTCAGCTAGGCATATCAAGGCAGAAGTGAGGAACCTTTGTTCAGCTTGAGGTTCATATTCTTTTGAGGACCTCATTCCAGAATGGTGGGTGGGGCCACAGATACTATCATAAGCCATAAGCCATGCAGAAGTCAGAGGATCCCTACCCTAAAGGGATCTGATCTTTCTCTTTCTTTATGATCTGATATGTAACAACAAGTTGGGCACGTGAAGAAAGAAGATGGGTAGATGGGGGTGAAGTTTCAAAGGCGCACAGCTATATCGTCAGCACAGTAAAATAAAGGCAACCTGTTGTTACATCCTAATGCTAATTCTGTGGTTTAAATAACAAAGGGTCCTTGTAGGACCTTCAAGCTTCACAAATTTATTGTGGTGTGAAATTTCATAGGCTGGAAGGAACCTTCATGAAGTGATTTGGAGACATTTGGTATCTAGAGCATGGGCAAAAGGCATTTGTAAAAGCTCCATCATTTAGTGTAGCAGCACATACACTTTGGAACTCCCTGCCCATTGATCTCAAGCAGGCACTTTCACTGTATTCTTTTCAGCGCCTGCTAAAAACATTATTGCTTAGACAAGCCTAATCCAGATGCTTAGAAATTTTGGTGTGAATCTCTCTTTAGTATTTTAACTTCTTGTATGTTTTAATGTATTGAATTTCCCTCTGGATTTTTAAAAATCTTTTTGTAAACCACTTTGAGGTTTTCCCCGATCAAGCAGTATATAAATTTTATGAAACAAATGATTCAAATGTAAAAGTTAACAGTGGGTGGGTGTTCCACTCTGCTTTGCACATGTCAGTTCTGAACTCAGAGCAGGTATTTTGCCACTGCAGGGGGGGGGGGGGGAGAGGGAGAAGGAGAGGGGGGGGGGGAGAGAGAGGGGGAATCCAGCTCACAGAAAGCAGCATTCAGCTAAAACAGCTTTAAAGATTTCCATGATGACACCAGTTCATCCGAATGGTGCAATTGCAAGCAAACTCTGAATGAACTCCAAAAGGGTATCATTATCTATGGACTGGACAACAGGTGGGATTTACCGTATTTTTCACCCTATAGGACGCACTTTTTCCCCTCCAAAAATGAAGGGGAAATGTGTGTGCGTCCTATGGGGCGAATGCAGGCTTTCGCTGAAGCCTGGAGAGCGAGAGGGGTCGGTGCGCACCAACCCCTCTCGCTCTCCAGGCTTCAGGAAGCTATCCGCAAGCCTTGGGAGCCCGCGGGAGTTCCCGCCGGGCTCCCTAGGCTTGCGGATAGCAGTCTGCATCCCGAAGCCTGGGGAGCGCTGGGGAGCGCGCCCTGGGCTTCGGGCAGATATCCGCAAGCCTGGGGAGACTGGCAGGAGTTCCCGCCGGGCTCCCATGGCTTGCGGATAGCAGCCTGTTCTGGGGGCTGGGGGGGAAATAATTTTTTTTCTTTATTTCCCTGCCCCCCCCCCCAAAAAAAAACTAAGTGCACCCTATGGGCCAGTGCGCCCTATAGGGCGAAAAATACGGTAATTCTAAGTAAGTACAAAGTGATGCACACTGCAAGACAAAATCAATCCATCAACCCTCCACATTCACAGAAAAGCTGATGATGCCTGAATTAACTATGGCTATTCTAGGAAACAGTTCTTGAATCACTATTCTGGTGGAAAACCACAAAACATAAATTTAGTGGCCCACTTCAGAGGTCATGGTGAATATGTCCATCTGGGCTGTTTGCTCTTTTCTGCAGGCATGCAGGGAAAACAAACCATGATCCCTGGCTTAGCATTATGCATGGTTGCCAACCAGATCTAGAAGTCAGATTTTCTAGATGATGTTTCAGTTGAGATTCAGGCCTGGTTTGGGTGTGGAAACAGCCTTGATTGCCATGTTGGATGAGGGACAGGGGAATGTGATTCTGTTGAGCCTCCTCAGTTTGTCAGCAGCTTTTGATGCCATCAGCTTTGGCATCCTCCTGAGACAACCGTCGGGGGTATTGGGGTGCTGCATTGCAGTAGTTCTGCTCCTACTTAGATAGCCAGCTCCATAAGGCGGGTCTTGGGGAGCATTGCTTGGCTCGATGGGTACTTAGGCATGGGGTCCCACAGGAGTTGGTTCTGTTCTGGTGTCCATATTTTGAAGAGCAAAAAAGAGGACACATTTGCCGATTTCTATTTTTAACTATGGATTGCTGTGACGACTCTAATTTTACATGAAAAAGAGGACATGTCCGGAAAAAGAGGACATATGGCAACCCTTTCGCTCCTTTCCAACTCAACAGTTCCATGATTCCATGATCCTATCAGCCCCCAAACAGCACATGGGACTGATGGGAGTTGCATTCCCAAACATCTGGATGGCACCAGGTTGACAAAGGCAGCTTTATATGGATGCACACATAAACCGAAAGAGAGAGATTATGCCAAACAGAGAGAAGCTCTGGCCATGCAACACTCTCTGGGGCAAAGGGCCATTCCCCCACTGCCCCAGCTCCTAAAAATGGCCTTGCAGCGCTGCAGCTGTGCTCCCGGCCACCCTCCTCCCCCCCATCCTTGCAGCACCCACCCTAAGCCACCTCTTGTTGCCTGCCTTGCCCTCCACCTCGCCTCTCCCCTTGTCCTTCCAACCCCCACCCGCATATTCTTCCTTGGTGACATCCCAACAATGGGCAGAGATGAGCCCTGAAAGGGGGAACTCAAGCGGAAGGCCGCTGCCCTCAGTACCAGCAATGAAACCCTTTTCTCCCAGCTGGGTGAGGGGCTCTGTCTCGCTCTCCTCTCCCTTTTTGGTTGGGTGGGTGGGAGGTGGAGAGAGCTTTATTCTCTGTCTCTCATTCCCTTTACAAGGAACGACTGGGAGGAGGGGGGAGGGAGACACTCCCAAAATGCCACACACAGGCAGACACCCCCCCCCCCATTTCATCCTTCTTAGTCAGCTTGTTCTCATTTCCCCACCTCACCTTTCTCTCCCCCCAAGTTCCCCCACCGCCCACCCCTTCCCTGACACAACACGGCTCTAATTGCCGCCAGAGCCCCGGCAGAGTTGCCTCCTCCGCCGCAGACGGGCCTGCTTCAAATCAGACTCAGTCAGGTGGCCATTTGTCCGGTTCTGCAGAGGAGAGCTCTCCCTTAAAAGAACTGTCAGGATTCTGTGGGCTTTACCTTACACACAGAGAGATAATTTTACTTGTATGCTGCCTCTCCATAGTTCAAGGCAGCTTACAACGCGAAAAATAAATGCATGACTACAAACATAACAAAAGTCATCCTAAGCAGCAAATGAAATGCATCAAAGAGTGCACAACCAAATCAAACCATTTCCACATAAATCATAAAAAGGTATAAAATAAAGATTAATATTAATAAGAGCAACAGCCGCCTCACAGCAACCCCTTGAAACAATTCCCTAAGCCTGTCTGCCTATCTATCTATTTATCATCTATCTATCTGTCTACCCCCCCCCCCCAATACTTCACTTTGCTTTTAGTATGCTGTTCATACACCATCTTTGACAGTCTGTGGCATTCATGAAGCACACCACTTGGAAACTTTCAGTATTATCAGTCTATAAATTATTGTAAAATGTGAATAAGTCAATGTAAAATCTGAAACGCTGTCTGGTTGAAGTCCAATTTTATTTTTTTAAAAAACAAACAAAGGAGAGTAGAAGTTGCCCTGGTATCTGGCAGCGCTTCCATGACCTCTTTGGGTATTGAAAAGGTTTGTGTGAAAACTATGCACACTATGCAGAGTTGGCAAAGTTAAATTGAAATGTGAATGTAATGTAATGTAATGATTATAAAGGTAAAGGTAAAGGGACCCCTGACCATTAGGTCCGGTTGTGACCGACTCTGGGGTTGCGGCGCTCATCTCGCTTTATTGGCTGAGGGAGCCGGCATACAACTTCCGGGTCATGTGGCCAGCAAGACTAAGCCGCTTCTGGTGAACCAGAGCAGCGCACGGAAATGCCGTTTACCTTCCCGCCAGAGCGGTACCTATTTATCTACTTGCACTTTGACGTGCTTTCGAACTGCTAGGTTGGCAGGAGCAGGGACTGAGCAACAGGAGCTCACCCCATCGTGGGGATTCGAACCGCCGACCTTCTGATCGGCAAGTCCTAGGCTCTGTGGTTTAACCCACACTGCCATTGTTAAATAAACCAACCAAAAAATGATTAAAAGAAAAGAAAAGAAAAAGAAAAAGAAAAAGTTTGTGTGAAAGTTCTGATGACCTGGGCAACCTTACAGAATCAACGAATTATAGAGCATACCCTCCAACATCAAAATAGGGACATCCTATTCTATAATAACAAAACAACAACAACAGTTTTATTATTTATACCCCACCCATCTGACTGGGTTGCATCTGGCACTCTGGGTGGCTTTCAACATATATAAAAAAACAATTAAAAATTAAAAACTTCCCTACACAGTGCTGTCTTCATATGTCTTTTAAAACTTGTATCGTTACTTTCCTCCTTGGCTCAGGAGTCCCATGACTTTATACCCTCCAACATTTCTCTAATGAAAATAGGGACTTCCTTAGAAAAAGCAGTGGGGTGCAGGTGATGCTGTGGTATAAATCACAGAGCCTAGGGCTTTCCAATCAAAAGGTCAGCGGTTCTATTTCCCTGCGACGGGGTGAGCTCCCGTTGCTCGGTCCCTGCTCCTGCCAGCCTAGCAGTTCAAAAGCACGTCAGAGTGCAAGTAGATAAATAGGTACCACTCCGGCGGGAAGGTAAACGGCATTTCCGTGCACTGCTCTGGTTCGCCAGAAGCGGCTTAGTCATGCTGGCCACATAACCCAGAAGCTGTACGCCGGCTCCCTCGGCCAATAAAGCAAGATGAGCGCCGCAACCCCAGAGTCGTCCTCGACTGGACCTAACGGTCAGGGGTCCCTTTACCTTTCCCTAGAAAAAGCAGGACATTTGGGGATCAAATCAGAAACAGGGACAGCTTCTGTAAATCAAGGACTGTCCCTGTAAAATAGGGACACTGGGAGGGTCTGGTAGAGTTGGAAAGAACTACAAGGGCCCCAGCTCCCTGCAATGCAGGACTCCGTTGCCCAATGTGGGGCTCAAACTAAGGACCCTGAGATCGTTAGTTCAGAATCTCACGCTCTACCGCAGAGCTTTCCAAACTTTTCATTTTGGTGACACATTTTTACTGTGTCGTTTTGTGACACAGTAATTCCATTTTACTAGTAGACTAGAGGTTAAACTAACTTATGGTTACCAGACGTCCCTGTTTCCCGGGGACAGTCCCCAGATTTACAAATCTGTCCCCGGACAAAATCTATCCCCAGAATGTCCCCGGATTTCATTTTATGTCCCCGGATTTATATTTTAAGTGTTGTAGATTTATTAATTGGGAATGAATGTTGCGTGATTGGCTCAATGGCTCAGGACACATCATATGGGGACTTCTGGCGAGGCAAAATGGCAGGCATCACGGCAGTGAGCAGCTCTTGAAGCCAGCCAGAGCCAATTGCGCTACCAGGCTGGCTCTGAGCTGCTGAGACTGCCGCCGCCACAGCCACTGCCAAGGGGGAACCGGGGACGTCTGGTGCGTGAACTGGGGGAACCGCGGGACACCCCCCTCCCCGCCACGACCCAAATCGAGCCGAGTGTGAGAGCGCCCGGCCAACTGCCCAGCAACGCTCTGGGGCCAGGAAAACCCCAGAGCCGACACAGGGAGGAGGGGGAGTGTCCCCAGATTCTTTGAAAAAATCTGGTAGCCTTAAACTAGCCCCTTCCCAGCCCCAGGAGGAGCGCAGGGAGCGTTCACACGACACGCCTACACAGTGCAGCTGACACACTGACGTGTCGCGACTCACAGTGTGGAAAGCTCTGCTCTACCGACTGAGCTATCCCAGCAGTCCCTGCTGGAGGATTTCAGAGAATATCAACCTTTTCCCTCCTTGCCCCCTCATTGTTTATTTGGTTGCATTCTTTTCATCTTTTTGTTAACTTGGGTGTGACAGAGAGAGAACATTAGAAATTAATAACAGACAGGCATCCACAAATCCAGGGGACGCAGGTGGCGCTGTGGGTTAAAGCCTCAGCGCCTAGGACTTGTCGATCGAAAGGTCGGCGGTTCGAATCCCTGCGGCGGGGTGCGCTCCCGCTGCTCGGTCCCAGCGCCTGCCAACCTAGCAGTTCGAAAGCACCTCCGGGTGCAAGTAGATAAATAGGGACCGCTTACCAGCGGGAAGGTAAACAGCGTTTCCGTGTGCAGCTCTGGCTCGCCAGAGCAGCGATATCACGCTGGCCACGTGACCCGGAAGTGTCTCCGGACAGCGCTGGCCCCTGGCCTCTTGAGTGAGATGGGCGCACAACCCCAGAGTCTGTCAAGACTGGCCCGTACGGGCAGGGGTACCTTTACCTTTACCTTTATCCACAAATCCACCTGCCAATTGCACAGGGGCAAATGCCCCTTGCCTGCTGGTGAACAAGAGAACCACTGCCCCAAAGATCCCACTGGAGTTTGAGAAAGTAAGAAGCAGTAGGAATCTCTTCAGAGCTGCAGAGGTGGCACACACTGTTTCTTACCTTTGTGCCCCAGACAAATAAGAAAAGATCTGTCCTCTCTCCCAAGACCTCTGGGCATGCCAGACAATGCTGTGGAGGAGTAGATGGGTGGTGATCATAAATAATGCCACACCAACATGGTGTGGACCTCTTGGGTATAGATATAGATGTTTACATGTGTTTTTAAAATGCAACGTTGGTCATCACTATCATTATATTCACAGCACAGCTATCCCACTATGCCAGGCCATGTCTTTTACAGGTAGGCAGATGAGGATGAGGTAAATTGTGATATGTAGGGTTGCCAAGGGTTTTCCTCTTATGATTTTTTTTCTGGTAGAGCTCCTGTGCCTTTAGCTGCTGTACAACAAGCATAACTCCGTGTTGTCATGCAGCTGCTAAAGGCTTGGGAATCCTGCCAGGGGAAAAAATTGGCAACCATCATGACTTGCCCAAGGCCACCCAGCAAGTCTATGAAACGAGGATTCAAGGAAATGAGATCATCATCAGTTTTCTGCCTGCTCCGAGTAAAGTCAATTGCAGAAGTGGGAAGTTTGAACCTGGGTCTACAGCTGCTTTGTACTGCTGTACTCTGCCTCAGCCATGAAAGGGCATCAGAATGCAGGGCAGGCACCTGGTTACTTAAAGTCTGCGGTAATTTCTGTAAGGAGACAAGCTGTGGCTATGTGGTGGAGCATCTACTTTGCATGCAGAAGTCCCAGCCTCGACCCCCAGTTTCTGGGGAGGTCTGGGAAAGATTGCTTGTCTGAAACCCTGGAGAGCCACTGCCAGTCAGTGTGGGCAATCCTGAGCTAGATGGATCAATGGTCTGACTTGGTATGAGGTAGCATCCCATGTTTCTGTTATCGTTTCTCACCCAGGGATCAAATGTTGTTAACTGCTTGAAGAGGAACTCACTGCCCAGCACTGAACTCACAGGGCCTCATCCACATGTCAAATTATTGTTTATAAAGAACTTCAGCTCTGTTCTGGTTGCTAACAACAAGAGCAGCAGAAAAGGCAACTGGACCAGTTTATCCCTAACTTCTAGCACCAAATGAAATATCTCACAGGGGCAGTTTGCTCATCCCTACCTGTCTACAAAAAAATAGCTATACACTTGTACACATGTGACATTCAGTGAGTGTGCACAGTCGCTGAGCTGTACAAATCAACAAGTGTACACTGTTTCAGAAGAAAAACACTTGTACATGTACCTATGTTCAGTGTGGCATGTGAACAAGCCTGATGGACCAGGGATGGTTGGACCACCGAGGTGCAGTGCTCACAGATTATTTTAGCATGTTTCAAGGTGCAGCGAAACCCTTCCACCAACCTATTGGCCTGAGGATGGAACAGCAACATTAATAAAAATTGTATTCTCAACATTGGCCAAGTTATGGCACAGTTCTGAGATCATGAAACTGATCTGTAAAGTCTTGGATATTAAAACCAATTCTGGATGCAGAGGTTGGAAGATATCTAGATATCCATTCTGATTTGTTTGTTGGGCGGTATTATTATTATTATTATTATTATTATTATTATTATTATTATTATTATTATTATTTTATATGCTACCCATCTGACTGGGTTACGCCAGCCACTCTGGGTGGCTTCCAACAAATTAAAACACAATATGACATCAAACAATAAAACATCCCTGAACTGGGCTGCCTTCAGATGTCATCTAAAAGTCGGATAGTTGTTTATTTCCTTGACATCTGATGGGAGGACATTCCACAGGGAGGGCGCTGCTACTGAGAAGGCCCTCTGCCTGGTTCCCTGTAACCTCACTTCTCTCAGTAAGGGAACCACCAATAGGTCCAAGCTGAATGATGGGGGTGGAGACACTTCTTCAGGTATACAGGGCCAAGTGATCATTTCCCTCGCATTCATTCTGGTTTGCTTCTGGGGTGTCTATTAGCCATTTGTTCATCCCACACTTTTCAATGCATTTTCCCATCAATTTCCAAACTGGGAGTAGGGGTGGGAATTTAATTCTCTTTTTTTCTGTTGTGCTAGGCTGACAAAGTTTTTTACTCCACTTTAATTGTGCAAACCTAAAGTTCCAGCATGTGGTACAAAACACCTGACAGCTTGGAGACACCCTGTGTCTCCCTACTGATGTTGAAGGCACTAAGGATGGCATACTTTATATTCTGGCAGTTGCCACCAGTGGTAAGGTATTCACAACTTCCTGGCTGGCACTGGTATGACACTGTAATAAAATGGCAGCCCAGTCTGCATAGCAGCCACCCATTCAAATTAATTTAAGAATGTTTGGGATCCTCCACAGGTTTCATCTTAATAATGCACATGCAAAGGTTCACAAGGTGTACTGCTAGCATCTCCACTCTTTGCTCATCCCTTGAATACAGAACCAAGGTTCTTAAAAAAACAACAACCCAGCAACAAAGCCTTGGATATGTATGTCATCTGAGGACCTGTCCACACTTTTGCTTGACCCACACTTTCTAGGCATGGGTCAGAGCGGTTTTTCCCTTGCCCCACTCCTTTCTCAGGGAAACCTGCTCTTTAGCTCTAAATTAGAGCAAATGTCAATCTGGAGAAAACCCATCTCACCCTTTGCTCCAGTTAAGAGCTAAAGAGTGGCTTTCCCTGGGGAAGGCAACAGGGCAAGAAGTGTGGATGAGCCCTGAACCTGAGCTTGTTGCCATGTAGGAAAAAAGTCTCCAACTGCTGCTGCTGGGCAGTTAACTGTGGTATGAGCACTTTAGCTCTTGGTGCTGCATGCACTACCAAAGTCCCCAGGCATGCCTCTGCGTTCTGTGACATCTTGGGGTGGACCCCTGGGAACACAGACCATGTTTTCCCTTGCCCTTTGATTGAGACCAGCTTCCCCATCTCCATGTTCTGGCCAGAGCACAGGATCAAGGTATAGCTTGCACACATTTATTGACAAAGCAACACAGAGTCTTGCAATACGTTATAAAGATGAACAAGTTTATTGTGCCATATGCCTTTGTGGATGACGCTGCACTTCATCAGACTTCTGAAGTTTTATGTTCTATTGTATATACACATTGTGTGCACCAAGAAGCTGTGTACAGCCCTCCACACAAGTTCATGTAGGTGGGGCAGGGGAGAGCAGAGCAGTCAAAAGAGATGGAGTCCTGAAAGGAAAGACCACTGTAAGCAATCAGTTCAGACTGCTGGCAAAAACATTTTGTCCCTTCCTCCGCAACCCAATGGGCAGGAAAAAGGATGGGGGTGTGCGTGTAAAGAGTCGGCAGAGAGAAAAAATTGTGTTCCTGGCCAGCGTTGGCTCTAGGGAGCAAGAGAGAGCCCTCCGGTGACATTTATGGTCCTGTGAGGGCGAGAGGGCGATCAAGGCCTGCAGTTAGTTGGGCTACAAACGACACCTTCCTTCTCACTGGCCGACCTCAGCCTCAGTTCTACACTTGGCCTAGGGCTATTTTGAGCCAGCCTGTCTGCCTTTGATGGCCCCAGAAGTGGAGAGGTTATCCACAATACAGTCTTGCTGTGGATGAAATCAGAACCAGAGGCAGGGAAACCCTGTTACCTCTTTATCAGATCTCAACAGGGTCTGGCGGAAAGAAGTAATAATTGGGGTGGGTGCGTTTCTGTGTCTTACATATTTTTAGCCACGTTCTCTCAATAACAAATTGATCTTCAAAATAATTCAAGGGCTTCTTTTGTCATCTTAGCTAAGCAGTTAGAGTGGTTTCTAGGGCTAGGGTCTGACATGGAGTAGAACAGGGCTCAGCAAACTTTTTCAGCAGAGGGCTGGTCCATTGTCCCTCAGACCTTGTGGGGGGCCGGACTATATTTTGGAGGGGGGAGAGAGAATGAATTCCTATGCCCCACAAATAAGCCAGAGATGCATTTTAAATAAAAGCACACATTCTACTCTTGTAAAAAAACCCAGGCAGGCCCCACAAATAACCCAGAGATGCATTTTAAATAAAAGGACACATTCTACTCATGTAAAAACACGCTGATTCCCGGACCGTCCGCAGGCTGGATTCAGAAGGCGATTGAGCCGCATCCAGCCCCTGGGCCTTAGTTTGCCTACCCATGGAGTAGAAGGCAAGGGAAAATCTTTGGCTGGGTTTATTGGTTTTATAGCTCAATCCTTTCTTTTTCACCACAGCCATTTAACACCAACTCCTCCCTTCTTTGCCAGTTGTCATGCACTCCAAATTTAAGACCAAGGCTTGTTCTTCAGGATAGAGGGTAGGCATGAGCCCTGGCCACAGCCTTTTTAGAAATTAAGCACGGGCCCTTCCACCTTATCTGTCCTGTCCTTCCTGCAACCCCCCATGGCTGTATTCTGAGAATACATAATAGTTATCCTACCTTGTGGCCTGATGACCTGAATAGTCAATAAATCATATAGTCCAGAGTTGGGGAACTTTTTACAGCCCAAGGACCACATTCATCCATGGGCAACTTTCTCGGGGCCACATGCAAGTGGTGGGTGAAGCCAGAGCCAAAAGTGGGTGGAGCAACAGGTGTGATTCTTACCTTTGCACAGTAGGCTATATTGCAACCTCACAAGTCAGAGGTGTCTGCACTTGCCCCCATGTGAATACCTCTCAGTTCTGGCAAGAAAGAGGCATTAGGACAGTTCTGCTGGTCCAGGTCCAGGGAGAGCTGTGGCCAGGGGAATGGGTGTGGCCTAAGAGCCTAGAGAGTCCTGGCATTGGGCCCCCAGACTTGAGGTTCCCCATCCCTGATATAGTGGCATAGTTACTCTCAGATTTACTCTCAGAGTGCATGTCTTAAAATTTTGCATTACATTTGACCATTTTGTGCTGGGTTCTGTTCTCAGCCCCCCCCCCCCACATTGGCAAAGGGTGTATAAGCGCCCCCTTGTCCTGGCAATCACACACCGATTGGACGCAAAGAAAATTAGCATGAGGGGTTTTTGAATAAAATGTTAGTCGACTTTAAGAGTAATTCATTAATCTGAGCAAGCTATGTAAATAGGAGCCTTCAAAAGTTAATATTAAGGATTTTCACAATCTAAGAATTGGGAAGCGGAGCTGCTCACATTTATCTCTGTGTTGCAGACATTTTGCCTTTTTTATGTGTTGTATGCAACAGGCTATGACTACAAGCATTAAATACTTTTTGTCACCAAGAATGTGGTCCAAAAATGTATTTGAAATTTTGGAATATTATGAACTATCCTCCTTTGCTTTCCCCATTAGTCTGACTACAGAAGCTGTGGCTTAGAGCTCTGATTTGCAAAGTAGAGACAAATTCTAGAGTCATCCTCCAGCACCCCTCTGTGACATATCAAGGGATCCTGGGCTGCGTATCTTTTACCTTGGGTGGGTAGAGTTGGTGTGGTTAAAATAGAATACTGGAAGCTAGTTTAAACCAGGTGATCAGACTATTATTGCATCTAGTCCAGGACTGTCTGCTTTGACTGGCAGTGGCTCTCTGGGACTCCAGGCAGAAAAAGGCCTTTCCCATCACCTGGTATCTGATCTGTGTTTTAACTGAAGATGCCAGGCACTGAATTTGAGAACTTCTGCATGCAGTGCAACTGCTGTGCTACTTGACCCCATCTGTGTCATACATTTAAAGCAGTACCATACCACTTTAAATAGTCATGGCTTCGCCCAGAGACTCCTGGGAAGTGTAGTTTGTTAAGGCAGCTGACAGTCATCAGGAGACACCCCCGCCCTTTCCAGAGTCCAGAGTCCCATGGGAGGATGGTTCAGCTGTTTAAACCACTCCAGGAACTGTATCAATGAGAGGAATATTTTATTAAATTTATGTACCGCCCTTCATCTGAGGATCACAGGGCAGATTACAGTATAAAAACACAACAGGAATAGGACGTCCTAACAGCTCTTGGCACCCTCAATGAACTACAGATTCCAGGATTCTTTTTTGGGGGGAGGTGGGGGAGACATGACTGTTTAAAGTGGTACGATACTGCATTAAATGTAAAGTGCAGATGGGGCAATCATTATGGTCCTTCCTCAAAGTTATAGTGAAGTGACTGACATTTGTAGCCAGCCTTTATTCTCAGAGTAGGCCCATTGGGTTGCATTCATGGTCAGTCCACTGCTGTTACTGAGCATAGCTAATTTAGGCTTATTAATTTCAATATGTCTATTCTACGATTCATTGAATACAACCTATTGAAATTGATGAACTTATTAGTCATGTCCATTAACACAAATGGGTCTACTCTGAGCAGGACTAAAACTGTAAACTACCCATTGAAAGACTGTTTGTGTCTGTTAATTCAGGGGTCTACTCTATGAGTGGATATAAACCTGAGCTCTAGTTCAGGAAGTTCCTAGTTAGAATCTCACCACTCCATGAATTCACCTAAGGCAAGTCGCTGTCTGTCAGGCTCCCATTTGCAATGTGGGGATAACACTGACCTGCCTTAAGGGGTTGTTGGAATATGTGTGAAAGACTTTAGAGCTCTCAAAAGCACTTTATAGATGTGGTTGATATTTCTTGGTGTAGTTGTTTGGTATAACAAAAAGGATTTTTAGTCACCAATACCCAGCCTTCTTTTGACCCAAAAGCCTTTCCACCTTTCCAGTCATCTGGCTGTGGCGTAGATGGTTCATCAAACCACTCTGCACATGTTCAAAGGCAAAGGCACTCTGTTTTGTACATGTCCCAGGGCTGGTTCAAAAAATACAGTTCTGAAGTTCTAATAAGTCCAGGGCCAGTTCTGTCATTAGGCCAACTAGGCAGCCTTAGGGCAGAGACCTCTGAGGGGCACAGTACTGACCTTTGAGGGGCAGTTTTACAGTACAGTGGTACCTTGGGTTACAGACGCTTCAGGTTACAGATGCTTCAGGTTACAGACTCCGCTAACCCAGAAATAGTACCTCGGGTTAAGAACTTTACCTCAGGATGAGAACAGAAATTGCATGGTGGCGGCAGCAGGAGGCCCCATTAGCTAAAGTGGTACCTCAGGATAAGAACAGTTTCAGGTTAAGAACGGACCTCCAGAACGAATTAAGTTCTTAACCCGTGGTACCACTGTATACAGATTAGTTTTCTCTTGCATTTGAGAAAGATTATCCAAGATTGCAGTATTACTTAAACTTGCAAATTGAAACAAACCTAGCAGTTCCAAGTTTCGCGCTTTTCATTTTTTCTGCAAGACAAGACATCTATTTTGAAAACCGAAGTCCCATTTTTGTTGGGACTGGGGGATAGCCCGACACCCACATAACACTTGAGAGAGGGTGGGCGCTAGGGACCCGGAGCTAGGGACCCGGGAGTGAAGTAGAGGTCGCCTCCGCGGTGGTCCTGCCTTTTGCAAAACCTCTTCTCGCCTTCTGGCGCGTTTGCGCAACAGGCTGGCGGGGTGTCCAGCGCGTCGGCTTCTTGCGGGGGGAACGACCCGCGTTCGCCCGCTTTCCCCGGGCATCCCCTTCTCCTTGCTCCCTCCTCTCCCTCCCACATGCCGAGTGAGCTTTTTGGAAATTGGCGCGGAGCGGGCGCGCTTCTCCTCCTCTCTCTCCGGCGAAGCCGCCGCGCGGCGGGAGGAGCAGAGCTGTCTATAAGATCTGCCATTATCGGCTCCCAAGTCATAACAAATGCGCCGAGAACACCCACCTCGCGGGGAAGGGCCTCGGCTGGCGGGGAAGGCCGGAGCGCGGATCCAGTGGACGGGGAGCAGAAGCGCAAAGGCGAGCAGGGTTTTCTCGGCGCCTTCCGTCGTTCCACCGGGCGGCGGCTGAGTGCGCCGCGCAGCCCGCAGCTCCTGGGGTCAGCGCCCCTTCGACGGGCAAGTCCGCGGTTCTTCCTCCGGGATTAACTGAAATTGGGAGCTGAAGGTGGAGATGAGAAAGAGGCACCGCTCAATCCGGCCCCTTTCTGCCATTTTTGGCACTCAAAATCTCTCACTCGCCCCACTTTCCTCTCTGCAGAAGAAGCATAGAGTTGGAAGGGACCCCAAGGGTCATCTAGTCCAACCCCCCGCATCTGGGGTGACAACTTGAATAAAATATTGGGGGCCCAGGTAAGCCCCACCCCACATAATCGATCACACGGCACGATGCCTGCACACTATTTGAATGGCAATACCCATCAGCTAGGGGACGCGGGTGGCACTGTGGGTTAAACCACAGAGCCTAGAGCTTGCCGATCAGAAGGTCGGCGGTTCGAATCCCCGCAACAGAGTGAGCTCCCATTGCTTGGTCCCTGCTCCTGCCAACCTAGCAGTTCAAAAGCACGTCAAAGTGCAAGTAGATAAATAGGGACCGCTCCAGCGGGAAGGTAAACGGCATTTCCGTGTGCTGCTCTGGTTCGCCAGAAGCGGCTTAGTCATGATGGCCACATGACCCGGAAGCTGTCTGCGGACAAATGCCAGCTCCCTCGGCCAATAAAGCGAGATGAGCGCCGCAACTCCAGAGTCAGCCACGACTGGACCTAATGATCAGGGGTACCTTTACCTTTACCCATCAACTGGGGTGGGGGGTCTTCACTACCTGTAATATTTTATTAGGGGGTCCATGAGCATAGCCAGGATTTTTGTTAAGGAGGCAGGACTTTGGGGAGGGCGCCCAAACCAACGTGATTGGTCAATTAGTTTAGTATTTCTATTGTTTTACTTGATCTGCCCATCCCTGCCCCCCTTGGCTACGCCCACGATGTGGGCCAAAGCCCCCTCGGCCCCTAGGAGTTGGCTCCTATGCCTGCAATGCAGGAATCTCAGCATGCTGTCTTCCATCCAACTTGAAACCATACTGCACCCTGCTAATAATACAGTGGTACCTCGGGTTACAGATGCTTCAGGTTACAGACTCTGCTAACCCAGAAATATTACCTCGGGTTAAGAACTTTGCTTCAAGATGAGAACAGAAGTCTCTCGGCGGTGGAACAAGGCCCCATTAGCTAAAGTGGTACCTCAAGTTAAGAACGGACCTCCAGAACGAATTACCGGTAAGTTATTAACCCGAGATACCACTGTAATTATTATTATTATTATTATTAATTATTTCCCCAGCAACTGTGGGCGGCTTCTAACTGAATATTAAAAACAATACAGCAAAAACATTAAAAACTTCCCTAAACAGGGCTACCTTCAGTTGTTTTTGTTTTAACTGCTGTACCACTAGGAGAAAAGTGTGATCATGGTGACACTTGCAGCTTAACCTAAACACTGTTAATGGAATTGCTGCACAGCAGGTCTCTCTCTCTTTCTTTCTTGCTCCAGCACTTTAAGAACATATCAGAATAAGAGCCAGGCTGGATCAGGCCAATGGGCCAGCTAGTCTAGCATCCCGTTCCTATTAAAATCTGGTTTATATGAGTCAGAGTTTGCCAAAGTTTAACCTGGAAACCTGTTTGCTGGCACTCAGTCTTAGAAGATGGAAATGTTGTTGTCTTGTTTTGTTTTAAAAAGAAAGTGTTCCTTTGAGCATGTGCAGAAGGTGTGTGACCACAGCAGCACTACCACACTCAGCCACTGTTGGAGATTTTTGCATCTTCTGTACAGGCGTGAGACGCAGCATCTCTATTTTAGAAATTAAATGCCTAGTGTAGCAAGGATTTTACTGGGTTTTTTTAAATAAAAAATACAGCTATAGATATTATGGAAATTGCCATTTAAGAGCCTCTTATAACACTGGTAACTGTCTGGGAGTGACTAATGATTCATTGTGGAAGAATTAATTTCTTTAAAAAAATAATAAACCCAATGATTTTCTAGGAGAATACCATGAGCAGAAGGCACTCAGGCATGACATATCCCCCTCCATTAATTGGACCCCCCCCCAAAAAAAAACTCCAATTCCTCCAGTGATCTGGAGGGAGGTGGAATATGTGCTTCCTTGTGAGGTTTCAAGTATACATGGCTGACCTCACCAGCTTTGTGTTTTAAGTCCGTGTCCATGTACCTGCTCTGTGGCATGTCATGTGTCCACATGTGGACATGTTTATATGAGTCAACAGACTGCTGTATTCCCACTTATTTTGTGCACCTGGATGGAGTAATTTCAGTGGTACTTTTGCACAGGTTGGCACATAACTGGCACATACACAAGGGAGTTTACAAGGTGTGCGAAACCTGTGGCCTTCCACATATTTCTCTAACTCCCATCAGGCTCTAGCCAGCATAGCCAATGGTCAGGGATGATGGGAGTTAGAGTTTAACATCTGGAGGGCCAGCAATCCCCAACTCTGACCCCATCCGGCCTCCCTCAAAGAATCCTTCGAACTGTAGTTAATGCTGCTGAGAGCTGAGACCCCAATTCCCCTCACAGAGCTACATTTCCCAGAGTTCCCCGGGAAGAGGAATTGATTATTAAACTCCTCCAGGAATTGTAGCTCCATGAGGGGAATAGGGATTTAATAACAACTCTCAGCACCCTAAGCAAACTACAGTTCCCAATATTCTGTGGGGGAAGCTGTCACTGTTTAAAGTGGTGTGATATTCCTTTATATGCATAAGTGCATATTGGGCCCCTTACAGCACTGAACTATGATGGGGGGGGGGGGAGGATACTGGATGTTGGTCTTAATAGTCCTGCCTCACCTTCTTATCACTTCTTTAGAGAAAAAGACAGTTTAACTCCAGTATAGTATCATTTATTGTGTAATTTCTACCCCCCTCTTGGTCCAGGAGGATCTCTGAGGTGGTTTACATGAAATACCATTAAACTGTCTAAACTAGTAAAATGTGTAATTAAAAACCACCTACATATTTCCTCCCTCTTTTAGAAAAGAGGGAGGATCCATCCCTGCCTTGAAGCAGGCTCGCTCTCCAGCACCACTGCTTGTGTTTCAACTTCTCTCCTTCAAATGAGAGCTCACCAGAGAGAGAGAAAACCTGGCTGTTGTGCATATTTGCTAAAGATCGTGGTGGATGTGCATGTGCATATTACTCAAGGATGGAGACACAATTGTGCAGATGTCTTTCTGGGAAACCTTGGGCACAATAGTTTCCAGGCCTTGTTATAACAAAGCTTCCATTTCCTTCCACTTCCTCTGCCTCTTCTCAGTTGTAAAGTTTATTTAGATTGTAAGCCCTTTGGGGCAGGGACCTAGGACTTCTTTGTTGTAAAGGGCTAGGCACCTGTATGTTTATGTACACTGACCAATTAACATGCAAGGTATCCACATGAAGAAGACCCACCTTTTCTCACATGGACAGCACACAATGCAGAAGAACTAGGATGTCTCTTCCTCCTTCCTATCCCCTGTGGAGCAACCCAGTCCTTGTGAGTTAAGGGAGTCTTCAAACTGTGTAGCGCACAAAACCCCGTCAGTGTGCACATTTGCTAGACATAAGATGTACAAATGAACAGAATGGGATTTTGCCTGGCCAAGAAGCATAGGTGGCAAAAACACAGACCATGCAACAGACAGCAAGGTATTTCATGCATTGCCCATAGTACGTATTTTTCATGTGCATGTTAATTGGTCAAATTGGCCCAATTTGTTTTTAAACACCACTCATTATTTTACGAATATATAATAACACACTGTATTGTTCATACCTATTTAGAATCTGAACATTTCAGGAGTGGAGTTGTGCCAGTGGTGAGAGTGAGCGGGTGGTACATTCAGGAACCAAGTCCATTGCCTTTGGGCACCTCTGGTTTGGAGTTAAAATTGTATTACATTACAGGAGAATAATATGGATCCCCCAAATAGCTGTGTGCATATTTGAGGAGGGGAGGACTGGGGAAAGGGATCTAGAGAGAACATGGTCAATATACGATACGACTGGGTTGCTCCACAGGAGATAGGGAGGAGCAGAAATCCAAGTTCTTTTGCATTTGTGCCATAACCTATGGCCATAGAACCTCTTTATATTTTTTAAAAGGATGTGTTTGCATCATAATGGGGTTAGACAAAACATTCTGAACCACAACAAAAGGCAGTAGCAGCTACAGCAACACCAGACATAAATGCAGTGTAGCAAAGGGACGTTAAAAGTTTAAACCTGCCTCCAGAAGGGATGGGGCCAGCAACAAAGTGCTCCCAACTCCAGAGTGACAATCAAAAGTGCCCTGTTTCTTGTCGAGGCTGATGTGGCTGCCAGATGTGAAGTAGGGCCTCCTCAGCTGACATGAGAAAATAAGAAGAGTGCTGCTGGATCTGACCAAATGCCCACCCAGTTCCACATCCCTTACTCACAGTGGCCATCTTGATGCCTATGCAAAACTAATAATAATAATAATAATAATAATAATAATAATAATAATAATTTATTATTTGTACCCCGCCCATCTGGCTGGGTTTCCCCAGCCACTCTGGGCAGCTTCTACAGAGACCAAAAATACACTAAAATGTCACACATTAAAAACTTCCCTGAACAGGGCTGCCTTAAGATGTCTTCTGAATGTCAGGTAGTTGTTTATTGCTTTGACATCTGATGGGAGGGCGTTCCACAGGGCGTGCGCCACTACCGAAAAGGCCCTCTGCCTGGTTCCCTGCAACTTGGCCTCTCGCAGTGAGGGAACCGCCAGAAGGCCCTCGGAGCTGGACCTCAGTGTCCGGGCAGAACGATGGGGGTGGAGACGCTCCTTCAGGTATACTGGACCGAGGCCATTTAGGGCTTTAAAGGTCAACGCCAACACTTTGAATTGTGCTCGGAAACATACTGGGAGCCAATGGAGGTCTTTCAAGACCGGTGTTATATGGTCTCGGCGGCCGCTCCTGTCACCAGTCTAGCTGCCGCATTCTGGATTAGTTGTAGTTTCTGGGTCACCTTCAAAGGTAGCCCCACATAGAGTGCATTGCAGTAGTCCAAGCGGGAGATAACTAGAGCATGCACTACTCTGGCGAGACAGTCTGCAGGCAGATAGGGTCTCAGCCTGCATACCAGATGGAGCTGGTAGACAGCTGCCCTGGATACAGAATTGACCTGCGCCTCCATGGTCAGCTGTGAGTCCAAAATGACTCCCAGGCTGCGCACCTGGTCCTTCAGGGGCACAGTTACCCCATTCAGGACTAATAAGCAGCAGCACAACTCTCCCCACTTGTGACTCCAAGCAGCTGGCATTCAGAGGCATTTTGCCCCTGACGGTTGAAGCAGAAGAACGTGGCCGACCTTAAACTGCAGAGAGGTTGGCCTGGACCAGCCACTGTGGTAACTCTTGGTTGCCACCTTCACCCCCACCTAGGCATTTATAATGTTAATGTCATTCTATAAAATCAGAATTCTGAAGCATCGGGGTTGCTAAACCAGTGATTAGAGTGACACTACTTGCAGGGAGCGTTTAGTGAGGGTGTGTCTAACCACACCCAAAAAGCCACAACCATCTTGTGGTGTGAGCACTTGCATGTAAACATAAACATGTGCGTGTCTGTATGTGAAAGGGAGAAATTTCCTATTCAGTATGAATTTCCAGAAACGCATACATTGGAGGTTTTTTAGCCCCATCTCACATTTATGTGTGAATATCTGTACATCAGAACATGAGGAAATAGAACTAAGTGATGTTTCTTCCATCATGGAACCCAAAGTGGTTTCTCGGAGGTCACTCACTCACTCACCTGTTTAGCTTCACCTCCTGCACCTTCAGAACAGCTCCTGGGCTCATTTCAGTTATCTATGCGCTTTGATCTCTAGAACAGCAACAAACAGCTTATTAAGTGGTGTGCTGAGAACCTGAGCATTTTTCAAGTGGGCTGGGAAAAATATAAGTTTGAGACTAGCTGTCTTAAGAGGAACCTGTTCCTGGAGGAAGGTGTACTAAACAAATGACACAGAACAGTCATTGGAATGCATTGGTGTCTTCCGAATGACTGTAGGAATGCATTGAATTTCCAAACTGTAGTAGATTCCCCTTGGAGCTTGGGGGTGGCATCTGGAGGAGTTATCCTGCCTAGGTGCAATATTTTGAGTCAATATATTTTGAATTATGCTGACTTTGCATGCTTAGACAAATTGCAAGGCATTTGAGAAAGAGATGTTAGACCTTCTAAACCCTTCCCGCCCACCAAACCAGCTAGCAGATCTCTGTTTCAACTCATTGTCACAACATTGTGCCTGATGTCTGGGCGGGGGGGGGGGGGGGAGAGAGCTGCCTACCCCTGTACAACTGCCAAAGGTTTCAGAAGCTAAGGCCAAACTAAATGTGGCATTAATTGCGTGGTTGCTATTAAAGTGCCTACTTCTAAAAAATTAAATACTGTAGCAACTGCAGGGGAGGCAGATAAGGAATGAGACTGCAAAGGACCAAAACCAGTGTGGCATAATGGTTAGAGCAGGAGTCAGCAAACTTTTTCAGCAGGGGGCCGGTCCACTTTAGACTTGGGGGGGGCAGTCTAGATTTTGGGGTGGGAAATGAATGAATTCCAATGCCCCACACATAACACAGAGATGCATTTAAAATAAATACATATATTCTACTTATGTAAAAATACACTGATTCCTGGACTGTCCGTGGGCTGGATTTAGAAGGCGATTGGGCCGGATCCGGGCCCTGGGCCTTAGTTTGCCTACCCATGGGTTAGAGTGTTGGATTTAGGACCTGGGCAAGCAGGATTTGAATCCCCGCTCAGCCATGAAGTTCACTGGGTGGGCGACGAGGGTTCAAATCCCCACTCAGCCATGAAGCTCACCTTGGCCTAGTCACCATCTCTTAGCCTCACCTCCCTCACAGGGTTGTTGTGAGAATGAAATGAGTAGGAGGGGAACCATGTACACCACCTTGAGATCCTTGTAAGATAAAAGGTGCTATATAAATGTAATAAATAGATAAAAATGAATGCAATGGGAGGGATGGGGGCCTTCTTCAGTCTGAGGGCCTGATTCTCTCATGCACAATCTTTTGGCAGGCAAGGGGCAGGTGTTGCCTGCCAGTGGTAGGTGAGGCCAGAGTGGACAGAACCAGAGGCAAAAGTGCTTGTCTTTGTGAAATAGGCTACTTTCCAGCCACACAAAATACAGTTTTTTTCACACACTGTGGGTTAAACCACAGAGCCTAGGGCTTGCCAATCAGAAGGTCGGTGTTTCAAATCCCTGCGACAGGGTGAGCTGCAGTTGCTCGGTCCCAGCTCCTGCCAACCTAGCAGTTCCAAAGCACGTCAAAGTGCAAGTAGATAAATAGGCACTGCTCCGGCGGGAAGGTAAACGGTGTTTCTGTGCTTAGTCATGCTGGCCACATGACCCGGAAGCTGTACGCCGGCTCCCTCGGCCAGTAAAGCGAGATGAGCTCCGCAACCCCAGAGTCGGCCATGACTGGACCTAACGGTCAGGGGTCCCTTTACCTTTTTTACACACACATGCACACCCCTCTTCTTCCTCCATCCAAGAGACATTGTCACAGTCCAAGGACATAGTCCACCTAGGCAAAAGCACTGTGGCACATCATACAGTTAGGCATGGCTTTCTGATAATCCCAAGAGCCTAACAAATAGGTATTAGGCCCCTGGGCCTGAGGCTTCCCCACCCACAGTATGTGAAGAGGAAGGCTTCACTCCCCCCCCCCCCATGAAAAATCTTGATGTACATCCTCAGACCTCTCTCAAGCTGCTGTGTGCCTTGGAAGGAAAGCATCTGTTTGACACAAGGCCAGCCATCAGGACGCCAACTTGGCCAAGAAGTGCCTTGGGTATGGTTTCCTCAGGTATCGCCAAAGGATGCTGACCCTTTGTGGAACCATTTGGGCCAAGAAATGGTTATGACTGCGCAAGAGCAGTTAGCAATAGCATTGAAATTTCCCTTTGTGTGTGAGAGAGAGAGATTCCTGGTTAAACCACTGGCGGAACTCGTCAGCAAAAGGTGGAATCTGAAGGCATCTGCAGTGAAAGAAACTGGCGGAGACTTCTCACTAAGGCTGTGTTATCCTGCGCACACTCACTTCCCAATGAACCCCATTAAAGTAAGTAAAACAGGTACTGAACATTTAAAGCTCCTGTGAACCACCCCGAGACCTCTGGGTGTAGGGTGGTATATATATTCAATAAATAATAATAAAATAATAAAAATAGGCCATCTTAGAAGCTCAGGGTGGTGGCGGCAGTGCCCTGGAAGAGGGCAATATCTGTGGCACTCCTTCCCTGCAGAGGTGCAATAGGCACCTTCCTTGTACAGCTTTCGGAGAATGCTTGTAGACGCACCTCTACCCTGGCTTTTGACACTTCAGATGCATGTGCTCACCTTATTTCTCTTATTGTAAGTTGTTTTATGCAGTTTTCAATGTTGCAACCTGCCCTTTAGGACCTTAGGGTGTTATTAAAATAGAACTTAGAGTGAAGGGCGGGTAATTAATAACAATTACAATTAAAAACTTTCCTCGCAGGGTTGTAGGGAATATAAAATGGACGGGGGTTAGCCATGTATGCTAGCCTGAGATCCTTGGGATAAAAATGTAATTACAGTCATATATTTTTCTCTCAAACGTTAAGTGCAATTTGGATTATTGGGGCCAAACTGCATATTATAATAGGATCTGCTGGGCTTTCAAAAAATGGAAATAGAGCTATGGGTACTTCCCGATAGAGAGGACACCCCATTTTTCCACTCAAGATGGCCCTTCAAGTCACTTTTTGCCTTGCAAAGCGCGGGGGGGGGGGGGAGGCGAGGAATAAAGATACCACATGGCATTATGAATCTTTCACCTTGAAGTGCTATGGTGTTGGCTCCCTCTGCTGGAATCCAGAATATATTGTTGGCTGTTAAGAAACAGCAAATGGTTTGCAAACATTTAAAGCAGTGATGATCGAGTTTGCTACTTTAAACAGTCATGTCTTCTTCCAAAGTATCCTGGGAACTGTAGTTTGTTACAGGAGCAGATAGTTGTTAACCCCTTTCCTCTCATAGAGACTACAATTCCCTGTTAAGATGGATTGATTGTTAAACCACTCTGGGAATTGCAGCTTGTGTTAACTCTCAGCAGCTGTAACAAACTACAGTTCCCAGGATTTTGGAGGGGGAGCCATGACTGTTAAAGTGGTGTGACATGTCTTAAAAGGCACAGTGTAGATGGAGGCTTAATAACATGCAAAATTCTCTCTGACAGTCCACAAAAGCAATCCCCTAAACCCACTGGCAGAGGAAGAGGAATGCTGGGAGAGCGCACCACCCCCAGCAGCGCGATCCTGGCAGGGCTCCATCGTGGCTGCCCACCCCGTCTGCACAGGGCGACCCACCCCCAGGATGTGCGCCACTCCCTTCTGGGTGGCATGCCACACCCCCAGGATGCGCCCCCGCCTGCTCTCTGCCCCCTGGTGCCGGAGCATGAAGCTCCACCACTGCCTAAACCACGGGTTAGCAAAAAAAATTAGCCGCAGGCCAGTCCACTGTCCCTCAGACCTTGTGGCGGGCCGGAGAAGGGGCACAGGGTGGAGAGGTGGAAGAAGAGGCAAGGGGGCCAGGCGCTGTGCTTCCCTTCCCAGGGGTGTGATCTGTAGCGCATTTCATCTCAGTGGGCTTGAGCAGTTCTTCAGGCACTGAACAAACAGCCTTGAAATGATTGCGGCTTACTTGTGTGTAGGGCTCTTAGTGGCTGTGCATCCAACGGCAGGGCAGGGTGCAGCTACTTGCTGAGACTGGCGGTCTCTTGGCGGTGCAGGTGGAAGCTGGCGGGGAAGGGAAAGCGGACTTCCAGAGGTGGCGAGGCGAGTGGAGCCAGAGCCGGCGGTGGGAGCTGCCTTGCCTCCTTGCGACGGGAGGAAGAGGCCGAGCGGCGGTGGGTCTGCCAATCAGATGTCGCACCTGGTTTACTTCAGTGCGGCACGGGGACGTCTCTGCCAATCAAACCCCGCTGAGGTAGACCAGGCACAGCGATTGAGTGGCAGAGCCGCCACCACTCAGCCTCTTCCTCCCGTCGCCATCACCAGGAGTCTAAGCATCGTGGTGGGTTCCGGCTTCATGGTGCAGGGATTTACAACCCTGGTGGGCCTGATCCAGCCCGCGGGCCTTAGTTTGCCGACCCCTTTTTTAAAGAAAGGCATACATGAGTGTTTGGTGGCAACTTGTGAATTGCTCACAAAGGAGATACATCACCAGAAAGGATATTTGCATGTGTTATTTTATATAAAGAGATGCAAGTTTTAAAATAATTTCTATAATTTATTTATTTATTTCATAAAAGTTAATACACTGCTTGATTGCAAAAAAGCCCTCCAAGCAGTTTACAAAAAAGGCAAAACAATACAATTATCAGTAAAAAAAAGAATTTAACAGCAATAATTTAAAACACTGAGAAAAAATTAAAATAAACTATAAACAGATTAATACATGCACCAGCTTTCTAAATACCTAGGCAGACTTGTCTAAACAGAAATGCTGAAAAGTGCGCAGTGAAGGCGCATTCCCAGTATCAAGAATTCTGATAGAAGCACCGTACATTCGACCAGACCATAACCAAGGGACCTGTGTGTCCATCCAGGCTGCTTTCCAGGTGCTGCTAAATGTTGACGGGCAACGTGGAGGCCCCTGCTGCTCGCCTCTCCTTATGGTCCTTGCTTTTTGAACAGAAATTGGACCAGGCAACTCTTCAGATAGAGGGCATCTTAAAGCAAAGGATGCCTCTGTAAAGTTAGGGTACATCGCCACCTTAAGTGAAGGGTGCATTACTGTGCCAGCCACAATACCTGGTTGCCACTCAAGATGGGTGGGAGTTCCTGTGGATCCACACAGCTGTGAATAGGGTTGCCACCTGCACAGAACAGGACACACAAGCACAAAGTCGGTGAAGCTGTCCCTCTCTATGCCTGGAGAGGGCTGCTGTTAAAGGGATAAGAAAGTCAGCAATCCTTGTGGTGTAAAACACGAGTCCTTCAGAATGCAAGCGGGGGTGAGGAAGACCTGAGCTTGTGCCACACTTTCCTGTGGGCTGATGGCCCTGCATACTTCCCGTGTATTTCATTGTACCCAGGTTGGAAGGAGATCTTAAATCTCCTTAGTTGGGACCTCGTTCCCTTTCCATTTGTGGGCTAACAAAACATGGGCCACAGTTGTTGCATGCATAAATAAACTTTTCTGGCACCTGGGAGTTTCAGTCTGGGTTATCCCCAGCAAAAAGGACTTGGGAGGGTTGGGGGGGAAGTAATTTTGAACATTTTTTCCAATTTATTATAAATCATTTCCCAATACCCTTTTACCTTTCTACATGTCCACCACATGTGGAAGAATGTTCCCTCTACTTCTTTACACTTCCAACACTTACCTGATTCTGTCTTATAAATCTTAGCCAACCTACTTGGAGTTAAAAGTACCATCTTTGAATCATTTCCAAACACTTCTCTTTCAATGAATAGCATGCTGTAAATTTCAGGTCACTTTTCCAGAGTTTCTCCCAGAGGTTAAGATCTATATTGTGTCCTTTATCTATTGCCCAGTGTGTCATTGAAGCTTTAACAAACTCCTCTTTTGTTTCCCATTCTAATAACAGATTATACATTTTAGACAAAAGTTTGTCTTTGTTTTTCAAATTGTAATCTTTGGTCCAAAAATCCATTCTTCCTATCTAATTTAAACATATCATGTAACTGGTGCTATTGCAACTAATCTGTAACTTGGCTCCTTAGGCTTTCCATTGGTTTCAGTTTGAGTCCCCCCCCCCCCCTAAAATCCAGCAGTTCCCTGTACAGTGGTACCTCGGGTTAAGTACTTAATTCGCTCCGGAGGTCCGTTCTTAACCTGAAACTGTTCTTAACCTGAAGCACCACTTTAGCTAATGGGGCCTCCCACTGCCGCCGCGCCGTCGGAGCACGACTTCTGTTCTCATCCTGAAGCAAAGTTCTTAATCCGAGGTACTATTTCTGGGTTAGCAGAGTCTGGAACCTGAAGCGTATGTAAGCCGAGGTACCACTGTAAGTCTATCTATAGTAACTCTCTTAATTGTATTTTTTAAAAAATAACTTTTTAAATTAATTTTCAGTTCAAATATACAATTATATCCAATTTTGACAAATTAATCCTTTTTTGACTTCCTTCGGCTGTTCTGACAATCTTCCATATTAATCTCTCTATTTCACATTCCTTATTTTTGTATTGCCATTGTCTTCCCTCCCACTTCTATTTCTTTTAAGCAATACATCTTATGACTCACAGTGCTTCTTGAAACCCCACTAGTGTTGTTTGCACATCACATATACTTTTCAGATAATTCACAAATTTCCCCCAATCATTGATAAATTTTTGGTCACGGAGACATCTGATTTTTCCAGTTAGTTTGTCCAACTCTGCATAGTCTGTCAATTTCATTCTCCATTCTTCTATCGTCAGTATTTCCTCCTGCTTCCATTTCTGGACCAATAAAATTCTTGCTGCAGTAACTGCATATTGGAAAAGTTTACTGTCCTTTCTTCTTATTTCCTTTCCTGTAATCCCTAAAAGAAAGGCTTCTGGTTTCTTTACAAAGGTATACTTCAACATCTTTTCCAATTCATTATATATCATCTCCCAGAAGAACCTCACTTTCTTACATTCCCACCACAGATGGTAAAATGTTCCTTCTTTATCCTTCCATTTCCAACACTTATTGCTTGTCTTATACATTTTTGCTAATTTTACCGGCGTAATATACCATCTGTAAAACATTTCCATAACATTCTCTTTAGTACCGTACATGCAGTAAATTTTAAATTCTCTTTCCATAATCTCTCCCAATCCTCAAATTGTATATTATGGCCCAAATCTCTAGCCCATTGTATCATTACCGACTTTACTTCTTCATCTTCCGTGTGCCATTCTAACAACATCTTATACATCTTTGACAGAATTTTACAATCATTGTTTATAATATCTACTTGAAATTTCGAATCGTTTTCTTCATAACCACATTCCTTAATGTCTTTTTTAAACATTTCATTTACCTGGAAATAGTGCAACCAATCATAAACATGTTCTTTAACTTGTTCATATGGTTTTAATTTCCATTTTCCTCCTTCTCTGATTGTCAATTCCTTATATGTAATCCATTTATCTCTCATATTAATTTTCTTTACGCTCATTACCTCTAACGGAGATAACCAGTGTGGAACTTTTGGTTCTAATAGATTTTTATACCTATCCCATATTTCTATTATCGAACCCCGTAGAATGTGGTTCCCAAATCCTTTGTGAATTCTCTTTTTCTCACACCATAAATACGCGTGCCATCCAAATCTGTTATCAAATCCTTCTAAATCCAATAACTCCTTATTTTCTAATTTTATCCATTCTTTCAACCAGCAAAGACATGCTGCTTCATAATATAGTTTCAAATCTGGCAGGGCAAAGCTGCCTCTTTCCTTCGTATCCGTTAGTAATTTAAATTTAATTCTCGGCTTCTTGCCCTGCCAGATATATCTTGAAATCAATCTTTGTCATTTCTTAAAAATCATTACCCCCTTTATTATAGGAATAGTCTGAAATAAAAATAACACTTTTGGAAGGATGCTCATTTTTATCGTAGAAATCCTACCCCAAAAGGATAGTTTCATTCTGCCCCACACCTCTAAGTCTTTCCTTATTCCATTCTAGACCGGTATATAATTGTTCTGAAACAAATCAGTATTTTTAGGAGTTAACTAAATTCCTAAATATTTCACCTTTTTCACCACTTCTTTTTTTTTAAATAATTTTTATTAACTGGCCGATCACATCAAATTAAATCACATCACATAAATTCCAAATTACAAAGCCAAATTTTTAAATTTTGTTGGGGGAACCCATACTTCAAGATCCAAAGGGGATTCAAATCATCTTCTTATTACTGCGTTAATGTCCAAACAGAGTTCATAGTTCTATCCAGTCTTATCTTGGTGTTTCCACATTATATCTTGTTCATATAATTTCTCTTTTTCCTTTACGATCTCTTCTGTTAGTCTCCTTAAGCCGATAAGCAAATATAATAATCCTGTGTGAATTTCCCGTTCTTCCAATCTAAGTCCAGATGGTTTCCATATATCATCTCCTTCGTAGATAACATCGCTCTTTCCATCATAAATTAGGCAATAGTCACTCTTAAGTCCCACTGAGGAGTTAATCCACGATATGTAAACAGCTCTATTTCTCTCTTTCTCCTCCCAGACTCAAGAGCTCCGACAGTGCCTCCCAAAATGGCGACGGCATTTTTAACTGCGTCCTTCCAAAACTCTTAACTTTCCAGCTTTGTCTTGGAACATTGCTTTGGTTCGAAAATTTATCTCCACACAGCCTTAAATCCACAGCTTAAGTCCTTAAAACGACATTTCTGACTCATTAGGGGAGGGGATTCTTGTTTAATCACATAGAGAAAGAAGGGAAGGTTTTTTTTCCCCTCCCCCCTCAGTCATTTGCTGTACCGTATCTTGACGTATCTTCTCATATTTTATTCTTGTCTTGTTTTATCAGAGATCTCTTCTGTCAGCAGTCTTTACTCCTCCTCTTTCCTTGAAGTATGTGCAATTTATCTCGTCCAAATTATTTCTTTTGAAGATTCTTGCAACTAGTGGCGCGGATCAGAGACGGCATCGAGGAGTGCCGGAATCCCACAGGAGGGCTTTGTGCCTAGTGCCCCAATCCCCACAAATTCGGGGGTGGTATAGGGCATAGCAGGCAAGGGCCGTCCCCCCCACAATCCTGGGGGGTTAAGGAGGCTAATTACCCCCATCATAGCCTCCAAATTACCTCCTGTGGGTCGGAGAGATGTTATTGTCAGCTGTCAGGGGCTCAGGAGCAGAGGCACAGTGGAGAGAGGAAATGGAGAGCGAAGGGGAAGAATCTGAGGGCAGCGTAGGGGAGTATGACAGTGGCACGAGAGATTCCATGAGCTTCTCCAGCGAATCAGAAGATTCCCAGAGGGGGGCGCCGAGGGCCAGGGCAAGGGGGGGTCCCAGGGGGGACACACCAGAAGCAAGGGGCCAGCGGGGACTCCCAAAGCAGCAGCGGGAGATCAGGACCAGCTCCCCCACCAGAGCGTAGTGGGGGGGAAGAGTCCCATGTATCAGGGCCAGTGTCTCCTCCAGCAGGGAGAGAAGATGAGTCAGGGCTGTCCACGCCTCTATCGGAGAGTGAGGGAACGGAGGGGAAGTCAGGTCCAGCTAGCCTCCCCGAAGGGGGAAGCAGTGACAGGAGCAGTGTAACGGTCAGGAGAAAGGTTGCCGGCTGGGCGCGCGCGCCAAGTTCGAATGTACAGGCGCGCGGGACAGCAGAAAACCCGGATTGGGAGCCAGGTCCTAAAGCCCGCCGGAGGCGGGGGGAAGACTCAGGGGACTCAGCGTCAGAAGAGTCTAGAAAGGGCAAGACCCCAGCGGACAGGCGGACCCAGAGGAGGAAAGAGCAAAGGAAGAGGTGGAGCAAGGCTAGAGTCTTAAACTGGTGTCTGGGGGGAGGAGATTCAGACGGAGCTTCAGCGGTCTAGAGTTTGAGACGTAGAGCTGCGCGCCGCGGCTTCGAAATCGAAACTGAACTTCAATAAAGACTTTTGTATATAACAATGAACTGGCGTTGGTCCTTTGTGAGCTGGGACCTCGGGCAGCTCTGACATCAGCCATCTTCCGATGCGCCACCTAGTGGCCCCCCTTTTTCACCACTTCTATCTCTGTTTGTTGTTGCACTTTTTCTATCATACTTTGCTCCATATTTTTTGCGATTATTTTAGTTTTCTTCTTGTTTAGTTTGAACCCTGCCACGTTTCCAAATTGTTCCATCTCTTCCAATACTTCTTTTACACTTTCTGTTGGATCTTCAATCGTTATTACCAGATCATCGGCAAAGGCTTTAACTTTATACTCATTCTGACCAACTGTCATCCCTTTTATTGATTTATTTTGTCTAATTGCACAAAGGAAAACCAGTAACTCTCTTAATTGTAATTGCTTTGATGGGAGATAACCATAAAGGTGTTTTTCTTTCCAGCAGATTTTTATATTTCTCCCAAACTCTATACACATTCTTCCTAAGAATGTGGTTCATCCAACTCTTACAGATTTTTGCCTTCCCAAAGACATGCATGCCAGCTGCATTTTAAATCATGACCCTCTAAATCTAGGATGTCTGCATTGTCCAATGCAATCCAATCTTTTAACTAGCATAAACAAGCTGCCTCGTAATACATTTGCAAGTGTGGCAGAGCAAAGCCTCCTCTTTCTTTTATATCTATTAAAATTTTATGTTTAATTCTTGGCTTTTCCCCCATAGCAGATGCATTTCTGATGTAGCCATCTTTCTGATCTATAATCATGCTCCTGCTCAAAGGTTGGAATTGGGTCTTGGTGACTCATACATGATCATGGGCCAGTGTGTGACTTAAATGGTAGCAAATCCTGTCTTCCCACAACCCTGAAGTCATATTTGGGGTTTGGAGTTGGATCCTTTGTACAGTCATACCTTGGAAATCGAACGGAATCCGTTCGGCTTCCAAAACATTCGGAGACCAAAGCACGGTTTCTGATTGGCTGCAGGAAGCTCCTGCAGTCAATCGGAAACCACGGAAGCCCCGTCAGTTGTTCAGCTTCCAAAAATAGTTCGCAAACCAGAACAGTCATTCCCGGATTTGCGGCATTCGGGAGCCAAAACGTTCGAGAACAAAGCTGTTTGAAAACCAAGGTACGACTTTATAGGGATCCTATTTAAAGTGGGCTTGGAGGGGCAGTAGGGAGAGGATATGGATCCTTCTGTATCCATTGACAACTCAATGGCCATACACAGTGGAAGTGCAATCTCAGGCGTGTTTTCTCTGTAACGGGTCCCACTGAGTTCAATAAATGATTCCCAAGAATAGAAATCATAGTCAAGGGTTGAGTATCTAATGTGCACAAACATTTACGCAAGCTTATGTGTATGTCAAAAGAACATTTTTTTCCCTTAAAAATGAGAGTGGGACTCATTGTCCAGTGCTGATAACATTGCCACAGTTAAGATGAGGTGTAAAAGAGGAAATAATCATAGCAAATGTTCTTAAGAGGCATTTTCATTTATTTCCCCAGAGAGGGAGGAGTTAATCTTGTCTCTATTTAATTATGAGCCTTTGATTCTCCCCTCACTCAACTCTGCTTTACTAGAAAACTCTTTTCCTCCTTTCATCAGACAACGGGGGGGGGGGGGTGTCACTGCCTCTGTCTCTCTCCAGATTTGTCAGCATTTTGCGGGAGGGATTCAGGCGCATACTGAGAATTTTAGGTTTTTTCAATTAAAGTGGATTACTGTGCTTTGTCTCTCTGATGCAATGAATCCACTTTAAAAAAAGAAACAAGACTTTTTGCAGTTTGGGTAAGCGACACTGAAAGGTGTGGCTTGATTGAATGAATGACAAATGGTAGATGTATAAAAAAAGCAAATCGGGATGAATGCAGGATGAATGTTCATTCTTGTGTAAGCTACAAGCAAACAAATCAGAACAAATACTCAATAAAGACTGGATATAATCTAAACCCCATGTAGACTTTGTGCAAGCCAAATCAAGAAAAATGATAAATTGGCTGTCTGGAGGAGCCCTCGGTATCGGTTTAAGGGCATAGAATACTATTACTGGAGCTAATCATGGAAGGTGTACATTAAACCTGTGTTATCATAGGAAGTTGCCTTGCACCAAAGCAGACTCTTGTTCGGTCCCACTCAATATGATCAGATGTGACAGATAGTGGCTCTTCAGAGTTTCAAGTGGGTGGGGGGAGAGAAAGGTATTTTCCAGCCCTGCCTGGAGATGCCAGGAGTTCAACCTAGAACTTTCTACATGCTAAGTCTGTGCTCTGCCACTGACGTGTGACCCCTCTCTGTCAGTGATGAAAACTAGGGTCCTTGGCTGAACTGCGCGACAAGACAGGACCAATTCTAGAGCCACCACACCAGTGACTGTGGGATCTTGGGTGCTGGTTTGTCTTCTCACATGTCTTCACTCTGTCTCTTGCAGATCTGGATCCCTTAGCACTGCCACTTCCTGGCTCACTGTAACCCACCAAAAAAGCAGATGTGTCCCTGACTGCATCCAGCCTCCGACAAACCATGTTCAACCCAATGAACGCACCAGTTAATAACTACGTGGAACACTGCTACCTTCGCCCCCTCCATGGGCAAGGCCAACCCAGCACCATGGTGGAAGGTCAGTCTCACAGCAACAGCCAGGGGCAGCATGGGCCAAGAGCAGCACAGTCCTCTTGCTCAACACTCCACCTGAGCCATCTGTTTGCCTCTCCTTCTGTTCTTTTCCAAGAGGGTTTTCCAATCCACCCAGCTTCCTGGAACCTTTTCCATGTTGCTATGTCTGCTGAGGAGCTATTGCATGGAACCCTTTAATGCTACAGAGGATTTGTAGAGAGGGTTTTCTAGGAATTCATGTGCACATTCAGTTTTGGCTGAGCACCAGCAAGCTCTGCAGGTCCTCATTTTTCTCTGTGCACCTGAGACAATGCCCTTGTGTCTCAGAACACATTCATCACACCCCTTGAGGTAGATGTTGGAAGGGAATATTATCAGGGGTCTTGTTCAGGATTTGGTTGTCTGCCAGTACTGGTCTCCTCATTGAGGAGCCCCTGATGACATTCCAAGGAATCCCAGGGTGGACCAAAACATCCCCTGCTTCTATTAATGGCTCACTCTGTTCTTTTCCAGGAATCAATGACTTGCCATATTACCACCAAGCCAACTCCATGGGGAATCATCACACCTATGGGATGCCACCTGGAAGTGAACATCCTTCTCATACTGATGGTGAGTTTCAATGACAGGTGGTGGCAAATTCATGAGAAGTAATGAGTGGGGGGCAAGGTAGAAGGGGCCTACAGACTTGAGAGCACAGATAAGTAAGCACAGGCCGAAATTTTGCATGCAGCTGGAGTTTTCTTTGATAGTTTTGCCATAGCTGCTACTCTTGCTGAAAAGGCAAGCTCTTGTGCAGTTTTCAAAGTGGCTTGTCTCTTTTGCTGTAGGACCCGCCGTGGTGACAACTTCCATGCAAGCCCCAGCACATACATCTCCACTTTGGAACATGCCTGTAATTACTAGAGGCTGTCCTGGACAAGGTCAGCATCAGTGGTCAACAATATAGGGCACCTCCCTGGGCCCACCAACCCCCAGTGGGGACACACTACTGACACTAGAGCCCCCTGCTTTTGCTCCTCCGTCTTACTGTGTCAACTGGTTTACCTTCCTACTCCAAGGCTGCAAATACACTGTCCATTTAAAGCACATGACTTCCCACAAAGGATTCTTGGCTGCTGAGAACTGTATCTGTGTGAAGGATAAGCTACGGTTCCTGGGATTCTTTGCAGGAAGTAATACGCTTGCACAAGAAACAGAAACAGAAGAACCCTTCATCAAGTTGTCTTTTGATGCTCTTAGAGCAGGGATAGCCAACCTGGCCCCCTCCCCCACCAACCCCAGCAAGCGTGGTCAGTGGCCAGGGATGATGGGAGATGTAGTTCAGCAACACCCGGAGGGCTCCCTGTCTTAGAGGGCCAGGCAACCTCATATGATGAAATGCATTGGAGAATGTGCAGGAGGGGAGAAGATGCACAAACAGCTTGGTGACCTGCCAACATTCATTTAGAGCAGCCCAATGCTTTAAATAAATAAACTCTAGATAGCCTTGGAGGCAGGGAACCCTGTCTGAAAACTTGGAGAGCAGCTGCCAGCCAGTGTTGGCAATATACTGACCCAGATGCAATGCCTGATGAAGGATAAGGCAGCTCCCTGTGTTCTTCCTGTTTCCCACCCAGGTACTCGCTTTTCTACACCCCGAAGCACAGCCAAGTTGACCAAGAAGCGAGCGCTGTCCATCTCTCCTCTCTCAGATGCCAGCATTGACCTGCAGACTGTCATCCGCACCTCTCCCAATTCCTTGGTGGCTTACATAAACTCCCGCTGTGCTTCAGCTGGTGGCTCCTACGGGCACCTCTCCATTGGCACCAGCAGGTAGGTTTTCCCTTCCAGGATAGGTCAGGTTTGTGTGTATTGCGGAGCCCCAACTTTTTTTAGGACCAGGGACATATTTGGAAATCTGAGGAACCTTCCTGGGCACCATAAAAGCCTGTTCCTCTTATAAACGTAAACTCAGTGCTAGACCTCTGACAAAGAGCCTTCTTCACTTGTTTTCAAAATGTATGGGAAACTCTCATACACACCCTAATACGTCAGACAGTTGTGGCTCCTGAGCAAATAAGCGCCATGTCTTTGCAACACACATTATAAACCTCATATTTTAAAAAGTCAAACATGTTTTTTAAAATGTGCTTGTCCTGCCGTGGACATGCAGCACCTGCCTGTCACTCAGTCCTCCCAACACCCCAAGTTCTCAGTTTCCCCCAAACTGGCACAAATGAGCTTCCACTCCCCCTTCTTCCCACTCTAGCCATTCTGAAGCAGAAGCATATATGCCCCACTTTCTATTATTTACTCTTTGGGGAAGCACACCAATGTCTGCCTCCAAAGCCAGAGCCTTTTGTGTGTGAGGAGCACTGCAATAAGGAGTGGGGAATCCTCACGCCCAAACTTGACTACATCTCCTCAATTCCGCACTCCTTAGCTGCCCAAGAAAGCCCAATTATAGATAGTCAGAGGGTAGTTCTGTTAAATTAAGGTAAGCCAGGTGAGGGGATGATGTACAAATGCACTCTGAACAAAATGAAAATAGTTCTACAGTTGTGCCAGAGATTAAAAAAAACCTTCCCACTTATGTTAGTTCTCATTCTCCACTAATAGTGCCCCCCAATCAGAAGTTTCTTCAGCTCTATGTTTCACAGCTGGAGGGCATTGCCCATGCCCTTTCAAGCATAAGGGCTAGAAACTTTCCTTGCCCTTTTTGTTTTTTTAAAAACTGCATTTGGGCTCAGTAACGCGTTATGCACTTCTGTTGCATCATGTTACACATGCACAGCACTGCCATTATGCAAACGCTCATTGTGCAAATGGTGCATTATGCAGGTGTTCTGCATGCAAACAGCTTGTGCTTTCTTCTGTCACCCTTGGCAGTCCTTCCCTTGGGTTCCAGAGCCCCATGGGCCACCAGAAAGCTCAAGGGATGTCATTTGGCCACAACCCACCTATGGCTCCCTGTGGATCTCATGAACACATACCTGGCCGGCCAGGGATGATGCACCATATGCCACCACCCCGTGGGATGCTGAAACACTGCCAGGTAAGTGGGTATCAGGTTCACCCGCCTGCCCCTCTCAAAGTGTCACGCTCAAGCAGGTGAATACCAAAAGCCCCCAACATGACACCACCGTACCCATTGCTTACCAAGTCCCATACCCTGCCCACCCCCACCCCCACCCCCCACAAAAAACCCTCAGAAATAAATGTTAACCACCCAGGGGTGCCTTATATTAATCTCTCACATTCGTTTGGGAAAGCAAGATGGGAGGCCGTAGAGGGAGAAGGGGCCTCCTTCGGGTCTGGGGCTGCACTGGGAGAGGGCACCATCACCTGGAGCTCTCGCCGTCTCTTTCCCACAGCTGAAGTCAGAGCCCAGCCTGGGCAGCCCTCTGGATGCCCTGAGCTCCAAGTGCATGGAGGAGTGCTCGGAGGGTGACATTTCCAGCCCAGCCTCGACAGGGACACAGGTAACATCGGGCCACACCAATGTCTCACACAGACACCAAGCCTGCCCTCTCTCCAAAGTCAGAGTCAAGTGTCCAGGACTGGAGTGGCTCATGTGGAGCTGGAGGGGCGGTGGGGGCGTGGAGGAGAGAGAGGGAGATGTTCTCACCATCAGTGTTACACATAAAAACCATGGTGTTTCACTTGTTTTTCCTCCCAACATTTCAGTCTCACAGCTGGATAGATCAACCGCACTCTAGGCTTAGTCTCTCACTCGTTGCCAGTCTGTCCACAAGCTTAACTGCATGTGCAGTGGGATTGTGTGGGGCAACCTTTAGGGGACATGGAGGGGGGGGGAAGTCCTGGTGAGCAAGCAGCAGAAATGATTGTGCTGCTGGAATGTGTTACTCAGTTCCACTTTGGGTACAACCCAATATCTGCTCCATTTTGACCAGATGTCATTGCATGAGTTGCTCACCAGAGAGAGCCCTAGCAGAAGCTGGTTTCCGGAGACGCATCAGATCCTTTTGGTTTGGGCAGGCATATCTGATGGTTGCAGCTGAGGCATTGGTGGCAGGGTATTTTAACTTACTGACAACATGGAGATGATCATATCTTGGCTTAACAAGCCCTTTGGCTGAACACACAGTTCCTTTGCTCTTCCCTTTGTGTAAGTGAGCAAACAAACAGGGAAGTTTCATGTTGTGTTCAGGCTGGGGATCTATGGTTAACAGCTTCAGAATGAACCAGGATATTAAACTACATTTGACTTAATACCCTGACTTGTTCCAAAGCTGCTAACCATAGTTTCTTGGTTCAGATGAAACAAGAAAGTGTAATTAACAGCAGACTTCCTGGCTTGTTTGCCTCTCCACCATGAAGGCAGAGGGGTGCAAACTCAGACTAAAGGCTTGTTCATATTTCAGCTTATTAAAGTCCAAACTCTCCTATTATGTTTTATGTTGTTTTAAATAGCATGTTGGAATCTACCTTTAACCTTTGAAAGAGCGTGTTATGTGCAGATACATGTAATTTATTTAAAAGCACGGCAGAAAAAAAGAAAGAATTCTAAGCTCCACTATGGTGGAAATCTGCCCATACAATATACCTCCTCCTCCTCCTCCTCCTCCTCCTCCTTCTATACCCCCCCCATATCATGTTTTCACACCATCAGTCACCCATGTGATACAGTTACAACCTGCGAAAAGAATTTTTTGTGAATTAAATATACAAAATTGCCTTAAACAAGTCAGATCATTGGTCCATCTCTAGTCCACTGGGGTCTCAGGTAGAGGTCCTTCCTTTCCCAACTCTGTTGCTCAAAGATGATACAGACTGATTCTGGGACCTTCTGCAGGCAAAGCACCTGTTCTGCCATCAACTTATGGCGCCTCAGCCATGTGACCCATCAGAAGGCACAAAAGAGATTCACGGACATCAGCAAAACCCTTGACTTCATCAGTCCATGAGACCATGGGCACAGCTGGGAGGTGGGGCAGGGATGGGCAGCTGCCCCTCCAATCAAGAAAAATCAAGAAAAATGCATAGCTGAGATTCTGCCCACCGAAAAGGCCTCCCCCCCAACAAAAATCCTTGCTATGCCTGTGCACTGGGTGGACAGATTTGGACAGATGGACAGATTTTGCCCCTCTCTCATTGGATTGTTGGGGGGGGGCAGACTAGGTCATTGCTCTGAATTGTTCCCAAGATTTTCTGAACATGCTCCATTTCTTACCTCCATCCCAGGATCCCTTACTAGGCATGCTTGATCCCCGGGATGAACTGGAGAAGGAAGATGGGAAAGTAGAGGCTGAGGCAGTGTATGAGACCAACTGCCACTGGGAAGGGTGTTCCAAGGAATTTGACACCCAGGAGCAGCTGGTGCATGTGAGTGATGTGGGCCTGTGGGCAGGATTGGGGGGGGGGGCGGGGCGGGACGGGAGGCATATTAGAACTTGGTGGGAACTGGAAGGGCTGACTTAGGCAGTCCAACCCCCTGCCCTGATTAGCTGCATCAGATACATCCTGGCAGGGCCAAAACTAGGCTTTCTGTCACCTGAGTCAAAAACCCAGTTTGGCACACACACACACTCTCGGATGTGTGTTTACATACACACATGCATATACACACACACATACATACATACATACATACATACATACATACAAACACACACACCTCAACACATTTATTCGTAAAGGGCAGAAAAATAGGCAATAGATTATTTGAATTCAAAGGAATCCTAAGACGTATTATGACTGTGTGACCAAAGGGAAAGTGAGCATCCCTTCCTGTAAAAGTATATTGTTTGTCAAAAGTAGAACTTCCATGTGCAGCAATTGTCTATCTGAGGTCTGGTTTTGAATTGGATTTATTTGGTCACAGGATCATTACAAGACCATACAAGACCATCATTATAAGACCATAAGATGAGCCAAGACCCTCTGGTTTCCTTTCAAAAAAAATTTTGTCCTTTTCTTTGAGGCTTTTTGTCACCTACCCCTCTTCTTGGTTCTGTGCAAACCCTTTCAAGGAGTTTTGACATGTAAATTTACTCCTGAGTGAGCTTCAACAAGATTCCTTTCAATTTTATTTTTGTTGGACTCTCAATTTTATTTTTGTTGGAAGGGATGCCAAGGATTATCTAGCCCAACCCCTTGTAATGCAGAAAACTCAGTTAAAGCATCCATGAAAGATGGTCATCCAACCTCTGCTTAAAAACCTGAGGCATGCCATTCCACGGCTGAACAGCTCTTACTGTCAGAATGGCACCCCTCTGGAAGCTTCACCTGGGTCAGAAACCTGGGCTAGACACCCTCCCCCCCCCCAGCTATGACTCTGCATCCTGGAAATATCCCTGGTTCCACTCTGTAATGCTGTGCAGTGATTAAAGGTAAAGGGTAAAGGGACCCCTGACCATTAGGTCTAGTCGTGACTGACTCTGGGGTTGCGGCGCTCATCTCGCTTTATTGGCCAGGGGAGCCGGCATACAGCTTCAGGGTCATGTGGCCAGCATGACTAAGCCGCTTCTGGCAAACCAGAGCAGCGCACGGAAACGCCATTTACCCTCCCGCTGGAGCGGTACCTATTTATCTACTTGCACTTTGATGTGTTTTCGAACTGCTAGGTTCGCAGGAGCAGGGACCGAGCAACGGGAGCTCACTCCATTGCAGGGATTCGAACCGCCGACCTTCTGATCAGCAAGTCCTAGGCTCTGTGGTTTAACCAACAGCGCCACCTGTGTCCCCTTGCAGTGATTAGGCAGGATCAGAAGCTAAACCATAAATGCTGGTGATGAATTGTGTTTGACACTGACTTTTTACCTCTGCTGCATTGCTCCCCTGTCATTGCAGCATATCAACAATGAGCACATCCATGGGGAGAAGAAGGAGTTTGTGTGCCACTGGCGGGAGTGCTCTCGGGAACAACGACCCTTCAAAGCACAGTACATGCTGGTTGTTCACATGAGGCGCCACACAGGAGAGAAGCCCCACAAGTGCACAGTAAGTAGGGTGGGCTCAAAAGTGCCAGCTAGTTTCTGTCCTGGTGGAGGATCTGAGGAGAGACAGCGTTTGATGAGGTTCGCACTATGACTGTCTCCCGCCTTGTCTTCTTCACAATGAGTACTGTTTTTGTATTGCTACTATTCAGCTTCTGCTAACATCTGTGTTGTTTCATTCTCTACCATGTCCAGAACAAACTTAATTAATTTCAATGCATTTCAGTGGAATGGAAACGTCAAAAACAATGCAGAAAATAATGCAATTAGTTACATCACTGGTCTTCAACAGGTGGGTCAGGAGTCAGGACCCACTATTGAGTCGTGGCCTGATCCAAGGTGCATCACAACAGGAGCACTACCACCATGCAAATATATTGTAAAAAGATTATGAAATGAGTCCCCTAATGCATGTTTGGGTTGAAAGTGGGTTCTGGGTCTGAAAAAATGGAAAATTGCTGATTTGCATAACTTGTGTGGACTGAAAAACTACAATAGTGAATACTGCTTTTATTCACTTGTGTGATTTCCATTCCTGACCTTGGTCAAACTTGCAGATTGCACTAGTTTCAATTTCTGATGGAATTCTCTGACATCCCTACCCCTCAGCAGAGGGGGCTCAAATTTTCAAGAAGGCAGCTGGGCCCCCTCAATAATCTGCGTCCTGTGGTGGGTCTCGCCATGCCTACCCACGGCTGCGAAGGGGACCCACCAGGCTTTACCAGGCCTTCCTGTGGCTGTGGTGGGCCTCGCAGACTCCTCCTGCCACGTGATGTCACACATGTGCGTCGTGCTCGTGACATCACACACATGCGCCAGGCACCCCCAAAGTTGGGCAGAACCCGGTGCCTGTGACAATGAGCCAGGTTCCATCTTCCACCAGTTCCATCATGTATACCTGGCTGTGAATGGGTGTGGCTGGCTGCCCCATTGGAAGAAGGGTGTGGTGTGTGCACAAAGGAAGCTACACATTTGGGTTGGCACAGAGAAAGAGTGATTTTGTGAGGGTGGGGGTTCCCCATTTTGCCATACAACTACCAACTGCTTTGCTATCCTACAGTTTGAAGGCTGCAATAAGGCCTATTCACGACTGGAGAACCTCAAGACCCACTTGCGCTCCCACACGGGTGAGAAGCCCTACGTTTGTGAGCACGAGGGCTGCAATAAGGCCTTCTCCAATGCTTCAGACCGGGCCAAGCACCAGAACCGGACACATTCCAACGAGGTATGGCTAGCTGCCTAGGGGGAACCATGGAGTCTCACGTCAAATGGATGGCAACCCCCCCCCTCATGCAGTATTGGTATGACCCAGTGCTTCAGCCTTTCCCAAACCTCAAGTCTCTAGGTGCTGTTGTACTACAACTCCCATTATCACCAAGCAGCATAGGCAATAGTGAGGGTTCATAGGAGTTGCAGTCCAACATCTGTGGAGGGTCCCAGTTTGAAGCACACTTGTCTTACTATGAGGCAAAGTGAGGCAGAGAAGCATTCTATGCCTAAAGTTACCGCCTCCGGTGAGGGACAATAATCTGTTCGTGTCCTGGCAGAAACCCTACGTCTGTAAGATCCCAGGCTGCACCAAGCGATACACAGACCCCAGTTCTCTGCGCAAACATGTCAAGACGGTGCACGGACCAGATGCCCACGTCACCAAGAAGCATCGCGGAGACACCATCTCCACCAGCCGGACGCTCGTCCTCCACAGCGATATGAAACAGGAGCGAGACAGCGAAGGCAGGAAAGACGAAGGCAAACTCATGGTGCCTGACTCTAACTTGGTAAGCTGTGCTACACAGGCAGCGTTGGGAGAAGAGAGACTAAATTCCAGTGCAAGACGTATCATGGTTGCTTGGAGAGGACACACGGAGGACGGATCTTGACACTGGGCAGTGGTGGCTGGTGGTCATTGAGACTGCTAGGGCAGAAGGCAAGGAGGCCAACAGTAGGTGGCGCCGGAGCCAGTGTTAGGCAGAGCCCACCGATTCCCTGCTGTGTTCTATGAGACTGAGGAGAGGGAAGGTGGCAGCCAGTGCCTCCCCTTGCACTGTTCGCAAGCAGAAAGTCTGGTAGGTGGGGGTTGCTAGAAGGCAGACTGAGGTTTGTGGGGCAGTGCCCACCGCCAGGTGCCCTAATGGGTCAGCCTCCACACTGGGCTATGAGGCTAGAATTTATTGGGTTCAAGGAGCACTGGGGGGGGCACTTCCCTCCTTACTTCTTAAGAAGCACAGAAAGGATGAGTCAGAAAAGATGAGGAAGCTGCCTCATACCCAGTCAGACAGTTGGTCTGCCTGGCCCAGTGTTGCCCACACCCTGACTGGCAGTGGCTCTCCATGGCTTCAGGTGGGGATTTCTCCCATGGCAGGTGCCAGGAAGCTGAGCTGAGCTACAGACCTTCCCAAATCAAACCACACTGAGCCAAAGAGGAATTAGAATTTGGTGGGAATTTGTGATTCAGCCAAAACGTTTAGTCCGGGAAGCTTCCTGTTCTTGCAGTCCATCAAGACACTTCATCTTCTACATCTGCACTATAAATCTTCAGAAATTGACACCCTGAGCATCTCAGCATTATTCCCATTTTTCTTTCTACCGCCCTCATCCATTGCCCACACCAACTGGAATTTGCCCCAGAGATTAATCAACTAAGTAGCTGGATCTACTGAGTAAAGCTGGCAGCCCTATTTTTTTTATTTAAAAAATATTGTTTTACCATCACATGTTATTCAGTTTAAGAAGCAAGTTGAAGTAGTTAAGGTGCTGGTTTTGGTGTTATAAAGCCCAATGCAGGTAAGGTCCAAGATACTTGAAAGATTATCTCACCCCTTATATACACAGTCACTGCACTCTGCAGGTGAGGGCCTCCTGCAGATACCGTTTCATCAGAAGGTCCATTCTGCACAATACAGGAATCAGGCCTTTAGTGTTGTGACACCTGCCCTTTGGGATGCCCTCCCCTTGAATAAGAGACAGGCGCCATCTCTACTTTGGTGCCTGATGAAGACCTTCCTCTTCCAACCAGCCTGTTAAGCCGAGATCTTTCCCAGTCTGCATCTGTACTAGAATTGTTTCTATTGATTAATCATTGGTTGTTTGCCACCCTGGGCTCCTTTGGGAGGAAAGGGGGGATGGAAATGTAATAAAAGAAACAAGCAAGTACCCCAGTCCTATACAGGTCCCAGTGAGTTCATGTGGTAGAGCATGAGACTCTTAATCTCAGGATTGTGGGTTCCAGCCCCACGTTGGGCAAAAGATTCCTGCATTGCAGGGGGTTGGACTAGATGACCCTCGTAGTCCCTTCCAATTCTATGATTCTAAGTAGCCAAGATCTCTCCCCCCCCACCCTGCATGGAACGCCTCCCCCCCCCCCCCGAGTTGTTGTGACAATTGCTGTAACCCTGCGATGTGGCTGTGCTCCACCCCCACCCACCCCAGAAACCGCAGCCCAGCCCCGGCGGCCAGTCGTCCTGCAGCAGCGAGCGCTCTCCCTTGGGCAGCGCAAACAACAACGACAGTGGCGTGGAGATGAATGCCAATGCGGGTGGCAGTTTAGAAGACCTGTCGGCGCTGGAGGAACCGTCGGAGCCCATGGGCAACTCCGGGCTGTCGGCGCTGCACAAGCTGGAGAACCTGCGCATAGACAAGCTGAAGCAGCTGCGCAAGCCCCTGTCCGCCAAGGGGGTCAAGCTGCCGTCCATCCCCGGGTCAGGTGCGTGGGGAAGGAGGTCTTGGGGGGAGAGGAGGGCAGGGGTGTCCACAGGGGGGCAGGCACTCATCTCCCCCTCCAAATCCGGATGAGCCTTGATCTCTAGACCTCCAGCTTTCATTGTTTTCAAAGGGTATGTTTCTAGCATTTGTAGAACCTGAGCTAGAAGTCAAAATGGACAGAAACTCTCCTGCTCCCCGTTGTCATGTTTTACTTTGCTGCCTGCCCACCCCAATCAGAAAAACCCCTGCAGATGCCCATAGAATAGGGTCTGCATAGAGGATTTCCCATAGGCAGGAGGCAGTGAGACTAACAAGGCCCATTCTTGCTCTTCAAGATGGCTGCCAGCAGAGCAGCATCAGTGCTGGGCAAGGCTGCTCTCCTATTTTACCTCTTGCAGTGAAATAGCCTCTTGCAGATACTGTTGGCCTTGGTCTTGTGGTCCGCTCTTCTTTCTTTAAACATTTAGCACTGCCCCCTCCCAATTAGGGCACTTAGCTGGTTGAGCCATGTTTCTACCTGCCCTGCAGCTGACATCACATACGATGCTCTAAATATGACTGACAGGTGCCCAGATCTTGCAGAGGAGGAGCCCTTTTGCCATTCTGTCAGGCCTTGCCTCGGGCCTAGTAAGCCGGCCACAAACCATGGGCTTAGCTTTGGGCCTGGCTTTTTGAAATGTGTTTTCTCTGTCCTTTTAGTCAACTGTTCTGCTTCTTCGCAGGCTCCACGAGAGAGATGCCTGGCTTGTGTGGGCCACCCTCCGCTGTCTCTCACCGGCGCATCATGGAGCTGTCATCGGGAGACCTGCCCTCCCTATCCATGCCCGGTGAGCGCCGTGGTAGCACCACCAGCACCATCAGCTCGGCCTACACCGTCAGCCGCCGCTCCTCCATGGTGTCACCATACCTGCCAGCTGCGGGAGGCCCTAATGGGGTGGGCCCACCTGACGTGTATGACCCCATCTCCCCTGACACCTCCAGACGCTCCAGCGAGGCCAGCCACTGCGGAGGTCTTCCAGGACTGGGCAACCTGACACCGGCCCAACAATACCGCCTCAAAGCCAAGTACGCCGCTGCGACAGGCGGACCGCCTCCAACCCCTCTGCCCAGTATGGAGAGGGCTGCTCAGCCCAGCCTGATGGCAGATTACTCAGGCTCTGCCCTGCCTCCTTTCATGCATCGACACAGTGCCAACGAATACCACAGGTGCAGCTCTGGCATCCTCCACCCCCACCTGGCACTTGGCCACGGTGCTCGGCGAGCCAGCGACCCCTCCCAGACTGTGGGTGAGGCCCACCCGCCCCCCAGAGTGCAAAGGTTCAAAAGCCTCAGCAACATGAGCCCAGGAGGCATGGGCAGAGCCAGCGGGCAGGCGATTGGGGGCTCGGATGCCAACCTGCAGCGCCACCTCTTCTCACCACGACCGCCAAGCATCAGTGAGAACGTCTTCTTGGAGAACGCTACCATGGAGAGCGCCGGCCCAGCTGGAGAGCAGGAACTGCTGGAGATGGAGCCTTACCTGGGTTACCAGGAGCAGAGCTACCCGTGCCAGGCTGCGGGCATGGAGCTCCCAAGCAATGTGGCTCATCGAGGTGCGCCAAGGGCGATAGGCAACTTGCAGATGGGTCCTGAGCAGCTGGAAGGCGGCTTTGACCAACTGGACTATGCCCAGCCCCAGTGCCAGATGAACCTGGCTTTCCACACAACAGTGCGGCACTGGGATGGTGACGGTGTGGGGCTTAACCCTGCACCCTCCTCTGCCATGGGGCAGTGCCACTCTGCCCAGTACGCAGTCCCAGATGCCAAGCACATGGGGGTAGAAGGTCATGGGGGGGAAGGCCAGCAGGGCACTTTCCAGTTTGGCCAGGCCCACATCAAGGCTGAGCAGCAGTTCCAAGCAGCTGTGCCTGCTCTGGCCTCTTGCCAGGGCCTGAAGCAGCTGCCGTACAGCCAAGCCCAGCCTGCCTGTGTCAGGGGTGAGGGGTACCACCAGCCTGAGAGCCAACAGGCCCCGTGCTTTGGTATGGGGCAACCCCCCAGCAGGAGGCCCCAGACCCCCATGCTGCAGGTCAAGGAGATGATGGTTCGGAGCTATGTGCAGTCGCAGCAGGCGCTGATGTGGGGGGAGCAGCCAGCTGGTGATGCCATGATGGGCATAGAGAGCGGGGGACAGTGCCAGCAGCCCCAGCCTTACCCTGGCAGCCCCAAGTACTCCAGCTACCCTGCCAAGCCCCCACCAGCAATGGAGAGCAAAGCACTTTCAAGCCCTGGAGGCCAGTGTTACAGCCCAGGGATGGTCCCCCACCCGCCTGGGGGCCCCAAGCCGCTGAGCAGGCCAAGCAGCTTGTGCTATCAAGCCAGCCTCCCTTATGAGACCCCCGGCGAGGGCGGCCCTCACCGGCTGATGCGCTTGCCCCCTCTCCACAGCCCTGAGGAGGCCAGAGGTTTCTCCAGCCAGCTACACATGCCGTTGGGCAAAGCTTCTGGGAACAAGTTGATGAACGCCCACCAACGTCACTGCCAGCCCCCCAGCTGTGTGGCAGAGGATCCGGGTGGGCCCTTCACCCCCAGGCTGGACATCCTCAAATCAGACTCTTTCTCTTACCTGCCAGAAGAGCAGGTGTCCAACAGCTTGGACACTCTGGACTTGGAGAACACCCACTTGGACTTCACAGCTATCCTAGACGACGCAGAGGGCCTCAGCCCCACCTCCCCGCCTGGCGGCCCAGCCAACATGGCTGTGGGGGACATGAGCTCCATGCTGAACTCACTGGCAGGGGAGAACCAGTTCCTTAACACCCTTTCCTAGGACAGTTGGGATCATGGCTGAGACGACGAGGACCTGCTGTGAACAGGAACCAGATGGGCACAAGAGGAGACGAGGCCAGGGTACCTCTTGCTGGGCTGGACTCAATAACTTGAGGTTGGGGAGTGGGACTGGGGGCTCTGCAGGGAGACTGGGTCCAATTAGTAACTTCCAGGCTTGCCTTTTGGTACCAAATTGCATCTGTTGCAACCTCAGACCTCCTGTACAAGGTGGGTCTCTTGTTGAGAATTGTGCTGATGGTACTGGATGAAGGACAGGTGGCCATAGGAAAAGGAAGTGGAGTCCTTCCTCTCTCCCAGCTGGTAGAGCGAAACCCATCCATCCTCTGTCTCCCGCACTCCCCAAATGAAACCAGTATTCTTAATAAGCATCACCCCAAAGTGCCTCTTCTGCAGAGTCCCCTATGCATTGAGAGCTCTGACAGGCCATCAGCCTGGTTCTAGAGTTTGTTGAGCACTGCTGCATACCTAGGGCCCATGTCAGCCTGGAAAAGTTTTATTCACAGAGGAACATGTGCAAAAACAGGGCTTTTAGGCAAATTGAAAACTTTGCCTGCATTTAGCAGGAGAGATCTGTGATCTTGAGCAAGCAGGAATGTTGCCACCTGTTCATAGTTCCTTCTTGCAAATTCCACAGGGAAGGAAGGAACGACTCTCAGTGGAGGAAAGAATTGACTCTGTGGTTTTGCCTACACAGAGGCTCTGGAGGTTGGTGGTGGGGCTCAGAGCATCTACTAAGAGCAAGCTCTTTTTTGCACATGGCAAATACACTTCTGGCACATTCAGGCCTTTCAGCTCTCATCTGGTAAAGCTGCTAGACTGCCTGGAGCCCCGAATTCCACATCAACCTGGGCATTCTCCATTAGCTCCCATCCTGCAGTTGCCACCATGACAAAGCTCACATTGTGATGTACCGTAAGTGTAATGTTGGGGGATATGCAAAAACATCTGCCCTGGCGGCTTCTGCTTTCCTAAAGATACATGGCTTTCCACTATCCCTTACTGTGAGAGCAGAATTGTGGCATCTGCCCCAATTGCCCCAAAGGGCCACTCCACCCACACATCACATTTTTTTCAAGGCGTACATATGTGTCCTAATCCACCTCTGGCTGTGCATGTAAGTAGTGACAGAGTACAGGTGAGAATGCACATATAATTTATACCAGCAGTTCCCAGTTGAGAAAGGGAGATCTCATTGGGGCTGGGGCAATGACGTTTTACATGTACACTTAAAAAAAAGATGCATGTGATGAGCCCACATTTACATACATACATCAGGGAGCTGGGGTGGGCTGTGGATCCTTGCCCAAGTTTATTACCTCTTGATGTATGAAAGGGTTTTTAAATGTCAGGCATCGGACAGAGAACTGAATCCTAGGGCTGAAAAATTAAAAAGTGTATGTGCACAACAGGCACATAAGCAGACCATAGTGAGCCACAAGTGTAGAAAGCTGGAGGAACAGCATTGCACACATTATTGAAGTGCCTCACATGCTCATAACTCAGACAAGCAAGCCATGTTACAAGGGACAACAAACTTCCAAAGACCCGCCCCTGTGCCCTAAGACCACAGGTCAGTCCAGCCCGCCAGAAAAATCCTTCTTGGACTCAAATCAGTTCAAAGGCAGGTTCACACGTGTGTGTTGCATCACTTGAGTTGGGCTGCATATCTGGAGAACATTTACCTCCTTTTGAATCTGCCAGTGTGGCAGGAAGCAAGGCAGCTACAACTGCTCCTGCGGATTCACTCCTTCCTTGGCCCTTCTGTCTTTCCCAACCTCCTTTAATGACCTGGGTTCCAGGGATGTGCCACATGGGACGCTGGTTGCCTTGACTCCCACTGCATTTGGGGATCTGAAGGCTTTTTACAGGTTTCAGCCTGGCAACTCTCTAGTCTAGAGAAACATTGGCTAGAGGCAGCTCCTGCCATCTCAGTGTTCAATGGGAGGGAAAGTTGCTTTGCTATACAGCTGCTTACCCAGGGGGATTGTTTGTTTTTAACATGCAAAAACCTGGTTGGGGCGGGCCACCCTCAATCTGTGGCACTTGTGCTCAGCTGGTGAGCTATAGCTCCTGCCATCTATTCAGGCCAGGTTCCCCAAATAGTTCAGAGGCTGGGTTCTTCAGTTCTGAATTTACATACAAAGATGGTGTACTTTGTTCACAGGCTACAAATAAGCCGGGGTGGGGGCGGGGGAGAGACTTGGAGGTAATGTTCAAACAGACCCAGCTGACTAAGCAAAACAAGTGCTGCAAAAGCTCTGGAGGGTTTAAGCATTGAGATGGACAACCATGAGAGTGGTGTTCAGAGTTAAAAGGAGTCACCATTCCCTGTGGTGTTGGGACACTTGCCCCATTGTCACCTCTTCTAAACAGGTTTTGTTAGGCTTTCAAAAACCTGTTGGACCAAAGATGACCCAAGAGAGTGAGCAGAGCCAAGGCCTGTGATGCTTTTTGTCACCTCTCCTAAACACATTGTCTGTTACATGCCTGAGCCCTTGTTTTCTTTGTGCAAAGCAGATGGGGATTCCCTGCTTCCGGGAACAAAACATTCCAGGGGAAGCACAAGCAGCTTCTACCACATCTATCTGGTTCAGTATTGTCTACAATGTGCTGGGTGGCAGCCTCTCTCTCCCAGGTTTGGAGCAGGAGTCTTTATTCAGCCCTGCCTGGAGTCTGGTGGGTCTGGAGCCTGGGCCCTTCCCCATGCAAAGCCATGCTCCACCACTGAGCACCAGCTTCTATCACTGAGCTAGCACCTTCTCCCCCTCCCTAGTCTCCCTCAGGTACTTATCCCAATGCCCTGCACTCAAGCATCCTCCTCCTAGCAAAAGAAAAAGGGAAAAGGGGGGGAGAACCTAAGTTAAACTTGAGAAACCAAAGAAACCTTTCATCCTTTTTAGCTTTTGTTTTGTATCTTCCTTTTGTATTTTAGCTGGGAAGCCAGACCAATGCCTGCCCCTTCCAGGTGATTTTTTTCATCTATGGGAAGGGGAAAGTATTAAAGCAAAAGGGTGGGTGGTAGGGGAAATGTCTAGGCATATCATAGTGACATGTATTTTTATGGATTGTATATAGGTGTGCGAGTATTTTTTACCTGTAAATCTTTCTCTCTCTCTTTTTTTAAAGAGAAAAAACACAATAAAATGAAAATTGAAAATATTTCCTAAGGGAGGGGAAGCAAATCTGTCCCTTTTATACCCACTGAAAGAGACTCATATAGTTGAGGAACTGCACCTAGCAGTCATCTAGCCTGTCTTCTTAGCCTTGGTCTTCTTGCCCCCAAATGTTTCTCCTCCCTAATGTAACCCTGGTTCTCATCATGCATTACAGCATCCATGGTCTCAGATTAATTATTATTATTTTAATACAAACTTCTTAATTGAAACTGATTCTCCCTCCTTATTATCTCCTTGCATCCATCTTGGTCACTTTTAAATATTTTAAAAACACATCCAACTGCTCCAAGAATGGGGGAGATAGCTTTGTAAGTGACTGTAACAAGTGCCCATCCAGCCACCACGGTGCATGGCATGCTCTCACGTGGGCTATAGCTTCAGCATACTGAAAACCAAGAGAATGGGTCGCTCCTGATCTTGATCTAGGAAATGCACTGAGCTTCCATAGTGGGCTTATGACCAAAATAATGTAGGCAATCTTCTACTGATTAACCTTTGCTTACTCAGTAGATTTCTGGATGGGAATGGCTCCATCAAGCTGCTTGAAACAGCTCCTTCCAGCCAGCTGAATTGCAGTTGATACAGAGCTACAGCTGATTGGGTGGTCAATAATGGATCTTTTTCAAATTGGCTGGATGTTTTAAAAAAATCATTTATTAAGGAGCAAGCAGCTGGTGGTGCTTCCTGATTATACACAGCCAAATTATCCTTATTCTTCAACAACAGTTGCATGTGGCATCGATAGCACATAAAGAAGCCAAGGTATGCTTTTAAATGTCATATTTGAAAAACACCCACTGCCAAATACAAGGATGCACCCATTTCATTTGTTTTGAGCGCAGGACTATTTGTAATGCATTGTTTGAAGAACTTGCTCTGCTCATGAGAGTTATTTTTCCAAATAAGTATTTTGGGAGACCACACAGAACTGAAGGAAGGGCAGGCATGAAGTATGAGCCAGAAAGCGCAAGAAGATTTCAGTGAGAAAATTGTGTGGATCATTTATGGACCAGTCTCCTGACTACAGGGCTACAGTCTTGCTTCCCTGTTCAGACACCTAATGTCATGAACAACTATAGGACCAGGAGAAAACCAACCAGGAGAGGTGGGCATTATGCACAAATGGGGAAGAGATTCATCTAATAATTTTTTGCTTCTAACGCAGTTAGTTGTAAAAGGCACAGAAGTCTTGTCCAGGAGCCTCTTCAGATCCTCTGCAGCAGATGCGGTCAACCTGTGGCTCCAGATGTTGTTGGCCTTCATCTCCCATCAGAGCCAGCCCACCAATGAGATGGGGTGAAACACCCGCCTCAGGCAGCAGAGGTCCACAGGGCAGCGCCCCGCCTGCCCCACTGCTTCCAGCACATGGTGTCACTGCTTCCCTTCCCCACCCCAGGATGAAGACAAGCGGCAATGCCTTGAGGAGCACCCCAGCTCTCAGAGAAGTCAGCGAGAGCCTGCGCATTCCCACCTGGCGGGCATTGCTGCTCGTCTCCCCCTCCACGCTGCCACCACCCCATCCCTGGGCTGAGAGGACAAGCAGAAATGCTTTGTGTTATCATAGAATCGTAGAACTGAATCTCGGGGGCCATCTAGTCCAACCCCCTGCAATGCAGGGATCTCAGCTGAAGCATCCATGACTGATGGCCACCCAAGCTCTGCTTAAAAGCCTCCGAGGAAGAAGAGTCCACCACCTTGTGAGGGAGTCCATTCCACTGTTGAACTGCTCTTACGATCAGAAAGTTCTTCCTGATGTTTAGCCGGAATCGCCTTTCTTGTAACTTGAAGCCAATGGTTTGAGTCCTACCCTCCAGAGCAGGAGAAAACAAGCTTTATCTGTCTCCCATGTGACAGCCCTATAGATACTGGAAGATGGCTGCCATATCTCCTCTCTGACTCCCGAGAGCATTTCTGCACACAGCATTGTAGCTCGTCCCCTCCCCCTCCCCAGGGTTGGAAAAGAGCTCTCCAGCTCTCACTGAGTTTGGTGAGAAGGGGCAGCGTAAGGTGAGGTGCAGCACATTCCCATTTCACCTTGGATGGCGAAATGAGATGGGCTGCCCCTGGCTCCCATCATCCCTGACAACTGGCAATGCCGGCTGGGGCTGTTGAGAATTTGAGTCTAACAACATCTGAAGGGCCACAGGTTCTTCACCCCTGATCTATAGTTTTTTCCTGTAACCATTTGGAACCTGCTTTTCTCCCCCACCAAACTGAGGTTCCCAGTATGCTTGATTCTGCCGTGTACAGTAAAAAGGGGATGGATCACTCAGAAATTATTTTTATTGTATGCTTCCCTTCCTCAACTATTACAAGTCACTGAGAAAATCAAGATGAAAAGTTCCAGGAACTATGTTCCAGCCTTGTAAATAAGTCCACAAAAGCCTATAAAAACAGAAACAAAACAAACAAAAAATGTGTTTGCTATGAGGATAGTAGCTACTGTCTCCATAGTGGGCATGGAATGGCTGGCTACTAACTTTTAAGACTCACCCCCCCCCCCAAAAAAAGGACTTCTACTGTGTGGGCTGGATAACTTTTTCTCCATTCCACCAACCTTCTTCCTCCATGGCTGAGGCTGGCAGAGGAGACAAGGAGTGGTCCATTCCTTTTCTGCCAGTGTGCTCACTTGCCCACAAGAGATTCTTGATCAGCTAGGGCTACCAGATGAGTTGTTAAATGCAAACCTCTTTGCATGGCATGAGCCAGCCTTCCCAACCTGGTGCACTTCAGAGGTTGTTGGACTATAACTCCCACTGTTCCTGGGCTTTAGTCACGGTGACTGAAACTGATAGGAGCGATAGTCCAAAAGATATTTCGAGTGACAGTTTGGGGAAGGCTGCCATAAGCTATGACCCAAACGATTCAGAGAGCCACAGCATTAGAGTGGAATATCATAGCTCTGGACCAAAAAAAAACCTGTACTGGATCTCCAGTACAGAAAATTCAACAGCTTCATTAAGCTATAGTTTACAGGGTTGTTTGCATGAAACCATGGCAGTTTCAAAGTAGTTTCAAAGTAGTTTTACCTTTTTTCCTTTTAATTAATAAGTACTGATGTACCTTAACATAATGAGTCACAAAGGACACCTAGAGCAGGGCATGAAGAAGCTGGTTCCTTTCAGAAGATGCTGGACTCCAAAACCCTATCAGCCCCAGGCAGCATAGCCAACGGTCAGGGTCAATAGGAACTCTCTCTTAAGAGAGGCATCGGTTGCTTGTTCCTGTCCTAGAGGATATATGCTTTACCCCATGACTTTACTGCAAGGGCAAAATGAGGAACTGGTGCAGAGCAAAGGAGCCTTGCACATCAGAGGCATCAAGTCATGTGGAGAAGACTCCAGAGAATGAGCTGCAGAACTTGGCTGAATGATGATGTGAGAGGGACAGGGTTAATGGAGAGTCTATTTTCGACATCCTTCTCTCTTCACATTCGTACTCAAGGAATCGTGCTGGACCCTGTGGGCCTAGGTCCAAGTGCCGCCAGTCTCAGCTTCATTTGAGGCATCTGAAATAGTTCTTTGTGGGGTAGAGAACACCTTTCCCTACGGTGCAGCAGCTTCTAAATTTGACTCAGTCTCAAGATCCTGGATGATGACCCTGCAGAGCCCAAGCCACCTAGAAATCCACACCGCAAGAAGCTGATGCCAAGAGATACTGGTCTAATAGCAAATGCCAGGTCCGTGGTGCTCAGAGCCAATGCTTTGCCCCAGGACTAGATGATCTGCGATCTAGTGCACCTTCAAGATAAAACCGTCAGCCTCTGAGATTTAGGTGCCAGCCATGTCATTCAGCACCTGGGGCCACAAAGATGTTGGGGAATTCAGTAAGGAGCAGCTCCACCACCTGGTTCTGGTACACCATGCCCTCCACCAGGCTGGTTGCATCTCGCTCGTGTCTCAGGAGTGTTGGACCAAAGACAATGCCAATGTTCTGTGTCGTCATCCGGTTGATATCTGAGTGCTCCATCACTCTGAAGGGAGGGGGGGGAGAGAGAGAGAACCATCATAATGCACTGGCCTCTGTCTAACACATCCATGGCCAAAGCAGGCATGGGGATATGCTTTGGATTTGAGCTCTAAAAAGAAAAAGATGCTCAACCAGCTTGAAAGTCACATCCCCTGAACTGGAATGTCATTTCCCTAGTCTATATGTGGGCTTGTTGTAATAATCCAGGTTAGAAGAAAACATTTTACACATGCATCCTTCTCTGCACATCACACTAAGGAATATTTAAGATTCGAAGCCCAACATTCCTACTTTTTACGACCTACAAAAGACATCCTTGGACTTTCTGATTCCAGTCAGCTGGAACTTCTATTTCTCTCCACTGTGCCATGTAGTGCCAGCTCCCAAATACTCCAGCTTTCCAAACTCAGAATAGCCTTGCAAAGTAGATCTGATAGCAGAAGCAAGAGAGCTGGAATTATACCAGGTTGCTTCCACAATATACCTCTTCTCTGCAATTGCTACCCCATGATTGTGTGTGCACAATGCAACACAATTGCGAGTCCAGTGATGACAGATAAAACACTGATTGCCTGTCAAGTGTTTTAATGGGATTTTAAACAAGGTTTTTTAACAATATACTTAACAGCTTCCTCCTAATATTAGTAGCCAATGCTGCACATGCCAGTAAGTGGAATAAGAAAATGCATAGGGTTGGGTGGTACATTAATGGTACATTAATCCTGCTTCCTTACTTGCGAAGATGCTCCAGTAAATAATGCAGTGTGTCCCGGTTTGGTTGGGGGAGACTCTGGACCAGTCCTGCAAGCTTGGATACTTTTTCCTTGGGTTCAGACAACTCTGTGTAGGGAAAAGCAACCGGCCACTCCTTAATTGGGCAGGAGGTGAGGTAATAGGCATGCTTATAGAGACACCACCAGCTTTCAAGAGGCATCATCAGGAGCCACAAGCGACCAGGAAATAGCTTGAGGTTCTTGCTCATATTGTGAAACAAACAGGACTGCTAATCTTAGCAACAGAATGCAAATGACTCTGCAATGATTACACTGCTAATAACGTAATTTTACAAACCCAGATCTTAGTTGGTAAAAACCAAGGCTTTGGGTTTCAATGACTCGAAAAAGTAGGAAGTTACTATGTGAATTATTGCAGAAAAGGGCAGTATATACTTGTTCTTAGCCATTTTTTGTCCCCAGCTGCAGAGAAAATTGTTGGCAACTAATTTATGTGCTCCTGCAGTAGGTATTTTACCCTAAGAGATGTGATCTCTGCTTCTCTACCTGCATTTCACCCAAGCTCTATGTTATGCATGGGAGCCACTAACTGGCTAACTGTGGGCGGGGTGAGGGAAATGGGATGTCATTCCTTTAGGTCAGGGATGTCCAAAAGGCAGATCATGATCTACTGATAGATTGCAGGGGGTCTGTGGTAGATCTCGGGAGTCCCCCCCCCCCAGAAAAAACAACTTGGGCTCCCTAAAAAAAGCTCAACTTTGGTAGATCACTGCCAGTTTTTTACAGTGGGAGTAGATCTCATTCTCTTGAAAGTTTAGCTATGGGGAACCAAAGCCAAAAAGCAAGGACAGGAATTGCACTTACTGACACAAGCCACAAATTCATCAAATAGGCTGTACGGAATCAGTGGCTCAGGCAGCTCCCGGAAGAACAGCTTGAGGGCCCCTGTGACCACATGCACATCGTCCCACTGGGGGTCACTGAGGCGCAGCTTCTCCTCTAGAAAGGGAGAAATAAGACGGCAGAGCTGCTGAAGACGGGCAAAGGAGGAGTCAGAAAAGTCTGCCTGAAAGGAACCATTGTGCCCAGGTCACAAGCAATTGTTCCACTCTAATTCTGCACTAGGGACGCGGGTGGCGCTGTGGTTTAAACCACAGAGCCTAGGACTTGCCGATCAGAAGGTTGGTGGTTCAAATCCCCGCAACGGGGTGAGCTCCCGTTGCTGGGTCCCTGCTCCTGCCAACCTAGCAGTTTGAAAGCATGCCAAAGTGCAAGTAGATAAATAGGTACCGCTCCGGGGGGAAGGTAAATGGCATTTCCGTGCGCTGCTCTGGTTCACCAGAAGCGGCTTAGTCATACTGGCCACATGACCCAGAAGCTGTACGCCAGCTCCCTCGACCAATAAAGCGAGATGAGTGCTGCATGACTGGACCTAATGGTCAGGGGTCCCTTTACCTTTACCTAATTCTGCACTGGCCAGACCACGTTTGGAGTACTGCGTCCAGTTCTGGGCAGCACATTTTAAAAAGGACATTGAACCCTTGGAGTGTGTCCTGACAAGAATGGCAAAGAAAAGCAAGGCCTGTGAGGAACACTTGAAAGAGGTGGGTATGTTTAGCCTAGAGAAAGGTAAAGATAGTCCCAGCTGTCTTTCAAATGTCTGAAAGGCTGTCACAAAGAGGGAGGAGATTAATCCTGTGTCGTTGAAGAGAAAAGGACAAATTTGTGGCCATTGCAGGGAGGTGTTATTTCCCTATACTTAGGAGAAGCATGCTAACTACATACAGTGGAACCTCGGTTTTCGAGTGTCTCGGAAGCCAGACAATTTGGAATCCAAACACCGAAAACCCAGAAGTGAATGCTTCCATTTTTGAACGCACCTCAGTAGTTGATTGGCTTCATTTTTCTCAATGGAATTTGCCGACTGCCCACCGCGCCTTGGTTGTTGAACGTTTCAGAAGTCGAACAGTCTTCTGGAATGGATTACGTTCAGCGACCAAGATACCACTGTATAAGAGCTGACTGACAATGGGACAGACTGCCTTGGGAGATGGTGGAGCTATTTAAGCAGAGGCTGGGCAGCCACCTGTCAAGGGTGCAGTAGTTACTTCCTGCATTACATATCCTGCACTGAATGGGGGTTGGACTAGATGACCCCCAGGTAACTTCCAGCTCTGTTATTCTGCAACTCAAGAGAACTGCATCCTGCATTCAAGGCACAAGTTGGCCCCATAAGAGGGCCTTACTTGTATTGGGTTTCTCATTCTGTGGTCTTGAGCTCACAGAGACAAAATTGCAAAGAAGCAAGCACCCAACTTTACCTTGCTCAGGGAAGACGTAGCGCCCATCTGAGGTCACTGCCCGCTCTGCAAGACAATGCAATGGTTACTGAGGGCACCAGTAAGAGGAACAAGGCCTTTGGCAATCCTGTCCTCACAGCATGTCTGACATAGATACATATCAGCAAGCCATACACTGATTCAGCTATCGGTCTTGTCCTTCTTATGCTTCAGCTCTATGATTTATACACATATTAAAGCAGTATGTTTACATTCATAGGTTTGCCTTTTGCTTTATTAAAAATAATTGCAAAAGCAGCTGCAAAACTGCTCTGAGGGAGCAGGCATGTGTGTATTGGTTACCTTCTAGGCGCCAGCCAATAGGTGGCTTCTGTCCTCTGGCTGTTCTACAGCTGAACCACTATGGAAACAAAACTAGAGACCTGTTCTCCACCCCCAAGACAGGAAAAAAATGTAAGTTGGTATTAAATAGGCTGAAAAGTACTTTTCAAACTGGCCCCAGTTTTTCAAATGCTTCCTGCACCATCACAAAAGTAAAAGCCCAAATAACAGATGGCTTTGAGACCCAGCAACTCCTTTCTCTGCAAGTCCCCCCCCCATTTCCATTTATCACTGTAATTACTCACCACGGTCAACTATGAATCTCAGCTTCTGAATAACAGCCAAGTTCCCACTGACCCTGTAGATTCCATCTACATCCAGTCCTGAAAAGGAGAGGAGAGACCCTGCTGTGAAATCTCATGGACCCCCAATGGAACTGGGCAAAGTGAGGGCAGAAGGCTGCTACCAGGGTCCCCGGGGGAAGGGCCCGATCCCAGCCCAGACGAGGCCTCAGGGAGAAGGAATGCTGAGCACAGCGTACCTCTCTGTTCCACAGCTTCCACACACTGCTGGACAAAACGTGGGACAGTGCCCCCTTCCCGCTGGCACAAGGCTTCTAGCCGGCAACCAAAGACCTGGTCTGGGGAATTAATAATAATAATATTTATACCCCGCCCAACTGGCTGGGTTTCCCCAGCCACTCTGGGCGGCTCCCAACAGAATAGTAAAAACACGATAAAACATCAGACATTAAAAACTTCCCTAAACAGGGAATCTGTCTTCAGGTGTCTTTTAAAAGTCAGGTAGTTGTTTACTTCCTTGACCTCTGAAGGGAGGATGTTCCACAGGGAGGGGGCCACTACTGAGAAGGCCCTCTGCCTGGTTCCCTGTAACCTCACTTCTCGCAGTGGGGGAACCGCCAGAAGGCCCTCAGCATTGGACCTTAGTGTCCGGGCAGAACGATGGGGGTGGAGACGCTCCTTCAGGTATACTGGACCGAGGCCGTTTAGGGCTTTAAAGGTCAACACAAAAATTTTGAGTTGTGCTTGGAAATGTACTGGGAGCCAATGGAGGTCTTTCAAGATTGGTGTTATATGGTCTCAGCGGCCACTCCCAGTCACCAGTCTAGCTGCCGCATTCTGGATTAGTTGTTGTTTGTGGGTCACCTTCAAATGTAGCCCCATGTAGAGTGCATTTCAGTAGTCCAAGTGGGAGAGGACTAGAGCATGCACCACTCTGGTGAGACAGTCTGCGGGCAGGTAGGGTCTCAGCCTGCAAACCAGATGGAGCTGGTAGACAGCTGCCCTGGATACAGAATTGACCTGCACCTCCATGGACAGCTGTGAATCCAAAATGACGTCCAGGTTGCACACCTGGTCCTTCAGGGGCACAGTTACCCCATTCAGGACCAGGGAGTCCTCCACACCAGCCCGCCCCCTGTTCCCCAAAAACAGTCCTTCTGTCTTGTCAGGATTCAACCTCAATCCATTAGCCTCCATCCATCCTCCAGCCGCCTCCAGACACTCACACAGGACCTTCACTGCCTTCACTGGTTCTGATTTGGAGGAGAGGTAGAGCTGGGTATCATCCAGAGGAGAGAACTGCATCTGGAGGGCACAGTGTTGGCTCCTGCTACATTTCATGTTCACAACAGCCACGCCAAAATTTACACCCATCTATTGCAGCCATGCTGGTCACAATTATGGGGACTTATTTTGCCTTTTCAAGGGGTTCCCACATGAAGCATTACGAGCAAGTGCATCGTGATGCCAACTCTACAATACCTCTAAAAGTCCACCATTCACACACCACCTAAGATGGTTTGGGTAGTCACCTCGGATCAGTCCCTTTTCCTGCAAACTCCGCAGTGGCGGCCGCTTGGCTATGAACCGCCTCAGCTTGCTCTTGACCCGTTTCTTGTAGGCTCTGTCCGGACTCGAGGATGCTAGAAGATGGGCAGGGAGAAGAAGTTAAGGCAGCTGAAGTTCAGTTGTCCCAGCTCCCCTGCCTAGGCCAAGGCAGCCTGATTTAAGCAACTCTCTTAGCCTTCCCCACACCCAGATTGGCTTGGCACAGACCTGCCTGCGCCTCATTCTTCAGAGCCCCTGGCTCCTCGTCATCATCAGCACTGAGGTCCACCAGTTCAGCGCTGTTGGACCGGCAGAGGGGATACAGAAGTGGCTCATCCAGAGGATTCTCCTGATCCTGCAGTGAGGAAGGGAGGCAGGTGAAGCCAGGAGGGGTGGGGCAAAGCAGGCAAATGCATTTAATTTATAATTTATCCCAAATGCAAAATGTGGAGTTTCACTGGTATGGAGACCTAGATTGGGCTGGTCAGTGACTTCTCATGGTGATGCAACCCTGACCCACATAATCTTCCAGTTGGCATTTCATTTAATTCCAGTCTTCCTCAACCACACTTTCAGCTTTGCAACTGACCCCTTAAAAGCCCTGGGTCTGGAAAGCGGGGGGGGGGGGTGTCAGCTGTGATGCCATGAGCCTTCCCTGGGTGTCGCTTCTGTCATGTACCAATCCTTCTCTGATACCATGGGTCGTATCTCCAACGGAGTTAGATTTATTAGGTTTGGTCCTAAGTCCCTGTTTCCACATCAAGCTTTATTTATTTTTTTGTTTTTAAAAAACCACAAATCCATTTTTAATGTGTTTTCCCGCAAAATACGCAGTTTTGTACTATTTTAATATAGCTTAATTCTAAAATGTATTTTGCACATGTTTTAACATAAAATATAATATTTGTAACTTGCTTTTTCAGCTGAAAACTATTGCAATAACTGCATTCCAATAATAACTGCATTCCAATCCATGTTTCAGTCCCAGGAAGTGCGAATGAGAATGGGTCATTAAAAAAAAATGCAGATTGAAGAAAACCTCAAGCATTTCTAACTTTGAAGAGGAGGAAGAATTGAGGGCAGCTTAAGCCTTTTGGTTTGCCTCACTCACCAGCCTGCGGATGACCCCTCTGATTGCCTGGTACCAGTCTTGGCTGACAGCCTCACTGCCTGATTGCAGGAGATACTCGTTGCCTGTCACGGTGCGGAACTAAGAAGAACAGAGGGCAAAAGGAGAGAAGACAGACTGGATTAGGCAACGGCTCCGTGTAACCCTGTGTTTTCCTAGAATATATTGTCTTGCATTTCTAAGAAAGAAGAAGAAGAAGAAGAAGAAGAAGAAGAAGAAGAAGAAGAGGAGGAGGAGGAGGAGGAGGAGGAGGAGTTTGGACTTGATATCCCACCTTTCACTACCCTTTAAGGAGTCTCAAAGCGGCTAACAATCTCCTTTTCCCTTCCTCCCCCACAACAAACACTCTGTGAGGTGAGTGGGGCTGAGAGACTTCAAAGAAGTGTGACTGGCCCAAGGTCACCCAGCAGCTGCATGTGGAGGAGCAGGGAATCGAACCCAGTTCACCAGATTACGAGTCCACTGCTCTTAACCACTACACCACACTAGCTCTCTATGGAAATGTGTATGAGGAGCCACTGGACATAACAAGAGCCCTGCTGGGTCAGGTTAGAGGCCCAACTAGTCCTCTTTCATACAGTGACCAAGAAGATGGGTCTTGAGAAGCCAACAAGCTCCTGCAATAGCAGTCTCCCACCACCTCCAATCCCAGAGACGGAATTTAGTTATGAGTGAGGAGCTGACTAACTCTTGAGAATGTGCCTTTCAGCAGATTCTCACCATCCGCTTCCCAGCAGAGACAATCCACATGTCTGGAAATTATCCCCTCTCTTCTCCATGAACAGCACATGCAGTGGCCCTTCTTTAGCTGCTTCTCTATTGCAGGCCAACACAGGACCATTAAAGGTCAACTCTGTGTTCTTAAGTGAGAAGAGCAAACAAAGCCACAGTAGGAGCAAAAAGGGTTCAGTTCTTGGCAATGTGACATCTGACCCCAGGTATCCCACAGGTCAAGGCTCATTTCCTGAGCATTCATGCACTTACATGGATGACATTCCGCTTACTGGACAAGTCCCTGGCCCAATCAATGCGGGCTCCACGCAAATCCACACTGCTTTCAGGCCGGCTACTGGCTGGAGTCTGCAGGAAGAGAGGAGAAGGAGTTAGCTGGTTCTCCACAACTTCACTTGACACTGTGTCAAGCTGGGAAAGGGACACAGGAGGCTTCTGCTGTCGAGCACAATCAGTTCTTCCTTCCTCCTTCACCTTCCACCTTGTGCCTTGCTTGCCCCACTCACCCATCCAGCTGCCACCTTGGGGTCCTTGTAGAACATGAGACTGTTCCCAGCCAACACCAGCCACGAAGATGCCCAACACTTTCTGCGGGGGGGGGGGGTGCGAGAAGCAGGGTGAGATGAATGGGGATGAATCTGACAGCATGCATATTCTGAGCACACACACAAAAGGATGAAAACAAATGCTCCCACATTCAGGCATGTTATATTGATTGCATTAATTGGTTGGAATAAGCACTGCAGTTATATAAATGAACCCACTTCAACATTACATTGAAAGCAGCCAATGGCTTTCCTGCATTTTCAGACTTCATATGAGAGACATCATTTTATCTTGCTCTGATGCCATCACTCCCAGAACCTACTTTATGCCTTCAGGCTACACTTCCCTTCCCTTCAAGAAGGCAGCTTCTGCACACGACGTAGAAGGAGGGGGCTTGTCAACGTGGGAAGGTAGCTCACCTAGGAGACGGAAAACTCTGATCCTAACCCTCCACTGCCATGCGAGAAGAAAAGGCTAAGGAATAAACCCTAAACAAATCCTGGTTGGAGTCCCTAAGGTGGTTGGATGGCACCTTGTATGCCTCCTTTCAGCAACTCCTGCACCAAGCTGGTCCCGAATGTCTTGCTCTGCTTTCCTTTGGACCAGATCAGCAAGTCTGAGAGGGGGGTCTTGTCATCTAGGCAGCCCAAAACCTCCACACACACTGCCCAGGCTCGCACCTCAAGGGTGTCACTTCAGTGCTGCTCATGGAGCTGTTTGACTTCACCCCTAGGGGCGGACTCCATTATCTCTCAAGGCAAATGGATGTCAACAAGGCATCAGGTGAGACTTTCTTTTCCTATTTCCTGTTCTCTGGAACTAACTCAATATCCTAGTTTGAGCCTGAGGGAAGGAGAAAGAATTCCCCCTAGGTCACAGCTGAAGAACTTGTGGCCCTCCAGATGTTGCTGGATTCCATCTCCCTTCAGCTCCAGCCAGCATGGCCAGTGATGCAGGATGGGCGGAACTCTGGAGGCCACAAGTATCACCACAGCCCTGCCTTAAGACCAACTGCTGTCATTGCTGCCCACTTTTTGAAGACCCTGAGCTGTAGTTAGGAACACAGGAAGCTGCCTTACACTGAGCAAGACTACTGGTCACTATAATGCAGTCTACACTGACTGGCAGCAGCTCTACGGGGATTTAGACTGGAATCTCTCCCAGCCTTACCTGGAAGTGCCAGGGGTTGAACAGGAGCCTTCCACAGTCATCGTCATGACAGTATATCCATTGTATTGCCCATCAGGTTATTTAGATACTCCAAACTCCATGTGTCCCATTTCCCACAAGCTTGCTTCCTCTGCCCTACCAAACTTCTCCCCTGATGGAGAGAACCCAGGCTCAGATCTGCTTTATTTCTTCCTAGATTGGCTGGGCCCCTTCCTGAGCTGTGACAGTAAGCTGAAAAAAGGCCCAATTACCCACTGACAGCCCTTTTGTCCATTCACAGCCAGGACATTGCTTGTCAAAACCCCTTCAGCTGTGAACTGCTATCCAGCTGGAACTGAGCAACCAGTCAGGTTAGCATGAAGACTGGAGGACCAAGGGCTGCCCAGATTCCACCAAAAGGAATAGGGGGAAGCACCCCTCCTCGAGCATCTTCCCACCGCAGGGGGATGCCCACGAGGTACCTGAGTTTTCGGCCTCCTTCTGCAATCTTGGTTTTGTTCAGCTGTCCGGTTTTCTCCACCATCTGCAGCGAAGAAGCATCAGCATCAGCAAACACCACGGGCAAACCCTCTGACCTTTTCGGAGCTGCAGGATACTCCCCAATAGCCTCTGTTTCTCAACAGAGCTTAACCTGCATCTCTCCATCACATATCAGACAGGCGCTCGTTCCATTGCCTTCTCAGATGACTACTGAAGACATTCCTTTTCCAACAAGCCTTTTAAGAGGTTCTGCACTGGAGCTGGTTTTATATATGATTTTATTGTTGGTGTTTAGGATTACATACCACACTGGGTCTCCCTAGCCCACCCTGCAAAACTTTATTTTTCCAAAGCCTGGATTCCACTCCCTGTCGCCCCTTTGCTTCATTCACCCTCCAAGCCACACCACCACCAGCAAACTACGTTCTCCTTCTTTGTCCTGCACTATTATTCCTATTATTATTGGGTAGTCCATTGCCTGGGCTGCACTTTTGGCTACAATCAGATCTTGCCTGCAAGTTTCCCATAGGCATCTGGTTCACAGGTATATAGTCCAGGATTGTCGGTGCCACCGGCCTGATCCCACAGGGCTCCCTTCTTATAAGAGCACCCTACCCCACCCCAAAACTGAGAAAGCCACCTGCCTGACATGGCAGCCCTAAACCTGGGGTGCTCACTGCACCAGGTCCTTTCCAGTGGGGAGGAGGGGAGCTTTCTTTGTTCAATTATCTTTATATCTAGCTTTTCCTCCAGGGAGCTCAAGGTGGTATATCGATGGTCCACTCCCGGTTATCCTCACAACAATCCTGTGAGGCCGGCCGGCCCCATGGTCACCCAGTGAGCTTCACACACTCTAACCCCACACCACACTTACATGCAGCAGGTCAGGGCTGTCTGTGGGGGAACCATTGGCAGATCCCGACGGTGCAGGGTATTCCTCCAGCCAGGCCTCACAACTGTGTTGCGAAAGGTTCCGGCGATGACTTCCCTGGTAGGAGAGAGACACAGAAGAAGCGAGTCTCCCAACCTCTTCAGTGTATCAAGTCCAGGGCCAGCTCTGCCATTAGGCAAAGGACTGCCCCCGACAGCTGATTTTGGATGAAACGAAGGGGTGGTAAACAGCTGCTTATTTTATTTATTATGGGTGATATCCAGTGTTGGTCCTTCTCAGAGTAGACCAACTAAAATCAATGATCTCAAGTCCACTAATTTTGGTGGGTCTACTCACAAAGTTTGGATAGCACCCCATATTTTATTGTCTTTTTCTCTGCCAGGGAACAGGGACGGGAATTTCTACTTCAGGTGCCAAAATAATGTGGCTGACCTTGGTTACTTTTGCACCTTTACTTGACATGGTTTGGAGGGGAGGCAATGCCATTTGCACTCTGCCTCACGCAGCCAAATGTCTTGGGCAAGCCCTGCCCCTCCCGTTCTCACACCTGCAGCTCCAGACACAATCAGAGTAACGCATACTGACCAGCACCCCCCAAGGAATCCTGGGAATTGTAGTCTGTGATAGGTATACTGCAGTTCCCAGGATTCTTGCAGTGGGAGGGATTTGCTCTAAATGGTGTGCACACAGCCTCCATTCACTACCAAATGCACCTAATTCCTCCTCTTTGGGGCACACAGTTGCCCCCCAGCCCCCCCCCCAGGTGACTTACCTTGGGCCCCTGCGTCTCTGGCAGCACCATGGACTTGGTGTAGGTCAGCTTCTTGTCCCTGGTCCGGAGACCCTGACTCGCAGCCTCCAGCTCCCCCCTCTCTGCTCCGTCTGGGTCTTTGTCCGGTGTTTCGCCCAGAGGAGGGTCTACAGGGGCTGAGGGGCTGTGTCCCTCTGCCTGTATCAAGCGCTGCAAAAAATGCAGAAACACAGAAGGTGGGAGGGAAGGATAAAGTGCAGGGCGTGTGGGTGGGTGTAAGAGAAGCTACTATCTAGAGAACCGGACAGCTTCCAATTAAAAGAGGCTGCCCTTCCCCCTCCCCACCCCAGGCTCAGCAATTCCAGAGTCTTAATCCCCAGGGGCCCCCTGCTATTTCTTTCAAACCTCCTCTCTCACATAAGCAACAGCCCTCCGTCCTCCTGACCCACCCGCCCCCCATCTGTCCTGCCCTGACCCTCTGCTGCTGATGGTCCTAACAAGACCCACAGGCACAAGCTCTCCTGGTGGAGGAGGGACGCACGTGGCAGTGGGGCGTGGGGAAAGGGGAGAGCCAGCTCCGGAGATTAGCTAGCACTGGCAGGCTGGCTTCTTCCCCTTGGCCAGGACTCCTAGTTCGTTAGAAGTAATTATTGCAGAATTCCTCCGGCAGCGGCCCAGGGAGAGGGTGCCAGGAAGCAAGGGGCTTCAGAGGGAGGCAGCCTGGGGGGGGGGGTGGAGGTGGCAGCCGTACCTGTCTGCAGGGCTCCCCAACAGGTGACCCCCCTCCAATAATGGACATGGGGACCCTATGTGGTGTAGTGCTTAATAGTTCTCAGCTGGGACTTGGGAGACCTGGGTTCAAATCTCGATGGCAGTCATGGATATCACTGGGTAGCCTAGGGCTGCTTCCAGACTGTTGCCATTTTGGGGTGGGATTCAGTCACATACCAGCATATTCAGGCTGTGCAATGCAAGTTGGTTTGGTGCTCTCACGGGACAACCCTGGACTTTTTGCAATAAGGAAAGTGATGGGGAAATACAAGCTGGAAAGTGTGAGATCACAATTGCTTGACACAACATTGTCTATCCTTCCAGCAAACAAATATTCAATGAATAGTTGATGCGGTCCAAAGCCCCCTACAAACTTTGTGCAAACAGATCCGGATGAATGGTAAATAAGGAGGTTGTCCAGAAGCCATCTATTTCTTTGCCTTACCTACCTCACAGCATTGTTGTGAGATTGAAAGGGCCAGAATGGGAGGCAACAATGTACCCCCCCCCCTTGAGAAATGCTTGAAGTGATGGAGGTGAGATTCTATCACTAGCAGTTGCACACACTGGTAAGAACCAGCAGCAGCCTCACCATCTCCTGGCTCCTTCGCGGTGGTTTCCATGACTTCTCGCCCGTCGCTGGCTTGTAATAGTAACTGCGCAGGGAACCAGAATCTATGTGTTGCTCCCAGGTGTCCAGCACGTGCAGTGGGGGGCTGCGAGGGCTCGGGGGCATTCTTGCTGGTTGCTTCATCTCCTCCAGGTTGCAGTAAATTGGGGTCTTTTCCCCAACGGGATGGTGGGGAGGCAGGTGAGTATCATCCAACATCTGTCAGAAGAAAACAGGGGTGCTCATTTTTTCATATATTAAGAGGAGGCAGTTTCTCTTTGTTGTGGAATGCAGAACAAGTGAGGGGAAGCCTCCATAGCATGGGGTTTTTATGGCGAACCAAATAAAGAGCTCTGGATAACTTAACTTCAAAAATAAACATTTTCCAATCCCCTAGATCAGGGTCGAGAAGAAGGCAGGTCTACTGATAGATATTTGGGTGATCAAGAAGATTTGAGGCCTCTCCCAACTGGTTAACAATAGCAACAACAAGGGCCACATCACACAATACATTTAAAGCAGTATCATACCACTTTAAAACATCATGGCTTCCCCCAAAGTATCCTGGGAGCTCTAGCTTGTTAAAGGTGCGGAGGCTTATTAGAAGCCACCCTCTTCTCCTCCCAGAGCTACAATTTTGAGAGATCCTTGTGAAAAGGGATTGAATTTTAAACCACTCTGGAAATTGGAGCTCTGGGAAGGGAAGGTGTGTGGGTTTTTTTTTTTTAACATCTCTCAGCACCCTTAACAAACTACAGCTCCCATAATTCTTTGGGGGTGTTTAAAATGGCATCATAGTGCTTTAAATGCATGGTGTGTATGTGGCAAAATCCCCCCCCCCCCCGAATTATGCTGCCAAGATAGAAAAAAGTTTTGGAGTAACCAGGAATGGATTTTTGTGCAGAAGGCTCCACTTAGTTCTGGTGCTCAAAACTAATTCCTGACCTGATGAGGAACAGGAATTTATGGACAGTCCTATCACCCCAGAGGAAATAGATACGGTCCTCAAAAACCTGAAGCCACGCAAAGCCCCAGGCCCAGGCGGCTTCACAACAGAATTCTATAGGAAATTCAAAGAACCCCCGATGCCCTACATGACCCGCCTATTCAATGACATCATAAAAGGGGGGGGGGCATCCCCAAAACCTGGACCTACTCCAAAATAGTCTCCATCCCAAAACCACTGAAAGACAGCCTCAAAGTAGAATCATACCACCCAACCTCATTATTAAACCAAGACTACAAGATATTCACATCAATCTTGGCCAACCGCCTAAAAATCTTCCTACACAAGTTAATAGCCCCAGACCAGACTTGCTTTGTCCCTGTTCACAATATAACAGACCCCATCAGGAAATCACTGAACCTGATCGAACACAGCAAGGCAACCAAATTCCCACTGAGAATTATGTCCCTAGACATCCTCAAAGCCTTTAATTGCTTAGAGTGGAAATACCTACTAGCAGTACTAACTAACATGAAATTTGGCCCCAACTTCCTACAAATTCTCAAACAAATATACTCCATAGCTGTCAACTTTCAGATTTGAAAATAAGGGATCAGCAGCCTCACCTGTTCCGGGGACAGTCTATAGGATATCTAACAATCCAGGATAGCAGCGGGAAGCAGCGGGAAACAGTGCTGGAATAAGGGAATTTCCCACAAAAAAGGGAAGGTGGGAAGCTATGATATACTCCCAAACCTCAGCAAAATGCAGGACTAACAATATGGACTCTATATCATATAGATATACAGTGGTGCCTTGCAAGATGAAATTAATTCGTTCCGCAAGTCTTTTCGTCTTGCGAGTTTTTCGTCTTGCGAAGCACGGTTTCCCATAGGAATGCATTGAAAATCAATCAATGCGTTCCTATGGAAACCGCCTTCAGACCAGGTCCGGGGACAGTCTGTCCCCCGACCTCTTCTGAAGGCGGGGGGCGAAAGTCTTTGCTTCCCCCCGCCTGCCTTCCCGGGACAGCGGAGACTTCTCCGCTGTCCGGGGCGATCTTAAAATGCTGGCGGGCGGCAGCGCTGCCGTCCGGGAGCATTTTAAAATCGCCCCGGGACAGCGGAGGAATTCTCCGCTGTCCCGGGGCGATTTAAAAGCCCCGGGAAGGCAGGCAGGGGGGACAAAGACTTTTGCCCCCCACCAGCCTTCAGAAGAGGTCCAGAGGGCTCTCCAAGCTGCGGATAGCAGCCTGCTGCCCCACGCGAGGGCCGCTCTTAAGCAGAGCGCCCCTCGCGCGGGGCAGACATTTGCAGCTTGGGGAACCCTGCAGGGCTCTCCAAGCTGCGGATAGCAGCCTGCTGCCCCACGCGAGGGGCGCTCTTAAGCAGACCTCTTCTGGACCTCTTCTGAAGGCTGGCGGGGGGCAAAAGTCTTTGTCCCCCCTGCCTGCCTTCCCGGGGGCTTTTAAATCGCCCCGGGACAGCGGAGAATTCTTCTGAAGGCTGGCGGGGGGCAAAAGTCTTTTAGGCAATAACCAAAGTTACCCAGAGTCCCATGGGCTGCAAGAAGATCAAACCTATCCATTCTGAAGGAAATCAGCCCTGAGCGCTCACTGGAAGGACAGATCCTGAAGCTGAGGCTCCAATACTTTGGCCAGCTCATGAGAAGAGAAGACTCCCTGGAAAAGACCCTGATGTTGGAGGGCACAAGGAGAAAGGGACGACGGAGGACGAGATGGTTGGATGGTGTTCTCGAAGCTACCAGCATGAGTTTGACCAAACTGCGGGAGGCAGTGGAAAACTGGAGGGCCTGGGGTGCTGTGGTCCATGGGGTCATGAAGAGTCGGACACGACTAAATGACTAAACAACAACAACAACCCCCATTTTATTCTCAAAATGCAACTAAATGTGAGAAGTACGTGTGGACAGCCAGAGCCGTGGGTTGGAGTACCACAAGCTGGAGTCACACCAATCCTACCATGCCCCTAACCCCAACAGAATCCACCTGAACCCCTAGCCATGGACCATCACAAACTCTGCCCCGTTCCAGAGAGGTCATAAGCCTTGACTTTGCTGGAGAGGCCCCTCTCAATCTTCCCTCCACCCACCCATTGCTCAAGAGGAAGCTGAAAACACTTGCTTCATTGCTGGGCTTTCCAATGATTCCTTTCGCAGTTCAGAGAGCCTCCGCTCTCCACTACGCCTCTTTTTGCTCTGCGTATGCCTCCCCCAAGCGCTTTCCCTATTTGACCACCCCCCTCCCAAACTGCCTGTTCCAAAGGCCTTTGCTGATGCCCACCTCCCCACAGTGAGTTGCAACCTGGCCCCAGCTCCCCCTCCACCGGGTACTCACTGCTGCAGTGCCTGGGTCAGGAGTGCAGCTCAGAGGCACACCCTGAGGCGTCGCCGGCCCTCCCACTGGCTTCTCCCACTTCCTGTGTGGGCAAGACCAGCAGCCTCCCAGGGAAAGGGCCAAAAGGGGAAGTGGGTGCAGCATGTTCAGATGCGTGTGCTGCTGTGACCACCCAGGAATCTAACACTACCCCGGTAGTCGATAGTTCAGTCCGTAGGTCCCGCACTGCAGGGGGTTGGACTGGATGACCCCCGGGGTCTCTTCCAACACTACAGTTCTCTGATTCTATGGAACAAACACCTCCTTTTTGGTAGAGCACGAGACTCTTAACCTCAAGGTTGTGGGTTCCAGCCCCACATTGGGCAAAAGATTCCTGCATTGCAGGGTTGGACTGGATGACCCTTGGGGTCCCTTCCATCTCTATGATTCTGTGATTCTATTATTCAATTTATACTCTGTGATTCTAATAGGTTTCTTTTTGATTAAGCAGCATATAAAGCTTATTAAATAGATATAAGAAAGTGTGCAGTTAAAAGTCTGCCTCAACCCTAGTGCAGTGGTATTTTATCATTTAGAGATACAGTGGTACCTTGGGTTACAGACGCTTCAGGTTACAGACTCCACTAACCCAGAAATAGTACCTTGGGTTAAGAACTTTGCTTCAGGATGAGAACAGAAATCACGCTGCGGTGGTGCAGCGGCAGTGGGAGGCCCCATCAGCTAAAGTGGCATCTCAGGTTAAGAACAGTCTCAGGTTAAGAACGGACCTCCAGAACGAATTAAGTTCTTAGCCTGAGGTACCACTGTATTCTCTTATTTGAGACACTGGCCAGTCCTCCCTTAGTAATTAGTAAGGGACACTGAATGGAAACCCTGAAACTGCTTTTACTGTACAAACTGCTGACTAGGCCTACATGTACCATGCTGCTGCTGCTGCTGCTGCAACCACAACTGTGGTTTCTGTTTGCTTAAAAGTAAGGACCGGAAAGCAGTAGGGAAGGGATTAACCCTTTCCTCCCCAGCTGTGAGCCCAACAAAAATCCCTCCCCCCACCTGTCCTGCCCACCACAATTAGTGATTAAAAACAAACCCCAGCAGTAGCAGGAGAAGTGGGATTTTCACTGGGATTGCAGCTGAGGAGCAGGACGGCCACATGTCCTTCTTTATAGACTAGAGGCAGGAAATATTTTCACACACCCTTCTCTTTCCTCCATCCAGGCCTGCAAGGGTTGAAGGACACATTCCAGCCAAGCCAAAACACATACGTGGGGTGCGTGTGTGTGTGTGTGTGTGTGTGTGTGTGTGTGTGTGTGTACACAAAGCAGGGCTTGTGAGGGGTGTGGCTTAGGGAGAATCGCAAGGTTCCCCACATGTCATAGAGGACATTACTCTGTCTAGTCCAGGGGTTGTCAACCTGGTCCCCACTGCCCACCAGTGGGCGTTTCAGGATTCTAGGTGGGCGGCAGGGGGTTCTACAGCACAAGCTGAATCCTCCTTCCATCGAGCTCTGGGGGGCGGTAAGGAAATTTTACCATCAAGAAAGATGCATTAGTGGGCGGTAGGTATAAAAAGGTTGACTACCCTTGGACTAGTCCATGTCTGGGTTAAAGATGGTTAAAGCCATCAGAAGGGAGTGAAGGGTCTGCCATCCAATGGAGGGCTCAGGGGACAGGAGGGGTCTGAGGCCTTGAAGCCCTGCTTCTGAGTTCACATAGTTATTCCCCACACACCTTAATTATGTGAAAAGGTTTGAGACAGGACGGAGGCCACCTTACCTGCTCCTCTGAACTCTGCTCCTGCCTTGCGTCACCAGTTTGGGACAAGCCGCATGCGCTGCGACTCCTGCCCAGAGACGAGGAACGGGAACGCAGAGGGAGGCTGTGGCAGGACATGAGGCCGACGTGGTGGAAAGGAGGGGTGTGTGGTTCCATGCAGAGGTCTACCAGAGAGTAAGACAGCACTTCCAAGTGAGCTAGAAGAATGAGGGAAATGGCAGGGTCAGAAACACATGAGAAGGGTCGGGTGCTGGGGGACAGGTGCTGCTGCTCAAAGGTCTGTGACTGGGGGCTTTCCACCTTCGTAGTTCAAGGCAGTTCCGTATGAAGACCAGCTGTTCGGAAGCACAAGTGGCAAGAGAGCTGCTGCCCTCATGTCGTGCTTGTGGACTTCCTAAGCAGCGGCCACTGACTACCACATCCCTAGTTCTAGCCACGAAGTTTCCTTATGCTAGCATGTGCACACATAGTCTCTCAGGAGAGCATGCCTAATGTGTCCCCTATTGCAGGACTGGGCCCAATAGCCATCAACGGGTCAACATTCTTCCAGTCAAGGCTCCGACCAGGAATCTGTTGTGGTGATCAACCAGAGGCTGGAGAGAAGAGGAGGTGGGGGTAGGAACAGCGTTGTCCTCCCAGGTTCTATTGTGACTTCACTTCTCCCTCCACCCCGCTGCTGGTAGACCATTGGTTCCTTGTGACCTAAACTGAGCTATCAATGCTTCCTGCTCAGGGTCTTTGCTGGAACAATCGTCAGATTCTCTATCTCCATGCTGCAGCCAATGTGAGGCTTAATATGGAAACAAACCATTGGTCCAGCTGTCTTCAGCCTTGGTTTCCCAGATGTTGATGGGCTACTACTCCCATCATCTCTGACCATTGCCTAGGCTGATTGAAATAATGGGGGGCAGAGCTCTGGTCTCTAGTGGCTGGCAGTGGATCTCAGGGGTTTCAGATAGGGATCTTGTACAAGCCCACCTGGGGATGGAACCCAGAACCTTTTGCAGGGAAAGCCTGGGCACTCTCACCAAGCCACAGCCCTGGCTGCTCCCCTCACAGTCTGCTGGCTTCCCTGTCCACTTGCTTACCCTTCTGCTTGTTCCTGGTTGCCTCTTCCCACATGAGCCTGCCCATATATTGAGGCCCCAGCATGGTGCCCTCCAGATGCATTGGACTCCAGCTCCCATCACCCCAGAGAGTAGGGATTCTCAGGAGAGCAATGCCATGGCTGCGGGGAATGTGTGACTGCTTCACAGTCCTCACTTGGAAGGTCCTGCAAACCACCCCAATAAGGGGGACAGTCCTCTTTTAAAGGTGTGTCAGAAGAGAGTCCTCTCTTTTAAGGTGCCCTTTATGTGACTGTCCAGTCCAAGTCTAGCTTAAACATAAAGACCAATAAGAAGGGAGAGCAAGGGCCTAAAATTTCCCATCGCCAACAACACTTGGACAGCTGAATGGGCAGACACACAGGTCAAATTCTTCCCCACTATGGTGAGATGTGTTGCATTTCTATTTAAATTCTAGCAGTGTTGTCTACAATATGTCTACAACTGGCACGCCAGCCTGGTTCCTCATTGTTTGGTCCTTCCCCAAAAACTCACCAGTGCCACCATCTTGCTCTGTGTTGATGCCAGGATGCTGTGTAGTTTTTTCCAGGCGGGCTGTCCTTGTGCCAGGGGGCACTTCAATCATGTAGGTGGCAGGCACAAAGATGGGTCGCTTCTGCTTGGGCTGACCAAGCCGTCGCACCTGCCACCAGTCCTCATTGGACTTGTGCATAAGCTGGAAGATCTCGCCTTCTTCAATGGTCACCTGCCTCCCATCCTCAGACTTATACTGGTAGTTGTAGAGGGCCTGCAGCATGACAGTGCCAGAGGGATTGTCCAGCGATGGTGTGCTCTGGCGGAGGTTGAACCCTTCCAGTAGCCGCCGTCCTGCAAGCATCTCATCAGAACAGGAGAGCCGTGAAGCGTCAGGGACTGTGTGCCAGAAGGAGCTCTGAGTTGTCACCTGTGAAGGGGCACAACACTGAGAGGCTGAACACACAAATATAAATATACCATTTAGAGCAGAGAAGATGCCAGTCCGCTTAGGCACATCTGCTGTAATCAGCTGATTGAATCATCATATACATGATGAAATATTAGTTACGAAGAATGTTGAACACAGGAAGCGGGCCAATACTGAATCCACCACTGGTCCATCTAGCTCAGGATAACTACACTGACAGTCAGGGGCTCTCTGGGGTTGGAGGCAGGACATTCTGTTCTGTCCCAGCCCTTCCTGAAGATGCCGGCGAATGACCTTCTGCCTGCAAAGCAGATGTTCTATCACTAGTGATGGATGGCTCTGTCCATTTTGGTTTCTCATTTTTCCCATCTTAAGTTCAGTTCTCCACATTCCCACATTAGTTTGAAATTTCTTTAAAAATGAAGAAGTCCTCAAGAAAATCCACCAGCATTTTAGTGTTAATTTCCTCCTATTATATACCTGTTTGTATGCAATTTTGCAATGCAATTTCCCCTATAATTCTAGTATGCTTTTTTCACTAACATGTGCATTTTAGCCCAGGATATGCATTCTTGTGCACACTAGTTGGCTGGAGTACTGCATTGCAAAATTCAGGGAAGTGCAAATTTCAAATAAAGTCTGTGTTTCAGTTCTCAGATTGCTTCAGAAAGTGGAAATTAAGTAGGTTCAAGCTGAGTTGAAATTCTCCCCCATCCCATTATTATTATTATTATTATTATTATTATTATTATTATTGACAAGCCCTTAGTTTTGCAGGAAAGCACAGGAAATTCCTAGCAACCATTGGATTATAAATCCAGGCTTTTCTTCCTAGTGGTACAAAAGTCATAATATACATACACTGGCAATGAATTCCATAGGATAATTTAAATATGCATTGAAGATTAGGCCTTTCCCTCTTGGAGCTTTGGCTCCAGTTAGTCCTCCTTCTCTGTCCCAAAACATCTTGCTTATTCATTATATTTATATCCCACTCTTCCTCTATAGCGGTTGTGGCTCCCTCCCTGTTTTATCCTCCTAACCATTCTATGGTGAGGCTGAGACACAACACTTAGGTCCATCCACACTTCTTCTTGACCCTAGCTTTCTAGGCACGGGTCCAAGCAGTGGCCAGGATGATGGGAGATGATGGGAGCAACATATGGAGCACCACAGGTTTCCCACACCTCTCTAACCGCTACACCTACGCCAAGCCACACACAGTTGCTAACAGTATATTATTTCAATGGTCAGTTTACTTGCTTTTGAGATCTTTCTGCCTCAGCAAAAAAACGAAAACAAAAAACCCTGAACCATATCATAGCCACCACTGCATGTACACCAGACATTTAAAGCACATCACTGCCCTCCCCACAGAGCTATAATTCCCAACATCCTTAACAAACTACAGTTCCCAGGATTCTACAGGGGAAGTATTATGCTTCAAATGCATTGTACGGATGCAGCTGAGAGAGAACCAAGCAGGGAAAAGACAGTCCTGTGGCTCAGGAAGTGAGAATGGGATCTTCCTCCTCTATTGCAAACAAAGGGCTTCTCACGGACAGGCTACAACATGTGCCTTGTAGCTGGGAGTCTGTGGTTCCATTAGGGGCCGGTACATATGGCTTTCAGAATGCTGCTCAGACTGGAGAAGAAGGCGGCAGTGTCCCCGCCAACTCCAGAAGTGTGACCTTTGTGCTTTCCAGTTTGCCTGGCCCTGGAAAAGCGAAAGTTGCAGGAGTGTCCAAGTAGCTGTTGCAAGAGGAAGCAATGCTGCTCCCGCAACTCATTGCAGAGAGTGAGTGCACAGCCACACAAAGCAGACGATGTTCCCAGTGGGATTTGCTCAGCTTATAAAAACCATCACAGGGAGGCAGTTTCTAGAGCCCCAGACTCTCAAACAAACAAAGCTGACTTGTCTTCGTCTCGGTCCCCTTGGAATTCCTCACCCTCCTTCTTGTCAGCATCTCTCCAACATAACCTTTGTAGGTACATGTTCTTTGTAGACCAACCTATGCATATTCCCTCTAGATGAGGAGTGGTCACCCTGGAAATTGCACAGGGCAGCTGTGCAGCCTGTCCTGAGCCTGCCTGCCTACCTACCTGGGGGAAGCCAGTGTGCCTGGTGGTGGCAGCTGGCCACAGAGGGCAACTGAAGGCCTCCTTCCCTTACTCTGGCAGCAGCCCTGAACAATTTCTGGGCAGCAGCTCCGAACAAGGTGAAGTCAATCTATTTGTTTATTTATTCCACAGTGACCCACATAAATGTGGTCACGTGCAAGTGGGGTGCACGTGAGCAGGTGGGGCAGTGATAGATGATAGATAGATAGATAATATCTATAAAGATAATGATAGATAGTGTGTGTGTGTGTGTGTGTGTGTAAAATATGCAACAAGCAGTTGTTCTGTAGTGCAAAGTTTCATGTCCACCCTTGGGCCACTCTCTGAGAGCCACTTGCCAGCGATAGTTGAAGCACAAAGTAGGTGCCTCAACTTAATCACTCACACAAACAGGCAAGGGGTTTAAGCTGCAATTGCTGTCCTTTATTCACTCAGTTTTGACAGAGCATCCAAACAACATTATCCAGTATTTTATCCTCCAGCTGCCTTCCAACCAAATTTATGAGAATTTAAAAAAAATACATAAAACATGTTTGTTGAGCCAGCCTGCCTAGAGCAGACAGGCAAAGCAATAGTTCAGAGCTAATGAGCCCTTAAATAAAAGCTTCCTGCTTGCAGGTTCTGCTGTTTCATTGCTTCCTGTTGAATTTAGGCTTTACACACACTATACATTTAAAATATAGCCCATGCCAAATAACCCTAGGAACTGTGATTTGTTAAGGGTGCTGGGAATTGCAGTTCTGTGCAGAGTAAGCTGCAGTTCCCATGATTCTTTGGGGATGAGAATGTGCTTTAAATGTATGGTGGATACTCAGCCATGGTAGAATGGTAAGAATGGCCTCTTAATTAGCTTTTGAAAAGCTTCTCTGAATTGCCTTTTAATGCCAGTCCTGTTCCTACTTTAATTGTTGGTTTCCTCTCACTCCCCCCCCCCCCCATTTTAATCCAGGGTGCCTTAACCCTATACGAAATTTTTCACCTCTCGATGAGTAAGGGCTTAAGGACTCCAGTCAGGTGTGAAGCTGTGCAGAGAAACAGCACATCAACTGGGTAGCTCAGCTGGTGAGAATGTGGTGCTGATAATGCCAAGGACCAGGTTGTGGCTTTGGACACCTGCATATTCCTGCATTCCAGAGGGTTGGACTAGATGATTCTCAGGGTCCCTTCCAGCTCTATGATCAAACAGTAGTGTTTTGTAACCAAGTACAGCCGTGGTTCCAAGTAGCTAAGTGCTGCAGGCCCCTATTTTTCAAAAGCCAAGCCATGGACCTCCTACTTTTGAAAATGCTGGTTTCTCTTTGGTAGTTTTTGTTATGTGAATGGTGCCACTGCCACTATACCCCCCCCCCCAATATTTCTCAGCGCAAAATGGGAGCCGTCATTTTAAATTTCCTGAAAAGAGATGCTTCAATCAGGGCACTGTGGAAAATTTAAAATGGCAGTTTGCCAATCCAGCTACCAGCATACGGGATGGGGGAGGGACACACTGACATTGGGCCTGCCATTAAGCCATAGACCAGCACCCCCTACCCCCCACAAGTCTCTTACTACAAGAAAATGAACCCCATAAAAGAAAATGAACCCCAAGAAAATTAACTCCACTAAAACTTCTTGCTGCTTATACTGTATAAAAGTGGGGAGAAGTGTGACACAACGTTCCATAGGAGCTAGGAGAAATCACAGAGTCCCACCTCCTAGATTTAAGTTCATGGATCCTTTCACCCATCTAATTCATGAAATCCCTTTGCATTCTCAAGAGATGAAGACAGAACCTGAATTCATAAATCTCTTCCACCAATCCACAATAATAATAGAAGCACAAGATCCTGGCACCAGATCAACTGTGTATAACAATTAAGTTTACCTGACTTCACATCACAACGAAAGATGACGTTCCCGAGAGTGACTCTTTCGCTCCTGGATCTGCTCTCCTGTCCTTTCCCTCTCGTCTGTAGGGTGTGAAAGATGAAGCATTTCCCTTGTTTAAAAGAATTCAGTGCACTGAGCACAAAGCGCAGGTATCGCACATCCGCTTTCGCAGGGGTTAATGGTTTCCTATCGGCAGCAGCGAGCTGCTTTGTTCACTTGCCCCACGATAAGGCAGGAAGGAGGCACTGTCTCTCTGACCCACAACCCCATAAATCAAACCTACATGGAGTTTAAAAAATCTTTTTTAAAAATAAATATTGTAGCCTTTTTGTGTGTGCATGAAACAAATTATTACTGAAGCAAGAAGACCTGCTGAAACCAGCAAGACAAATCCTATGCATGCTGTCTTTTCAATATGTCCCTCTTAAGTCTGTGGAGGATGCTTCCGAAAGCAGATGTGGTTGAGAGCGCACTGTGCGGTTGCAGCCTAGGCACACCTTCTTCATTGGGAGAGCACACCCACCGAAAGTGGGCTTAGTTCAGACAGATCATAGGCTAGAAACACAGCAAACTGCCTTACACTGAGTCAGTATTGTCTACACTGACTGGCAGTGGCCCTCCAGCATTTCAGGCAGGGAACATACATTCCGGGCTCTACCTGTGGATGTCAGGGACTGAACTAGGGACCTTTTGCATGGCCTTGTAAATCATACACCTCATGTTTCATTAACAGAATATTCAGCCTCTACAAAAATCCACCAACAGCAGTCTTTAGTCCGCTGCATCCTTTTGCTCCTGCCACTAACTCCATTCTTGGGAAAGCTGGACTGGATGCAATGTAAATGCCAAAATCTATTGTTATTTCTCGTTGCTCTGTGAAGAACATTAAAAAAGTAATAGAATGAGGTGAGTGAGAGACCAAAGGTGAGAGCTCAGAGAAATTCATTCCTTAAATTGATTTATTTGAAAAATGAGTCCCTGTATACAGTATACACTCTGCATATGTTCAGATACTCAGTGTCCTTGCTGATTTGTTAAAATGGAAGCTGGTTTCATTATTAGAGAATCATAGAATCTTAGAAGGGATCCAAGGGTCATCTAGTCCAACCCCCTGCAATGCAGCTATCTCAGCTAAAGCACCAATGACAGATGGCCATCCAACCTCTGCTTAAAAACCTCCAAAGAAGAAGAGTCCACAACCTTGCGAGGGAGTCCGCTCCACCGTTGGACTGCTCTTACTGGCAGAAAGTTCTTTCTGATGTTTAGTCAGAATCTCCTTTCTTGTAACTTGGAGCCATTGATTTGAGTCCTAACCTCCAGAACAGGAAGTAACAAGCATGTTCCTTCTTCCATGTGACAGCCCTATAGATATTGGAAGATGGTTAGCATATCTCCTCTCAGTCTCCTCTTTTCTGGGCTAAACATACCCAACTCCTTCAAGCGCTCCTCATAAGGCTTAGTTTCCAGACCCTTGATTATCTTGGTCGCCCTCCTCTGCACACGTTCCAGTTTGTCAACATCCTTCTTAAACTGTGATACCCGGAATTGGACACAGTATTCCAGGTGTGGTCTGACCAAGGCAGAACAGACTGGTACTATTGCTTCCCTTGATCTGGACACTATACTTCTGTTGATGCAGCCAAGAATAGTGTTAGCTTTTTTTGCTGCTGCATCACACTGTTAACTCATATTAAGCTTGTGGTCCACCAATTACTCCATTTCGTAAAAGAAATGGAGTGGCCCTCATAGTCAACAAAAGAGTGGCGAAAGCTGTACTGGGATGCAATCTCAAAAATGATAGAATGATCTCGATACGAATCCAAGGCAGACCTTTTAACATCACAGTAATCCAAGTTTATGCACCAACTACTTGTGCTGAAGAAACTGAAATTGACCAATTCTATGAAGACTTACAAGACCTTATAGAAGTGACACCAAAGAAGGATGTTCTTCTCATTATAGGGGATTGGAATGCTAAAGTAGGGAGTCAAGAGATAAAAGGAACAACTGGCAAGTTTGGCCTTGGAGATCAAAACGAAGCAGGGCAAAGGCTAATAGAGTTCTGTCAAGAGAACAAGCTGGTCATCACAAACACGCTTTTCCAACAACACAAGAGACGACTCTACACATGGACATCACCAGATGGGCAGCATCGAAATCAGATTGATTATATTCTCTGCAGCCAAAGATGGAGAAGCTCTTTACAGTCAGCAAAAACAAGACCTGGAGCTGACTGTGGCTCAGATCATCAGCTTCTTATAGCAAAATTCAAGCTTAAACTGAAGAAAGTAGGAAAAACCACTGGGCCGGTAAGATACAATCTAAGTCAAATCCCTTATGAATACACAGTGGAAGTGAGGAACAGGTTTAAGGATTTAGATTTGGTGGACAGAATGCCTGAAGAACTATGGATGGAGGCTCGTAACATTATACAGGAGGCAGCAACGAAAACCATCCCAATGAAAAGGAAATGCAAGAAAGCAAAGTGGCTGTCCAATGAGGCCTTACAAATAGCGGGGGAGAGAAGGCAAGCAAAATGCGAGGGAGATGGTGAAAGATACAGGAAATTGAATGCAGATTTCCAAAGAATAGCAAGGAGAGACAAGAAGACCTTCTTAAACGAGCAATGCAAAGAAATAGAGGAAAGCAATAGAATGGGAAGAACCAGAGATCTGTTCAAGAAAATTGGAGATATGAAAGGAACATTTCGTACAAAGATTTCCATAATAAAGGACAAAAGTGGAAAGGACCTAACAGAAGCAGAAGACATCAAGAAGAGGTGGCAAGAATACACAGAGGAATTATACCAGAAAGAAATGGATGTCTCGTATACCCCAGGTAGTGTGGTTGCTGACCTTGAGCCAGACATCCTGGAAAGTGAAGTCAAATGGGCCTTAGAAAGCACTGCAAATAACAAGGCCAGTGGAAGTGATGGTATTCCAGCTGAACTATTTAAAATTTTAAAAGATGATGCTGTTAAGGTGCTACACTCAATATGCCAGCAAGTTTGGAAAACTCAGCAGTGGCCAGAAGATTGGAGAAGATCAGTCTACATCCCAATCCCAAAGAAGGGCAGTGCCAAAGAATGCTCCAACTACCGCACAATTGCACTCATTTCACACGCTAGCAAGGTTATGCTTAAAATTCTACAAGGAAGGCTCAAGCAGTATGTGGACCGAGAACTCCCAGAAGTGCAAGCTGGATTTAGAAGAGGCAGAGGAACCAGAGACCAAATTGCAAACATGCGCTGGATTATGGAGAAAGCTAGAGAGTTCCAGAAAGACATCTACTTCTGCTTCATTGACTATGCAAAAGCCTTTGACTGTGTCGACCACGGCAAACTATGGCAAGTTCTTAAAGAAATGGGAGTGCCAGATCACCTCATCTGTCTCCTGAGAAATCTCTATGTGGGACAAGAAGCTACAGTTAGAACTGGATATGGAACAACTGATTGGTTCAAAATTGGGAAAGGAGTACGACAAGGCTGTATTTTGTCTCCCTGCTTATTTAACTTATATGCAGAATTCATCATGCGAAAGGCTGGGCTGGATGAATCCCTAGCCGGAATTAAGATTGCCGGAAGAAATATCAACAACCTCAGATATGCAGATGACACAACCTTGATGGCAGAAAGTGAGGAGGAATTAAAGAACCTTTTAATGAGGGTGAAAGAGGAGAGCGCAAAATATGGTCTGAAGCTCAACATCAAAAAAACGAAGATCATGGCCACTGGTCCCATCACCTCCTGGCAAATAGAAGGGGAAGAAATGGAGGTAGTGAGAGATTTTACTTTCTTGGGCTCAATGATCACTGCAGATGGTGACAGCAGCCACGAAAATAAAAGACGCCTGCTTCTTGGGAGAAGGGCAATGACAGGCCGAGACAGCATCTTGAGAAGTAGAGACATCACCTTGCCAACAAAGGTTCGTATAGTTAAAGCTATGGTTTTCCCAGTAGTGATGTATGGAAGTGAGAGCTGGACCATAAAGAAGGCTGATCGCCGAAGAATTGATGCTTTTGAATTATGGTGCTGGAGGAGACTCTTGAGAGTCCCATGGACTGCAAGAAGATCAAACCTCTCCATACTGAAGGAAATCAACCCTGAGTGCTCACTGGAAGGACAGATTGTGAAGCTGAGGCTCCAGTACTTTGGCCACCTCATGAGAAGAGAAGACTCCCTGGAGAAGACCCTGATGTTGGGAAAGATGGAGGGCACAAGGAGAAGGGGACAGCAGAGGACGAGATGGTTGGATAGTGTTTTCGAGGTTACCAGCATGAGTTTGACCAAACTGCGGAAGGCAGTGGAGGACAGAGGTGCCTGGCGTTCTCTGGTCCATGGGGTCACGAAGAGTCGGACACGACTAAACGATTAAACAACAACAACAACAACAACCACCAATGACCCTAGATCCTTTTCACAAGTACTGCTAGTAAGCCAGGTGTCCCCCATCTTATATTTGTGCATCTGGTTCTTCCTGCCTAAGTGCAGAACCTTACATTTGTTCCTATTGAAATTCATTTTGTTTAGCTTGTGTCCAGTTCTCCAATCTATTAAGGTCATTTTGAATTCTGATTCTGTTTTCTATGGCATTAACTACCCCTCCCAGTTTGGTGTCATCTGCAAATTTGATGAGCTTCCCCTCAATTCCTTCACCCAAGTCATTTATAAAGACGTTGAACAACAACAGACTCAGGACAGAACCCTGTGGCACCCCGCTGGTCACTTTTTCCAAGGATGATGAGGAACCATTAATGAGTTCTCTTTGGGTTTGGTTAGCCAGCCAGCTACAAATCCAACTAAGTTACCTTCTTCAACCCACATTTTACCAGCTTCCTCGCGAGAATATCATGGGGGCCTTTTCAAAAGCCTTACTGAAATCAAGATACACTAGGTCCACAGCATTTCCCGGATCCACTAAGTTTGTAATTCCATTTCAAAAAGTAAAAACCAGGACACTCCGAAATTGTTGAACTTTTTTTAGTCAAACCCCAAAGTTGTTGAGCTGTTTTACAAAAACACCAAAAAAGCGCGACTTTTTAATTGCTTAAGGCCAAACCTCCGCCTTTCACAAATTCTCCCTGGACGTCAATCCTGCTTTGAAATCCGCCTTCCACATGTCAGTTTAATTTGTTTTCTATATAAAAAGTCTCCCATCTCAATCCAAGCAAAACTGGATTTTGTCATTTTATATAAAATATGATGCAAAAAATGCATTTTCCGCTCAACAACTCCAAAACAATTATTTCACCTTGCTATTATTATTTCCTCCTGTGGCTTTCATGCGAACACCCTGTGCTTTGATCTCCACAACTGTAAACCAGCAATCTAGAATCAAACAGGAAGCTAGCGGAGTTATTGTCTTCCAGCCTCTGCAAAAGTCAATCCTCTACTTTTCTCTCTCTCTCTCTGCATATTACAAAGAGGTGGGGGAATGGGGAGAAAGAATATCTCCACCTTATGGTGAAAGTCCTTTGGTTCTTCCTGAAACTTTTCTCAGGGTGTGCCTCCTGCCCTCCTCATCCAGTGGCTAAATTGGTGGCTACCTGGAAAAGGGGCTTTTAAGTAACCTGAGGAAGAAATGAAGGCAGTGAGAGATTTTACTTTCTTGGGCCCCATGATCACTGCAGATGTTGACAGCAGCCACAAAATTAAAAGATGCCTGCTTCTTGGGAGAAAAGCAATGACAAACCTAGACAGCATCTTATAAAGTAGAGACATCACCTTGCCAACAAAGGTCCATATAGTAAAAGCTATGGTTTTCCCAGTAGTGATGTATGGAAGTGAGAGCTGGACCATAAAGAAGGCTGATCGCCGAAGAATTGATGCTTTTGAATTACAGTGCTGGAGGAGATTCTTGAGAGTCCCATGGACTGCAAAAAGATCAAACCTCTCCATTCTGAAGGAAATCAGGCCTGAGTGCTCACTGGAAGGACAGATCCTGAAGCTGAGGCTCCAAGACTTTGGCCACCTCATGAGAAGAGAAGGCTCCCTGGAAAAGACCCTGATGTTGGGAAAGATGGAGGGCACAAGGAGAAGGGACGACAGAGGACGAGATGGTTGAACAGTGTTCTCGAAGCTACCAGCATGAGTTTGACCAAACTGCGGAAGGCAGTGGAAGATAGGGGGGCCTGCCGTGCTCTGGTCCAGGGGGTCACGAAGAGTCGGACACAACTAAACAATAACAAGTAACCTGGACATACAAACTCACTAGGCCCTTGTGCTATTATGTCATGTGCAAGGTTAAGGCTCCCTCTTAATTGACCACCACTTTTAATGGAATGGCTTCTAAGACATGTTTCCTAGACTTTTGGGTTCTCTTGGCTACTGCTTCACTAACATTCATTTTCTGTTTGATTTTTTCTTACATTATGTTCTGCTGTTTTAAATTTTCTACCTCCATCATCAGAGACAGTGTGCCTCTGAAAGTTAGTTGCTGGGAATCACTAGGTGTGTGGGAAGAGCGGCTGTTGCCATTAATACAACAGATCAAGAAGGTAATGTGCATAATTAGATGCAGTAAATAGGCATGGGGTTATTTCCATAATCAGACCCATATACAGTATGGCAGCACCAAGACTTTGGAACTCCCTGCCTGTTGATATCAGACATGTTGTGATTTAGCTTTTTGCATGTTTCTTTTAGTGATAATGTTATCTATCTATCTATCTATCTATCTAAACACATAATGATATCACATCAGCACAAATATTCTAATCTAATGAGATTGTATGGGAATAATACGGAATAAGAGATACAATCTTGCTTAAAATGTATATAGGAAGTGCAGTGTAAGCAATGGAAGTCAATCAATGAAATTTTATTAATATTTTCATATTGAGATATTTGTAGAATAAATTTGGAAGAAATTCTTCCAACTTTTCTTCTTTTCTCTCTCTATTTTTTCTTTTTTCTTTTCTTCTTTTTTCTCTTTTTCTCTTTTTTATATGTGTGTGTGCTTATCTGAAATATATATGTATGTATGTACTTGCAATAGTTTGCTTATATTTTGTAATAATTATGTTAAATAAATTAATAAATTTAATTTTAAAAAAAAATCCCAACTAAAAAAAATTATATCACATCAGCTTATTCGTGTGTATACGGACGTACGCATGCGCACAAACTCCCTGCCTGCTCCTCCTTTTCCGACTCGGCTTCCCTTTCCTTTCCCTCTCGCGTCTGTCGCGACAACTTCCCGTCCCGTGCGCAATGCATGCTGGGGGTGGTAGTTCCGGGTGCGTGCCTGCGTGCGTGCCCCAGAGTGGGTGTGCGGAGGGAGGGTCCGGGCGACCGGCTCCACGGGCCACGTGGGCGGCGGGAGGAACCGGAGTTGCATCAGCTGCGGAGCCGAGCGCGGTGCGGAGCGAGCATGAAGCTGTTCCTGAGCGAAGGCAGCCCCGGGGCGCTGAAGGTGCTGGCGGCTGCCGAAGCCACCGGCGCCCCTGCGGAGCTGAAGTGGGTCCCTCAGGAGGGTGAGTGCCGGGGGCGCGCCCCGCTTTCCCGGGAAACACCCCAGTTTCGCCGACCTCTTCAGGTGGCTCACGGGAGATTCTTATGAGGAGGAGGAGGATTATACTGTTCCGACGTAAAACAGAAATGAACTGAAAATGAAAAACAAAACCCTATCGCAGCAGCAGCATTGATTTTCCACCTGAGGATCCCCCATCCCGATCTAACGCTTTGAATTCTGATTTTTAAGGACTTCTCCGCCCTCTGCTGTTCTGTAATTTAGCATCCCTTAACCTGGATTGGTTATGAATCAGAGAATTGTAGAATTGGAAGAGACCCTATGCTGTAATTATGTTGCTCTGTTATCTTCAATCATGTTATTTATTGTTTGTAAGCCACTTTGGGACACATTTGAATGAAAAGCAGCATAGAAATATAATAAATCAAAACCCAGGTCATCTACTCCAACTCTTTGCAATGCAGGAATCTCAGCAGAAGCATCCATGACAGGTGGCCTTCCAAATGCTTCTCAAATACCTCCAAGGAAGGAGAATCCATCACCTCTCGAGGAAAACAGTTCCACTGTCAAACAGCTCTTGCTGTCAGATAGTTCTTCTCCATGTTTGGTCAGAATCTCCTTTCTTATAATTAGGGCTGGGCAATGACAGTTTTTCAACATCACGATCTATCACCTGCCAAGCATCCTGGTCTGGCAATATACCACAATGTCGAAAGAGCAAGCTGCATTGACCCCAGCCAATGAGGCGCTGGGTTAACTGTCACTGCTCTCATTGATGCTGCTCAGCTGGTTGGTGCAAAGGCTCCCAGCTGAACAAGCTCTATGTCCCTCTTGTTCATGCATGAGCCAAAGGGATGTGGGGCTTATGGATCTTCCACCCCATCTCCAGCTTGCAAGCTGGAGGCGAGGTCAGCACTCCTTTGAACATCTTCGCCAAGAGGGACTCACCCGCACCCCTCAACTGAGAAGTCTAGTGGAGTCCCAGCCCCATCTCTGGTTTGCACAAGCTAGAGGCGAGGTGGGGACTCTTCAGCTGGAGGGTGCGAACCCTCCCGTCTCCATCTAAGCAGTCCCAATCCTACCAGGAGAAGGATCAAGTTCCCTCAGCTGGGGAGCGAGAGTACTTTAACAGAGCCCCCACCCTGCCGCTGGCTCATGTGAGCTGGAGGTGGGTTGGGGGCTCTGTAAAACTGCTTGGCTGAGGCAAGGGCAGTGGCGCACTGCTCAGCCAAGTGGTTTAAAGAAGCGGCAGGAGGAACAAGCTGTATTGCGCCTGGCCAATGCACCTTGTTTATCCCTCTGCACCACTATGAGGGCAGAGTGAGGTGGCAGTTTCACACAGTTTATCACTGCTGAAGCTGCTGCCTCTCCTGAGTCCCTCTGCCTCCAGCGCCTGCTGCAATTTGTTCTCCCTTGGTGTGCTGGTAGAAGAAAGACTGAGGACTGATGGCGGTTTCACCCACGATATATCGCTGAGTGAAGCTGCCATTGCAGTCTGCCCCTCATACCAGTCCTGGGCGATATATTGTCCAGGCCTGCTTGTAACTTTGGTTCAGGTCCTAGCCTCTGGAGCAGGAGAAAACAAGCTTGCACCATCCTCCATTTGACAGCCATTTAACTTCTGCTTTGTCATGTATGGGAAGTGGGGCTGAGGAGATGGAAGAATCCTTACCCACATTAGTGGTCGCAGGTGTGGAATCGGTACCCCACAGGAATTCCTGCCTTCAACAGCCTACTTCACCCTCCGGTGCCCAGGTGTTGGACTGGAGCTTCCATTGGTCCCAGCCAGCTTAGTTGGTGGTTCAGGATGATGGCAGTTCTAATCAAACAACTTTTGGGAAACCATAGTTGAAGAACTCTAGTCTATACAGCAAGTCCACAACTTACATACGTTTAACTTGTGTGCATTTGTAGATAGATGATAGATAGATAGATAGATAGATAGATAGATAGATAGATAGATAGATAGAAAAGGGGCCAGCATCTGGGAAAAAGACTTTGGCAGTTCCATCTGCCATTGAACGCAATGTTAGCGTTGCTATACGCCTGGTTTTCCCCAGAGAAGTCCTCTTTTTTCTGGGTAAAATTGCTGTCCAGGGAGATTTTTTTTTAATTTGGCAAAATGTCAATTTTGTTTGTTTGTTTGGTATCATTAGTTCAACTTTGGGCCTAGAGACAAAAATGAGGGCTAACTGCTGGATTGAGTGGCACTCCTGTCATTGGATCTTTCCCATCTGTATCTGGGGATAGTGGGGGTTGAACCTGAAACTGTTCATGTGCAAAGGTTGTGCTTTACCACTGAGTCCATTTGAAGCAACTAAGTCTGGTATTAAAAAATGTGGGTCTGCATATGACAGCTCCTGTATAATAAAACATACATACCATTTTGCTATAAACTCTCTTCTGCCCCCTGTCAACTTTTCCTAGTTGCTCAAGCAAAGAAGACCTGCTAGAAAATAGTTAATTATCTTGTGTGTGTGTAAACTGTACTTCTGTTTTGTGTGTATTCCTCCTTGACAGCTCATGTCGTCCCATTCCTCACCCGCTCCCAGCTGCCAGCTCTGCACTTGGAAAAAGAGTCTTTCCTCTTCTCCACAAATACGATTTGCCAGTAAGTATGAGGCCCTGAATGCTCTGTGTGCTTTCCAAGTCAAGTTACTGGTCACATCACTTGTGTGTTGTGTCCAATGTCTGTGGTACTGGTGATGCTAGATAACCCCAGCAGTGTTGATAGTACGAGCAGAGACGTTGCCTGGAGGGGACCAAGGCACGCCTAGCAGAAGGCTGCACTGGCCTGTGTGGCATCTCCCGACACCATACAAGCCGGTGCAGCCTTCTGCTGGGCCGTGCCAGTCTCCAGAGTGTTAACCCTGCCCCACTGCTACTGAGGGAGAAGGGGTTCTGGGTGGGGAAGACTATTTGTCCCATCGAAACCAATGGAGTGGACCAGCAGCGCCGGCTTGCCCTCGCAACTGTGGGTGCCCAGGGGTGTGCATGCCAATGTCAGCATGCCCAGTGGCACCCGTGTCCAACATTAGCACGCCCCAGGCATGCTGATATCAGACACACATGTGCGCCACCAAAATTTGTGGGTTTCCCACCAATCCCCTCATGGGGAATTTTGTGAGTGCTAGAGTTTGCTCTTTGGAATCTTTTCCCATTGAATGTTAGGCAGGCTTCATCTCTGTTGCTGTTTATATTTCGGTCTCTTTCTTCAAGGAGCCTATGTGAGGATTTCCCCATTTTATTCTAAGAATAAGGGAAGGCAGAGATAGTGACTGCTATCCCACCCCGCAACCCCCTTGTGAGTTTGATAGTTGAATAGGGATTTGGGCACAGGTCTCTAGCACTCTAAACACTGTATCACACTGGTTCTCTAGCGGTCTTGGGTCATGCCAGCACACACCACAGAAACAAGATATGCATCTCATACTGGAGTCCGTGAAGCAGAAGAACACAGAAAAGCAAGCTCTGTGAAGCAGCCTCCATCACAAGTTAGAGAATGTGGCAAGGCAGTCATGTTGGGTTTAGGAACAGAAGGGTTTAATGAGGGCTCCTTGTGATAGAACAAAAGCACTACTATAGTTTTGTTTTCCTGATTCTCTTTTAAACTCATCTATAAGTGTGCACATATTCCCAGTGGAGAGTGCTTAGTTTCTTCTGCTCTCTTTCTTCTAGGTACTTCTTCCATTTATCTGGAAAAGAATTTCGTGATTTGGGCCAGGATGAGAGCAATTTTTCCAACCAGTTGTTTGAGTGGGATGCAACTGAGCTGGAGGTGTGTGGAGCATTGCTCTGTTTCTTTATGGTGGGAACATTTGCATGTTCCTGCAGTTCATGGAGAGGAGATGGTATTGTTCGGGGGGGGGGGGGATGAAAGAAGGTTATAGTAACTGCCTTATTTTCTTTAATTACATACCCAGATGCCCAGGCTCAGTTTATTGTCCTTCCAAAATGCCCAGTTGGTGGGGTGTGAAGGGAGTGATTTTATATTGCAGGGGCGCCTGGGTGTGTGTGCAAGATGCTTCTTTAAGCTTCCTGTTGATGGAGGGTGGGGTCACCTAATAGGAATGTCAGATAATTCTGACAAAAACAGAAATGGTGGAGGAAATGGCAAACATGCACTTTTTTGTCCCATGTCCGGAACGGAAATCAATCCAGCAAATACCGCCAGTATTTGCTTTTGTTGCTTTCAGTCAGTCATCAGTACATAATTGAAATTAATGGGCTGGAATAACATACATACTAAGTAATTCACATAGTCAGATACATATATTACATAATTTCACCACAGTGGACAGAAGGACACATAACCTAGTTATTGATAGAAGGCAAACTGCAGCAGAAAGGAGACAGTGCTGCATGCAACAATGCAGGCTGGAGTGGAAAACAGTGGCTTCTTACATTCTTACACCTAATGTTTGGAGCATAGGTTTTCTCTCCTCCACTTCCTGCCCTCCCCCTTGGTTTACTGATGCAGCACTTTCCCTATAGAATGAATAATAACCTTTTACTTACAGGGAAGAAGATGAAGGGATTTGCTTAAGAATGCAATTGGTTTGGAAGCTAAAACTGCCCAGTGCCTGGGGATTGAGGCTGCTCCTCTGAACTCTCTTCTGTATTGCAGTCCTTCTACTCTGTCCTACAAAACTCAATGAAAATCATTAAGTGGGGGGTGGGGAAGCCACCTATTCATCTGCTTAGGGTTTCCTCAAGTTCTGTGTCTTCATTAGCATGAGAGTTGCAGAGACTGAACACAGGAACTAAATATGAGAGAGAGAGAGAGAGAGAGAGAGAGAGAGAGAGAGAGAGAGAGAAGAGCTTATATAGTGGTACCTCAGGCTACAAATGCTTCGGGTTACAAACTCCACTAACCCAGAAGTAGTACCTCGGGTTGAGAACTTTGCCCTAGGATGAGAATAGAAATGGTGCGGCGGCAGCGGGAGGCTCCGTTAGCAAAAGTGCGCCTCAGGTTAAGAACGGTTTTGCATTAAGAACGGACCTCCAGAACGAATTACGTTTGCAACACGAGGTACCACTATATAATGTAAGCGCCATTGGCTGGGGAGCAGGGGAGCTCAATGTGTCTGTATACCTAAAAGTAAAATGGTGGCTTCGAATAGACCACTGGGGCAGGCACCAAGCTTGCTGTGGAACACTGGTGAGAATTGATCCTGCTTCCCTTTCCACATCCTTTCTTATAGTCCTGCATAGGCTCATTCTCTGGTCCTTGGTTAATTCTGAATTGTGGCAGTGTGGAGGGAAACTAGCTTTTATATTTGCTTTTATCCAGGGCTGCCAATATGCACTATTCCTTTCACTGTAAAATAGGGTATCAGTTCTAATCTTAGGAGAGGGCAACCTACTTTTGAGCAAGGGTGAGAGATAACACCATGAGGCACAAGAGGGCCTTAACATGTCTCTCCTCTGGCTTTCCTCTTAGCCTGCTTTGTCTGCAGCCTTGTATCTTCATTTGGTTCATGGAAAGAAAGGAGAGGAGGTTTTGGAGATTATTCAGAAACCACTGAACTACATTGACCAGACCCTTGTCAAAAGGGGTACTCCTTATCTTACCGGGGTAAGTAAGAATCGCTGTGTAGCAAAATGAGCATTACTGACAAAGGATTGGTAGAGTTGAGAGGGATATCCAATAACTCTTGATTTTTCAGGCTAAATAGTTGCACTAGTGGGTGCCAGCACAATGAATCCCACTTGTGCAACAGGAATTCCTCCACTCATCCTCCAGAACCCCCAGAACAGCATGTGTGGGGAGGATCAGGGAGATTTCTCCATCAGTGCAAGCCATTTTGTTTGCCCTGGTGAAGAATCTCCTTAGCACTACTTTGAATCTACACCCCCCTCCCCCGTTGTCTTTGGCAGGACTGGTTCCAAGCCAAGGTCTTGCCATTTGCAACACATCCTTTTATGTGGCTCTTGTCCCAGGAGGACCAAGGGGAGGGGAAAACAAAGCAAAGTGAGGGGAGAAAAGCAAAGAACGGGGGGAGAACTATAGAAGTGCCATTGAGGCCTCACCTCTGACTTTTGAGGCTTAGGCCTGTATGCGTGAGCGCAATGCTTGCTGAGCTTTCTCACCTGAAGGGCTAAAAACTGCAAAATGAAATAATAAAAGCTGGAATACTCTGGATGCTAAATTTTATACCAAGTGCTGTTCTTGTGCAATTTGGATCAATAGAGTCACAGAATGCCCAAGGCTATCCTGCCTTGAATAAGAGATTGGACAAGAACACCCGTCCGTTCAGTTGGTGCATTTGTATTTCCCAGTGACCATTTCAGAACACGAGTTTATTGTCTTATATAAAATGCTTATTACAGAATATGTGTACTTAATTTCTATGTTATGCTGGCTTTTGCTGACAAGATAAATCAAATATATGATTTGTTTATGGCCCACTGAGCACAAATGCAAAAGTTATAGAATGTAAATTACATAAGTTAGTAAAAAGATTGCAGTGTGTGCGCATGTGTGCAGGCGCCATAAAGCAGCCTAGGCAAAATTGCTACATTTAGGAATTTTGCAAATTGCTCTGTAATAATAAAAAGGAGCCCTCTGATAAAATGATTAACAGAGGCACGGAGGTCTCTTCAGTGTTAATTCTGGAAAGTTTAAACTTAATATTAAATGCATATTATGGAAAGAGTTTGTGCCTTTTGGGAAACACTTTGCAACTCTTTCTAGAGTTTATTCTGTCCTGTTGCCCCTCCTGTTCACACTTGCGAACCAATTTTCCCCTAACCTTTTTTTATCTAGGATGCTGAGTCAGCTGTTGATGTCGTCTTGTGGGGCTCCCTGTTCCCTCTGTTAAGGGATGAATCCTTCCTGCCAGGTGAGAGGTGCTGCCAAAGGCCTTAGTGTGCATCATTTTGTGGCCCCGTTTAAGGCCACAGGAGGCAACTTTGATGTGCTGCTGGTTTGGATGAGCCTCTGTGTGTTGCTCTGGCTCCGCTCCTCTCGCCGTCCCTAATCGCTCAGTCATGAATCTCACTGGGCCACCTTGGCCCAGTCACACTCCCCACAGGATTGTTGTGAGGATAAAATGGGGAGGAGGAGAACGTTAGTGCCGCCTTGAGCTCCTTGGAGAAAAGGTGGGATATAAATATGATAGATAAATACAGTGCTTTTTTGTGGAGGGACGCATACCCCTAAACATTTTGTGAATCTGAGTTTGGCCTCATTGAGGGGCAGCATTTCAATATGAGTAGGAAGATGAGAGTACCCCTAAATGTATTTTTTTATAAAAAAGCACTGGATAAATAAATACATAATTGGGGTTTGGGGGGTCCTTTTTTCACACTCTTCCCTCTCTCAGTAATGAAAGCATATGGATCATTGCCAAACATTCTGCCTTCAGGGAGCCCCCTTGCATTGCAGAGGACACAACCAGCTCATATGCAGCACCAAAGAGACTTGCCCAGTTGCTGCATTGCCCCTGAGTGCACCTTGGGAAAAACCTTACATGCTCTTGTGGCTGCGTGCTACAGGGGAAGACAAGCCCTGGCAAACTCTTCAGGGGAAGGATTGTCTGCTACTGCTATCATCTTACAGAGGGATCCTAGGGCATTCAAAACACTATTTAGACCACACTGAGATAAAGGTACAATAACTTTCTCCCCCCCCCCCCCGGCTATCTTGATTCTGATCACTCTGGTGATTCCAATCATGCTTGCCTTGCCCAGAAGAAGTCTCCTGGCAAAACCAGTCTCCAACTAGTTTTGAGTCAGTGGCAGGGATCTTTGCAGATGTGTGGGTGTTAACAAATAGGAACTCAATACATTTCTATTTGAGACTGAGCAGTTACTAAGGTGAGATTTTTCCTCTGGAATTTGTTTGATTTTAAAGATGAGTTAAAAGCCTTGAGGAGATGGTTCCAGAACATGAACCAGAAGGAGTACTGCAAGAAGGCTGTTGAATCTGTATGGACGCCCAAAGGATTGCTGGAGCTGAAGGCTTATCTGCAAAAGCATCCTGCTCCCAACCAGGCTTTTGAGAAGCCAGCTACTAATGAGCTGAAGGTATTGTCCTCCTTCCGCCTCCAGTTCTCTTCAAATGGTGCTAAGAGTAGCACATAGTGCTGCAGGTGGGGGAAAGGGAAGGCTGAATGCTTCCCCAGAGACCAGCTCTGTCAGCTCCGGAAGGGAGACAGCGAGGCGGGCGGTAAACCAGCAGAATCCCTAATCTGCTCCGATTGTCCAACACCAGAAACACACACTCTAGGTCCAGCGCCGAGGACCTTCTGGCGGCTCCCTCACTGCGAGAAGCCAAGTTACAGGGAACCAGGCAGAGGGCCTTCTCGGTAGTGGCACCCACCCTGTGGAATACCCTCCCAACAGATGTCAAAGAGAACAACAACTACCCCTGCTCCTCACATCCCACCAAGTGCCCTTATAGCCCAGTTTAAAACCGTTGAAATGATAAAAAAATTAAAAGGATATAAAAACAATTTAAGGGAAGAAGCCCTCTCTGCTGGGCAGCAGCAGCAGTCCTGAAGAAGCCTGTCAGGCCCTGCCCTGGGCCAGGTAGATAGAGGCAGGAGCAGGGCCCTCAGGCTCTCAGCAGGGTGGTCCTATTGTGCTATTGCTTTGCTATGTTGTTATGAAATTGTTTTTGTCGTGTTTGTTTGAAATGCATCTCTGTTTCTTTTTACTAAGCTGCTTTGAGCCTTTATTTATTTATTTATTTTGGTGGCAAGGTGGCATTCAGATAAAATGAATGAAACAAAATCTTTCCTTCTGCTTGTGAAAATGAGGTTAAAGTCAATGACTAGATTCTGAGAAGATGTTTAGGATTTGTTTAGTTGACTGGTATTTAGCCCAGTAAGTACTAAAGCACCATGTGGGAAGGGAAGATGCACCAAGAGGGGGGCGGTGCCGACTGCCCTGGTGTGTTTGAGCCACACTTGCAGTTTTGGACTGTGCCGCTTTGTGCATCAGCATAGTGATTGCCTTCTGGGTGCCGGGTACTGAGCACCTGCAAAGCAGGTTTGGAGATGGATTTTTGTTCCTCTCTCTAGGAAGAGGAATCCACTCAGAGGTCTCTGTCTGAGGAGGAGATTGCAACAATTGCAGAAGTCTGGGTCAGAGGGCCAGCTGGCCTCCCCAAACCTTGGAAGCCACAGCAGCCTATGTAAGTACCTTGCTGGGCTAAAATGCCCTGGCCTTAGTGGAAATGATGTGGGGCTGTTTTGAAGAAGACTTCAAAGCAAAGAGCAGAACTATGTTCCTGTTCTATGTCTTAAAATCCCAAACATATCTGTATGTATGAATATATGAAAATAAATCTGTACCTATATCATGGTGAACATTGACATCAGTGTTGGGGTTAGTGGTTAGCCCTTATCAGTGCAACATGGTGCACAGCACTACAGCCCTCTCCTCTGTATAGGCAATTTTGTGATCATTTTTAATGGAGTTTCCCCACAGCCATGAGGTTTAGGAGCCAAACGCCAATTTGCAAATTTAGCAGAGTATCAGGATCTGTTTGTACTAGCATCCAGCCTATAAAGAACTGGCCTTTCTAAGTTTCAGGGGCAACTTCCCCAGGAGCCCAGATACTTACAGTGCAACCTCACAGAGCAGCCTTTTTTCCTTCTTGTGTCTCCCTGCTCTTCTACCAAAGCACAGTTTCTCTCTTTAAAATCTGGCTCCATTTCTTGTGGCTCATCTTTGCAGACTTCCTGTGGAAGGCATGAAGAACGTGCTGATCACCAGCGCCCTGCCCTATGTCAACAACGTGCCTCACCTTGGGAATATCATTGGCTGTGTCCTCAGTGCCGATACTTTTGCCAGGTAAGATGTTGATGCCTTTCGCCACCGACTCTTGTTAGGATATGTCAGTCACTTGAAAAGGGGAGGTGGGTTAATGGGAGACCGAGAATTTATTCTTTTGGCATTTTATTTTCAAGGTGTATCCACTCCACCAGGGCTGTCTTTGTACCTGGTAATATCAGAGTGGTTGGTGATATGAGTCAATTGATTTCTTGCTATTTGATGTTGTTTTAATGAATCTGATTTTAAAATGAATTTGCAAAATCCCACAATATGTATATTTGGATACCTGTGCTTACGTTGCCTACATACACTTTGCAAACTACTTTGAGGCAGGCTGTATACATATTATGAAAGAAAATAAAAAATATTTTCTGTGTGTTGCAACTTGGATCTTGGGCAGGTCTTAGGCTCCAATTCTAAACAGTTATTACAGAGTAAGAGCCACTGAGCTCAGTGAGGGTTATTTCCAACTAATCATAGACAGGGTTTAACTGTTAATCTAATGAGATCATATGAAACTGCCTCACATCAAGTGGACTACTGGTCCATGCAGCCTAAATTCTGCTCTGTTCTGAGTATCAGTGGCCCCCCAAGACCTGAAGATGAGGCCTTTCCCAGCCCCGCTGCCTGAGTGTTTTTTAACTGGATGTACCAGAAATGTAACCTGGGACCATCTGCATTCAAAGCATGTGCTTTCCCAGAGAGCTTTGACCCATTTGAAGTAACAGAGGGATTGTGTGAAGCTTTGGTCCTTGCAGGATAAGCATCCTGCTTCACTTCTTGTGTCCTGTCCAGGTACTGTCGTTTGCGCAACTGGAACACACTGTACCTGTGCGGTACTGATGAGTACGGCACTGCCACAGAGACAAAGGCCATGGAGGAGGGGCTGACACCACAGCAAATCTGTGATAAGTACTACACTGTCCATGCCCAGATCTACCAATGGTTCAAAATCTCCTTTGACTACTTTGGCCGCACCACCACGCCCCATCAGACCAAGTAAGTACTGCCAGGAAAGGGAGCACAATGGCCAAGGGAAAAGGAGCATGAATGCCTCGTGTGGCAGCACTATTTTGCGCTCTCTCTTACAAACCACTTATTGTCTTCCTTTAAGAACTGTAAAACTGGCTATTAGAGATGGGCAGAAAAGATTGATGGAATTGTTTACAGTTTCTGTGACCATGGAGGTCCAGCTGCCATGAAACAAGGCATGCCTGTACCTAAAAACCTGAGGGCACATAATATGTTTTTATTTAAATTATTTCACATTGTTGCCCCTCTACTCAAACTGAGCGCTCAGGGTGAGGCATTGGTGCCAAGTACAGGTTTAAGGCATGCTTGTAAATGACTGTGCTCAATGTAGCAAGTTTTTTACTTCTCCAGAAAAAGGGAAGCTTTTCAAAATTTGGCTTTGTTTGCTATTTTCCCCCTGCCTTGGGCTACAAATGACAAAACAGCATATATGTGGGTGAGAAGGAACTCCTTGTGGGCTAGTAACTTACTTGACGGGTTAATTTTGATTGCTGAGAGGTGGTAGATGGGTTCCTTGGAAGCCACTGGTGCACAGGCTGAGTTAGGATGTGGGTTCTCTTCTTCTGACTAATCCTGTACAGCTGCCACTGGTGTATTACAAAAGAGTGTATGATGCCACTAAGTGTGATGCAGAACTGCAGGTGTGCCACATCATATATGAGGTCTGGCAGATAAACTCAGAATGCAGTCCTGACTGGTTAGCAGCTTGGGTGTACTGGCTGCAGGCCCGTCTTGTTCAATGGTAAACTGATAAAGTGATTTGTAACAGTACTTTTATCCCTATCTCTGAATGAGCAGAACAGCATTGTCCGAGGATACTAACTGGGACAGATGGAATTTTAGTTAGCATGCTTATGTGTACTGGCGTAGGAAGCATGTTCCGTCCCCTCCTGTGAAGCAAGGTCAGATACACATCCAAAGATAAGATGCAGTTTAATCTTTTGTACACCACTTTGGATAGAAGAAGAAGAAGAAGAAGAAGAAGAAGAAGAAGAAGAAGAAGAAGAAGAAGAAGAAGAAGAAGAAGAAGAAGTGGTCTATATGTGTGTAAATAAGATTAATTGGCACCAGTTCCCATCAAATCTACCTAGACCACCAGACACTAATATGCCATTGGGAAACACAGGTGTCTGCTGTTTGGTCAGTTTCCAGTGGCTTGAGCAAGTAAGGCAAGCCACATGTTACAGGGTTCAGCAATGCAGAGCCAAGTCAGTGGGACTTCCTTTGCGCCTTAGAAAGGTTCTTAACTGACCAATTACAATTGAGCCATGAATTTCACACTAGTGTTATGAGATGGGCCTCCTCCTTAAATTGGACCATGGTGGGCACAGGAGAGCAGTACTCTATGTTCTAGAGCAGGTGTGGGGAACCTTTGGACCTATGGATATTGATGAACTACAACTCCCAACACCCCTTCCCATTGGTCATGCTTGCTGGGACTGGTGGGAGTTGTAGTTCATCAGCATCTGGAGGGCCAAAGGTTTCTCATACCTGTCCTAGAGGTATGAAGTGCTTTGCCAGCCTTCCTGATGTATTAGAGAATCATCATCAGAAGGTGTAGATGCAGTTGGCAAGCCCAAGACAAACACCGGTCTGCTAATTGTTCATGGACTGACTGCCAAGTTTTCCTTGATGTGATTTTTTGGGTGTGTGCCATATGAAGGTTGAGGATGTCCCTCCTTCATATGTTTCTTCTCTTCCTTGCCTCAGGATAGCTCAGGACATTTTCCAGAAGCTACTGGAGCGCAATTACCTTCTGACAGAGACAGTGGATCAGCTGAAGTGTGAGAACTGTTCGCGGTTCCTGGCTGACCGCTTTGTGGAAGGCACCTGCCCCTTCTGCAACTATGAAGAGGCCCGCGGGGACCAGTGCGACAAATGTGGGAAACTGATCAATGCCACTGAACTTAAGGTACTGCCACCCATATGGTCCTGGGAACCTACATACTTAGCATTTCACTTTATCTTTGTCTTGGATTGCTAGAAATAATGGTGGAATGTGTCTCATTTGCACCATGCTAGGCTAGCACAGATTCCCCACCACCCATCTCCTCCCCACAATCCGGCGGTGCAGGCCCAAGGTCCTTCTCTTTTTACAGAAGTAGATGAACTTTGCAGGCATAGGAGAACCCTCAGAGTGATTTAGGCATACCAGATTGGCTTAATCCAGGGGTTTTCATGCAGGGCACCATAAAGTATTATTTTTTGAAAAAGAAAAGATACCTTATTTTATACCAGAATTGAAATCAATTCTGAGAGTACAAAACCTGCCAAATTTCAAAGTGATTTTCCCTCAAGGGAGACTTTACTGTTTTGGATTGTGTACAATTGGAATTTAGTAGTGCAGGTGATGGTGGGAATAAAGAGCATGGATCCCCAGAAAAGACTGGGGTGGGGAAAATGTTACACACACACACACACACACAGCGCGCAAGCGAGCAAGGACCCTGCTTTCAAAGGGAAGAAAGTGATATTTCTGTTGATTTGCATAGGAAAATTAATTGATTAAAACCTGGGCTTGTCAATCAAAACAAAGGGAGGTGCAGCCAATAATAACTTTCCAGCACACAAGAATTTGCATGTGCGGCGGTCCTACATATGGGCTTGGTACTACTTCCTACATGTTGTTTACTTGCTGGGGTTAATGTCAAGCATACCATGGCCTTGTCTTCTTTCTATCCTGGCAGAAACCAGTTTGCAAAGTCTGCCAGGCGACCCCTGTGGTGAAATCTTCCCAGCACTTGTTCCTAGACCTGCCCAAGGTGAGTCTCTCTTGTTTTACTAGTGTCTTTAAAGGACAGTACGATGTACATGTGATGTACAATTTGCTTAGTGTTGTTAGCAATCATAATGAGCCCTAGATCTTATGACATTACACCCAGGATCCTTATTCACTGTCTCTGATCTTCTCACCTTTAGCTAGAAGAGAGCCTGGAAAAGTGGCTGGCTGTCTCTCAGTCCACTGGGGACTGGACCCCCAATGCAAGATATATCAGCCGTTCCTGGATCCGTGATGGGCTCAAGCCACGGTGCATTACTCGTGACCTGAAGTGGGGGACGCCAGTCCCTTTGGATGACTTCCGTGACAAGGTGAGTGATGGGTTAAAGACCCAGGGGGTCAGTGCTTAATCCTTTCATGGTCTTGCTGAGTGCTTGTTCTTATTCTGTGGTCCAAGGCTTTTTCTTTTTGAGGGGCACCACAGGAAAGACAGTACAATTTCAGCAGGATGGATCAGGGCATTGGGAGTTCTAGCAGGTAGGGAGTCTAGAGGCAAAACGACTTAGTGTCAGTGGTGCCTGGAGAAAAAGGAGGGCATTGTAAAAGGAGCCCAGAAAGTTTTCTGAGTTGTGTCTGTCTGTTTTCTGAACATCAAAAATAACCTTCTCAATTGTATTATTCATTTGCCAGTCAATCAAATGCTTTCTAATTCCAATCAAATTTATTCATACTTTGACTTAAACTCGTCGTTTTGCTAATTAACCAGAACTTATGCCTGTAGTTTAATTATTGATTCAACCCTTGAAACCTATGGTACAGCTTCAGAATGGTCAAGTGTTGTTGATTCATTTAAGCATGGGCAGAATACCTACAGTTCACCACTGAAGAATCAGCAGCCACTCTCCACATATTTGGCATTGTCTTAAAAAGATTTGAGCTGTGGCCTGCCCTGTTTTAGAAATTATGCATCAGTATGGCTTTCCATAGTTCAAAAAATAAGGATTGAAAATATGTATATGAGCAGATGTGTCAAATTTCAAGTGAAATGTTCAAAGGCAGCAGGTTACAGGAAGACTAGCCACTCCGGTCTCTGGAAGTGATCCCTTGCCTGCCTTCTGTGAACCATCCCCTCATGTTTTGGTCCCCCCCCCCCTTCTCTCTCTATAGGTGTTCTACGTCTGGTTTGATGCCCCCATTGGCTACCTGTCCATTGCAGCCAATTACACTGACCAGTGGGAGAAATGGTGGAAGAACCCAGAACAGGTGATGAGCTTGTTAGTTTTGCACACTTGCCACTGTAGCTTGGTCTCTTTCACAGAAGGAATAAGACCGAGAGATCCCTTCCAGATAAGCTCATTTTATGTAAAGGATGTACAGTAGTTTTCTTGTGTGTGTCTTCAGTCTAGAATCCAGGCAGATGTTCTGTCTGATGGTGTATCAAAGCACTGGAGATGGGGTGGGAGCATGTGTAGGACCCAGGGTGCCTCTACACCCATGTGATTATCCCATCCTCAGGGGCATGGGTGCTTCTGTAACACCCCTCCAAACAAATGCCCTTGATACTAGTCAGCCATTTGGGGCAGCAAAGAGTGAGGGGGTTGTGTGACTTAACCATGCAGTCCATCTCCTGTTTCTTCTCAGGTTCAGCTTTATAACTTCATGGCCAAGGACAACGTCCCCTTCCATAGTGTTGTGTTTCCCTGTTCGTTGCTGGGTACTGGCGATCGATACACGCTCGTCAACCATCTTATTGCAACAGGTACTCTGTGTGTGAGAGTTGGCCCCACCTGCCGCTCGTTCATTTCCAAACCCTGCTGGTTTAAGCTAGACTATGTCACAAAAAAGGTTGCATCTTATGTGGCCTGGAAGCTGTAGTGGAGCTATTGAAGTGGGATTTGAGCCAACCTTTAAAACCCCCTAAGAACATGAGCCCTGCTGGTTGATGCCAAAGGCAGTGGCAAAGCAGATCCCTATGGGAAGCCCGCAAGTAGGACCCCTGAGTCCAACATTGCTGCACCCATTTCCTCATATTCAGAGGCATATTCAGAGGTGATGTAGGGACTTCCCCTGCACATAGAGATTGAGCTGACAAGACCAATGATGGGTCCTGTGGTCAAGAAGGCAGTTTCTGCACGTGCTGTAGAGGGAAGTGAGGGACAGGTGGGGCTCTTCAGTTTGAGAAGGTAGCCCACCTAGAAGGAAAATTCTGATCCTAAACCTCCGCTGACTTGCGGGATCTCTTTGGGAGAAGAAAGGACTGAGGAGTGGAGGCCCTAAGATGGTTGGGTGGTTCCTTGTCTGCCTCCTTCCAGCAGCTCCTGCAGCCAAGCTGGTGCCAAACGTATTGCTCTGTTTTCCTTTGGACTACGTTAGTGAGGCTGAGAGTGGGGTTTTGTTGTCTGAGCAACCCAGGACCTCCATAAACACTGCCCAGGCTTGTGCTCCAGGGAGGTCACTTGGGTTCTGCTACCACAGCCGTTTGACTTTGCCCCTGGAAGCACACTCCATTGTCGCTTAAGACAGACAGATGACGATGCCAACCAACTGCCTCCACACTGGAAGGAGAGCATAGACATCTTGGCTAGTAGTCATTGAGAACCTTATCCTCTGTGAATTAGTCGAAACCTCTTTTAAAGCCATCACTTAATCTTCCTTTCTGCAGAGTACTTGAACTATGAGGATGGCAAATTCTCCAAGAGTCGTGGTGTGGGGGTCTTTGGAGATATGGCCAAAGACACGGGCATCCCTGCAGACATCTGGCGCTTCTACTTGCTCTACTTGCGGCCTGAGAGCCAGGATAGTGCCTTCTCCTGGAATGATCTCATGCTTAAAAACAATTCAGAGCTTCTCAACACCCTTGGCAACTTCATCAACAGGTAATGGGGTGAGGAGGGAAAGAGTCATTCAAATCCACAGTGAAACTAGAACATGGCAGCCTAGTGGTGGTGGTTGAGAGGAACAGGATTACGAATGTATGTCAGATAGCTCATATAAAGAAAAGGAAAGCAGGTAATTTACCCAACACATGGTTTCTTCAGTGGATTTGTACTTATGTAATGGATACAGGTCTGTTCCCATCCCTGGTTGGGAGATACTGCTTTGTACATAGCCTGCAAACTCCTTCTATTTTTGTTGTATCCAGTTAGAAATTTTAAGTGATCTGCCTGTTCATTAGCCATACATTTATTGCATGCAAATCATTGGCTTCACAGCAATCAAAAAGCAATACAACCATCAAATCATTACAATTAGTCTGGTTTTCTGTAAAATAAAATGACTATGCCAGAAGTTTAGGATTTAATGGCTTACAATAAAATTTGTCCCTCATCCCTCTCTCCTGTGTCTCTCTCTCTCTCTCAGAGCCGGGTCCTTTGTGTGCAAATTCTTTGGGGGACACGTCCCCACCATGGAGCTGAGTCAGGATGACAAAAGTCTGTTGGTTCACATCACTCTGGAGCTGCGCCAATACAACCAATTGTTGGAGAAGGTCAAGTACGTCCTTAGGACCTGGCATGTGCCATTAGCCTGAGGGCCTGGTTCCATCCCTTGTTTAGACAAGTACTGAAAAGGGCAGCAGAATGTTGGCTAAGGGGATCATCTCCAGATTGGCTCTGAACATGTGAATTAGTTATATCTGTCTCTCTCACGAGCATGTGCAGATATTCTTTTCATTAACTGCAAGTAAATGCTTGTGGAACAAATCTTCACTTCCAGAGTTCTACTCACATTGTGTTAGACGCTTATTTCTGGTTATGTATCTGTGTGTGCTTTTTATCCTATGCCTTTTTGAGAGGCAAACCTGACATGCTAAGATTAAGGTAGAGATAAAGCAATGAAAAAGCAGGCTCTGGCACCCTTGCAAATAACTTGACAAAATTTGATAACCTGCAAGGTGTTTTACTAGTCTGCTTGTCCGCATGGATCTGTGTTAGTATTTTGTGGTAGTCTGAGGGTTTGAAAAATGGGGGGGGGGACAGCTGATTTACCAAAATAATTTTTTTTTTAAAAATCTGCATGGTTGCCTGGAGGTTGTTGTTAAGTTGCCCCAGGTATAAGGCAAGTGGTTATTTATGAGCCCTGGTCCCTTCTAGCAGCTAGGGCAAAGAGGAGACTGCTACATTTTCTTCTTCCCTGGTTTGGCTCCTCCTACAAATTTTCTGTTTTTCTCCTGCAGGATCCGTGATGCCCTGCGCAGTATCCTAAACATTGCTCGCCTTGGCAACCAGTATCTCCAGGTCAATGAACCCTGGAAACGGATCAAGGGCAGCGAGGCTGACAAGTGAGTCTCTGCTTCAAGGAAAAGGCTGTTTTCTGATGGTGCCCTCTAGTCAGACCAGCCAACTCAGCAGAACAATGTCTCCCCCTTTGCTCTGAGCTAGCTACCAGTGCTTTATTTTGGGAGGCGTGTTTTAGCTCTGGTATATAGACGGCCACCTCCTCTTCTTGGCTTCTCTCCTTCCTCCCACAGGGAGGAAGCATCATTTCATCTTCCTAGGAAAATTAACAAGCATCATTTCATCTTCCTAGGAAGCAAGCAAGCACAGTGATAGGGGTAGCCGTCAACATTGCATCCTTGCTATCTGTTATCCTGCAACCGTACATGCCCAGTGTGAGTGCGGCAATCCAAGAACAGCTGTGCATTCCTGCTGACTACAACGTGGTGACCAACGACTTTGTCTGCACCTTGCCTGCTGGGCATCAGATTGGCACGGTAAGTGCCGGGGAGAGGAGGCTATATGGCTTGTGCCAGAACTGTGGCTAAAGTCTTTTCTAAGCTATGACTGAGGGCCAGCTATCTCCAACGGCAGATAAGATGGTAAACCTGTTTCTTGGCTGTGTACCCCTTCAGGCTTGTATAACAGAATGCTCCTCCATTAAAAATAAGATATAATCCCAGCACTTAAATAGCTAGCGTGTTTGGGAGAAAGATCACCGAGTTGGGAGCTAAAAGGAATACCACTCCTGTAATGGGCTTTGTGTGGGGCCGTCCTGGTATCTGGTCCAGAAGCTGCAGCTGGGGCAGAATGAAGCAGACAGACTGCTCATGTTAACATGTTGCCCTGCTGTATGTTACCTCTCCCTTGGGAGGCTGTGGGCTCTCCTTCCTTGGAGAGTTTTAAGCAGAGGTTGGGTGGCCATCTGTCATGGCTGCTTTAGCTGAGATTCCTGCATATTTAAAAAGAGATGATAGTAAAACTAACCTACAAGCAGGGGTAATTTCTTGAGCAACAGGTAACAGCAACAAAGGAATTGAAAGGAGAAAAATAGGGTTGGAAAATTAACAGATATCAGGAAAGTAAGGTACATCTAGAATGCCATGGAGCTTTGGGTTGGGACATCTGTAAAGAAATTTTGTATGATGTATAAATAGAAAAATGGAAAATATATCAATAAAAATTTTAAAAGGAAAGGGAAAAGTTATTGTTCCTCACTTGAACTTTTTTGAAAGTTACATAATATAACACGAATAGAAATCATTAAGAGTGCAGCTATTGACTATGTGATAATTTTGTAAAATGGATTGTAACAGAAATGAAGAAGAACCAGCAGGACCAGCACATGGGAAACCTCTTAACGAAATTGCATTAATTGGAATTAATTTGTGTAATGGGGTTAAAATTGGAAAATCAATAAAAATAATTGGCAACAAAGAAATGAAACTGAATTTCTGCTTTGTCATCCTCCTACTTACTTCTAACCGTTACTACTTACATAGCTACAAAATTTTCTCTGCAAACATAGGGACTAGATGCTTAGACGCGTTTCTTGGGATGCCCAGTGCTCTCAAAGTAATCATATAGAATACACATAACACGTGTGTGGGACAAGTTCACAAAGGATTCTGTGGACCCACCTGTCTCCTTAATTTCCCACCAGGTGACACCTCTATTTCAGAAGCTGGAGACAGAACAAATTGAAAACCTGCGGAAGCGCTTTGGTGGTGGCCAGGTAAGGAAAAGCAGCCTTGCCAATAGATGTAGAGCTACTCTGAGAGAACCTCATGCAATGAGTGGGCAGAGTAAGTGTTTAGTTAAAATACAAAGGGGGAGTTATAGGAGCTCAGAGAAAACTGAATGGGACTGTGGAGAGCCTCTGCCTTCGGGCTTGAGTGGGGGGAAAGGAACTGATTAAGAAGAGAGCACTTCAACATGCATTGCTCAAGAACTGCTAGGTGAGCTTGACTGCATTCCTCATAATGTTGCCACAGCATAAACATCTTTCCTCAGCTTGTAAACACTCCAGTTCCGCCTACCTGATTCATGATGATGAACTGTTTTCAAAGCAACTGACAAATGCTGTCAGAAATTGTGCCCGATGCACATCTGTGGATAGTTCCACATTCTTGGAGCCACCACGAAAAAGGCCCTCTCGTGATACCCCCATACCTTGCTGGGACTCTGAGAGTAGCAGAATGGCCAAAGTGCCACAGTGGGTGGCGCTGTGGGTTAAATCGCAGAGCCTAGGGCTTGCCGATCAGAAGGTTGGCAGTTCGAATCCCGTGACGGGGTGAGCTCCCATAGCTCAGTCCCAGCTCCTGCCAACCTAGCAGTTCGAAAGCACATCAAAGTGCAAGTAGATAAATAGGAAGGTAAACAGCATTTCCGTGCGCTGCTCTGGTTCACCACATGACTCGGAAGCTGTACACTGGCTCCCTTGGCCAATAAAGCAAAATGAGTACCACAACCGCAGAGTTGTCCGCGACTGGACCTAATGGTCAGGGGTCCCTTTACCCTTTTTTAATGTATCCTGTACCCAGTAGCAGATGTGGGGAGAGGTGCTTACCTGACCTGGCAGGCGAGTCATTGCTGCTTACTGGGAGGCAGGGAGGGTGGCAAGATGCAAACACACTGGCAGGAGTACCAGATTAGCTCAGCTAATGCAGTTGCACCATGTCAACCTCTCTGCCACCTCACTCCTCCCAGTAAGCTGCAGCTACTTGCCTGCTGGGGGCCAGAAAAACACTTCTGCCTCCCTCTGTTCCAAACATTTCACAATTGCACTCTCTCAACACAATAATTCCCAAACTTATGTATCAGAGCGGCAGAATGAGAAAACTGCTTGTGTGCCTCAGGAAATGAATGAATTTGCTGAAAAGGCTCGTGGGAGCCCAAAGTACCCCCTACAAAGGAGGTTGCCCCCAGCATCTCTGCCTGACTTGCTTCTTCTGGCCACACCTCTTTCCAGTCAGCTTCTGCAAAAGGCAGGTCATTCTGCCCTGCATGAGGTGTGGGATTGGATCATTTAGGTTTGTTGGATGCATGGGCATGAGTCAGCAACCTCTACAACTCTGCATGAGTCAGCAACTTCTACAAAGAAATGGATTTTGTGAGAGTACCTCTTTCTACCCTTTCACACTCTGAAGGTAAAGAGTTGGGGAGACTCGTTCTGACATCTCCCATTTCGTTCTGCCTAAGTGACTGTTTCAGGGGAAACTGTTCCAATGCTTTTCACCCTTTTCTGCCTCTCTCAATATTTTGCTTTGCACCTATGGCTTAGTTCCTAGGCTAGTCATCTACCCAGCAGCCACAAAATGTGTCTGTTGGCTGGATGCAATTGGATCCTGCATCCCTAGCACTGGCAAGCATCTCTTGCCTCCCCCTTGGTGCTTTTATTTTTAGTGCATATATAGAGCTCTAGGCTACTTGCAAAGTTCTTTCCTCTGCTGTGGCACCTAATTGCTTCTCTCTCTCTGCTCTTCATGGCTGTGGTATCGTATCCTTTTGTGCTTTTTCCAGTCTGAAGACTTCCCTCTGAATTTGAAGGTAAAATGTGTTCTTCCTACTCACCAGGAGTGGCTTTGAGGTTTAGGAAGGGCTCTCCATTGATCTAACATTTGCACGAGGTTGGCTATCCTCCAGTCAGACAAGCAATAGACATTGTCAGAATTCAAGGACACATTTCAACCCGGGAAAAGCCAGTGAGAAGGGTGGCAGGTGGAGAATTCTAGAGGGCCTGAGGCTCCCCCCCCCCCACCTTCCCCTGTGTGCCCTCCAGATGTTTTGGACTACAGCTCAGCACTAGCCATTGGCCGTGCTGACCAGAGCTGCTGGGAGTTGTAGTGTGAAACAACTGGAGGATGTCAAGTTGGGGAAAGGCAGTTCTTCAACTTTTGTATATATAACCTTTGCTCTCCAGTACATCCTTCACTTTTCCCCACCTTAAGGACAAGTTCAGTTAAATTACAAGGGACATTTTGTTTTCCATCATTTGAGTTCCACTCAGCACTCACTTCTGATTCAGATTTGAGCCATCCACATGTGTGACAAGAGTGTAAATTTCCTCTGTTGCTTAACCAAGGCCATCTGTATCTGGCTTGAGAGGCAAAATGCAGGCAGGGTTGGATTACATGATTTCCTATTTACTGCCTCTACTCTTGTCCCACTGCAGCCTGTTCATTGCTTATTTTCTGGCAACAGCAACTTAGAACAATGGGTATCCTTCATACCCTAGTGGGCAAAGGGGCACTGGGAGAAGATTGAGGGCTTATCACCAGTGGTACCTTAATGAACATGCATGTATCCTGCATGTGTGTCTTCCCCCCCCCCCCAGCAAGAACAGTGCAGTTCACCTTTTCAAGCTTTGGTGACTCTTTGCCTGTGCCTGCCACTAACTGAGCTTCATCTGAGGCCTATACTAAAGCAGTTCTGCTTATCCTTGTCTCCTGGATGCTAAGCAGGTGAAGCCCCCCCAGAGTGGCTGGGGGGGACCCAGCCAGATGGGCGGAGTACAAATAATAAATTATTATTATTATTACTACTGCCACTCATTTAGATTTATTTCTCTTCCCCCTCCCCTTCAAGCAAAAAGTTGTAAAAGGTGAGCAGGCAGTAGGAACAAAGGAGCTTCAGGAAGAAGTAGCCAAACAGGTAAGGTTGCACACTCTACTGTTTTTTTAAAATAGTTTCCTATCCCATGCAGTAACGAAGAGCACTGGCAACCAGCAAACACACATGGTTCACTTAGGCACAGAAAAGTGATAAAATGGAGCAAGATTTGCTGGCAGCTTTAGTCTGTGTTTACTGAGGCTTTATTCACAGCCTAATAGCCTTGTAAAACAGAGGCAGTGAAAGGTGTGGCTTGGGACAGGTGGAGAGAGCTCTAAGGGTCACAAAGTCCTAGAGGGCCACATTTCCTTGAGGTTTCCTCCAGAAAGAGTGATGTTCCACTTAGAAATGACGACTAGTATAAGCATCAAGCATGGGTTGCACTAGCTGAAAATCACTTTCTGCAAAGCAATGCTGTTTAATTTGGTTTGTGTTTTCCTTACACTGGGGGGGATGGGACGCCATCTTGCACTAGGCCTGGAAACAGGAGTACTTGTATCATGAGGGCAGAGATGGCATAGTGGCAAAACAAAAACCAGCTTTATAGGAAAGTTAAGGAGGCAGCCTGCGTTACTTGTGATGAGGGATGCAATAAGGCTGACAGGACAATGCACTCTACAGAGCAGCATGTTGGCTGCAGGTCCCAACTACTGTAACTTGCAGTGTTTCAGGACTCTTGCCTTGCAGACTTCAACCTGCTTCCTGTTTGTGCAAGAGTGCAATATTTTACCGCTCATTTCTCTTTCTAGGATAACTACGTGCAGCAGCTGAAGGCTCAGAATGCTGAGAAGAAGCAGGTTGATGCTGCAGTCTCAAAATTAGCAGAACTACAGAAGCAGCTCAACTTGGCGGAGGGAAGAGCGAAAAAGAGAAAGTGAGTTTTCAGGCAGGCAGCATCTCTTGCCCAGACACTTGGCTCGTTGTATTTCAGCAATGGGAGAGTTTCTCACTTTTTCACAACATTAAATTATTTTGCTGTAGCCCCTTTATGAAAAATTCAGAACCTTTGAAATGTCGATTATATGGTGAGAAATAAGTATTTTATTGGTTAAATACATACTGTACCTATAAATACAAAAGCTGTTATTGGACTCATACATACATGCTTTTTCTCGCTCATTTTTCTCCACAAGTGAAGTGGTGGGTGGTGATGTTAAGGACAAGCCTGGTTGGCAGAGGCAGTTTCCTCCAAGATGGCTTTCCTCTGGAATATATAGCCTGGCACAGTCTAGTTGCATGATCACCTTTTATATTTCAGTTCAGCAAGGCTGGCTCACTAAACCAGAGTAGAAATAAGCAATCTGAGTCCCCCGCAAGGTAATGTTGCAGAGTTAGTCTATGGAACAGCCCCGGCCTACCAGGCGATGGTAATGTTTACTCTGTTGTATAGGAAAGTGCTTGACTCTTTTTTAGCATGTTGTTTAAAGTCATAGATGCTAAAGCTGAGAGCAGTGAAGTTTTGCTCTGTTTGGTCCATGGCAAGTGAGTCATCAGTACAGGAAGGAAGTTCTCCAGATCCATTAAGTCTTTAGGCTCACCATACGCTGGATAAGTGCTGCTCTTGTTGCTTCCACCTCTGCAGTCAAGCGCTCTATTTCTTTCTGGAGGTGCTCATTGTGGGCCATCAGCTCGGCCACTCTGCGCTCATTCTCCTGCTCCCGCTCTCTGCCCCGCTGCCTCTTGCCTCCGTGGGGCTGTCCACCATGCTTCCTCTTCCGGCTAGTAGACACCCCCTCATCATCATCTGTCCCAGTCTGCACTGGGGAACTGTGGCTGGAGTCTGACTCGGCAGGTCCCGCAGGCTCCTCAGCTAGCAGTTCCAGGAGTTGAGCTGTGAGATCAGGGTCCAGCTCACAGTTTCCAACTGCTTCACTTCCACTGGGCTCCAAGGGATTGGAAGCATCCAGGTTCCACAGCAGGGCAGTACTGTCAACACCATCAAACTCCTTCTGTAGGAAAATGGAAAGATGGTGAGAGCTACTATTTGCCTTCACCTCCTAAAGCCAGAGTGATCCCTAGCCTACAAAGACCAGGGTTCCTGGTCCATCTTCACTGGGGCAGCCTTGGACTTGTTGCTGCCTCACAAGGTTGTTATGATTAAAAAGTGGGGAAAGTCCCCTGAGCTCCTTGGAAGAAAGCATGAGAGATACAAATGGGATTAGGTATTCATGCAACCAAATATGCACATTTATTTGCTTTACTTTTGTCTACAGAAAGCAGTTTCTAAGCTATAATAGAAACTACAGTGCACACCTAAGAGCACAGAAAGAGGTATGTATTATCTAGGGAAGCCAGTCTATAGGCAACCCCCCCCCCAAAAAAAAAACCTCACCAATGGGCATGTGAAAGGTGAATGACACAGCATAAAAGATAAGGCTTGACAGCCCATCTGTGTCATGTGGAGTAGTTGGTATTAGACACCCCCACCTCATCAATTCCTGAAATATCTACCTCTTCTGCATGACAGGATTTGCTCCAATGTTTCTCTACCATCATTATGAATAGGCTGTAGTGAAAACTATATAGCATGTTAAGATTATCAAATTTCTGCATAGCATAAGTGGTAAAACAGATGCTTGCCAGGTTCCCCAAATTTAAAGGTACCACACTAATTTTGTTTTTTCATGGGGTTTTTTTAAATGGTTTGGGAGGACAAGTGAAGCAAAATGTGATGCAGAGCCAATGGAAGTAGAATTAGAAAAATCTACCCACCTCTGGGATGCTGTACACATGAGACATACAAGATGCTAGGAAAGTTGCTTTCCTCCGTTTTCTCACCTGCTCCTGTCCCCCCCCTCCTGGGGGGTCTGTCCTGCTGGTTGCATCCAAGGAGAGCACCTCCTGCAAGTCCTCATACCAGGCCTCCAGCTCCCACGGGGGCACTGGGGTGCTCACAGTGAAGGGCGGTGATTCTGCCATCATGGTTCAGGTACAGCCAGCACTGTCTGAAAGAAAGGAGGATGGGGTGTGTGTCAGGAGACCCGGGCTAGAAATACAAATTCAAAAGTGCACAGGGAGGATGGATGGGTGTGCAGAGCCCCCAGGAAAACACAAGGAGCCCTGGATTTCATTACAAGGAGACCCCTATCCATTTGTTACAAAAAAAGAAAAGAAAAGAAAAGAGCCGTGAAACTCTGCTTGTCATTGCTTTTTTATCCCACCATTCCTTGTAAGCCACCTTGAGCTCCCTTGAGGTTCTCCCCCTGCCTCCCATTTTATCCAGGGATACCTTTTATCCCTGTGAATTAAGTCAGGCTGAGAGTGACTGGCCCAAGTAAGCTTCATGGCTGAATGGGGATTTGAGCCAGGGTCTCCCTGCTCCTTGACAATGAATGCCAGATAAAAAAGGGTCTATGCTATAGAAATGACTGGGCAGAGCATCTCCCCCATCCACTTTCTGCCATTCAAACAGCACTAGCTTTCACATGGGAACAGGAAGCAAGAGGTGTGCCTCATTCTACCAGAAAGACAGCCTCCTATTCTGCACTGACAAGGAGGATGGCTTGGCACCATTCTGTGGCCTAACCTCACTGGGAGAGCTCTTAGAAAAAAAATCTTATGCAAGCACAGCACAATTAAAGGATTACAGACCACCAAGAATGCTGTGATGGACCGTTACTACAGGATGGCTACTTTTGGTTCAGACCTTTTACTAATAGAGCTGAAAGAGCACAAAAGGTGTCACCAATTTAGCAATGATGTTGCTATTAGCTGTTTGGAAGCTATTTCATATTGAGTGTTGATTGGGAATTCTAAGAAACCAAAAAAATAGTGCAGTTTTGAAAGGTTCAGTCTCATTTTGATTCCAAATGGTGTCCAAATGTATTCAAACACAGAATACCTTTCTCCTTTATCTCTGGAACCACCATGCAGAAATTCGGTGATGATATCTCAGGTGGTGTTTAAATGCATCATAACCATAAAAACCACTTTCCAAAAATATAGATGGGCTCAGGAGAGACACTGGAAGCTCAGCCATCTTAAAACACAACTTACTGACTTGACAAATAACTCCCTGAAGTACTCAGACCCATTTGAATTCAATAAATGTTGCTATTGGCTCAGTAATACTCCATTGTCTCTCAAAACAGACAGATGCCAACCAACAGTCTTGATATGCACGTGAAGGCAATGAAGCTTGTAGCCTACAATTACGATGTGGCTACCCTCCTATGGTGGGGAACATGTAGTCCTCCATATGCAGCTCCCATTGTCGTTGAACATCACTAGGCTAGCTGTGGTTACTAGGAGCCCAATAACATCTGAACAGCCACAGGTTCCCCTTTTCTGCTATATGTACTTAAGAGGAAAACTCACTCAACAGTGGGACTTGCTTCTGAGCAAATATCACACTGTAGAAGTACACCATCCTTGGTGTGTCCCTGAAGACTTCCACTGCCACATGTGCCTTACAGGGTTTATTAAGTTACTTTCCTGATTCAAAGGAATTTTTTAAAACTAGTTTAGGAAACTGGTGTTTCTCTGCATGGCTGGCTACAGTGTGCACATCTCATATTCATGACCTTTCCTAGAGGCATAAGGTATCCTGCCCAGGGAGACCAGCACAGATGTTAACATCTCAGTACCTTTCACACTGGAAATCTCTCATGCTGGAAATAAGAGCTGAGTCACTGTCACAAGACAGTCTGTGAGTGCCAAGCCAAGCATTCCTGCAGCCTCAGATGTTAAGCATTTCCTTTCTTTGTGGCCTTGGGGCAGGCTGGAACATGCCTTGAGTAGAAGTACCATTCTTCAGTTGCATTACTCTCTGACTTGGTGATTATAACACAGACTAGTCTAGAGGAAGGCAAGGGGGCACGTGGCTCTTCAGTTGCTGCTGAACTACAACTCCCATCATACCTTACTATTGGCCATGCTGGCTGGGGCTGATGGCAGGTAAAGAGTCCATCATCACCTGGTGGTGAGGGAGCCCCTTGCCTGCTAGAGGGCAAGGCATGGATAACCTGCTGAGCAATGGAAGTCATACAAATTCTTTTCTAGAAGCATGATGCACAGTTGCTTATTTATTTATTTATATTTGTGTCAGCTGCTTTTCTCCAGGAGACACAGCAGAAAACAGAAATGGTTTATCCCTTGCTCTGAGAGATAATCATAGAATCACAAGATAACGCTGATTAGGGTTCTATTTTACAGATTTGTCCCAGTGGAGGTAAAGCCTTGTTTTAAAGTAATACCTAACAAGACATTGTAAGGAATACTGTCTATATTAAGAGGCAGTCCAGACACAGGTTCCAGGGCTATGGCCTGAAGTACAGCAACTGAAACTAAGCAAGGTGGAACCTAATTGATGCACAGATAGAATAATTCCCAAGACACAGCTAAATGCAACCTTGAGTTCCATCAAGGGAGAAAGTACCCTGCAAATATAGGGTTGTATCCAAAATCATGTGAGCGGACTCCTGCTCACAGAACTTCCTCTCCTTCAGCCACCCCCCTCTCAAAACAAAACAAAAAACATTGCTCTGGTTCCCCCCTAAATCTTAAACTAGGATTTTATGGTTTCACTTATGGTAGACCTGGGATGGCCAGAGCTGCATTCACATGAACAAAGGCCAGCCAACTCTGAATGTTCCTGCAATGGTTAAATAGGAACAAGTTACTTACCGGTACTTGCATTGTTAGTTCCATGCACCCCATTCTCCCAATGCCCATTACATCCCACTGCATTTCTCTGCTTGGCTAAGCAGTACCTTTTTGCATCAATGCAGTTGCAGTCAGATACTGTGTCTGTCATAGAAACTGACAGGCTGTGACACAAACGCAATGAATGTTAACTCCGGAGGTTCAGCCCTACTTGAGTTCAACAGTCCTTACATCCAAGCAAAACAGGACAGCAGCCCCTTCATCCAAAGTCCAACATCTGTTGTCTAAACACACGGACTGCCTGAGTGCCGTACACCTCACTCTATGAAGTCTAAGTGCCTTTTTTGATTCATTGCAGAAATCAGAATAAATTATTCTTACCAGTTTTCAAGTGTGATGGTGTATTAGGATGCGATTTTTCATTCGAAGCTGTGGGAAAAAGAGGAGAGACTTATATTTTGACTACTGATGTCACCGCATAATGATCTGACCTTGTTCCATTTCCACTGCAGAGGTAGCAGAGAGAAATATACCCAGGCAACACCTATCACTTTAAGCTATGCAGCAAGGTGGAATGGCACTGTGGCACAGCCCTCTTTCAGATTGTTTCCATCAGTTCTTAAGATACTGTACTGTGCTTTGCTTCTATTTTCGAAGGGAGTGCCCATTGCTCTCACATGCTTGGAAACTATCTCCTTCCTTCTTCCAACCCCAGAGGCAAAATAAATTCAAGAAGTGATGCACTGCATTGATTACTTTCAATAAAGTAGTGTACCTAAGGGTCTCTGAAGTCTCGGTGCTCTGAAATAACAGAACCTGGCAGAATTAGAGACTGTCAAATGCAGATAACCCATGACTTTCCCCTTGTAATGGTTGTGTTATTGGCTGCGGCTGATACTGTGACGTTCTATGCTCAGGCCCTTTTCAACACACAAAATTGAGGCTTTTAGATTTATCACTCCCTGTGCATCCATTGTGCAGCTGGGGAACTATGAGAGAGAAATGTATTATGCTAGTATCCCACCCTTCCAAAAACCTGGCACAGCATACAATTATTTCCATTGAGCTTTCTTTGCACAATAGGTGGGGCTGAGATAGTGACTGGCCAAAGGTCACCAAATGAACTTAAGAGATGAGCAGAGGTTTTGACACAGGTCCAACTGTATGGCACTGCTCAAGACCTTGGACGATCCAGGATATGGCCTCACAATTTTTTTAAACCTGTGATTTGTATAGAGACTACCTTTTGACAAAATGCAAAGGTCCTGAAATTAAGCTGCCTGAAATACTGTTTTAAGAAAATTGTCAGAAGGCCGCTTATCTCTCTCTGTACAGAGACTTTACCCCCTATTTCTTCTGCAAGGGTCCACTAGACAGATCAAAGGACACCCTGCACTGCCCTGAGCTGAAGAGCAAGGCAGCAACAGTGACATGAACCCCATAGGAATGCAGCATGCACCAGGGATGCACCACAGGTTTTCATCAGCCCTGAGTGATGCAACAAACCAGAAGAGTTGGGGATCGAGGAACTGTTATGCAGCCTGTTGGGGGAGAAAAGGATCCCCAAGGAGCCATGCAAACAGGCATTTCAAGTCATCCGCATGCCCCAGCAGGCAGCTTTGCAGTCTTTTACAGGGGCTACTGCTTGCATAAATGAGAACTGCGGCATCCTGCTTCCCTCTCCTCTGAGGCACCCCTAAATTCTAACAGAAGGCAGGTTTTGTTTTCTAAACCCACAGAACTGCTTGCAGTGAAAAAGGCTGCGCTCCAACATCTCTTGGCAGAAACCAACAGTACGTACAGCTGTCTGAAAGGATGTAGCCTCAAGAGTGGGCAGAGAGCCCATAATTCCAAGCTATTCTAGCACACAAAAGAAGACCAATAAGTGTTTCCCTCTCCATGTTGGAAGTGAAGCAAACTAGGAAAATTTAGGGGGTTTATCCACCACCCAGTACAGCAGCTATCTCCCTTCCATTAGCTCAGCAGATACACACTGAAATATATGAATGCCAGCAAAAGGCAATGAAAAAACGGTTCCCATCCCAGCAGAATTTTTAAAATAAAAAAGCTGTGCCCACGTTCACTGAATTCATTGCTAAACTTGCAATTCCCTCAGTTGTATTTGGATTTTTGCTTAATGGGTTTTTAATGGAGGCTTTTTGCTCTCTTTGTGTGGAGAGCAGGGTTGGGGAGAAGGCAAAGGCTTAATGGTCGGGTCGGTTTTAGGGACACCCAGTTAAAAGCAGAGTGCCTCCTACCTGCGTGTTTAGGGGACAGGGGAAGCCACGCGGACTGGGGGCTCAAACTCTGAATGAAGTCTGGGCGGGGGCTATTTCCCCCTTTCGCTTCCCAGTTCTAGAAGCGCCTTAGCAACGCGGAGACCCCCTCCTCAAAAAACCAAGCATATCTTTACTTGCGAAGCAGGGAGAAAGAATGGAAGCAAGCCGAAGATCCCCCTCCCCGTTTTGAACCCCCCCCCCGAGGACCCAGGCGCCCCTCGCACCTTCCTCCGCGGCCCCTTCTCTCCCGCGATCCGGTCCCCCAGCTGCTGGCTTCGGCTCATCCTCCCCTCGCGGCTCATTCTCTTCCTCGCTGCGCGGCTGCCGGCTTCCAACTGCCAAGCGCGTCCTCGGCTCAGGCTGGTCCTTCGAGCGCGGCCCCGCCCACCGCCCCCGCATGACGCAACCCTTGCGCCACCCGCGGCCAATCGGCGACGCCGGGCCCTGCCTCGGGCCGAGCGCGCCCGCCCAACCGCCGCCGCCCTTCCGCCGCGCCCCGCCTCCCCAAGGGCAGGTGGAGACTGCCGCGTCGCCCCCGGAAGTGACTCCTCCCTCCCGTCAGGGTCACGAGTCTGAAGGAGGTGAGTCATGCGGGGAGGGTGATGCAACGTCCTGGTAACCGGCGGACGAGGCCGAGGCCCGAGCCGCGACCTTGGGCCTCTCACACCGGGCGCGCCTGGTTCCCTCACCCCGCCCGGCCACCCGCGAACTGCCAGAGCGCCCTCAGAAGGGACTAGGCCCAGCTACGTCGAGGAGGCCGGGCGGGGGGGGGGGAAGGGCCGGTGGGAAAGCCTCGTGACGTCACGCCCCGCCCTCCGCTCCGTTAAAGGGCCAGGCCTCCCCGGGGAAGGGAGCGGGAGCGCACTGGCCCGTCTGCGGCCTTCCAGGCGGAGCGAGTCACGAGGGACAGCGGCAACGACGACAAAGCGCTTAGCAAAAAAATTCGCTGCTCGATCAGAGAAGTCTGTTCACCGCGTCAGCTTTATGTAATAAATGCATATGTGTATGTGAATAAAACAACGGTTCTGGAATGGGGGGGGGGGGACCACATTTCTTTGTTTTTAAGGTGGTCACAGCAGGCGGCCATCTCAATGGGCATCTTCCTCCTGTGTGAGAAAGGAGGAGGAATACCTTTTAAGGAGCTGAATTCCGCCCGTGTACTTATAGTTCTATTAAAAATAAGAATCAACAATTTTAAAAAAAAAATATTACATGCAAAGATCTCAGGGCGGTTCATGGTATAAAAATACAGAATAAAACCACAAAGTGCATAATAAGAACAAACCAATACCCCTACACACATTTAAAAAGACCTGTTAAAACAGCCCAAGGCTTGGTTGAAAAAGAACGTTTTTGCCTGTGGACCAACTTTTTGTCGTTCATATGTTTTTTCTTTACAAATTAATTTAGTTAAATAATGCATTGTTGCATTCCAAAAAATAAATTTCTAAACATGCCTCCAGGAGGAGGAATCTCTTAAGTGCAGCCCAGTTCTAACAGTTTGATTTACTTCCATGTAATGTGTTTTAAGATTTCAAATGACAAATTGTCAGACTGCTTATGAGCATGTGCACACCACATTAAGAGTATCCCATCCTGGTTACAGAGGTGGTGATGGTCTGGAAAGAGAAACATAAAACAGGAACATTTAGCAACTGCCTCACTTCTCCCCCCCCCCCAAAAAAAATGGGTTCAGGATAAAGAGTTCCTCCATAATTGGTCCTGGTGTGACAGTTAAGGCTACTTAACATAAGTAGCTGTCAGACTTGCTATTTTAAGTCATACAATAAACTCCCACTGCTTTCAGTACCCATGCTTACTATTTTACTTAAAAATTGGCTGAAACAATATACCAGATGTCAATCCTAAATCTTTTATAAGGGTTTCATCAAAATGAATGTAATTTTCAAGCAAAACACCAAAATGGGAGTGCTACTTGGATTTCTTAAACAGGACTGAACATTTAAATAAGAGGAGTTAGAATTGCTTTTGAAGGTCACCTTCAGTAGACATGCAATGTTGATATTGTTGATCTCTCAGTTGTATTTTATGCAGTTCCTGAGCTTTCATGACCAGTTACTGCTGTTGTCAAATGTTCTGTCTTCAATGAATTCTTTGTTCATCTACTTGTCTGCCACGGAACACCTCTGTGTCTTCCCTGAAACTCCTGCATGTTGTGGAAGATTCTGGGGCCACTCTAGTCTGCATACTCTGTGTGCAGTATGTGCTAGCCAGGCTTGGTGAGCTAGGCCCATGCAAACTAAGAGTACACAGTCAAACATGCCCAATGCAACTTTGCAGAGGACGATTGGTTGTGGGTAAACGGGCAGGCAAAACTGACTTGGAAGTAGCCTTGCCTTCCATTACCGATCTCACTGAGGACTCCACATAAACTACACAAACAGTGTTCTGCTGAACATAATTTGACAACCCCTGCTCTGTGTCATTTAAAACCTACACAGATTTAAACCAGAGTCAAATTCAAAGCCAGATTCAAATACTGGAGGTATGTGTGCCAAACTGGGCCTTTGACCTGGGTGAAATAACGCCTAGTTTTTCCCCTGGCTAATGGTTTAATAACATAAAGCATCCTTTAGTCTACTATAGTCTACTAATAATTGCCCCCACCTTTTCCAGCTCCATTGTTCTGCTTGGATTCCATTGGGAGCAGGTCCATTGAAATGAGATGCAGCAATTTGTGACTTCATTATGGCAGATCTCTGGGTCACTCAAACTAGCTGTGTCTGCTGTAGTGAACCATCCATATATTTGACTCAAATAAGTCTTGAATGTGGGAGTTGCACGGGAGTCCTTCATGCAAAGTAGATTCAACTCCAACATGAGACTTGTTCTGATTAGGATCACACTGGGAGTTTGTGGCAGGATGGGGACTGGACATAGGTGATTTATTGGGCCTCATTAAAGTGATTTCCTGCTATACCACCAAACATGACTCAGATGTTGCCAGCTTGGGGCCCCTGAACCATAACTGCAGGTTTCTCTCCATTTACTATGCCAACTGTTCCTCTTCAGTACTTTAATATTTAATACCCAACAGGGTCATGTGTGTACCAACCTGTACCAGCCTTTCATCACCTCTGCCATGTAAACCAGCTTGTTCCTTACTTTTCTAAGCTAACCATACCATGTTTATAGTCATAAGCACTACCACACACAAGGATCACTGACACAAGGAGTGCCAAGGACCATTAATTTACAGGGACAGGGAACCTGTGGCACTCCTAGGTTTTTGGACTCCAGCTCACATCACCCCTGACCATTAGCCTCATTGCCTGGAGTTCAACAACATCTAAGGGTCACAATTTCCCCACCCCTGGTTTAGCACAACCTTCCCCAATCTGGTGCTTTCTGGATTATTATTTTTTATTACAACTTAAACCATTGGTCAGGATGAAGGGATCTGTAGTCAAAAACACCTGGGGAAGCTTGCTATAAAGTGTAGCTAATCCTAGTGGACAGGTCTATGAACTGTTACTGGTCACAACAGCTAAATGGAGCTTGCCACATTGAGAGGCAGGGCACCTCTTGCTGCTGGGGCCAAGCAGCTGAGTATGACAGAAACCGATGGACCTTTGCTTTGACCCAGCAAGGCAATTCCGATGTTTCTTAACATGAACTGTGAGTTCAGCTTTCTGTTGGCAAGAGTGTTCAAGTAAGCTGACAGTCTGTGCATGGAGGCAACATTCTCTCCCCCCCACCACATAGTTGCATACTTCAAGCGAGTACACTTAATATCCCAAGACTTAGGTATTAAAGCCTCCCTTCAAAGTTGCTGCCACTTCTTGCATTGTGATATGGACAAACTTAGTTCTCTGGTCTCTCACGGGCAATCCCTTGACCTGCTGTGTCTTGACAGTATACATCGTAGGTGTAACTTGAAAGCACACAGTCTCATTGTAATGCTCTGCACAACTCTCTACGAAGTCAACACTTTGCCAACACTTTGTTGACTTCTTATCCGAGTGTGCGTGTGACGCAGAGAAGAATAGGGGTGTGGGTGTGAAGAAGTGTGCATGCACACGAAAGCTCATACCAAGAACTAACTTAGTTGGTCTTTAAGGTGCTACTGGAACGAATTTTTTTTTTGTTGTTGTTTTGACTATGGCAGACCAACACGGCTACCTATCTGTAACTGGTGTGAAACAGTAATTGAATCAAAGTTTGCCTACTTGGAAGGGATCCAGAGGGTCATCTAGTCCACCCCCCTGCAATGCAGGCATCTCAACACACGCTCCCCTATCCAATTAGAAGCCATGCCGGACTCTGCTTAGCAGTTTTTTAATTGCTGCACCACCAGTCCTACTCGAACAGTGTGCCCCTTCCTCGGTACAATGCCGGGGCGGGGAGACGAGGAAATACGCGACCCCGAGGTTCCTACTCTGAACAAAAACCCACCCGCCCCACTTTGCAGCCCCTGGGTGGCTCAGCCGGGGCGCCACGGAGGGCAGCTTGATTTCCAGCGCTCCTTAAGAGAAGAGAGGGACGGCGCGGTATTAAAACGGCACGCCACAGGGATCCTGCAGCGCCGCTCCCGCTCCCGCGCCGGGACTTCGACTCAGCCCCGGAACCCCGGGCCGCGTTTTACCGCGAGCCCCGTGCGCCAAGCGCAGCTCGTGCGCCCTGAGCGCGCAGCGGAGGAAGACGGGAGCGGAATTCCCAGGGCTGCTCCCCGCCCCCACCCCGGCCCCCAGTGCGCATGCCAGGGAGGAAGCTCCTTGCTCAACCCCCTCCTCTTCCTGGCACCGAGTCCGGGGGGAGGGAGCGAGCGAGACAGGCGCTGGGGGTGGGTGGGGGCGGAGAGCACCGCGAGCCCCTGCAGCCTGACCCCCCACCCACCCAGCACCCGCCGCGGCGGGGGGCGCCACCCGCAGCCCCCGGGAGGGCGGGGGACAAGTTGGAGCCTGCAGCAGCAGCAGCAGCAGCTGGGGAAGGGGCATCATGAACCGAGGTAAGTGCCAAGGGGGCCCCGGGCACTCTCGGCAGCAGGCGCGCCGGGTGGTGCACTTGGCACGGGCACGGGGACCGCCAGCGCCAGGAGGCGAGCCCGTGGCCCACCCTCGCCCACCCCGCCAGCTCCTCTTGACAGTTCAAACTTCTGCCGGAGTTAGGGAAGCTTCGCCTTCAGAGCGGGGCGGTGGGGGCAGAGAAAAGGCGGCTTGGAGGGCAGCTCTCCCTGCTGCAGGGAAGGGGGAGAAAGAAGCCGGGAATGAAATCTCGGGCGGCGATTCCAGCAGGCACTTTCCCACCCACCCAAAATCCGGATGCACGCACGAACTGCTAAGGTCGGAAAGGGGTTGGCTGCCCTCTGCCTCCCTGGAGGTGGAGGCGGTGTCCAGGCCTCACTCTGCCCAATTCAGCTGCTGCTGCTGCTGTGGTGGAGGAAAGAGTAGGGCCAACACCATTAGAAGCGCCGCCCCTACTTTTGATCCCCCCCTCCCCACTTTCCAGACACCCAACAGCAGGTGGCAAGTTCTTTTGGATAGGAAGGATGACCAACCACAACTATAATTTCCTACAAAAGGGCTCACACAGCAACAGGAACTGGGTCTTTGCACATTTCCCATTCTTGTGTTGATAAATTTCAGGTCTTGTTGAATGGGGGTGTGGTGGTAAGGAAAGAGCTTCTCCTCCAATGCGAATCTGCCCCTACTCATACACACTGAGCTGAGTACAAGTGGGATTTCAGAGGTATTAAGTGCACAAAAAGGGGACTGCTCAGGAGACTGCAGCTTCCTGAATAATTCAGACTGAAATAAGAGGTGAATATGTTTTCTTGTGGTCACTGTGGCAAGTCCGAGGCAGAGTAGGACGTGGGACCTCTCCAAGCCTAGGGTCTTTTGCTCCAAATCACACAACTGCCCTTGGCTGCTCACCAGTTCAAGGTGGACTGCTGCCAATATTTTTACAAGTTCTGTCATGTTGTTGTCCTGCTTGTTCTTCATCTAACAGGGAAACTTCTAGGTAGCCAGGGCACGGAAAATGTCCAAATGGGACATTTGGATAGCAGTTGGTTCTTGCCGAAGGGGACTGGCTTGCATGGATCCAGGCAGTGGCAATTAATAGCAAAGGCTTATTGTCTCTAGTTTATGCTTCTTCATTCCTCAAGGTATCTCAGGGCTTTAGGTTTGAAGTGTATGCTAGTACCACAAAAGAGCTGTGTTTGAGTCTTCTCTGTTTCTGGTCTGTGTCGTGGTTTTGGCCAAATTCTAGATGTGCATTTGTTGAAAATGGTGAAAACAGAATATCCAACACCTTGCAGAATATAATCAGACCTGGCCTTGTGTTTCAATAATCAGAATACCAGCAATACAATACATGAGATGCCTACCCTTTTCTCCACATGCCATTGAACTGAAAATACATGCCATTTTAGAAGAGCCAGATCACATAGCTAGACAATGAAGCATATCAAACAGCCAGGGTTACCCTGTGCCAGTAGCATAATAATCACTTTCCCATTCTCTCGCCACGGGTCAGAATAGGCTTCTGCTGTGAGGCCCTTACATGATTTTTATACATTCCACCTCTAGATCCCCAAGGAGCGGAACCAAGAGAGTCTAAGCATTTTCCAGTGCACTGTCATTTGCGGATGATCTGGCTGTTTCTTCCCAACAGTTCCTCCCACAGCAAGATTTCCTGGGTGCAGAATGCAGGTTTCCCTCTATGCTGCACCTAGTCTCAACGGCAGCTACAAATACTGTTGGCATCTGTCCGTCTCGAAAGACAAATCCTGCTTAATTAAAGAAGGAGGGTGTTTTGCTATCATTCCAGTTTTCCCTCTTTCCCTCTTTGGTGTTTTTGAGATAAAAATTCACTCCCTGCTTTCTCAGAAGTTGCAAGGTAAATACCATACAACTCTCTGAAAGGGAGAAATGTTTCACCTCTCCTACTGTTTCAACTTTCTAGGATGATTCCTCAGTTGGGCTAGCTAGCATTCTACCTTCTCCCCTCCACTAGCCTTCCCATAACTAGTTGGCTTGAGATAGGAGGTTTAATTTTTATAGTGGCTTAACCCCACCCACATCTGGCTCTACCAGTGAGTGGCAGGAGATGGAACCAGTTGTTGGCATGCTACTATTAACCCCTTCTAGTATGTTTTTCCTGGGTTTCTGAGTTTGACATGTTCAGATGGAGCTGTTCGAGGTGACTATGGTTGTCAGCTTTTAAACTCATCCATGGTTGCTCTGCTCTTTCTTCTGATTTCTACATATCAAGCAGCTTTTAAAGGCACTAAAACAGGCAATGCTGTTGTTGGTTTTCCTGTTGGCAACCCTAATGTTGATTTCTATTTGCCATTAGGGTTTTAAGACTGCTCTGAGGTGGTATTTGACCTGTTGTGCAGCCTACTCTCTAATCCAGAGCTGTCTTAATGGGCTTAGATTTCCCAGTTTCAAAATAACAATTTTCCTGACTGTCTGGGGTGTGTAAGAATTGCCTCCAGGGAACCAGTCAGAGAAGCTTTATGAAAGCGGGTGAAGATAGTCTGTAAACTGTAGTACAAGTTTGTGTGAGCAGATGGGCTAGTAACCTGCAGGCATTTTGTGGGGCACTAACTGTTTTGAACTGACTTGTAAGGCTGCTGTCCTCTTACGCTCTCTGACCTTTTGTACCTGAACACCAGCTGTATGACATCTGCGCATCTCTGCAGAAAAACTTGTCCCATTGCGGACTTTAGCACCCATTCAGGTAGCCACTCTTTTCCTTTACTGAGAGTTGAAAATCAACAGCTGAAGCTTCTTGGTGTGAGGCTGCAGTATGGGCTAAAGCTTCACCTGAAGGAGTGTCTCCACCCCCATTGTTCTGCCCGGACACTGAGGTCCAGCACCGAGGGCCTTCTGGTGGTTCCCGCCCTGCAAGAAGCCAAGTTACAGGGAACCAGGCAGAGGGTCTTCTCGATAGTGGAACGCCCTCCCACCAGATGTCAAAGAGAACAACAACTACCAGACTTTTAGAAGACATCTGAAGGCAGCCCTGTTTAGGGAAGCTTTTAATGTTTGATGGACTATTGTATTTTAATATTTTGTTGGAAGCCGCCCAGAGTGGCTGGGGAAACCCAGCCAGATGGGTGGGGTATAAATAATAGATTATTACTATTATTATTATTATTCACCTGGTAATTTTCTGCTACATTGCAGAATATCCTGCAGCACAGCAGGGATAAAAACATAGGATCAGCTCTGTTGGTATTCAGAGGCAATCTGCCTCCGATGGTGGAGCAAGAACCTAGCTAGCATGGCTAATAGCTGGTGATAGTCTCTTCCATGATTTTGTTTGCTCCTCTTTTAAAAGCCCTCCAACTTGATGGCCATCACAACACCTTTTTCAGTCCCACAAGGTGGGACTAAGTCTATAGCTTAACTTTGTGCATAATTTGACTGAGCATGGGGAACCTCCAACCTGGAGACCAAATAAGACACTCCTGGTCTTCAGGACTCTCCCAAGCCATGCCCCTCACCAGTGTAGCTTCATGCTTGCCTTGAGTACTTTCGCCAGGCTGGAAGGTATCTTAGCTGCGGTAATGCTTGCCTGGATGGAAGATGGAGATATGCCTCTGTGTGGATGTGCTACAGCAGCGATGGGGAACCTGGCGCCCTCAAGATGATGCTGTACCCCAACCATTGTATGTATCCATGACCATTGGCCATGTTGGGTGGGGCTGATGGGAGTTGAAGTCCAGCAACATCTGGAGAGCCACAGCATCCCTATCCCTGGTGCATAGAAAACTTTGGGGTTTGTCTGGAATGTAGTTTGCTGCACAAAAGTAAGAATTGCCTTGATTGCTCTGCCCATGTTTGCTTCTGGCCCCACTCACTTTTTGCCTCTGCCCTCTCCTGCCACTGACAAGCAGCCCCTGGAAGGTTGCTCATGAAGGAATGTGGCCCTTGTGTTGAAAAAGTTGGCTCACCAATGTAGTAAAGATAGTCTTACAGATCAGTAGGCACGACTCCTGCCTTTTAGTTACCCCCTTTCTGGAAATGTTGACCTGGTGCCGTAGAATAAGGTGGGGGAAGCTCTGAGGTGGCAGGTGACATTATGAATGCTCCCCTCCATAAACAGCTCCCTGCAAGCAGAAAGCTAGCACGGCAGCTGGGCTAAATGTGCCAACTTTTAACTTGCAAAGACATGTTTATATTGGGGAACGTTATTATCTCATTCTGCTGAATGTGTAGACCAAGGCTTTTGCCTGGAGAGAGGGATGGATGTCAGGTGGACAAAGATGGTTCTCCACATGGGTTCTCCAGGGTTTTACATGGCTTCCCTTCCCTTTATACCCTTTCAACCAGTCTCTTGTACTTGCAGTCAGAGTGGGAAGAGGGTGTCCACATTCTCCCATTCTTTACAAGGTGGGTGAAGTTGAAATCCTAACCCACCGTAGCAACTGGGATTTCAAAACCAGGGGTGGGTGGGCTGTTGTTGTCTTAACTCCAGGATGATTAGCAATGAGTTGACCAGGATGTGATCGGGTGCGTTATGTTTTACAGGTGAAGTCTTTGCTTGACTACCTTCTGCAGCACAAAATAATTAAGTGTGCCTCAACTCTGAGCTTAATGAGGGGTTTTGCTGACCTGACAAGGGCCCTAGTGAAATAGGCAGGCCTTGAGCATTGTCTTTAGCAAATACCTTTGTCCCATACGGTCCCTGTCGTGGGGAATCTCCTCTGTCTCTCCCCCTTAGTGATGGCATAACAATGTCTTCCTTCCATTCCAGGTGTGGGCTAGTGTGGCCGCAGAGTGGGTGTGACCTCGCTGCACTGGACGCCACCCCGACCCCAGAAGAGAGACTGCTGGGCTATGAGTGCCTGAAGGGATCGTGCCCACTCTTAACGCCGCCTGCCGTGAGGTTTGCAGCCATGAGCAGGTAGGAGCCATCGGCAGAGCAGATCTGGGATTAAAGGATCAGCCAGCTGTTTGCCGTTTCACGGCTCCCTCCTGGTGGAGTTTAGTAGGTCAGAGCTGCCCAGGGAGTGTTGGGAGGGGGCAGAGGAAACAGGCAGACAGTGGGGGCTTGGGGAATGCAGTGCTTGACTCCCTGATTCACCTCACACACCCTGCTATCACCTCCTTTCCTCATTCTAAAGGCTGATCTCTGTGTTGAAAAGAATCATGTAGCAGAGTCCCTGTGGGACTGTTTCACTTCAGATGGCAAGTGGTAGTAGGGCAAGTCAAGGGTTTCTTAATGCTCCCCTGTGTTTAAAAACAAAGCAAAAAATGCCCTCCAAACCCTCTGTACAGAGATTGCTCCACATGCAAACTCTAGTGGTACAGCCCTGCAAGCACTCTGCTGTGTGGTTCTGCTGATGGCGTAACTTGGTTCTTTTCTAGAGCTTTTCAAGCTAGCAAAGAATCAGTGTCTATCTGTTTTCTTTTTTCCAAAATGTCCACCAGGGAGGTAGGTGTGTGTGTGTGTGTGTGTGTGTGTGTGTGTGTGTGTTGGGGGGCTTGGGGGTGATTACACAAAATCTGATGCCACATTTTCTAGGGTGGCTGACTGTTCTCCGGAGGCAGCTGAAGTCCCTAGACCAAAGTAAGCTCCATTCTATCAGGTCTTGCCATTTGTGGCCTGTGCAACTAGGCTTCACCATTCCCAGCTTAGGGTTGGCCTGAGATGCTTGCAACTGGGTTACATGCCCTCCCTCCCTCCTTCCTTCCCCACCCCTCTCCAGGCAAGGTGGTTGTGCCTGCCATCTTGGTGACCCTCTGGGTTTTTTCAGGTGCCCAAGTGCTGAGGGAGCACAATGAATGGCGGCGATGATTGCTCTGTTGTGGATCGAGGTGGGCGCCTGGCAGTCACACCTGTGCCCGTGGGCTGGCAGCGCATGGTGGAAGAGGGTGGAGTGCGCTATATCAGGTAAGCCTGGCATTATATCTGGTGATGGGGCAGATGGGGCTCATCCACCTGGGAAGGCAGCCCATCCAGGAGAAGGGAAACTCTGATCCTAAACCTGCACAGCCTTGTGGGATATCTTCAGGAGAAGAAAAGGCTATGGAGCAAACCCTACACAAATCCAGAGTGGAGTCCCTAAGATGGTTGGATGGCGCTTTGTACGCCTCCTTCCTGCAACTCCTGCAGCCAAGCTGGTGCCAAATGTATTGTTCTGCTTTCCTTTGGACCCCATCAGTGAGGCTGAGGGGGGGGGGGTCTTGTCGTCTGGGCAGCCCAGGAGCCCCATACACAGCGTCCAGACTTGCACCCTTTGGTGCTGCTAACGCAACACTTTGACTTCACCCCCGGAGGTGCACTCCGTTGTCTCTGGAGACAGATGTATGCCGATGGTGAGCTTCTTGTTTGTCCCCTTGGTGTACTAGTCCCCTGACACTTACTTTCTTTCTTTCTTTCCTTCTTTCTTTCTTTCTTTCTTTCTTTCTTTCTTTCTTTCTTTCATCGCCTCCCCCATAGTCCCAGCGGCACAAGCCTGGCTTCGTTGGAGCAGACTCGGGCATACCTGCTGGCGGACGGCACATGCAAGTGTGGCCTGGAGTGTCCCCTCAACATGCACAAGGTACAGAACTTGGGAGAGAGAACCTAAACTGTGCTTGCCACCAGCAGTGGACTCTGGCCTGGAGGTTTTCTTTTTTTTTTTTTTTGTAATTATATTTATTGGCAGTTTTTTAATTTAGTTACAATTCAAATAAACAATACAATATAACATATCTTTTAACATAGTCTTCTCAACTTCTTTGGACTCCCTCACATCTCCCGCTCCTGCGTTCCTAGCCAAGAAATTTTTTCCAGCAAATTTATCCCCTTATTTCGATTCTTATTATCTAATTTTCCAATATTATATCTCTAATTTTTGATATCCTTTATTCAGATCTTAAAGAATTAAATATAACTTAAAAATTTTCCAAAAATTTGTCTTTTCTTAAATTTGACTTATCTTCATATATCACTTCCTCTATCTCAATGGTGCCCAATTGTTTATATTCTAGCATCCACCTTAACATTCATATAGTTTACAATATTTTTGTAGATAGATCTTAAATTTCTTCCAGTCTTCTTCCAACGTCTCTTCTCCCAGGTCTCGGATTCTGCCAGTCATTTCAGCCAATTCCATATAGTCTGTCAGTTGCATCTGCCATTCTTCCAGCGTGGGTAAATCTTGGGTTTTCCAGTGCTTAGCGACGAGTATCCTTGCTGCTGTTGTTGCGTACATGAAAAATGTTCGGTCCTTCTTTAACACCTTCTGGCCGACAATACCCAAAAGGAAGGCCTCTGGTTTCTTAGGGAAGGTATACTTAAATACCTTTTTCAGCTCATTATATATCATTTCCCAGAAAGCCTTCACTCTAGGGCAGGTTCACCAGAGGTGAAAGAATGTTCCTTCATTCTCCTTACACTTCCAACATTTGTTGTCAGACAAGTGGTATATTTTTGCAAGTTTGACTGGGGTCATATACCATCTATATATCATTTTCATAACATTTTCTCTCAAAGCATTACATGCAGTGAAATTCAGCCCAGTAGTCCACAACCTCTCCCAGTCCTCAAACATGATGTTATAACCAATATCCTGTGCCCACCTTATCATAGCCGATTTAACCGTTTCATCTTGTGTATTCCATTTTAACAGCAAGTTATACAGGCCTGGAGGTTTTCAACCTTTGCCCAAGTACTGAGAATAACAAAAGAAGAACAAAGGTTGACAGTAGGAATTTTGGAGGATGTGTTACACCAGGCTTCCTCAACCTCAGCCCTCCAGATGTTTTTGAGACTACAATTCCCATCACCCCTGACCACTGGTCCTGCTAGCTAGGGATCATGGGAGTTGTAGGCCAAAAAACACCTGGAGGGCCGAGGTTGAGGAAGCCTGTGTTACACCAAGTCAGCCCATGGACCCAATCTAGCTCAGTGTCCTCTGCACCAATTGGCAGGGGCTCTCCAGCGCTTTCAGAGAAGGGAATGTTGCCAACTTGACCCGGGGATGACAAGGCCTGAACCTCAGACCTTTTGCATGCAAAGCACCTGTTGCACCACTGAGCCATGGCCCTTCTTCTGTTAGTGGCCAGGCCTCATTCCAGAAAATGGGAGAGTTGGTCATTTGCTGGGAACCCTAGACTTGCAAACGGCTACCAGCCCAGCACTACCACCATTACTGCTTTCTGCAAAGTGCCCATTCGGGCCAGAGACGTGGGCTGGGGAGGCACCTCTTTGTGGCAGCTCATTCCACAGCTTTGTAATTTAGCCCCAGAAACTGGATACAGAAAACCAGCCCATCTAGTGCAACATCCTCACAGTGGCCAACCATAAGCCTGTGAGAAGCTCACTAGCAGGACTTGAGTGCAACAGCCCTCTTCCCACTTGCTATTCCCAGCATCCTGGAGGTAGACTGCAGGGGATTAAATATGGAGAGTGTTGTGTGGATGCTGCAATTTTGCACAAGTGCTGAAAAGAATTGCTGGATGTGGCATTCACTTTCCTAAAGATTTCCAGCCTTTTTAAAGGAAGTCTCTAGCCTTTGTTGTTGCGAAGGCACACTTAAACGTATGAGAGCAGAGCCTGGTTGATTCTCAGAAACTGGGAGAAGGGGGGCTGCAGGATAAGATTTCTACTGGTCTAAGGATGGGGCTCCAGTGCCCTATAATTCCTTGCTGCTTCCTATGGGAAGACTAAAGGAGGCAAAACGAGAAAAAAGGCAAATTGGCTTAATCTGCCCAATATCTCAAGGCTGCAGAATACAGCTTGCAGGGAGTACATACAACAGAGAGTTTTCTGCTGTAGAGGTGGATGCTGCCCTGTTTGGCTTGGGCATTCCAGCTCTGTGATCCTCAGGCTAGAAAAAGGTCTGACCCTCTACAGTTCTGCCAAATTCTGCCCTTTAATTTGAAGAGCAGCATGCTAGATCCGTGAGCGGGGACATGTTCACCACACTAAGCACCAGTAGCTATTTTGGAAAGGAACAGAAAGTGTGTGTGTGGCTTGGTTGGGGTCAGATCTTGTCATTCAGCAGCAGCAGAAGCTGGCAGTGCATCCAGGGCTCCCTTCTGCCAACAGCACATTCCTAGCTCCTCACAGTGCAGGGGCTTTCCAGCTCTCCACCTCAGGGAAACCTGTTCCGAGTCGGCTGTCATTTGCCAAAGAACCTTTGCGTGTTGCAGAAGATTCTGGGGGGAAATAGGGATGCTCCAGGGTGCTTCACACAGAGTCCCAAGTCGGGCCTTTTGCTCACATTCACTCTGTGTGGCCAGAGCATGCTAGGACACACCTGGCACATGTGCTGCTGCTGTTCATTTCAAGGGAAGTTGCCTTTGCAGGAAGGGAAAGGGCCGTAGCTCAGTAGGTAGAGCACCTGCCTTCCAGGCAGAAGGCTCCAAGTTCAATCCCTGGCATCCTCAGGGCTGAACTGAGAGACTTCTGTTTGACACCCTGGAGAACCACAGCCAGCGTAGATAATACTGAGCTGGACGACCCAATAGTCCATTGTTTCTTCTCCTTTGTGGCTGGACAGAGCCACCTGCTGCATGGGTTGTAACCAGTTGTAACCAGAGCTGTTTGTATTCCCCTTGTGAGCAAGCACACCACACACATGTAGAAATCAGCCTGCCTTTGGCATCCTAAGAATCTCAGCTTTCGTTTTGTTAAAGAACAAGGCACTAGTCCTTTTTGATGCAAAGACACGTTTGAAAACATGTGAATGGTGTTTGGAGAAAGAAGGCAGAGGGGAGATGACTAAGACGTCAGAGGGTTGGGAGGAGTGGCATTGCTTATGTGTTCTCCGTGGCTCTTTGCTTGTCCCCCTGCCCCAGGGCTAACAGACCAATTAATTGTGCAAACCGTATGCAGATTGATTCGATTTGCACAGTTTATTCAGGTTTCAGGATTCAGTCTCCGCTGGTGGAGCTTTGTGGGCGCTTGTTTTGCTCTGAAGGTCAGCTGCTTTCCACCCATTGGGATGACCCTCCATTCTAGTATCTTGCTTTAAGGATGACTGTATGTGGAGAAGAATTAGTGAAAGAATCAGCGCAAGTTTGCATTATGGGTCATTAAGGTAACAGTCATCATTAGTGTGCTGGAGAAAGCAGGACTGGAGAAGGCAGGATTCAGATCCCTGCTCAACCACAAAGCTCACTGGGTATCCTCGGGTCATTCAAAACTTCAGCCTAACTCCCCACCCCCGGGTTGTAGTGCAGAGGGCAGAACCATATATGCTCCTCTGTGAGTTCCTTGGAGGAAGGGTGGGTTTAAAACAGGGTGGGGGCACCTTTGGCTCTCCAGGCACCGATTGACCACAATCCCCATCATTCCTGACCACTAGGCCATACTGGGCCTCTTAAGGTGGGTTCCAGCACCTCTCAGGTGGGCACTATTTCCATTCTAAAAGAACAAGAGAGGTGTTTATGGCAAGTTCTGGCACCTCTTTTTCTAGAAAAATAGCACTGACAACAATCTTGTGAGGTAGGTGAGGCAGAGAGGCAGTGACTGGCCCAGGGTCACTCAGTGAGCTTCCTGGCTGAGGGGATTTGAACCCTGCTCTCCCAGGTTTTAGTCCAGTACTCTAACCATTGCACCACACTGACTCTAACTTGGACCACAAGAAATGGCCTGACTCCCACTGCAGTCTCTTTTTATCACCTCGTTCCCTGGACTGGTCAGGTGCCCTCCTGTTTTTAAGTTATTTTCTTCCCACCCCGTCATGGTTAGGTTTTCAACTTCGACCCAGCAGCAATGGTGACAGGGAGTGAAGGAAGCAAGGGCGACGAGGACATGACCAAGCTGTGCAACCACCGGCGGAAAATTGTGGCTATGGCCACGCTGTACCGCAGCATGGAGAGCCATGGACCCCTGAGCCTGCCACACCTGGGGCCAGGTAACTGTGGTCTCCTGCATGGGGCCATATTCCTTCACTGTTCTTTTTGGTAGCACTGTAAACCTGGCCAGCGCTAGGGACTGGGAAGTGGCTTAGCCAGCCAGCCTATTCAACCCCAGTGTGAGACATTTGCTCTGGGCTGTCTTCCATTTAGGAGACCTGCTTAGATGGGTGCTCACACATCAGATTCAACCTGTGGGCACAAATGTTTGATCTGTACGCTCATAACGTTATTTGCGTGTCATATTCTGTGAGTGTGCAGTTTGTATACCTGTGTCCACAGCAGCTGAGCTGTACAAATCAGCAAGTGTACACTCTTTTCACACAAGCACTTGCACATGTGTCCAAACACCCTGTACAAATCTTCAGTGTAATGTGTGAATGACCCTATAGAGACACAAGGGGAATGTATCTGAAGAAGTGTGCATGCACACGAAAGCTCATACCAAGAACTAACTTAGTTGGTCTTTAAGGTGCTACTGAAAGGAATTTTTTTTTGTTTTGACTATGGCAGACCAACACGGCTATCTATCTGTAACTGGCCCTCTAATTGTTTGTATCCTATGTTTTTTTATGTTATGTTTATTGTTGTTCGGTTATTGAGATTATGTAAAGTAAAAGAAAAATGAAAAGAAAAACAAGTAACAATGTGGATACTCCTAAAGTGGGATATAACTTTTATCCTTTCACACTACAAGTAATATGAAGTCACATGTACCTCAACAGTGAGAAAAATTGTGCTTCAGACATCACAGATTTGGGCAATACCAGTATAACCATTGAACAACGTCCCCAAGGAAGAATTAGGAACGTCCCAAATGTATTTGACATCAGATTAATCTTAAACATTATTATTATTTTTTGCTTCTGGTGACTTTTGTCTTCTGTATCTGCTCCACATCATCCAGTACCACCAGACCATCACTTGCATTGCCTCATCATTAGTTAATGCAAATATAGTGGTTTACAAAGTATATATTTTAAAAACCCCATAAACATGAACTTTGCTGAGGCCCATGCAGTTTGCTTTTGCAGTGATTGCCTTTTCCATCTGTTGCCTTTTTACCTGTTTCCAGGGCCCAGCTTGACCCAGCTGCCTCACCCAACCACACCAGGGCCCAGCAGTCGCCCACAGCAGATGCTTCCCAGCAAAGCCTCCACCACCTTGGCGAAGGGCCCTGAACTCTACCAGCAGTGCCCCTCGGATCGCTATGGCAACACCTGGTCCAGCCCGAGCTCTACTTTCCCCCGCCACCACAACACTCTCTTTGGGGATGTCTTCCCAGGCCACCTGCCTGCCACCACCAATGGCAACGCCCGGCCGTCCTTCCCAACTGAGCTGAGTGCTGTGGGGGGGCCCTTCCTGCCCAGCAAGGCCCTCCCAGACACGCTGTCCCGGCCCTACCCTTCCAGCTGCCTCCTCTTCCCCCCGCCGGATGAGGCGGCCTCCAGCCAGGAGGGCGGCCCCTGGAGCAGCCGGCCGGTGCCTCTGGGGTCTCAGACCAGCACCACAGGCTCACCTGCCCCCACCACCCTCTCCTCCATTTCATCGCCGGCAGGCAGCGCCGAGCCGTCCCCGCAGCGCTCTCGGCACTCCTCAGCTTCCTCGGAGCAGGGCCTCTCTGGACACCGCCCAGCCGCCAGGCCCCCCGGCTTGGATGCAGCGGCCCCAGCCAATGCCTTAACCAACCAAAGCAGCAATAACCTGCCCTCAGTGCCCTTAGGCGTTGCCCCGGAAGGCAAAGGACCGCCCAGCCTGCTGCTGCTCCACCCTCAGGGCCCAGGCTCCTTCCCAGCCAGCAGTTTGTTGAGTGCAGCCGCCAAGGCCCAGCTGGCCAGCAGGGGGCGTCCCGACGAGCTGGCTGCCAGCACTTTACCCAGCCGCTTGCTACTGTCCATGGTGGGCGGGCGAGCACCCAGGCGGCAGCGCCGCTCTCCCACCGTCCTGCGCCTGCTCAAGGACTCCCACTCGGCGGGGCAGGCGGGGGGGCTCGCCCACCCGGAGGAGACGCCGACCCGACACCCCCGGCCTCGGGACCAGCTGCCGGCAGGGGAGGCCAAGAATGGACCCCCCAGCTCCGGGGCTCCGGCTCAGCCGCTCTCGTCCCTGCTCAGCCTGCTCGCTCCCCCCGTGAGCTCACTGGCCGCCCCTGGCCTCCCGCCGGTGCCCCCGACCCCCGCCGGCGACAGCCCCAGCCCTTTGCCCTCCTTCCAGGACTTCAATAGCCAGCTCCTCAGCCTCTTTGGGCAGCTGGCCTCGGCGTCTTCTGAACAGATCTCAGGGAGCCCCCCACAGCCAAAACCACCTGCCTCCCCGCTCGGATCACACGGCACCCCAGGTAGGTCCGTGCGTCTGTAGGTGGGTGGTGCCCTTCACAGAGGCAAACTCCTTCCCCGCCACACCACCTCTGAGGGCTGGAAAGACGGGGGGGAACTCGCCCCTGGAGGCAGTGAGGTGTCTGCTATATGTCTCCTTCCCGAGGATGGGGAAACCTGTGGCCCTCCAGATGTTGTGGAACTACAACTCCCATCAGCCCCAGTCAGCATGGCCAGTAGGATGGGAATTGTAATTCAGCACGTTCTGGCTGAAGCCCAGGCTTAGCTCACTTGCGTTGAGCTATGTTACTCAGCCGCAGCCTTTCCACGCTAAGCAGCTGTTGTAGGGTAGTGGTAGGCAGCTCAGGTTTGCTCAGAAGCAAGCCCTGCTATTTCAAATGTGGCTTATTCCTCAGTATAAGTGCATTGGGATTGCAGCCTCACTGTGTGTGAACAGCAAGCGAGAATGTTCTCCTCGGTCAAGCCTTGCCTCAGTCAACATCTAGTAACTAGTATCACGCTAGCTTTTATTTCTCAGGGCAAACCAGGCTTGGCGTTTTTTTGTTCTTACTTTAATGGGGTTGCAGGTGGTTCTGCATCTGATCGGAGCAGCGGTGGTGCAGAAAGGTGCTTAACCTTTTCTCTCAGACAGTTTTCCTGATCAAAATCACCCCCTCATCTCACCAGCTGTTTTGCATTGTGTATATACTGGATTTCTGTTTTCCACAGCAAGAAAAGCAGCACAGGTCACACTTGGATCAGGAAAATGGCCTGTAGGTTAAACTCCCTTCCACTAATCCAGCTAGATTTGGGGTAAAAACCAAACCTGTGTGGGGACACACCACATGCTTCTGTCCACATAGTTACTGTGGCTCTGAGCTTTTATACATGGGGGGTACAAAAAATCCAGGTGCCCAGTAGCTGGGTCTGGTGACTGGGTTGCCTCAAAGCTCACAAGGCTGTTTGCTTCTCGCCGGTGCCTAGAAAATTTTGCTACCTCTTTACTTAGGGTGGGGCCATTATTCAGAGATAGAGGACATAGTTTGCATGCAGAATGTCCCAGGTTAACTCCCTGGCAGATATCAGGGGATGTTGAAGACCTCTCTGCCTGACACCCACCCTGGAGAGCAATCGCTAGCCAGGAGAGACAATGCGGGCTTTATGGACACATAATCTGGACTGGTATTCTTTTATCTGTTTATTTAATCTTTACCTGACTCTTCAGCTGAAAAAGCTCAAAGAGCAGTTTATGTACAGTCAATGAAAACAAGGCAGCCCCTTCCTGCAGGCTTACAACCTAAAATAAGGAAAAAAAGGAATGGGTAGGGAAGAGCAAGGGGCAGGAAAGCAAAGCCAGCCCTCAGTTTTTAAATAGGAGAGTTCATAATTGAGATGGGGAGCAGAACAACTCATGTGCATCTTATCTCTGTGCAGTAGGCTAATTTCTCCACACACCCCTGTTTCCTCCACCCAGATACGCCAGAGGCATTATCAGAGTTCCTTGGCAGATTCTAGTCAGGGGGAAACAGTCAAGGAGGGTTCCAAGCAGGGTTAGGGAGGCGGGTGGCCTGGGGAGGGGAGATATGGCCGGGCTGCTTGTGTGCTTCCAAGCGCCAGATAGAGAGACCAGGAGGACTGCATTCAAACCTGGCCCCCAGATTCCCCACACCTGCTTTATAATGACCAGCTGGGATGGAAAGTGTTCCGGTCCCTCAGCAGAACCAATGTCATGGCCCTGCTTGCCACCTCCCTAAGGCAGCTGGAAGTATTGCTAGCATAATGAATGCACAGTTTTTTGAGTACAGTGGTGCCCTGCAAGACGAATGCCTCGCAAGACGGAAAACCCGCTAGACGAAAGGGTTTTCCGTTTTGGAGGTGCTTCGCAAAACGAATTTCCTATGGGCTTGTTTCGCAAGACGAAAATGTCTTGCGAGTTCCTGCGGGGTTTTTTTTTCCTTTTCCCCCCTTTTTCCCAAGCTGCTAAGCCGCTTATCAGCTGATCCGCTAAGCCGCTTATCAGCTGATCCGCTAAGCCGCTTATCAGCTGATCCGCTAAGCTGCTTAACAGCTGATCCGCTAAGCCGCTAATAGCGCTAATCCGCTAATGGGCTTGCTTCGCAAGACAGAAAAACCGCAAGACGAAGAGACTCGCGGAACGGATTCTTTTCGTCTTGCGAGGCACCACTGTACAAAAGAAAAACTAAGCAAGCAGGGTGGTTTCAGACACTGGAGAAAGAAGCGGGGAGACGTGTGAGTGCCTCTCTCCCGGCTAGAGAGGTAGGAAGGTTGTCTTCCACTGATGTCAGCAGAAGTCTTGCAAGTACTGTCAGTCTGGTCCGACGCAGACCCACATTTTCTCCCCTTCAGCCATGGCTACTTGGCACTGCCCATTCCCTTCTATCCTTGGCCTTTTAAAGAGCATGTCCCAAGCAGCAAGACACATCGTGGTTTCACACAATGATTTTTCTGAGCTTCACTTTGACCCCATTGCCCTTCTTCACAGAAATAGCTTATAGAATTGTACAGTTGGAAGGGATCTCAGTGGTCATCTAGTCCAACCCCCTGCAATGCAGGAATAAATATGAGCTATGGAGTAATAATAAAAAGATGGCAAAAGGAACCCATGGACTTTCCCTCAGCACCAAAACTCTCGCAGATTTAGAATTCAGAATTAGAATCACAATTCCCCCCCCCCACGCCTCCATTGCCCTTCTTGTCTTCTCCTCTCTTGAATTTTAGACCAAGATCACTGGGGCAGAGACCGGTTCTCTTATACTCTGTGAAGCAACATGCACATTGGTGATATATTTACATAATCATAAAGGATCAGGGATGTCTTTCATGGCAGAAAACGGCTCCCATGTAGGCCTGAGCCCCTGTACTTATCTCTGGTAAAAGAAAAAAGTTAGTACTCTTTCCAATCAATATTCTGGAAACATTGTCCAAAAATGGTGGTTTCCCTCACTTGCAAACTGTTCCTATACCTTACATTAGGGAGGTTTTGGGGAGGGGCAGGGGCCGCAGCCCCCCAGGTGACTCCCATCATTCCTGATCGCTGGCTGGACTGATGGGAGTCCTTAACATACAAAGGGTCACATATTCCCCATTTCTGTACTTGTACTTTCTGCCTACCTCCTTTCCCCAGTGCTGCTAGGAACAGGGGAAGCTGCCTTATACTAAAGCAGATCACCGGTCCCTCTAGCTAAGTGCTGTCTGCATCCTGACTGCCAGTGTCCTGCCAGGGTTTCAGACTGGGAACATTCTCAGCCTTCCCAAGAGATGTCAGGCCCTGAACCTGGGACCTTCTGCATGCAAAGTAGATGCGCTACCAGTCAGCTAGGATGCTTCCGTTTTGCACCTGGAGCTCATGCCTCTGGCCCAAGCTGCATGCTTACATCAACCATCAATGCAAATTCTGCCACACTGCTCTATCTAGCAGGTGGGTTTCCCCCAGTCTGGACTACAGAGTTGGGGAACTCTAACCCTTCCCTGCACAGGGAGCATCCCTCCCGAGGTGCTTAGTAGCTTTGCAAGGAAGGGGGGATTTTTTTCAGCAGGATCACCCTGGGGGAGACATCGGTTAACCTCTTGCCTTCCTCACTCTGCAGTCCACATTCTGATAGAGGTTCCTTTGTGTCTGCTATTTAGCATCAAGTAGAAGAAGAAGGGTTCATGGCATTGGAGTGCAAATGGGGTGCTGCCCCACCCACCTCACTCTGCCCTCAGCCAGGCCCCACTGGCCTGTCCAGTTTAGGGCCTGGCACTGCCTGCTAGACTCCTCCATCTCAGTCTTGCTCTTGCAGGGAGGATGAAGACACACTAGCATTAGCTGTTTCTGCCTGTCATCGGCTCTACCTGCTGCTGGGCCGCCTTGCTTCCACCCCAGCAGTCCCAGTGGGCATCACCACTGACTCCCAGAACTTGGCAGCAAAGCATGTTAGCATCAGGGATCCCTCCCATCATGGCAAAAAAAGCCACACAGGTGGATGCTACCAAGAAGGCACAGCAACGTGCAGAAGGCGGTTTGCACACCTTGGATGCTAGCAGCGGGCAATCTTTTATTTCCTTCTCTGTAGCCGTCAGCAGCGCTTCCATAAAGGCAAAGCCCTTCTGGCTCACGGAAGAGTTTTGCTTGTCCAGCCAAGGAACTGGTTATTGCTGCCTCCGCACAGCTGTGCAGCAGATGTTGTATTAAGAGGAGCTTCAATAAGAGTAACCAGGTGCAAAGGAGGGGAGAGAGCTGTGCACGTCTAATAGCTGTGCAGAAGACGGAATTTAGTGAGGACAGCATTTTTCATTGGTCTTAGGGTCTGGATGCGGCACTTTTCTCAGTCTTCAGATGGCAGGGACTGAGCCTGGGGCTTTCTACATGTGGAATATGTTCTCTGCCATTGTGCTGTGGCCCCTCCCATGACACAAAGTGAACTGCCCCTCCTCTCTTCCACTGCCCCTCCTCTTTTCCACTGCACCGACTTCATCTTCATCCTATACCTGGCATAGAAGCCAGCCAGAAACAAAGCCTTGTATTTTTCTGCAGCTGAGCTATGATGGATGCTGAGAATTATTTGATGTTCATCATCTTGTGGGTGGAGCATGGTGCAAGTGCTTGCAAAAGAGCCAGGAAGAGTCTAGTGGTGTCAGCTAACCAGGAAAATAACAGCCTCACCTGCTCCTTTACTTTGATCTTTAAAAAAGATGAACATCAAATAATTATCCGCATCTAGCTGCAGAAAATCCAGCATGCAGCTGCAGAAAAATTTCTGAGTTGTAGAAATTCTTTGTTACACTTTTTATCCCACCCTTTCTCCAAGGAGCTCAGAGTGGAGTACATGGTGGCCCTTGCCAGGCCGTGTCATCCTCCCGATAACCCTGTGAGGCAGGTTAGGCTGAGAGATGCTGACCAGCTCAGAGCAAAGCTCAGCACACTATTTATCTTGTTCAAAATATTTATATGAATCACCTATACTCAAAGATCTCTAAGTGATTTACAGTAGAATAAAATACAGAATGATATTCATCGTAAATAAATCAGTAGCTGTGATGGGATAATGAGCTGCTTGTGCGTAAAAGCTGAATCCCTCAGAGCTTTGCATAGGTCTCAAAGCTCTGCCTTTGCGGGAGCCCTCAAAGCATGACTCCCTCAATCGCTGGCAGAATCCGTCAGTGCACGCTTCCGGAATTTACGCCAACATAAGAGTTCCTTAACGGAAACTCTCCGTCTGGATTCTCTGCGTGACAGTTTCCTGCGCGGAGTGGGCGTCCCCAGCGGAGGTCCTGAGCCCTCCCCGCTGTTCTCACTGGAAGCATCTTGGAGCCATCCCTCCGCCTGAGTTTCTGCAGGAACTCTCCCTCTCCCCCTGCTGGTTCCTTCCTCAGCATCTGAGGGTCTCTTAGCCTCCTTGAGCCCTTCCACCACCTGACTCTCCGATGGCAGTTCCCTGACAGTAGCGTATCAAAAGGTGACCATGTAAAATTAACCTTCCAGAAATTCTTGAAATGAAAATGTTTTCATGCTGAAATCTGTCCAATGTTGGTGCTTGCCTCCCTCACTTCCACAGGGAGGGTGCTCTTAATAATAATAATAATAATAATAATAATAATAATAATTTATTTATACCCCGCCCATCTGGCTGGGCTTCCCCAGCCACTCTGGGCGGCTTCCAAAAAAATATTAAAATACATCAAATATTAAAAACTTCCCTAAACAGGGTTGCCTTCAGATGTCTTCTAAAAGTCTGGCAGTTGTTGTTCTCTTTGACATCTGGTGGGAGGGCGTTCCACAGGGCGGGCGCCACCACCGAGAAGGCCCTCTGCCTGGTTCCCTGTAACTTGGCTTCTCACAGTGAGAGAACCGCCAGAAGGCCCTCGGTGCTGGACCTCAGTGTCTGGGTAGAACAATGGGGGTGGAGAGGCTCCTTCAGATATACTGGACCAAGGCCGTTTAGGGCTTTAAAGGTCAGCACCAACACTTTGAACTGTGCTCGGAAACGTCCTGGGAGCCAATGTAGGTCTTTCAAGACTGGTGTTATGTGGTCTTGGCAGCCGCTCCCAGTCACCAGTCTATCTGCCGCATTCTGGATTAGTTGTAGTTTCCGGGTCACCTTCAAAGGTAGCCCCACGTAGAGCGCATTGCAGTAATCCAAGCGGGAGATAACTAGAGCATGCACCACTCTGGCGAGACAGTCTCCGGGCAGGTAGGGTCTCAGCTTGCATACCAGATGGAGCTGGTAGACAGCTGCCCTGGATACAGATTTGACCTGTGCCTCCATGGACAGCTGTGAGTCTAAAATGACTCCCAGGCTGCGCACCTGGTCCTTCAGGGGCACGGTTACCCCATTCAGAACCAGGGAATCCTCCACACCTGCCCGCCTCCTGTCCCCCCAAAACAGTACTTCTGTCTTGTCAGGATTCAACCTCAATCTATTGCAGGGGCTGCTGCCCTAAATGCTGTTATGAGTATAGAGAGTTTTGATTTCTAAGTTCAACTCCTGGCTGTGATGTAGCTAGCCTATCCACCCTACCAGGTGTAGGAAATGGAGGCCTCCAAATGTTGCTGGACTATAACTCCCATCATTCCTGACCATTAATCATTCTGACTGGGGCTGATGGGAATTGGAGTCCAAGAGCATCTGGAAGACCACTGATTTCCCATCACTGCTCTATACCACAGTGACTCCAATTAGCAGGGGGACTTTTCTGAGCTGGGAGATGAACCTTGCCGCTTGCTAATGAATATAGATCAGACTGCTGTTAAGGGACAAGTTTAAAGGCTGGCTACCCCAATGGGGACAGAGATGCGGGTGGCGCTGTGGGTTAAACCACAGAATCTAGGACTTGCTGATCAGAAGGTCGGCTGATCAGAAGGTCGGTGAGCTCCCGTTGCTCAGTCCCTGCTCCTGCCAACCTAGCAGTTCGAAAGCACAGCAGAGTGCGTAGATAAATAGGTACCGCTCCGGTGGGAAGGTAAATGGCTTAGAAGTGGCTTAGTCCTGCTGGCCACATGACCTGGAAGCTGTACGCCGGCTCCCTCGGCCAGTAAAGCGAGATGAGCGCCGCAACCCCAGAGTCGGTCACGACTGGACCTAATGGTCAGGGGTCTCTTTACCTTTACCCCAATGGGGAGCCGGACAGAACTGAGTGGCTGGATGGTGGTGTCTCAGGAGGTGCTCCACAGTGTCACAGAAGACTTCATTGCCAGTCTGGCTATCTGATGCCTCATAAGCAGGATTATTATAATTCCATGAGTTGGTGGGGAGCACACAGGTCTCTTGAGCCTGAAATAATTGCATGGCAAAAAATGTAGAGGCGCAGGCAGCTCCAGGCTGAAATAAGCATCCTCTGTTGAATTTTGCCTGCCACACAACTGCAAAGAAGGTGGCAAAGTACGTACTTATTAAGGCTGCAGCCCTGCACGTGCTTTATGAAGGAATAAGTTCCGTTGAGCTCAGCAGGATCACCTTCTGAGCATACATGGAAACCAGGCCTCTAGTGGGCCTTTTCTGAACAAGCCCTTCTGGGAAGGGGCAAGCATGGAACAGTGTATGGGGGGGGGAGTCCTTGAGGCGCTGCGTTGCTCTTCCTCAGTGTCTGTGCCTTTCTTGTCCCTTTCTAGGTGCCAGTTCCGCTTCACCTCTGACTCCCAAAGCCCCGCCGGCAGCCAGCCCTGTCCCCACCAGTGCAATGGAAGGCGGGGGCCTGGGCTGCCCTGTGGCCTCGGGCCCCGACCCCTTCCCCTTCCTGGCACAGGAGCAGGCACTGCCTTTTGGGAATGCTCTACCTCCTGGGCTGCTCCCACTGGGCTCCTTCCCCTTCTCGCTGACGCTGGGCCCGGAGACGCCACTGCCCCCCCTGAACCTGCAAGGGGACCCCGAGGGGCAGCCCTTGCTGCCGCTGGTGCTGCCCAGCCTGGATTTGCTGCACCAACCCAGTGGACTCCTGGCATCGCTGCTGGGGCTGCCAGAGGCGACGTGCGAGGTGGAGAGGGAGGCAGGCGCCACGGAGCCCCTGCTGGAGCCCTTCAGCGGCCTCCATGAAACTCTGCAGCCCCTGCTCTTCCCAGCACTTTCCACCCCTCCAGCTGTCCTAGCTTTAAACTCAGCACTGCTGGCGACCAGCCTAGGCCCTTCTGACCCTGGGCCAGGCCCCCCACAGGTAAGACAACTGTAGGCGGGGTTTGCCGGGGGCTGCTTGTTCCTTTTAAGAGGAAGGTAGAAGTTGCACAGGTGCAGCTTCTCCTCTCACAGGGCACTGGGGAGGAGGGAGGGTGGATGGAAGGAACTGTATTTAGTGAATACCAGCCAGGCTCAAAACTCTTCAAGGGGCCTTTTGCAATGTGGTCACAGATGGAAAGCAGGTGGGAGGAGGAGATGACAGCCGCAGGAAGCATGGGGCTTGCACACACCTGAAAAGCAATGTTTTCTATCTTTCTTTTAAACTAATGGTGGAACATTTATTATTTTATATGGTGCGACTTTGCAGAGGCCCATAAACAACTTCCATGGCTCAGGGAGTTTCCATAATTTGTCCATCGCCATGTGGGTGGAGGTGGGGTGATTCTATACCCCTCAAATACTATAGAGGGGTGCAGTGCAACTCTGCCCACAGAATCCCTGCCAATCATTGCTAGGGCATCCAGTGTCAGGGGATCCCAAAGTGTAATACTGAAGTGTAGCATCAAAAGCAGGAAGACAGGCATTTACTCTCTAGTGAGGGGCTAGTAAGCAAAGGGCTCTCCAAGATATGTGTGGGACTGGGAGCTACGTGCCCGCTTTGCTCCTAGTGCCCTGTGTCTGGGTCTCATTCCTTGGTCATGCTGTAGTGTTATAGAATGCCAGGGATTAATAATCAAGAATGAGATTGACATTTGAAGGCTCAGCTGACCTGCCATATTGCACAGATAGGAGCAAGCACGGCTGCTCTAAAAGAACAGAAATTCTGCAGAGGGTGGGATGCGGCAACATTGAGCAATAGCAACAGGCTTCAGGCGCTCTCCCCAAATCAGCTGCTGGGCTTGCCCTGACCCTTCGCTCCCACCTCACCCTCTGCTGCTTCTTCCACCCCAGACTGGCCTGGCTGGCACTCCTGTGGCACCTACCTCCACCAGCGCAACATCAACGACTACTGAGGGCGCCCCCAGCACCTCAGGGCGGCTGCATCCCCTGATGCCTCAGCTTGTGAACCCACTGCTGAGCACCACACTTCTGGGTGAGTTAAACCCCTTCTTTCTGCAGGGCCAACTCCAGGGTGGTGGAAGTGGGGCTAGCAGGAGCTGCAGCCACATACTAACATGTCTGAATCGGTGGGACTGGGATTGAAAAGGGCCCAGATGTAGTTGCGTCACGGCAGAAACAGTCCCACTTTTACAGTTTTGTATTGTCAGCCCTTCCACCCATTCTGGTTTATTATTTGGGCCTCTAGTTGAAAAGGAATCACAGCCACTGATACTATGCATTCATTGATGCTCCACATAGGGTCTGGTCACACACACACCACCCCCCCCGGCAACAGAAACCATGAAAGGAGCCAAACTGACAATAAAAAAAACCTGTGGTCAAGGTCACCCAGTCAGCTCATTGAGGTGGTGATGGGGAAACACCCCTCTGACTTCTGTTTACTTGCAATTTCCCTCTTGATCCAAGGCTGGGAAACTCAGGCCCTCCAGAAGTTTGGACTCCAATTCCCATCAGCCCCTCTCAGCATGGCCTAGGCTCAGGGATGATGGGAGCTGTAGTCCAGCAAGATCTTGAGGGGAACAGACTCCCCCTCAAAAAAAGATGGGGTATTTTGGGCTCTCACGTTTTCAGGCTTTGGATTCCAGAAGTATTTGAAAGCCCTTGAAGCCTGTGTGTTCAGCGGAAGTGTGGAAGAGCTCTGTGCACATGCAGCTGCACACGTCTAAATTATTCCACTGTAGCTGACAGCAGGTGTATGCGCAGAAGTCCCTTTCACGCTTTTGGAGGAACAATCCTGTTCCCTTTAGTCAGTATATATTGGGCAGGGGAAGAGAACATATGAAAACAGGTGCTGTTACAGCTCTTGCGGTGAGGCACCTTGGAGCACCCCTGGGGACGGTTGTGTGAGAGTGACATTGTTCACGGCCTGGCCTCCTTCTCTCCCCCATGTAGGTGACCTGTCAGGACTGAACCCAGGCTCCGGCCCCTCGCTGATTGGAAACCCTCTTCTCCAGGCCCAGCAGCCGCTTCTGCCACCCAGCCTGCAAGGGCCACTGGGACTCCAGCTTTTCCAAGGGCAGCTGCCCCTGCTGGCCGCCTCCAACCCCCTGGCCTGCCTCCTCCAGAGCTTGCAAGTAAGTGGAGACCCAAGGGCTGTATCCGGCTTCCAAGGTCAAGGCAGCATTCAGAAACACCCCCCAGATTCAGTACTTGTGGAAAATGCTTTTGAGTGTTTTTAAACTCACAAATGTACACAAATATGCTGCATTAGCATTGCTTACTTTGCTGTATTTGGGCTATTTTGGAATGTTATAGGATGGGTTAGGAGTGTTATGCTTGACATTTTTAAAAATTGCATCTTTTCATCAAGTTGTGCGTCCTCTCCCCCCCCCCCCCACCACTTCCTGGTAGCATCCTCACAACTCTGTGAGATGAAGAATGAGTGCCAGGGGCAAGGCCTAAAGTACGTAATTGACAGTAGTCAACAGCTGTTTTAGAAGGAAAAGCTGATTTCGGTAAGGGTGATCAGAAGTGTGGAGGTGGGGAGTTGCCACCCATCAGGATAGGGTTTTCCTGGGCTCTTGTTCATGTGTGTTTACATGTAACATGTATTTTAGGCCAGAGTGGGGATTAGACCCTGGATCTCCTTAGTCAAAGCCCAACACTGTCCAATAGGCTGGTTCACTGGGATGGCGAAGGATTATAAAGAAGCAAGGTGAGATGAGCAATTGAAGCAGGAAAATAGAGCCCCTGTCCTTTTGGGGTAGGCACGCCTTGGGTGCTGTTGGACTCCCGCTCCCATCAGCCCCAGCCAGCAGGACCAACGGCCAAGGTTGATGTGAGTTGGAGTCCAACATCTTCTGGAACACCACAGGTTCCCCACTGCTGGACTTTGGGAAAGAAATAGTAACACAGGGTGTTGCTGAAAAGACAAATGTTTTGAATACTGAGGCCAGCTTTAATGGACTCAGCAGAAGTGAATTTAAATACGCTTTTGGAGAAGCAGTCTTTGCACAGTTCTGAAAGATTTCCTCCGCTGTCTTGTCTCTTTTTGCCAGCTGAGCTCTGGCTTTGGCGTCCCAGAGAAGTCTGTGCAACTGAGTGAAGCCCCAGCCCCAGCCTTGGCCAGCGGGGCCCCTGCAGCAGAGACGGAGCCAGGCCACAACACAGCGTTGCCCCCCCCTTGCACGGACGCTGCCCCTACAAGTGCCTTAGAGCCGCCCAGAGCCCTCGAGCCAGCCAGGCAAGGACAGCAGGAGGCCCCTCTGGGGCAGGAGGCCAGCAGCTCGCGCTCCCCGCTCAAGCGGCCCCGTCGCGGCACGGAAGACCTGAACGGAGACTCCGGCAGCAGCCTCTCTCGGGGGCCGGGGCGGGGCGGCAAGTCTGGACGGCGAGGGGGCGGGCGGGGCAGGGGCAGGCGGCACTTCAACGGCCAGCTTCCCGACTTGGGCGCAGGGCACCCGTCCCATCCTGCCTGGCGCTGCAACGGGGAGATGGTGGCCAGCAGTGCTGAAAGCCAAGCGGGCCCTTTTGCTGTCCAGGAGATAAAGGTACGTCAGGTGCCGAAACAAGGGGGACAGGGAGTGACTGGGAAATGGGCTCTACTCTGACTTGGCTAAGGGGTGGGGGGGAGTACAGCTTGCAAGGCCCCCTTGCTATTCAGAGGCAAGCTGTCTCCTGCTTTCCTGATGCTGCGGACAAATGGGATGGCTCCGCCATGATGGACAGCTACCCATCCATATTGTTGGCCATCTGAGTTGGTCACCACATGCTGGACTAGGTAGACCCGATGCCTTTGTGCACCAACGCACTTCTAATGCTGCTGTTTTCAGCATAAGGAATGCCTCTGGTTTGAGCCCTTGCTTCTGCATTGGCTATGAAGGGCCTGTTCCAGGCTGAGCAGCAACAGTGTTCAGTGAGGCTGCTAGGGAGCTTCACACACAAGCCACAACAAGTCTGAGTGAAGCATTGGGTTTGCGCACTCACACTCACACGCCCGACACCCTTGCATAGCCAGGAAGAGGGTGTCCATCAAGTCTGACTTTTATCTCAGTTTAGCATTCAAACTGGGGTTTCTGGTTTTTAAAAGACGGACCAGTTTAATAAGTCAGTGAGTTTGAAGTTAGCTTGTTATGAAACTAAAATTGACAGAGCTCTTCAGGGCCGCTTGGTAGGAAGAGGTCAGGGGAGCACATGAGCCTTGTGGGATATTCAAAGTGGCCTTTGCATAATGGTCCTGAGGAGTCCAGGGATTGGAAGATGGACAAACTGGGTGGAGCCGAGTGGACAAATGGATGGCTCCAAGGACTTTGGGAGCAGGAGGAGGGGGAGGAGATGCAGATGCTCACCTTCCAGTCATCCTTCTTGCAGGGCCCTCCTGGAAGGCGACCAGCCCGACGTGGCCGGAGGAGAAAAAGCAGGTGAGGACCATGTCCCAGAAAGGATGGGGCTCATGGCAGAAGCTAGAGCAAGGTTGGGGGCCACTGAAAGTGTCTTCCTTCTCTTTAATCCACCCTTGTTTTTTTGCAGTGGTGCCCGGCCCAGCGCCCGACCTGAAGCTACACGGATCCGGGGTCCCAGTGCTGATCCAGGGCCCAGCCCATTGGTAAGTGCCACTCCAGCCCACCCCAGTGCCACCTCCTTCAGAGTGGTACGCACTAATCTGTCTTGCAGCAAGGCTGTTTTCTCCCTTCTCCCATGTGCCTGGACACCACACACAGCCCAACACCTAGCGGGAAAGGGTTAACCATGCACTTCTCCAAGCCTCCTGTCCACATTTGTAGGTCGCAAAGACTCAACCAACTGCTTGGGGTGAAAGAGAAGCCAAGGGAGCAACCACAAGTCACAACCTCATGCACCCCACGTGGCACCCAAGTCAGAGCAAAGGCAAACTATTTTCTCGGCAAAGTGCTTCTCAAGGTCACAGAAGGCCAGCGAGGGTTCCTCCAAGCTGCTCCCTGGGTCCTAGAGCATAATAGACTTTTTGGCCCACAGTGAAACACCACTGGGTGGCACCAAGGAGGCGTAATAGAGCAGAGAAGCCATTGCTCTCTCAGCCACTCCCCCCTGCCACACACAGGGGCATTGGCCTATACAGAACTTAATTTGTTCCGGAGGTCTGTTCTGAACCTGAAACTGTTCTTAACCTGAAGCACCACTTTAGCTAATGGGGCCTCCTGCTGCTGCTGCACCGCTGGAGCCTGATTTCTGTTCTCACCCTGAAGCAAAGTACATCACCACTGTACATCTGTCAGACTAACCCCGGGTCTTCCTCTTGCCGCTCCCCTGTGGCTTCATTGTGGAGCAGCCATGTGGCCTGCCTTACAGAGGTCAGTCCTCTGAGTGAAGGGCGGTCTGGTCCAAGGCCAGTTTAAATATGAGAAACTGTAAGGAGGCTTCTCCTAACAGGATTTTCTAGAAGATAATCGCATTGAAATTGCCCATGGAAGGTTGGCACCTGGACAGCCGACTGAGCAGGCACACAACACAGCTCACATGATCACAGTCTTTCCCACCCTGACAAGATGCATTTCTGTTTCAATTACAGTAGTTCCTAAATTTGCATTGTTACCTATTTATCAGCACCTGTAATTTTTTTGCACAAATATGTGCCCTCTTTTGTCCCTTTTTTGGTGGTGAGGGTGATGCCTTTCCTATTTGGGGGCAATGCACAAGTGGCCACCCCCCACTTCATTGTCACAATTTATGTCAGATAATCATTTCCTTTAAAGCACCTACTGTCTCTGAAAAGCAAAAATATCAATACACTGTGGATCTGATTGTGCCGCAAATGGAAGAGTCTGGCTTCTGGTGTCCATTGGCTTCATCAGGATTTCTGTGTTTTCAGTTTAAAATAAACAATTGATCAAAAAGCTTTCTACATTTTGGAGATGAGCAAAAAACAAAGCCACCAGAGAAAAGGCAATGCAAATTCAACTAAAAGTGAAGACTTAAAAGGTGTCCTACAATTTTACATTATCACTCCCATGCCCTGGTGATTTTATTCTTTGTTTAAAACATTTCCATGTCACTTTTTGAAAGTGCTTAAGGCAGCTTAGAACATGATGATTTTAAGTATTTTAAGCTCAAAGCTGTGTGCACAAAAACAGGGTAGAAACCTGTACCTACAGCAGCAAAGCCCCTGCCAGCCATTATCTCCATGTCCAAAGGCCTTTTAGAAGAAACGGGCCAACACACCCATCACTGGATATCAACAGGACAAGCCCAGAGAAGGACCTGTGAGGAGGCAGCAACGTCAGCAGGTCCCAGGAAGGGCAGAGGCTGGGATAAGTGGTTCTCTGGACATCTTCCCTCAAACCACAGGGCAGCAGGACCCAAGAGAAGCTGACAGGAAGCTGGCTGAAGCGGATGAAGTCCCCAGGGGAAATTCCCAAGGGAGGGTGACTCCAGGGCACTGAGGGACTATGAAGGCAGCTGGAGGAACATTGGAAGCTTGCCCTAAATTAGAGGATAAAGGCCTTTCCTTCTTGTTGCCAAATGGGAGAAATTGTTTGGAGCAAAGGCTGACATCATTGCTCTGGTGAGAGTGCTCAGAAATGGAAGTGCCTTCCTTGTGCCCCAGTCCAGGAAAGGGAGGCACAACTTTTTGCAAGCCCTGCTTCTCCGCTGAGGGAAGGTGGAATAGGGCTGTTGAAGATGATCTCAACAGCAGAGATGGGTAGAGATGGATTTCCATGAGGGGGAAAATCTTCAATCTACCAAGTAGCCATTGCCACAGTCTGCTGGGAAAGCTTCATTCACTTCAGTGGGGCTTGTGCTGCAGAACTGGATTGTGCCCCATTGGCAAGATTGGTTGTCTTGTCCCATTCTGCCAACTGCAATGACACCTGCATTGACTGCTTCGCCCCTCCCACCTCTTGCCAAAATCCATTTAGTTTTCCACTCTGCTACTGTTTTGCCAGCAGGACAGAGTATTGGGTGTTCATTATGTGTTCATATTCGCATCAACCCTCCGAAACAAACCAGTTTTTTGTTTCAGCAATTGGCAAAGAGAATTAGCAAGGCCTTTTCTGTTACAACCCCAAAGCTGAGAAGAGAGTTCTCCAGAAAGATACATCATCAGCCCGCATCTCTTCTTAGCACTCATCTTAATGGGAGGCTCACAGTTCAGTGGTAGAAGCCTAGAGACCTTCACCATGCCAAACATATGCTCTGTCTCTGAGCTATTACCCTTCCCCTTGGTTTGCTGCCTGGACCCAAGAAGGGATTTATTTTGCACTCCATCCTATTCCCACCCTTCCTACTATTACCACTGGACTAGGGCTGTCCCAGCTTGCCTTAGCTATGCCTTTTAGTTTTAGTACCCACTGCAGAGTTAAGTTTTATTGTTGCATGTACAGCCCCCTTCTGTTTTATGGGGCGTTTTGCCTTCTGCCTCTGCCTTCCTTCTTCCACACTCCTTCCCTCTTTTTATGCCCTGGAAATAAATGGACTTTATTTATAACAGGAGCATCCCCTGCATTGGCGTAGGTGCAGCTCCTGCCTCTGAGCTCTGCCCACTTAGCAAGCCGAGCTTTAAACACCCCCTTCACTCTCTTTCTCTTTTTCTGTTAGGTTGACTACACTGTTGCTCGTCGGCCACGGCCTGGCCGACCCGTGAAAAACAGGAGGAGGAAACTGCCCACATAGCACCGCCTGAACCGGAGACCCCCCTTGCTCCTAGGCGATCAGAGCTTAGGACACCTCTGGCTTCTCTCTCCCCCCCAACCCCCCTTAATCTCTGGCGCCCACCCCCTGGACATGGGGGGAGGGGAGGGAAATACCAGCAAGAGGATCGGCTGCTGCTGCTGCTGGGCTCTTTGCGCCTTAGCCGTGAATGTGTTGTAGCTTCACCAGTTGCCTGGGTCCCGAATCTCTCCTAAAAGGGACCCCTGAAAGCACAAGGTGCATCTCTGGTCACAGCATTTGTTTTGGGATGTGGGTGGGTGGGAGCAAAGGCTGGGATGGGAGCAAAAGGAGCACTAGAGCTGGACACACCCATAGCACTTCTTGGAAGCTTTTCTTCTTTCTTTCAATGACCTGACGGGGAGTCCCTTGCCGCTGTGTAGTAGCTGCCCCTTCCCCTGACGCTGGCGAGAGTCCCCTCCCTCCCCCCCCTCGGTTGAATCTCAGAACCTCAGCAGGAGTAGCAAGGGCCATGTGCTCCAGGAAGAGGACATCCTGGCCCTTTCACTTCCCACCTTACCTCAGACCTGTGTGCGCTTTAGCACCCAGGTGAGAACCAGCTCAGGGTTTTAATACAAGAATCAGTCTCTTTCTCTTTCTCTGCCTTGCCAAAAACACACACAAGATCCTGGCCCCTGTGCTAAAGGTACAAAGCAATAAGGAAAAAGAAGCCACGTTTTTGAAGGGAGGATTCGTTCCCTTCCATAGTTCAGCAATTCATTCACTCCCCGCCACCACACTCCCCCCCCCCACCTCCATTGAGACGCTACTGAAAGAGAGTGGCCACGAGGCAAAGTCTTGCTCTTCTCCTTGGCTCTAGTTGGGCTCCTGGGACTGGTAGGGCTCCAAGTTCTCACCCCCCCCCCTTTACACACACAAACAAAAAAGCAACCTTTGCCTACGTATTTTTCTCTCTCTATAGAAATCCTCAAAAGAACACTCAGGTCCTTGGCCAGGGAGAGGAGGAGTTTGTGCTCTAACTAGAATTGGCCCAGCTTTGCCCCTGCATCTGCTTCTCTAGCCCCCTCCCTGCAAACATACACACTACAGCCTTCATCTCTGAACGACCAAAACTCTCCACGCCCCAAGTACACCACCACCTGCCCCCATGTCTGGTTGAGAATCTTGACGGATTATGCAAAAGCACTGTGTAGATACTGTACAGTTGGCGCTGTCTCCCCCTCCCCTGTGCACTTCAAACCAACCAACCAACTTCGGCCTTTGTTTTGTATAAATAAAATTTTTAAAAAGGAATTTGGAGGGGGGAACTATTTTCCTTTTTCGAGCTTAAATTTTGTTTTGTAAAAAAAAAACAATTACACAATTGTGAATTGTAGCTTTTCTATGGGAGCGACTTTTAATTTAACAGATGAAAATATTTTGCCGCTTAGATCGAAGTTACTGTTTCTTTACTTGTTTATTTTTTTGGGGGGGGGTGTGTGTTTTGTATCAAGTATTAAAATATGTATTTAAAACAAAGTCTTATGGGGTTGGTCTTTTGTCAGCTCAACTCACAGCTCTGGAAGCAGGGTGGTGTGCAGCCCGTATTTTTAAGAGGCTGAAAACACCCTGCCGTAAACTAAGTCAGACCACCGGATGAGATGGAAATAGGGTGGTGGTCTGTGTGCAAGGGAGAGCTGAAGGAAGGAGGACCAAGAGAAAAGGAAGGTGAAAATGATATGTGCATGCAAGATGCACAATAGGAGAGAGGCTACAGCATGGAAACGGGTGATTTGTGTGCAACAGAGAGTTGAGAACCGGAAGGGGGTTTCAAAAAAGCAGAGTGCAGGAGGCATGGGAAATGAAAGCAAGTGCATGCAAGGGCCTGAAGAATAGGAAGAGATGGTGGTTTTGTAATTTGGCAGAAGGTGAAAAAGGTGCTTAGTCACTAAGTAGTCCAGTGTGGAAAGAGGCAGATGCAGGAGTTTACCATAGGAGTGGATCATGTGCAAGGTGGGGGTTGCCTAAAAGGAGGAAGAATCAACATGGGTGTGAAGGTGAAAATGGGTGCAGAGGGGGTGTTGCAGAATAGAAGTGGCTTCAGAAATGGGGTTTGGAAGGTGAAAATTGAGCTTAGTTATGTGAGCTACAAGAGGTGATTTTTGCACATACTGTAGAGGGAAATGAGGAGTAGATTGGGCTCCTCAGCCTCATCTAGGAGAAGGAAAACACTGATCCTAAACCTCTGCTGCCTTGCGGGACATCTTTGGGAGAAGAAAAGGCTAAGGAGCAAACCCTACACAAATCTTAAGTGGGCGTCCCTAAGGCGGCTGGATGGCTCCTTGTCCGCCTCCTTCCAGCAACTCCTGCAGCCAAGCTGATGCCAAACCTATTGCTCTGCTTTCCTTTGGAAAACATCAGTGAGGCGGGGGGGGGGGGGTCTGGGCAGCCCAGGACCTCCAGACACACTGCCCAGGCTTGTGCCCCAGGGAGGTCACCGTTGGCTTCAGTGCTGGTCTTGTTTCTCAAGACAGAAGGATGCCAACCACCATAGTTGTACGAGGGTGGGAAGGGGAAGCTCTAGGGAGTTAATGTGGGGGTTAGTGAACACAGCAGGCAGGCGGAGGCACAGCTCCTAGTATATTTGCTTATCTCATGATATATTGAAAGCTGGCTCTTCAGAGGTGATGGATGGGGAAGAAATTCAAACATAACGGAGTGAGTAGCCATGCGCTAGTCAGCCTCAGCCCAAACAGGGCTTCTGGTATGTGAGTCTTTGAAGCTGTATATCTGTCCTTCATCACACTCTCAGTATTTGCTGTAATAACCAACAGCTTTAGCAGTGACCTCCTAGTCAATGCGACTGCTACCCAGCATAGATTATTTTGAGCGAGCAGCAGTGAATGAATCCCTCCACCCTGAATGTAATATGTGAAGTGGTGTCACTTCAGTCCTGGGAGTTCAGTGTAGGCTGTGCTATTTCACTATAGGAGAGGAGATTGGAAGAGCTTGTGCAGACTTCCTAAGGGTGAAATGGGACAAGAACTTAAGAAGAGCTCTCTGGATCACACCAAAGGCCCATCTAGCCTTCTTGTCCACAGAGGGCATTAGATGCCTTTGGGAAGCCCAGAACAAGATCAAGGGAGCAACAGACCTCACCTGATGCTGGTCTCCAAGCACCTCATACTCATTGCCAAAGTGTTTCTGGACGAGCCAAAAGCCATTGTAACTAGGAGCCACTGACAACCTTCTCCTTCATGAAGAGTGCAATCTGGAGACTACAGAAAGACAAGCACATGCAACCTGTTCCACACGCGCGCGCACACACACACACACACAAAAACCAAGTACAGAGCACTAAGCATAAGTGTTTAATGACAGTAAATAATTATACAACAATACAATCTGCTTCCATGCCAGGCTGAGAGGTAAGATAATATTTCCAAGTCGAAGGCTCCGAGCCAAGCAGCTTCCCAGGTGGATACGCAAAGTTGATTCCCTCTCTAGCACACCCTCCCTCCAATCTGGAATGCAACACTGCCCTCTGCAGTCAGCATCAATTGCCACAGGGGTGCAAAGCATTGCAAGAGGTGGGGGGGGGGACGCACACACCTGCCCTCTAACAGAGATAAGCACTCAGTCCACCAGCCCTCATCAAGGCTGAACTCCCACTAAGTGCACACGAGAAAAGGTACAGAGGTAGGGAAGGGACGGAGCAGTTAGTGCTTATTTGGACAGCAGGCAAACCTCAGTTGCTGCCTTTGTAGACTTTGTTAAGGGGATTCACTTGGCAAGCTTCTGCACCCGTGCGTTAATGGTGGCAAAATTGTCCTCCACGGTAGCCAGGTTCTCCTTCATAGTCTTCTGAACCTAGAGAGAGATGGAGGGAGAGAACATGGATAGACGCCAGCCATATGAAGGGCTTGCCTGGGAACATGTTCCACCATGGCTACCTACTAGCATGTGAGTCAGACCAATGAATCACCTGGCTCTATTTAGGGCACACAAATGCCGCAAGATGGTTTTCAAAACAGTCCGCATACACTTTGGTTTTCAACCTGCTGCCTCTCAGGGTGGCAGTAAACTCTATAGCAGCGGCAGGTAGGTTCTGCAGCCCCTCCCAACTCCCACCAACCCCAGCAAGCGTGGCTAAGTGGCCAGGGATGGTGGAAGCAGAAGTCCAACAGCGTCTGGAGGGCCACAGGTCTCACTCACGCTCTAAAGCAGCAAAGTTGCCATTTTCTAAACGTGTATGGCAGGACAGTTTCCAGCAAAGATGCGCTCACCCAAACCCACGTTCCCAGCATGTTCGCACTCCTGCCCCAGTGACATCTATGCTGGTTTGGTCATGTCCACAAAATGGACAAGGGCAGGATCCTGCAGGATGTGCTCTGTGGGGGAGCTGGCTTCAGGCACATTGCACTACGAAGCCTACATCTCATAGCTGTGGTAAAGGGATGTGTGCTACAGGGTGAAGCAGCTGCAGTTTATTCTCAGAAACAGTGGAATATACAGCTGGGTGCGCCCATGCTATCTGTACTGGCCAGCTTGTAGAGACCCGAGTAGTCCCACAGGCAGTTCGCCAAAGCCCGAAAACCCACCTGTGTCAGCAGAGAAGCGTTGTCCTTCAATGAATTAGAAATCATCTGTTGGGTAGTGTCTAAATGAGTCAAGAGCTGCCCAAACTGCATGGCTGTAACAGAGAAGAACCAAAAAGTCAGCTTGGGGACAAGAAGGACAGCCGCCCAGTTCACTGGGGCAATGGGAGGCCCAAAGACTCGAATGGTGGAGGGAAGAAACAATGCCAACGAAGGAAGAATGGCAGACACAGTTAACAGAATATATAGAAATGACAGGACTGAAAGACAGAAAAAGAGATCAGGATAAAAAAACTATTTGAGGAAGATTAGAAATGTTTTATGGATTATGTAGAGACATAGTGTAAACATATTAAGAAGTTAACAGTAACAGAATAATTGGAAGTCATAGTAGAATCTGTTGTGTATTAATCTATTTTTTTCGTTTCTTTTTGTAATATGTATTGATCTTGGATTGTTTCTATCGATTTTTTTTTGCGATATAAATTAAGCATAAAAAATGAATAAATTCAGCAGTAAATGTGAAGACGAGGAAAATGAGATATAGGGAGAAATTAGAATATATGGGGGGGTAATAAAATGCACAATAGAAGGAGGGGAAGGGGAGTCAATATCAATTGTGTATTTCTTTTATTTGAAATGTTATTGTTTCAAGTGTAAAAAAAAATAGAAAAAAATGACAATGACAAAATAAATAAACAAAAATGGGAGGCCCAAAGGCTGAGGCTACTCTTCTGCCTTCCCGAGTTAGAGAATGCCCCTGCCTGGCTCAGAGGCTCACCTTGCTCATGCAACTGCCGCACAGCAACCAGGCGCTGTACCACCTCAGGGAGGGAGCTGGCCAGAGGGCTCCAGCGCTGCACAGTCTCATAGAGCTGATGCACCTGTATGGGGGAGGGGAGGCAGAAAGTTATCAGGAAGGGGGGGGGAGAGTCCAAGTGGGAACCTGGTCTTCAACTTTAGGCCAATCATCTTCCTTCATCACCATCCCTCCAAAAAACTTCCCATGTGTTCATGAACACATACACATACTGACGACAAAATGTAATCTAGTTTTGCTCCCAATCTCATTGCTTGGCTGGCAAAAGCAGAAGTCTGTCAACAAAGGGCCGGTGCACAAATCATGTTGCATTCATCCCTTGTTGACTACAGCATCAAATGCTGACTTGCTCAGGTGAATGAGCCAGCAGAGTTCTGAACACCAGACAAAATGTTCACATCACAAAATGCGGTGCTGAGGTCCTGCTCACATCCTTCTTGTAGGGAGCTGGCTGTCGAATATGAGAGTAAGATGCTGGACTAGATGGGCCTTTGGCCTCATCCAGCACAGCTCTTAACGGTATGTTCTTATGCTCTATGGTGGAGCTCAGCTCACACAATAAAACAGGCAGACATCACATGTTGAGTAATCAGATGATGCACACACATGTGAAAAAAGACATAGGCTGTGTGGTAAGCCATTCCCAAATGTCACCCCCTTTTCTTTATTCAGGATTTTCTAGGACACAGAAGAGCTGCAGTCTTTAATTTACCAGGGTCTTGTGTTTGTGTGTGAATCACCAAGACACAGCCTGGCAGGGAATCTATCCCACTGGCTTGTTCAGAACATCCACAACTGATAAGTCTCTACCCTTCTTCCTCTTCCAGAGTTGGCAGAAGCCTTATGAACCCACAAGGAAAACAGTGCTCTTTGCCACCAGAATCAGGAAATCACACTGACCTGATCGGTAATAGAAGGCCAATGCTGCCCTTACTACTACTACTACTACTACTACTACTACTACTACTTTTATTATTTATACCTCACCCATCAGGCTGGGGTTCCCCAGCCACTCTGGGTGGCTTACAACATATATAAATCATAGTAAAATATCAAACATTAAAAACATCCTGATACAGGGCTGCCTTCAGGTGCCTTCTAAATGTTATGTAGTTCTTTATCTACTTGACATCTGAAGGGAAGGCGCCACTACCGAGAAGGCCCTCTGCCTGGTTCCCTGAAACTTCACTTCTCGCAGCGAGGGAACCAGCAGAAGACCCTCAGAGGAAGACCTCAGTGTCAGGGCTGAGCGATGGGGGTGGAGATGCTCCTTCAGGTATACTGGGCAGAGTCCATCAACAAGATAAAGGTAAAGGTAAAGGGGACCCCTGACCATTAGGTCCAGTCGTAACCGACTTGGGTTGCGGTGCTCATCTTGCTTTATTGGCCAAGGGAACCGGCGTACAGCTTCCGGGACATGTGGCCAGGATGACTAAGTCACTTCTGGAGAACCAGAGCAGCGCACGGAAACGCCGTTTATTTTCCCGCCGGAGCGGTACCTATTTATCTACTTGCACTTTGACGTGCTTTCGAACTGCTAGGTTGGCAGCAGCAGGTATCAAGCAACGGGAACTCACCCTGTTGCGGGGATTCGAACCGCGGACCTTCTGATTGGCAAGTCCTAGGCTCTGTGGTTTAACCCACAGCGCCACCCGTGTCCCTAATCAACAAGATGCTTTCATACAAATACAGAAAGTGGGTTTTATCGTTTGCCCAGTTACAGAGAGAGAACACATCTGACCTTGCTTTGGGTGTCTGCATCCTCCACCGTGGCCTTGTGCTTGGCAATCTCATTCACTTTCCCCAAGACGCTCTAGGAATGAAGAACTGCCATTAGGAAAGCTAGACCCTGCCAGAACTTTCAAAATCACTTAGTCCTTTCCACATGCCCTAAATGCTGCGGCTGAAAAAGGCTCACCTGTAGCCTTGCCTCCACCTGGTCCAGGGTTGCTATGTCCAAGGAGCTGACTTTGGCCTGCAGGATCTCTACAGTTTGCTATGGAGAGGATGTGACATGGAGAAAGCGTTTTAGAGGAAAAAATACCACATGCCTGTAGGCAAAACTTTAGTTGGCTAACTCAAATCAGTGTGTGGAATTAGTCCCGGCCCTCAGGCTGGACTTTCCTACCATTGGCTCTTCCTGCCCAGGCGACATTTGTCCCGGCCAGATCCAGTGAGACACCCCTCCCCTCCCCCGAATATCATCAGCTCTTTGAGGTAATACATGGGGATATGTCTATGCTGCAATTGTACAGAACAACAACCAACCACCAGTGGAACACAACCTTGGATGGAAATTTCAGCTACTCAAGAATCTTATATTTTTTTCTTAAAGACAGCATATTTCTAGTTTCCACTGTTGTGAATATATGCGTCATACTGCATGAATAATGCAAACTGGAATTTCAGGTACCAAAGGCGTAGTTTAAATAGGTTTTCGATAGTGCTGTGTTGTGTGTGTGTGTTTGAGAGAGAAATTTCAGCAACCTACATAGCTCCTTGGCCTTCTTGAAGACTAGCAAAACTAGAATAAATTATGTAAAATAGCTTTTAAAGACAGAATTTTGCAAAACATGAGAAGTATTTAGTAAATTTGCAAATATTGTTTAGGTTGCAAAATTTCAGTTTTACTTGGCACAGGTTACCTCAGCTCAGTAGTCAAAAATAAAGAAAAGGAACTTAATCCACAGAGACATAGAACATCTTGTCTAGAACAGGGGTAGGCAATCTAAGGCCTGGGGGCCAGATCCGGCCCAATCGCCTTCTAAACCCAGCCCGTAAATCAGTGTTTTTTACATGAGTAGAATGTGTGCTTTTATTTAAAATGCATCTCTGGGTTATTTGTGGGGGATAAGAATTCATTCATTTCCCCCCCTCAAAATATAGTCCGGCCCACCACATGGTCTGAGGGACGGTGGACCGGCCCACAGCTGAAAAAGGTTGCTGGCCCCTGCAAACCTATTTCCCTTAATCCTGGCCTAGAAGCTATTTTTCCCAACGTTTCAGCATAGTAGCTCATTCCTTTCCATTTACAAACTAATGTGCTTTGTACATGTACACATGTACACACACACACTTTGCACAGCACTCATCAAGCCCAACCTGGCCTCCCAGCAGCTACAGGATAAATTAAGAGAGAACCTTCATGCCCAATCTTTAAAAGCAAACATCCCCTTTAATTCTTTTCCAATCCCAAAAGGCACAGACCACTTATAAACTTCAGCCAACAGCTTACCATAAGACTAGCTCCTTGCAGTCCGACAGACAGAGGATTCTAGAGAGAGAAAATGAAGGGGGGGGGAGGTGTTGATTAGGACAGTGCTGGCCAGCCTTTGTCAAGCATGGCACAAGCCAGTCTGCAGTGTGAGGCAATGCCACTGCATCACACTCAACAATAGCCATGTAGTTTCTGCACTCTGGGCTGGAGCTGCTTCTAGTCCAGCAAGAGTCTGACTCTATGGCACGGCCAGGGCATTCTGCTCTTGCCCAGGAGTGCTACAAAGTCAGCTGCCTATGCCACTTGTGGATTTTCAGCCACAGGCTGGCCATGAACAATTTAATTCATTCAGGCCCTGTAACCAGCTCCAGGCATTCCACCTCCTGAACAATTTTACAGCGCGCCTATAGGGCCAAAGTAGATGCTGCCCTAAATGCATCACTGGAGAAAATCTCAGGAGCTGCTAACAAATGAAGCCATGGAGTTCATCATAAAATCTAGCCTGCTGTTACACCTGTTCCCATTACCCCTTAAGGAGCTTGCCAGGTCAGGAATTGGTCCATCTACCTCAGTAGTGTCTACACTGACTGGCAGGAGCACTCCAGGACTTCAGACCAAAGTATCTCTCAGGCCTACCTGGGGATACTGGGTATTGAACTGGGACCTTCTGCAGGCAAAGCAATGCTCTACCACTGAGCTATGGCCCCATAACCTTCTCCGTGGACCCAGGGCTTCCACTGCCTTCATGCCTCACCTGGACATCCTGCTCACAGCGAACCGTCGCTTCCAGCTCAGCCAACCGCTTCTCCAATTCTGCAATCTGGAAAGACCAGAGGGAGCAAATGAAGATGCGTTGCGCTTCTCTCCCTCCCGAGAAGCCTTCTTGAATTGCAGGGCAAAGCACTTCTAAAATTCCCCCTTGACCCGGATGTGTCATTTGTCAGGAGCCATTAAGGGCAATTTGACCTTACAACATGCCAGGAAATTGCCCTTCACAAGCCCCACTGAAGTGATCAAGACCTGTGAAGGAACATGGCGCCTTGACTATATTCACTCTCATGGGGTTTGCCGAGGAAAACTTCCTGGATGGATTGGACTGGGTGGTAGGTGCACGTGCCTATTTAGATTTCATACCTCAAGGCGCAAAAAAATTGTAAGTGTGGATGGATGGCTCAAGGAATCTAAAGCCAGGTGAAAATTCCAGAAGTTGGAAATCTTGAAGGTTTGTCCAGAATTAGATAATATTACCTACTGTAATATTACATACTGTACCTACTATGACAGAAATACACATCAATCATTTCAAATCAGCCACAAAGGTTCCCCCCTCCCAAAAAGTTCTCCACTGAGACTGACACTCCACTACAACTTCATTTCTTTCACCTAGAGGTTGCCAACCTTCTTGGGCACATTTGGAAGTTTGAGAAGGTGTCAGGGGCACCATCACAAAATGACTAATGTGTTGTGTGTGGCATAATCCAAAACTGGGAAAATGAGAGAAAGGAATCCAAAATGGTGTGGGCATGCCCTCCCACCCCCACCAATGGGGGGGGGGGGACACCTGCTTCAGCCACCACTGCACTTGCTTACAGAGAGAAGAACAGATGGGAGGGATGGGTGTATATGTTTAAATCTACATTTGGTTCTAGCTCCTATTTATTTAATAATTATTCGCCTGGATTCATACTGTTATGCTATTTATGTATATGTTTTGTCTATGCTGGTCTATGACCGTAATAAAGTACTTGACTTGGAGGGATGGGTGTCTGATCCTGGCATCCAATGAGATATGGGCATGCTTAAGGGAGAGAGTATTCCACAGTCCTCCAGCAAAATGGATTATCTGGATTTCTGCATCCCTGTGTCCCTTCCTCATCTGCACAACACAAACAAGACTTTGCCTATCACTCCCTCCACTTCTTTTGAGCTCCTTCCTAGCCATTTTAACAATGGTATTTTTGTGTTGCCTAGAATGGACGGCCAAAAAGCAGGGTGCAAATATGATTAATGACACCTTTTCCCACCACTTCAACCCCAGCATGAAGCAACTGGACCTGAAGCAGGCTGGAACCTACAGCCAGATCTTTCAACAGTCCCAACAGGGTTGCAATCCACGTTCTGGGGAACCCTGAGCCCCGACTGCATAGAATATTACCAGGAAGACATGACCACTGTTTCCCACTCCCACCTTCCTAAGCTTTCATGACTGTAGAATAAGTAAGTCAATAACCCCATTAACTCTAAAGCACTCAGAATGAAGTCACAGAGACTGCTGGGTGATGCAGATGTTAAAGGATTACTGAGAAAGTGTGGGGAAAGCAAAGGAGCCAAAATAAGGTTCATTACTCTATGATGCTCTATTCTGCTATGGGGTGAGAAAGGCTCAAACTTTGTGTGCAGTGGGGAGGGAAGGAGAAGATTCACAAAAATGATTTATGCTTCAAGATCTCCATGAGCCCTGTATATACATGCTGTGCATGGGACAGGGAAGCAGCTTAGGAAAAAGGCTCTGCATTCTGGAAATTCCTTTCTTCAGTATCAAATACATTAGCTTCATACAGACGCACAAGCCAAGTTGATGTATGTCCTAAGTCCCAGAGGAAGGGAACTATTCCTAGACATTACCGAGACCCTGATGCTCCCAGTCTCCAGCTCTCTTCAAGTGAAGACACATATGGACACAAAAATGCTCTGGAGCTTCGGGTCCTTGTGATGTCACAAGTACTAACCAAGCAGCGCTGTGCACAACAGGCCTTTCCCCACTCAAATCAAACACCCCATAAAGCAACAGAATGCTCTCCTGCCCCCAGAGCTGAGCTTGGAGAGAGAAAGGCACTGCTGAATTGCATACAATGAGGGCGCTGCTAAAGCACCTCGCTGCTGTACCTATGTAGCATCAGCTCATCATCCTAGCGATTTCCTTATAAGTCCCAGAGGTGTCTCAAAGATCAAATACTCCTGTTCTTACCTTGGCAGCCTGAGAGAATTTGTCCTGCTCAGGCCGGGAGTGCAGTTCGTAAGTCACCATGTTTCCTGGGCCAGCCGCAGTTTTCGCCGGGCTCTTCCCACTTGCAGGGGGCACCTTAGTACTCTTGGCTGTTTCCAGTTGAATGAGCAAACGCCTGACAAGTTGAAAAGGCCACAAATGTTTAGTGGGCACATGGTTAGGTCCCCACTGACTACACTGGCTATAACAGCTACCGCCTGCTGCAATGGATTTTGGATCAGAGATTGGAATAATGAGGGGCACGAGCATAATTAGAAGGGATGGGGACACTTTTCTCCTCTGTATGCTTGCAGCCGATGTCAGTTGGGAAATGGCCCATGTTTAGAAATTTACTTTGAACATGGTATACAGCAACTGGGCAACTAGGTAAAGGTAAAGGTACCCCTGCCCGTACGGGCCAGTCTTGACAGACTCTGGGGTTGTGCGCCCATCTCACTTAAGAGGCCAGGGGCCAGCGCTGTCTGGAGACACTTCCGGGTCACGTGGCCAGCGTGACATCGCTGCTCTGGCGAGCCAGAGCCGCACACGGAAACACCGTTTACCTTCCCGCTAGTAAGCGGTCCCTATTTATCTACTTGCACCCGGAGGTGCTTTCGAACTGCTAGGTTGGCAGGCGCTGGGACCGAGCAGCGGGAGCGCACCCCGCCGCAGGGATTCGAACCGCCGACCTTTCGATCGGCGAGTCCTAGGCGCTGAGGCTTTAACCCACAGCGCCACCTGCGTCCCTAACTGGGCAACTAATCAAATCTAAAATGGTCGGAATCAACTTTTTCAGATGACCATCCCTAGAAAGCACATATATTTCTGCACGTAGCTCTTCAGGCATGCTAAAATTAGTACGTTAACCATTTTCCCTGTTTATATTTTCTTCTTTAAATCTAAATAATGGAAAGGGAAAGGTATGCTATTGTCCTGCCATGTATTTAAATATTTAGAAGTATTCCAATAAAAATAATTTCCAGGTAAATCTTTGAAAATAGCATTTAAACCACACTAAGTGCACTTTATTGATTTCCTTCCCTACAGGAAATTTATACAGACTGCAAAACTAACAAGACTAAAAAAGATGTTTTACTAAAAGAAAAGTCAAAAAAGCACAGTGCATCTGATCCCCATCAATTTAGAACCAGTGGGAAATTCTCCAGACAATTTCCCCCAGTTCACACCCAAAAAATCACAACTCTCTTTGATGGTCTGCATTATGCAAGTTTATCTATGGGTATAATCTATCCCCTTAAAGCAAGGATGGGTTGCCTTGTGGTTGTTGTGGGACTCCAGCAGCCCCTGTCAGCCTGGTCAATGGTTAGGAGATGATGGGCCAACTCTCCACCCTTGACTTAAGGGGATGAGCTGATGGCTCCATGGCCCCATCCAGTCCTATGATCCCATCACAATCTCAGCACTCCTACTATATGCAGACAATGTGCTCCACAGAGAGATGTACAACTGATCTCAAGCTTGCCCTGAAGTTGACACTCTTGGCCTTGCATGGCCTACTCTGAGGTGAAGAGCAATGTTAAGCTAGGAGCTAAATGGCCCCTTAAACCTAGGTTATGGGCACAGCAACGGAATGTCTAGGTATGCTTTTTTATAAGAATACAAAGCTGAAAATGAATGAACTGCAGCTAAAACATTACGTCCACTTTTCACATGGTCCCCTGCCCACCTCTGTAATATTCTTAACAGTGGGTCTCTTCTCCAGTCAGAGAGTAGCTGGAAGTGGGAAGGCAGAAAATATCCCCCTTTCCTTCCACTCTACAGTTTTAATATGAAATCTTAGGCGCAGTACTGTGCCCAGAGCTCAGACACTGCTCACACTAATTAAACCCCCTGTTGCAAAATGTGCCTAAGAACAATGTGAATGTCGAACACTGGTGCAGAGGGCCTGGCCGCAGTAGTCAAGGGTGAAGGGCAGGTTCAGATGGACTCTTATGAAGACGTGTTTTTCCAGGGCTAAGCAGCTTGTGGGACTAAGCCCTGGGGAACTGCAGTGCTGACTCCACCGTGACTTACTTGGCTAGAGCACCATCAGGATCGGTTAAGTTGATGGCTGCATCTGGCCCCAGCAGTTTCTCCAGGTGGGTAGAGACGAGTTGTTGTTTCAGGCTGGCCACCTGCTTAGCAAGGGCAACTGGTGTCAGTTTCTCCTCGGCAGCTGACTCCTTCACGGTGCTCTGTGGAAGAAGGGATAGAAGCTTTGAAAGCCTGGCATTCAGTAACTGTTTGGGGCACGGTCCTCTCTGACCCTGGGCTGCTCCCCCTTGTACTGATACTAACCACAGCAGTAAAGCACATAGTCTCAAGGCAAGGACAGCTTCTTGGATAACAAAGGCCTTCATTTTGCATTTGGGCCCGAGGACTAGACCAAGAAGATGGGTGGGTCCAAATCAATAGGGCCCACAGAGGAGCTGCAAGGGGGCCAGAAGGAAACAAGAAAAGAGACCACCTTGATCTTACCTTGATCTTCTCTACTTCGGCAGTCAGCTCCTGAACTTCATGCAGCAGACGCTGGTATTTCTGCTGGGGGGTCTCCTTCACACCAAGGCCTTCCCCTAGCTTAAAAATAAAATAAGATTCTCAGGTCAACAGCAACACCAGAATTTTGGGGGGTTCTAGAGTTGCTAGCACAATTCCATCTCAACCCATCTCCTGTTGCAAGGCTGGCTCTAGGAAGATAGCTTCAGGGGTGGGATTTCCTCCCTACAGTTTTATTTATAGACGGGCCATTCTCAATTCTTTCTGTGAGAGAGTTCTTTTATATATTTATAGTCTAGATCAGCAATGAGAAGTCTTTTTCAACCTGAGGGTCACCTTCCCATCTGGGCAACTTCCCAAAGGTGACACGTTAGTGGCTGATGGGGCCAGAGGCAGAACTGAGCAGGGCAATTAATGGGAAATGCCATGAATTCCTGCTCCTGTGGAGCCCGTGCCACGGGCTGGTCATCCATGGCAATGGCTAACCTGAGGAAGGCTGGTGGAAGGGAGGTCTTGCCTCCTAGCAGATTTGGGCTACAAGCCTATCCTGGCCCTGGGCCCTTAGGAAAATAGGTAGTGGATATAGAAGAAGTTGAAGCCCTATTTAAGGCTCAGTCTGGGCTTGCTGCTTGTTGAAGCAACATCCAAACCTGCCATGTGTAACTTCCATCCCAGGTTCCAGTTGGGGCTACTGAGAGTTCTCCCTGCCTTGCTTGTTGGTGAACCTTGACCTTGCTTATATGAACTGACCCCGCTATCTGAACTTGCCTTGCTGGATCCTGGGCCTTGGCTAGACTTGACTCTTCTTCTTGGATTCTGAACTAATACTGGTGCCACGTGACCTGGTGCCTAGCACACGCCTCTACTTAAGGCTACCATCTCATTCTCCACCTGAGATTCAGCTTGGTACAGAGCAAAGGTTTTCCTTTTGGTCTACAGTTCATCTGAGTTAGTTACTTACCATTTCATAGTCTCCAGACTCATAGCCAGTTCTCTTGGTTTTGCTAATACGATCAGAGAAATCTAGAAATCAAAAGGGGGGAAGGGGGGGGAAATCTTTCTGTACTTTTAGACTGAACAGCTTCAAGTTTCATGTTTTTCATTAAAATTAAGTTACAGGATTCACAATTGGAGCTAGTAGTTCTTTGATCAGCAGCTCATATTTGTAGAACGGCCTTTTGACTTTTCTACCAACTTCTAACAGACTTCATACCAGGGCCAAGGCAGGCCTGGCTGCACAACTGTGCCTTCAAGTTTTGGAAGACTATAAGAAGCTTTCTTATACCAAGCTAGGCCTATACTATATTGTCTATACTGTTGGTAGTGGCTCTCTGGGTTTTCAGACATGGGACATCACCAGCCTTACCAAGAGATGTCAGGAATTGAATCTGGGACCTTCTGCATGGAAAGCAAGGGCTTGGCTACTGAGCTTGATCCATCATCTGTAAGGACCAGTGTTCAAAACTGCAAAAGAAACCCTGTTGCTTCCTCTGGTTCAGAGCAAACCTGAAGATCTCCATTCAAGGGCAGGCTAACATCTTGTACGTCCAACACACACACACACACACACACACACACACACACAACCACTGAAAAATAGTCATGCATGTATTGTGCTGCATCTCACATCTGCAGGCAATGAGACAAATGACTGGCAGACATAAGCTAAACTAGGAATAAGTTATTTGAAATGTTCAGTATGTATATAACGTTATTATTGTAAATTATTAAGGCATTTTAAACAAGGATCCTTGGGTTCTTTGAGGATTGCTTTGAATGTTTTTCTTTGGTACATTTTCTAGTCCGGATCTACTGCTCCCCCACCACCCTGGACACATACTCAAGAAAGGGCCTCTGGAGAAACACTTACCTAGTCCTTTAGTGCCCACTCGCTTGTCCTTAAATTTGTCATAAGCCGCATTGGGGTTTACTATGATATGTTCCACGCTGGTGCTAGTTAGCTCCTCCTGTGTAGAGAGAAAAACAAACAAATATCAGAGCACCCAGCCTTATTTTTCTCCACCTCCCCAAACCACCTTCCCAACCTCAACCAACAGATTCCAAGCAATCTTCACAAGGGCCAAGCAGAACAGAGGAGATGCTCTGTTAGCAAACCTGACACTCTTGGTAGTCCCAGCAGGCATAATGTTGAAGCACTACTGCAGTGCTTAGTCCACAGAAACCACTAATGGTGCTGAGAAGCAAGGAGAGCTATTCCCCCCACTGGCTGGAAAGGAATAACTTGGGTCAAACAGGAACTTCTCTCCCCTTAGGTCAGATTTGAACTACAATGGTACCTTGGTTCTCAAACTTAATCCGTTCCAGGAGTCAGTTTGACTCCCGAAACCGTTTGAAAACCAAGGTGTGGCTTCCAATTGGCTGCAGGAGCTTCCTGCACTCAGGCGGAAGCTGTGTCACACGTTTGGCTTCCGAAAAACATTCGCACACCAGAACACTTACTTCCAGGTTTGCGGCATTCTGGAACTGATTTATTCTGGGATTACATTGGCAGGCTCTCTGGGCCCTTCCAGTCCTGCAGACAGTCATGGATCTGAATAGGGATGGCCAAATGGGCAGACCAGCAAAGAGCATGAGTAACCAGTGCATCTCATATACATGTGATTGGCCACTGGGAGAACAAGATGGCGGACTAGACGGGTGTTTGGCCTGATCCAGCAGGCCTCTTATGTACAAAAAAAACCTGACCAAGAGATACTGGTTTGCATCTTCATTCAGACGCTAAGCTTTTTCAAATATTGGCTTTGAACATGCCTTGGGCTGCAAGCATGGGCTGGAACACCCTAGAGCAGTCCTCACCAACCTGGTGCCCTACAGATGTTTGGGGTTACAACACCCATCAGTCCCAGCCAGCACAAAGGCTGCTCTAGGGAAGCCAAGAGAACTACCACTGTTTCACTTTGGCTACGTCCACACAGCTATCTAACAAAGCCTGTTTTGGCTCCTGAGTTGTTCTGAAACATGGAGCAAAGAAGATGAGTACAGTACTGTTTGAGGTAGGGTTGGGTGAGGCAGCACTTCTGCTTCTGAACTGTTCATTCTTGTGAACTTTTTATGAAAGGAATGAACACACAGGAGCCAAGAGAAGATGCAGACCGCCTGCCTGATGTGCAGGGTGGGTGGTGCAAGCTGACATACCACCTAGACACAGGAAAACTCAGCCATGTGACTCTCTGGTTCAGAGCATGGAGGTCTGCAAAACACAATGCAAAGCTGCTGGGTTCTCTCTGTAGGTGAAAGACTTGCTGGGATTGCCTGCGGAGAACTACATCTGCCTTCTTCACCTTTAATAGCCAAGGACAACATGGTATGCTAAAATCAAGTACTGGTGGGCACCTCCCCATACGCAAAAACATCCATATAACATTAGGCCCAGGAATGCCCTGAAGGATGGAGACAAGAGTGTGTTATGAAAAGGCTGCTGTTACATGGCCAGGCAGATATTGACCTGGTAAAGTTGAGTGTTCACTTAAAACAGGAGTGGGAAGGGTTAAAAAGGGGATTATATTAATAAGACTAACAAACCATCTGGCCTTTCTGGAGGGATTATGCGACAGTCCCTACCCCTTTTTCAAAACAGCGGGGAGGGGAAATCAGCAAGGAAGGGGTGGAATTCAGACAATATCCAAGTATATTTTGTTTTCCAATAACGGGTCTCACAGCTCCCTGGGTGAAGTGGCTATCAAATGCCAGCCAAAGAAGCATTTCCATTATCTTCCTGTGAAGGAGATGTGCGAGAGCCAATTCCAGCAATCAACATACAGGAAATCAGGAAACTGGTTCAAATAAGAATTTAATTAAAGTGCAGGGAGGTGGAGAAGCCTGGTTAATTACCCACAGAATTTCCATTACATTTAATTGCATTAGATCCCACTCCAGGTGAAAAAGTGACATGCAGGTTCCAGAGGTATGCAGGATTACAAGAGAGCAGCACTTTGCAGAACATTCATATGCCTGATCTAGGCTGCTGCAAATGTAACCAACCCAGGGGTGATAAAAATACAGGTTTATTAGTCATGACAGCTTAATATTACCTCCGGTATCAGAGAGGCTGTCTGCCTCTCAATACCAGCAGCTGAGGACCCTGAATGGGAGGGGGCTTGTGTGCTCAGGCCTAGCTAGTGGGCTTTATACATATACATATACATACACTGCCCTTCACCCGAGGATCACAGGGCAGTTTACAATATAAAAACACAAAATACATAGCATAACAATAAGTAAAGGTAAAGGTATCCCTGCCCGTACGGGCCAGTCATGTCCGACTCTAGGGTTGTGCGCCCATCTCACTTAAGAGGCCGGGGGCCAGCGCTGTCCGGAGACACTTCCGGGTCACGTGGCCAGCGTGACGAAGCTGCTCTGGCGAGCCGGCACCAGCGCAGCACACGGAAACGCTGTTTACCTTCCTGCTAGTAAGTGGTACTTATTTATCTACTTGCACCTAGGGGTGCTTTCGAACTGCTAGGTGGGCAGGAGCTGGGACCGAAAGACGGGAGCTCACCCCGCCGCGGGGATTCGAACCGCCGACCATGCGACCGGCAAGCCCTAGTCACTGAGGTTTTACCCACAGCGCCACCCACGTCCCAGCATAACAATAAACCAAACAATAATCACTCCTCTGCTCAGTTTAAAAGGCACAAGATTGTTTAATTAGCTGAAGTCCAGGAAGAAGAGGAATGTTTGTTTCCACCTGGCAGCTAAAGATATGTAATGAAGATCCCAGGTCCAAGGGGAGAGCATTCCACAAACAGGTAGTGATAACAGAAAAGCCCCTGTTCTCATGCTGCCACACCCTGGACTTCTTGTGGATTGGACACACAAAGAAGGGCCTCAGGTGATGATTGCAGGGCTTGGGTCAGTTCATATGGGGAGAGGCAGTCCTTGATGTATCATAGGCCTCTGGTTAGCCCTATGGAAAACAGGGTGCTGGACTAGGTGGGCCTCTGGCTGGTCCAGCAGGGGCTCTTCTTACACCTGAGATGGTTCCACTGAAAGGATTTTAAGGCTATCTTTGTGTCCTGCCACAGCGTCTCCTACACCAAAGGCGTTCTGCAAAGGAGCAAGCTGTACATAGCAGAAACACCAGGTGGGGCTAGGTTTACATAGTGGCTTTGCTACTTCAGAGCTTCCAATCAACACTGACAATGGTTTTTCTGCAGTGCTTGCAATTCAGGCTGTGACAGAATCCAAGAGGGGGTTGTAAGGTGGAACCTGGCAGAACCAAGAGCTATCCAAACTAGAAGCAGCTTGAGTACAAATAGACCTGAGGCCTAAGGGAAGCAGAACAGGTCAGAACTTAGCTCCCAAAAACCCAGCATCTTGTTCCAAGAGGGGACAGCAAGGGAACAAGATAGCTATGTGTAAATTAGGCCGACTAGCCATTGCCCTGCTAAGGTGTGGCAAACTGCCATGAATCAATGAGGTGTCTCTCCATTGTTGTGGCTGGGTGCATTCATTAACCCAGAAACACCAAGCTGTTGTGAATCAGAGGCAGCTTTGTGCCATATCTGAGATGGGTCCTCAGCAACAACCTCCCACGCCAGCTGAGGCAATTGTTGAGGGTTGGTTTTTTTTTGTTGTTTTTTACAAAAATGCCAAAATAACTGTGATATTTTTTTTTTATTGACTTGCCGCCTTTTGGAAATTCCCCCCCCCCAACATCAATTCCGCCTTTGAAATCCTGGTAATGTCAGCCCCACCCTAGAAAAGAAGGTCCCTTCTCACTTAAGGGAAGCACCACTCTGCATCTGAGCTAGAGAGAGCTCTGCTATTGACTACAAGTCAGCCTCTCCTCTTGCTAAGTGCTAGAGAGAGGCAGGCATTCTGCCCGGGCTCTTGGAAGCAGCGCGGTGGCTGTAATGGGCTCTTATGGGAAATCTATGGTTGCATCAAGGCCAGACTCTTTTTGAAGAGCTATTACAAGAGCCTCCCATTCCTGCTCCTTTGGTCCTGCACATTAAAGACGCTGGAAGAGGCTGTTCTCAAAACAACAACGGCAAGAAATAGTTGCATCAGATTAAAGCGGCTATGAAATCGCAGCACAGGAGGCAATTGTTACAAGCAAACAAATAGATGTGCTCCACCAGGCAGGTGTTATCTCTACATGACCTTTAAAGGACACCTTGAGATCACTGCATCCAAAGACTTCTCACCAGCGCCTACAATGTTGAACACCTTCATTAAAAGCAAGGTGCAGATACAGCCTGAGGACCTTATCAGGCCCTTTGGGACTCACACATCACCCCACCTTGCTCTGTGGAAATGAATATACTATCATCGGTATTGACAAGTGGGAGTTTGGAAATTTCTCATCACAGGAAATTACTTTTACTTTATCTTTAAATCTTACAGAAAGCTGTTTGAAAATGGCAACTCAGTGGAAAATTCATAAACTATTAAATAATTAATGGCAAATGTTGGATATTGATGTTAGAGGTGACCTTGTCCCCTTGCCGTGATAATGTGCAAAGGCAAACAAATACTGGAATATTGCTAATCCACAACAATGAACTGTCACCCATCTACAGACTACCTACAAATCATTTCATGGACCATCGAACAATACAATGCGAACACTCAAAATACCATATTTTTCCATGTATAAGACGACCCCTATTTTGTTGAACCCAAAATTAAGAAATAAATATTTTGAACATCAAACAGAATAACTTTGATATTTTATCAAATATTCAAAGCACCGGTATATTTAGTCCCGTATCTTTAAACATCAAACAGAACAACTTTTTTTTCATTTAGAATGCCCGGGAGTGCTCTTGTTCTGCCTAACCTGGCTTGCCGCAACGGTCCGCATTGGTTGGCCGAAGTGGTAAGTGAAATGAATGGCAGTTCCGGCAGCTTCTTCACAGCACCTGGGGCGGATTTCTTTAATTTGGCAAAACGTCCAGGGTTTTTTGTACTGAGTGGGTGCATTCCCTTTGAATGGAAACTGGGAGTGGAGTGTGCTGGGTGGTAGGAGCCCACAGGTGAAAGCCAAAGTGTGTGTTTCTGTGTGCAAGTGTGTGTGCAAGTTAGGAAGGGAGGCTGGAGGAACTGGGAGCAGCAGCAGTGGCAATGGCAACATGTCAAGCTCATGATGCCCGGCAGCTGTCCTGCTCTGCTGCCACCGCCAAGGAAGCACCAGATGAGAGATGAGGAGCTGCTGGCTGCCTCTCCAGAACCTCTTGGCTCTGGTCAGCTGCTCCACTTGCAACCTCCCAGGCATGTACGTGGCGGGTGCCGTTCCTGGGCCTTGGAGGAGGAGGGAGCAGCTGCAGGGCCTGCTCAGCCCCCTTTCGGTTGGGTGGGTGTTTGGTGCATTGTCTGGAATGCCTTTTCCAAGCTATGCTGTGCTTTTGCCCTTTTGGTGGTTGTTTGTAAAACTCCCACTGCAAAAGTGACCCTCCTCATCCTCCCTTGCAGGCTTTAGATAAGATGTGTGTGTGTGTGTGTGTGTGTGTGTGTGTGTGTGTGTTTTCTCCCGAAATAATATCTTGAAATATCCCTAGGCTTCCTGCACTACTGGTAAGTAGTGTTTTTCTTAAACATCCATGTATGAGATGATCCCCAATTTTTTAAAGTGAAAAACATCTGCCTTATACATGGAAAAATATGGCAACTTATTGGTAGCAGCGAGCCGGACATCTACTAACCATTAGAAATCAATGTACAGAAACATTAAAGGAAGTGGGTAATGAAAATCTGGAAGACAATTTAGTAACAGTAGTAGTATCTACTGTATTTTTCCGTGTATAAGACACCCCCATGTATAAGACGACCCCTATTTATTTGAACCCAAAATTTAAAAAACAATCAATCCCTAAAACAGAAGTGAAAATCTGGATGACCGGCGCCAGCAAGTTGTTGATCTTTTGGGGGGCAATCGCCCTCATAATTTTCAGCATGAGGTGCATGCAGTACACCGTGGTGCAGGAGCAAAGGCAGTGGTTGGGGCACAGCAATGTCCCCCTTGGTGGCAGCTGCTGCGGGGAAGCGAGGGGAAGGAGGCTCCTAAACAGGATACCAAGGAAGAGCCAGGGGAAGGCAGCGCCCACTCTGTGCCATGCCGTCGAGCAAACTGAGCTGAGGAAGGTGGTGAGCGGGCTGGGGGCAGGGTGGGAGTTTGAGAGAGGAAGAGGGGGAAAAGGAAAGAAGGGCAAGGAGAGGCAGCTCTCAGCGGTGGCTGCTGCTCTTGATCCGGTGGTCAAGCCAGCAGGGGCTTCAGGAGGCGAGCCAGTCGCCAGCATGCAGTCCAGAGGGGGAGGAGAAAGGGGGGATGGCAGCAGGAGGGACCGCCTCAGTCCCCTCAAGCCAAAATCCCGGACATATGCTTAAATATTTAAAGAAATCCCCCAGGTGCCCATGTTCCGTGTACAAGATGACCCCCAATTTGTTACTTTTTTTTTTTAGCAAGAGACCTTGAATTTTACACGGAAAAATATGGTAAAAGGTCACCAGTTAAGTTATGGGCTGCGAATGAGCTATGCACACCAGTGATTTGCTACATAAATGCTAGAGCAGGTGTAGCTGACATGGTGCTCTCTAGTACAGCACATGGCCATTACAACAATTGGGAGGAAAGTCACTCTCAGCAATTTTCAAGCGTTTCGTCAGGAAAAATAGTTTGGGAACCACTAGCCCTAGGTTATTGCCCAGAATCTAAGCTATGTGCTCCTGAATGCAATGCTCAGGAGCTTGGGGGCAGAAATGTATGTGTTCCTTGGAAGAAAAGCCATTACGGCAAGAGTGTCCTCATGGGAGAAAGCTTGAAAGGCACTGCTCCATGGTATCACAGCTCCTCCCCTTGTTTTCAACAGGTCTTCTCTTTCACCAGTTCCTCTTTTTAGAACATAAAACTAAGCCTCAAGGCAACTCACACTTAGCCATGGTTTTATAAGAGGAGGTAGGCAATTATTTCAACTGCAGGTAGCAGCAGCATTTCACAGCAGGCCCTGCAAACTGCTGGATTTTAACAGCAGTTGTTAATATTTGAAAAATCTCCTCACCCCTGATAAAGGACTTAAAGCACTATTTAGAAAACCCAGTCCATCTTAGGGGTACTGGACTGTACAAGCTTTGATGCACTACAGTAACGTGTCAAGCGGCAATTACAAGCAAATCCCAAAATGCCTTGGCATGGATTCCACCTAGAGGTCACAGGCCGTATCTGAGCTAAGCAGCCATAATGGCTTTAAAATTAACACATCAGTCTGGAGGAATCAGCTGCATGTTGATATTTAAATGTACGCACTGAGTCCTCTTAGCAACTATATAGTAATTTCATGCTACTGGCACATGTGCTGTTTTTGTTTTAAAAGATCAGGATGCTGTTCTTAGAGAATGGCACACAGAGCTACTGCTCCTTTGGTCCCAGAGGAGAGAATCTCACTTCACCCATGATGTTCTTAAGGGTGCCCCCAAACACCTTCAAATGTGACGTGTGGATAAAGTGTTGGGAAAGCCTTCTCTGAATTTTAGCAAATGCTGCCTACCCGATCACTACAGCATATTTCTTTTTAAGGCAAGTATAAGTTCTGTTTCAATAGCAGTCACTGAATTCTGCATGAAAGGCCCTATTACCGTATTTTTCGCTCTGTAAGACACACCCGACCATAAGACGCACCTAGTTTTTAGAGGAGGAAAACAGGAAACAAGAAAGCAACGCAAAGCCTCTTGAGTGAAGAGCGCTCCCACTGCGCTAAAGAGGCTTCAGCGATAGCTGCACAGCCTGCATTTGCTCCCTAAGACGAACAAACATTCACCCTTACTTTTTAGGAGGGAAAAAGTGCATCTTATAGAGCGAAAAATACAGTATGCGTGTCCCAATGCCTCAATGGAGCCAACCAGAACGTGACACCTGCACCAAAGTTTGTATGGCAAAATACAATTCCATACAATTGTAGAGTTGCAAGGACACCCTAGTCCAACTCTGCTCAACTATAGCATCCCTGGCAGAAGCTACTCAAACATCTGTTTAGATACTTCCAGCCAAACAGCTTCTATAGTTATGGAAATTTATCCTGAGGCAGTCTCTCTCAAACTCTTCCCCTGACCCCTCATGGACCACTTGGAAACTGCCAGGTGTCTCAGTGGATCACTTAATAAACTTTTTCTTTTGTCCTACAAATTAAAGCACAAATGTAACTCATGCTTTAATAACATCCCGCCCTCCAGTGCTGCTTTATGACCATCACAGACCCTAGGCTAGTCTTGCCAGCCTGTTTGAGATCATATGCCCTGGTCGAAATAGCCTAGATATCTGTGTTTTGTGTATGTGCGTGTGTGCATGCGTACATAATTGATCAGGTACAGAGCCAAGTACAGCTGTTCTCAATTGTTCCCCCTTTTTTATTTGTTGACTACCTGCATGGAGCCCATGGACCACCAGTGGTTTGCACATCACTGTTTGAGAACCTCTGTCTTGATATTTAGCTGAAATCGGCTGTCATTTCCGCCCACTGGTTCTAGTCCTACCCATTCTGAGGACTGCTTCCAACCCAGGGTTAAACCTAAGAGGACACAGAACCCTCCTGAGACATAACCAAAGTTGGCCCTGCTGGAGGGAAGGCATTTATGTCCCCCAAATGTTTCCTTTGGTTTTATATGACAGATGGAAATTTTGTTGTGGACTGATCAGTCTGATTCATCTCTGTATTGTTGGGATGGGGATTAGAACGTGATGTCACCCCAGATCAGACTAGCTAACAATCTTGATTATTCATCTGATATTTGGAACAACGCACATGGTTTTGGCCACCCATCTCAAAGGCAAAAAGTAAGCTGGGAAACGTGCAGGAAATGACTGCCATGAGATGTTGGTGACTGCCAATGACCTAGATGGAATTACAAGGTTCTGGGAGGGGGGGGGGAAATCATGAAAATATTAGCTAAGTGGAGTCTCCATGTTCAAAAGCAGTATGACTGTCAAATAGCAATTGCAGGGGGTCAACACTGGGACAAGGGGTTATTACACTCTTAGTCTGCTTATGGGCTTTCCAGAGGCATCTTGTTGGCCACTGTGAGACGCTGAACTAGATGGACCTTCAGTCTGATCCCACAGGGCTTTTATTCTCTTTTGCTGAAAGTGAACTTTGCTCTGAAAGACTGATAAGATCTAAAGGGCATTTCTGCATTTTAGTCATTTGTCATCAGCTTATACAAGATGACATCCTGCACATTACCAGCAGCTAGGAGGAACTGTTATCAGAATTCTACCAGAGCCAGCCCAACCATTAGGGAGAGTGCAGTGGCAGATTTAAGAAGCCACAAAAAGTGGCAAATCAGCCAATAATTTACTTTATTAGAAGATGTTCATTTTACTTGGGTGAGCAGGAAGCCACTTGGATTTTGTGTCACAAGCCACAAAATGTCTTTGCAAAGGCCATGAGAAGCAGCTTACTGCAACACACAGAAAACCACTTTTTTCAAGCCCTCCAGAGTGGCAAGATTTAGCAAAGACAAAAGGTTAGCAACTAGAAGTTTATCAGCACAAACACCAAAGCAGACGGAAGGCGTAGCTCCTTACCAGCTCCTTGTGTTTCCACCAGAGATGGAAAAAGGAAGGGGGGGAGTTAAGAAGGAGAGGGGGAGAGAGATGGGGGAGAGGAGGGGAAGAAAAGACAAAAATTGTATTAGAAGGTTGTCACATGCACTACACACCAAAAGTTCAAACATATTTGCAGCACAAGAAAACCCATCTCTGCCAAGCCTGATCCCCACTCCAGTGTTTTATTGCTTCCAGTACCTTTGGTGGTACTTTTGGGAAGGTCGCAGCAAAGGGGGTTTCTTGAGAAGGGAAGTAATGAAGTTATGCATTCCCATATACCATGCAAGACTGCTATGCGGTTACTGAGTTAAGAAATACGGCAGCGAGATGTTAAGGTGAAGCCGCTATGCTCAAAGCACATGGGGGGGAATGAGATGGAGCAGTGAAAGTGGCATGTTAGTGCTGGCAGAGAGCATCCAAGCAAGTGCTGTCTCCTCCTCCTTACCCTGCTGTAAGAGTTGAAGAAGAGCCTTCCTTCCTAAATGCCTCTCCTTCCAAGAGGGTGGGTGGCCTTCAATAATTAACAGGGAAATGTTGTTTTTGCTGCAGTTTTAGATGGCGCCCCAACAGATCAAGCACAAAGGCCCAAGACTTTGAAAGAGAGGCATCTGAAGGCAATTATGGAAAGCAGAAGGTGGGAGGAAAAGATCCAAGAGAAGAACTGTCTCCTTTCATCCCTCTAGTTTGGGGAAATGAGATGCCAGTTTTTAAGCAGGGAAGTATCTAAGGCTCTGGAGGGGAGGTAGAAACTTCAGGGACGTCTGGCTGTAATTCCCACTCTTATCTGCTTGCTTGAGTTGAAAAGAACTGGTGAAGAAGTGATACTGCTTAATTCACACTGAACAGGTCTAGAGCTGCAAGATGTGCCCATGTTGCCTTTTCCATTTGCCCTGCTGCTTTCCCCTGGGGAAACCCTTGGTTTAGCACTGAATTGGAACAACCAAGAAATCAGGTTTTCTGCAGATTGCTCATTTGTTCTGAGCTAAAGAGCAGGTTTTGCATGGGAAAACAGCAGCACAAAGGCAAAACCACTCAGATCCAGGTGGGGCAAGTGGAAAACTGCTCAGACCCATGCTTTCTAGGCACGGGACAAGCAAAAGTGTGGGGTAATAGGATATCCTAGGATGCAATTCTTCAGAAATACAAATACACTACATTCTGGTAGAGCTGCAGAGGCCTTCCACCTGATAGAATGATGATTGCAAGTGCTTAACCTCTGGAGAGTTTGCTCTCTCTCGCTCTCTCTCTCTCTCTCTCTCTCTCTCTGTGTGTGTGTGTGTGTGTGTGTCCATCTGTCTGTCTCTCTCTGTCTCTCTCTCTGTGTCTCTGTCTCTCTCTCTCTCTCACACACAGTGTGTTAACTTGCTCCCAGAGCAAAACAAGCCTTTGGTTAACCTAAGTGAGGCTTCTTGGTTTGCCTTGCTGGCAAAGTGCTCAACATACTCCAATTCTGGTTCAAATCCCAGCTGATCACTGAAGGCTGGGATTGAGAACATGTCAAAAGTATCCTTGTGCCTCAGTGCCAGACAGGCAGTGAGGGGAAACAAGCAGGTCCTTCAAACTGGTTTTTCTCTCTCTCTACTTTAGCAAGCTGGCCACAGAAGCCAGCATCATTTTCCTAAATCTCTACAACCAGTAACACAGCTATGTAATTTTAGACTTTGCACTTAATGGTACTGGTTGACGGCAGGTGGGGGGAGAACTATTTAGGGGGTGATTTGTATTACTTCAGAAGTGGTGACCTGGCCCTGCTGTATCTGCCAGCCCCTCCTGCAGCCCATTACTTCTGCCCCAAAGCCTGATGGCACCCACTGCCAGCCAAGGATTCAATTTGCCTTTATTAATGTCAGTCTCACCAGGTACCTGACTGACAGGGTGGGATGGAAATGACTCGCAGGTGGCAAAGAAAGACAGCTTGTTTTTTAGGAACCAGAGAGAGCCCTCATGCTGCATTCTCTCCAGATGGCAAATGTGAAAAACTTCAAAGAGCATTGCTTGTCCCAGAATACCCAGGGGACTGGAAAAGATCCTCCTCGGGAGCATGCAGATGAAATGTGTAGGGGGTGGCGAGAGCAAAGCACGTTTTACAGCAATGTGAGCTTCTCGCATATGTATGCATGGCTGCAGTATATCAGCTAAGCATTATTGTGCTCTTCCCCATTAGACGGTTGCCCCAACTGCTGGTTGCCTCTCCGCCCCCCCTTTCTTGTTGAGGTAACACAGCACCCCACAGAAAGTTGCCACTTCTGCCTCAAGCACTTGCTGTTGGCAGGCACAAAAGTGCCCTCACATTAGAGAAGCTAAGTTGGAAGGGGCCCAGTGCAAGTTCTTCCTCTCACCTGTATATTCCTTGGAGGAGGAGCCAGCAAAAAAGAGTGCTATTTGGTATGCTAAAGGTGTTGAGGATTCTCCCATACAAGTCTATTTAAGTCCTACGGAAATCAGTGGGACACCCACACTCTTAAGCACACAGGTCCCACAAATTTTAATGGGCATCTAACTTTGACCATTCATGGCTTCCCTCCCACACAGAATCCTGGAAACTGTAGCTTACCCCTAACCAAACTACAGTTCCCAGCACCCTTTAACCATGGTTCCCAGGATTCTTTGGTAGGAAGCCATGTGCATAAACTGTATGCTGTGGATATGATCCTCTCTCTATCCAGGGATAATGAAGCAGGCCCTTCACTGGGCTCCAAGAGTCTTTTTCCTTAGTAGAAAACCTATTGGCATCATCAACCCAAACACATAACAAGATCACAGCATCCTTGTTCTACCTAGGAGGCATCTGCACAGGTATTATGGCCTACATTGCCTCAGCTCTGCCCTTCCAATATAGGGCAGCCATCAGCAAAGCATTCAGTGCCACTACAGTCGGAGTCTGCACAGGGCTTCCCCACCCAAGGCAAGCAGAAAGGCAGCTAAACAGAGGCCACGTGACCAAGCAAGGAGTTGTCTGTGGCAGAGGGAACAAAGAAGAGGCTGGTATCTGCCTCCTGGGCTGTGAGGTAGGCTTGAAAGGAGCCATTTTTCTCAGCCTGACATTTAGCTGACACAGACATGGATTTCAATGACAGCAGTTTTAAGCCTGTGCTAAACTTTCCATATTGAAATCAATATGGTTGGTGGGGGGAAGGAATGCTTAACTTTGGCAGAATCGTGCCTAGTTTTCTTTTTAAGTCCTAACAAAAGTAATAATGGGATGATTAAGTCATCTGACAGTCTCAGTTTTTTGCTTCTGCTGAAATCATCCCCAAAGTTGGAGCGGGGGGGGGGCAGGGGGGGACCCTGGGGAAAATAGGAATAAAATGTTAAGTGTTCTAAGAAAGGGTGGGCTGCGTCTTTCATCTTCAGAACTTCCCTTCTACATTCCGCTCCCTTGCGCCCTTTCACCTCCGGGCACACAAATCTCCCACAATGCATTTCACATGCAGTGATCTTATAGAAAAGCAAGATTAAGAAAATGGATTTCAAAATTTCAAGGAACCAGTATTAAAGATTTAGGAATCAGCCCTGCATAGGGCTGGAATATATAGCACATACCCTTGTAATTGTCAGATATATGTATATGTGTATATTTAAATTATAAAAATGCATAATCAAAAAAAATTTAAAAAGTAAAATTTGTCAGATACCCTTGTAAATCAGGTGTTTAGGATTTTTCCAGCCCTGACTTGACAGAATGACACAAGAGCACCATAAAGGCAGCTTGCAGATCAAGCTGGTTGGGAAAGACTGCCAGGAAAATCAATGTTTCAATCAGGTTTGGGTCTCCCTCCCCTCCAAATTTGATCTTGCATACTCAGGGCAGGCTCTTACACTTTCAACAGGCTTGGAAGCTGCTCAGTTCTCAGAATGAAAACACAGTTATTTTTCTACTTCACTTCTCTTCTACTTCCTTGCTCATTATTCATTCTGATATTAGCCTAGGTCTGTGCAATGTATCTGTGCTACACAAATAAGAGGAGTTGGCAGGGATGCGTATGCAGGGGCGAGGGGTGAACCTAACACGGCTGAAATGAGCGAGTCCATCACACAGCTCCTGCTCATGGAACTCCCAGGTGACCTTGGGCTAGTCACTGTCTCTCAGCCTAACCTACCTCATAGGGTTGTGCCAAGGATAATATGGAAAGGAGGGGAATCATGTATGCCACTTTCAGACCCTTAGAGGAAAGGTGGGGTAAAAATGTAATAATATATAAACAGCTGACATCTTTAAAACTTAAAATGTTAGAAACAGATTGACGAAGTCTTAAAGAACTGAAACTTATGATCTGGTGCAGATGTAACAAGGGTAATGATGGTTCCCTGCCAACCATGCATAGTTTGCAATTGGCAAGCCAGCCTCATGAAAGCCTGCACTGTCCCCCACCTCCTCTCAAGCACAATTTCCCCCCTCTCTTCCCTAGTCACCTTGAACCTCAGTTTAACTGCTAAACTTCCATGTTCTATCAGCACCAGTATTAACCACAGCTTGCAAACCCAAAACAAACCTTGGTTTCAATCTCCAGGTAAGATGGGAACTCTAGTTAGCAGGACATCATTGGAGATGCAATTATAAATCGTGATTAAGTCTGACAACAAGTATGGAAGAATCCACACTGGAGAGGGGAGGAGGGTGAATTCCTATGGCTGGCTCCTGCAAACCACAATTTGATGAAGCCAGTATTATATCTGCATTGGGTCTATTTGGTCTTCTTTTCTTATTGCCATGTCATCTGCATATTATCTGGTGGCAAACACATGTAATTTTAAAGCCAGGGTTTACCACACTGTCCATGGCACGTGCGTTCCTATCACAGATAGGATGGAGAGCTGAGAAATGAAGTGAAGGGGAGCCATTGTACTGTAAGAATTGGAAGAGAAGGCTGGGCAGATCTAAACTCTGGGCAATGCCTTGCCCTACTCTTCAGAAGCTAAAACCATGATCCAAAACATTTGATAAGCCATGTTTTGAAAACAGATCAGTGTCTTATTTTCAAAAGCAGCCTAGAGTTGTACTTATGGGGGTGTTAATCTGCATTTACACACAACTTACTTAGGGATGTACCTGAAATACTTGTCTCTGAAATGCTTGTGGTAACGTTTATGAAAGCCATTGATATAAAATTGATTTCCGTGCATAGATACAGATTTCAACCAGACTGCAACACTATACTCACTTAACCTGTGAATAAATCCCATTAAACTCAACAGGGATTACCTCTCAGTAGTCTCATGTAGCATTCCACCGTAAAAATTACTGTCCTGAGGCTTAGGTGTTTCCTATGTGACATGCCTCAGACCCACCCAGGGTCATGACTCTAATTTTGCTGAATATCTAAACTGATCTGTCAAGAACGAGTTTTTTATGGGAAGGAACACTTGCGAGATCCAGTGGGTTTAAAATGCAACAGACCAGGCATTCAAGCCAAACCATCCCTTCCAAGTTGGAAACCCTGATCCTAAATATCAGATGTGGAAGTGGAAGAAACTTGGCTGTTGCTTGAATGGCAAGGAGTGGGAAGAGCTCAGAGGCATGCATCTGACATACTTCAGATCTAAGAACCAGCACTCCAATGCAGATTCTCAGCCATGCCTCCATCCTGCAATGTCTGATACATCCTGCCCCTGCCAACCAACCTGCCTGGCTCTCCTATAATTTGTGCCACTTCAACACAAACTACCTTTATTCCCCAGAATAAGGCTGGGCGATAACTGGTTTTCAATATTGTGATATATCACCAGCAAACATCATGATATATCAATATATCATGATATCTGAAATAAAGAAAGAACTATGCAGAGGCGAAAATGACAATGTCCTGCAACTGCTACTACTTAAGGGTCTAAAACTGATAAATGATTATATTACCAATCACCTCATGGTCACTTTCAGCAGCAGGCAAGCCAAAATGCATCCCAACAGGACTTTCAATTGTCCTGAATACCACCATTTGGTTGTTGTTGTTTAGTCGTTTGGTCGTGTCCGACTCTTCGTGACCCCATGGACCAGAGCACGCCAGGCACTCCTGTCTTCCACTGCCTCCCGCAGTGAACCAAATGTCCTGTTGGGATGCATTTTGGCTTTCCTGTTGATGAAACTGAGTGTGTAATGATTGATAATATTGTCATTTATCCGTTTTAGACACCTAAGTAGTAGCAGTTGCCAGGCCATTGTCCTGTTCACCTCTGTATAGTTCCATCCTTATTTCAGACATTGTGGGAGATTGCAATGTTTAACTGGTGACAACATTGCAATGTTTAGCTGGTGAGTTACCGCAATTTTGAAAACCAGATATCGCCTAGCCCTTACACACATTGTGACTTGTGATATACTGCCAGCTCAAATATTATGAAACACTTCAAACCGATTTTGGACAATATACAGTGGTACCTCTGGTTACGTACTTAATTCGTTCCGGAGGTCCATTTTTAACCTGAAACTGTTTTTAACTTGAAGCACCACTTTAGCTAATGGGGCCTCCCACTGCTATCGGGCCGCCGGAGAACGATTTCTGTTCTCATCCTGAAGTAAAGTTCTTAACCTGAGGTAATATTTCCGGGTTAGCAGAGTCTGTAACCTTTAACGTCTGTAACCCGAGGTACTACTGTATTGATATATCGCCCAGCCCTACCCCAGAATCTACCATTTTACCCTTCAGAGTGCAAAAATAAGTATATTAATGCAACTTCTATTATACTTTCCCTTTTCTCCTGAATCAACAGGCTGAAGTAAAATGAGGCTCTCTACTTCTCTTTCTCTCTCCTTTTCTTTTTCTTGAAAAAGCCTATAATCCTGAATTTACTGCTTTCCTCTGTTCTGTGCAAGAGCCCCAGTGAAAAGATAACAGCACCATGAATCATTCACAAATATTTATATATCAAAACAATCCTTGATTAATAATCATTATTTCCCCACTGCCATATTATAAACAGGGATTTTAAAGTATTTAAGAAGAGAAAAGTGCACAGTTACCCACATGCAAAACACAAAAATTCTAGAAGCATGCAGAGAAATAAAATAAGAAGAAGCATTTTTAATGGTCTTACTTGTGCAAACTAGTGTCCAGGCAAGGTGGTGTGAGGGGTGAAGGGGAAGAGCATTAGGAAAACTCAGATAAGTTCAATTGTGCAACAGTTCAATACAAACACAGTTAAAACAGTTATCAGGCAAATTCCCAAAATCATAAGGCATCCTCTATGGCAGCTGCAAAGGAAAAAGCCTGTGGAACTAATAGCAGAGGTTAACAGAGCTGGATCAAAGGCCCCAAAAACCTTAGTGATTACATAACCTTCAAAAACAACATTAAAAACACACAAATGTCTTGCAGTGCTTGTGGTACTCTCACTATAGCAACATTTAGTCCCAGCTTTTCTGTCACAGTACAGTATGGGCAGAGATGTATTTGGAAACTGGAAGCTGCTAAATCAAAATGCAGCATTGTTATTCTCCACCTGTCATCTGAAGTGGTACAGCCCATTTTACCACCTCATTCCCAGCATCTTCAGGACAGGCCTAATTCTGAATGGGAAACCCACTTACCCACCCTATCAGTTTCATGGAGCTCTACTCGAGCCCATGGGTTTCCCATAGACCAGGAACCACACAACCAAAAACCAGGGCTGTGTGTATTCTGCAATCCTACAGCATCAAATATTTTAATTGTGTGCAGAATTCTACTTCCTGAGAATCTCCGTTTTTGTTTTGAGGGCTGTTTCTTTGTCCTTATAACTGTGAAAAAATAGGCTGAAGGTATGTGGGCGATGCTTTAAGGGCAAGAGGCACACTGGATAGGATATGTCGATTTGCATTATTTAGACAACTTACAGAATTCAGCTTGCCTTGGGCAAAAGCAGAATAATGCCCGTAATGCAGGAGCAACCAACATGATGTCCTGCAGACGTTGTTGGACTGCTGGCAAGAGATGATGAGAGCTGTGTCCCAAAACATCTGGGAGGCACCACCCTCCCTACTCCTGCCATAACCTATTCTTTCCAAAATAGGCCTCAAATAGCTTATACCCTCACAGTACATCCGCATCCAAAATCTGACATATGACCAATCACACACACAAATGGACATTCATGCTGTCAGGTTTTAAAATTTCCTCAGAAGTGGACATGTGATTCTTGCTTCTTGCCACTTGGCTGCCATTTTCCTCATTGAAAGGAATTTTTTACAAAAAATTGTAAAGAACATCATTAGAATTTTAACTTTAAAGCCCAGTGACTGACACCGATGTGGTTCTCTTCTCTCATATTTCATATTCATATCTTGTCCATGTCCTTCTCTCCCCACTACTTCATTCCTTCTAGGAATCTCTTCTATGTTTATACTGTAAAATGTCATGTCCACTGGTGACATTAATAGTAAAGCCTTCCAATACCTAACATATTAATTCTGAGAAAACCAAGTGTTATGAGTTCATGCTGAAAACTCTTCTTCACTCAACCTCCCGCTCCTCTCCACACCCCAGGACCCTCAGAGAAAGAAGACGATGCTCTACCAGCCTGTCCTTTCCTGTAAGGTTAGCAAGCAGTGGTGCCTGCAAAGAAGAAAGACTTTGCACACCTCCCCCAAGCACTGACCTACTTTCAAGGAGTGAATCATTTATAGGACGAAACCTTTATGCCAGCTCCCATCAGAGGAGCTCCTGTGCTCCCAACTTTTCATCTGGACATCTTTAATGGCAGCCTCTTAAAATCCGTAGCAACTAGCAAAAAGAGCACTGCTTCTCTCTTTTGCTTTCTCAATGGCAGCCTTCTACCTCTCCCAACTCAGAGATCTGTCATTTTTGAGCATTTAGAAATGATTCAAGTGAGGAGAACAACAGTTCCTGTCATTTATTTTCATGGAAGGAATTTTTCATTTCACAGGATTAAAAACTGTGATTCCATCAATTGCAATCCAATCTGCAAGCAACCCAATCTGCAAGCGCTGCTTCAGTCACCATGAAGCAAGCAAAGCCTTGAGCCTGTGCATAGCCAATGTGGTGTTTTCCAGGTAAGTAGTGGGCTCAGATGTGTGGCTCTCCAGATGCTTTTGAAGTTCAACTCCTATCCATCCCAGCCAGCATGACCAATAGTCAGGGGTGATGGGAGCTGGGAGTCTAATCACATCTGTGTCATTAATGCCCAGGTAACTCAATGGATTGAATACTGTTATGTTATATGGGGCTGCCACTGAAACTTCAGCTGGTGCAGAGATGGAGAATCTGTGACCCTCCAGATATTGTTGGACTTCAACTCCCATCAGCTTCAGCCAGAATGGCCAACAGTCAGGGATGATGGAAGATGGAGTCCAACAACTCTTGAAGGTCCACCAGTTCCTCCCCCCTTCCCGAAAAGGGACCCCAAGGGCCATCTAGTCCCCTGCAATGCAGGAATCTCAACACATGGTTCCCATCCAATCTGAAACCATATTGGAACTTGCTTAGCTTTGCAAATGTGCTAGTAGTTTTATTCCTGCCCCAATGGTCGCCCTCCCAACTCATGAAGGGGAATTGGAACAGTGACAGGGCAGCAGAGCTAGTACAGCGGTGCCTCGCAAGACGAAATTAATCCGTTCCGTGAGGCTCTTCGTATAGCGGTTTTTTCGTCTTGCGAAGCAAGCCCATTGACAGCTTAGCGGATTAGCGCTATTAGCGGTTTAGCGGCTTTTAGCGGATCACCTGATAAGCGGCTTAGGGCTTAGGAAAAGTAGGGGAAGGGAAAAAACCCTGCAGGAACTCGCAAGACATTTTCGTTTTGCGAAGCAAGCCCATAGGGAAATGCGTTTTGCGAAGCGCCTCCAAAATGGAAAACCCTTTCGTCTAGTGGGTTTTCCGTCTTGCGAGGCGTTCGTCTTGCGGGGCACCACTGTACGTGCTTCCCTGCTTTTATGTGTTTACTTCACACACATAAATAATGCCTTCCCACACACATCTTTGTACCCCTCAATTACCTTTACCTTTAACCTGCCACCATTCCCCTCCCTGACGAAACAACTTTTATGCAGTATAAATTCCAGCCCAATATGGGGTTTAAAAATCAAGTGCGGTTTCAGTTAGTGCAAAGCACATGATGCTATGTAAAAAAACGTGCAAGTTTCCTTAAACAGCTATGTTAATTATTCACGCTAAATATGGAATCTTAATTTGATATGGTGCAAGATTAGCAAGTTTCTGAATCCTATGCAGAAAATCAGATGTTCCAACCATAAGGGCAGCGTCAAAATGTTATATTTTTGGAATAGGTAGCCACTAGTATCAAATGTTTAGGCACCCAGGTGCTGGGAATTTATGTCAAGACTACGTAAGGGAACTGGTGCCTCAACTGTTCCCCTCAGCTAGCATTGCCAAAGTAGTGTATTATTCAAACCCTCCTCCCTCTCCCTCACCCTCCCCTCCCAACAGCCAGTTACTATGAGTTACTATGTACCTCATGCAATTCCTCTCAGGAGTATTGCATGCTTAGAAGGAAACCCAGCTTCTGTGCAGCCCACAGCAAAGCATTTAAGAGCAAACAATACCAGGTTGCATGGCTGGTTTTCACAGGGAGATAGGACAAAATGCTAAAACACAAACCATGACTGCTGGAGTTCAGCATCTATTTACTAGTATCCCTCCTTGACAGAGAAGGTGGGTACTACAGAAAGCCACAAACCAAACATTTTGTAGGATATGCAAGAGGAGAATCACATCCAAGACTCAAATATGAGCAGCCATCACATCTGAAACATCTTGTCTACGCATCAGCATTCATGGAGAAGCATTTCCACAAAGTGCAAGGGTGGACATGGTAGAGGCTCTTAAAAGTACGACTGATGCAGAAGAAAGATTTTTTTCTCCCCCCCCCCTTTTCACAATACTAGAATTTGGGGTCACCCACTGAAACTGGTTGGCAGTAGGACCAAGAAAGACAAGAGGAAGTACTTGACGTGTGCGTGCGTGAGAAGTTATAATTCCCTGCTGCTGAACAGCTCCCACACAGTGTGTAATTTAACAGATGGAATTCATAACCACAAGAAATGGTAATGGCCATGGCCTTAAGATGCCTTGTAAGAGTATGCTAAATTCTTCAAAGATAAGTCTATCAAGGGAGGTTAGGCATAATAATTAAATAGACTCTCCGTTATCAGAAACTGCATAGGCTACATAGGCCAACAATTCCATGGCCCATTTTTAAGCTTCCTAGAAGCAAATGGCCGGCCATAGCTGGAAACAGCATGATAGACTAGATCAGAGATGGGAAACTGGTGGCTTTCCCACCAGGTGATGGACTTCAGGGGTAGGAGCTGTCCATCAGCACCAGCCAACATGGCCAATAGCCAGTGATGATGGGAGCTGTAGACCAGCACTATCTGCAGAACCTTAGGCTTTTCACTTGATGAATGTAAAACAATGACCCAAGTTCATCTGGTCTAGTGTTGCCTACTGCAACCTTTCCCTTTCTGATGCCCTCTAGATGCTTTCGAGTACAAGTCCTAGCCAGCACGGTCAGCAAGCATGGGAGTTGTAGTCCAAAGCATTTGGAGGGCACCAGGTGGGGAAGGCTCTCCAGGGTCTCAGGAAAAGAAGAGTCTTACTCAGGAACAGAACCTGAGACCATCTTGCAGTGCTACCATTGAACTATGGTCCCTCTTCTGAAAAGCCATATGGAAGACAAAGTTTGGCAAACAAAAATTCTGTCTCAAACTTATCGTGCTTTGCATTTTTAGCCTGCATCCGCAGCATTTCCCTAGAAAGAAAATGCAATGTATCATTTTCCAGCCTTAATTCACCTTTCCTCTAAAAAGGTTAGGGTGTCAGAATTAGGAGTAAAGGCAACTCCCAATTTGTGCAGGGGTTACGTTCCAAGGTACCACACATTTAAATGAAATTGTGTATATTTGAAATACCATTGAGAAACCCTGCAAAGACCCCCTTCCAACACTGCCCCACCCCTTTTTGTGACGTTTCCAGGTCACTTCTGGGTTCGGCATGATACATAGTTGCACACATATTGAACACGCACGAATGGAGAGTTGTCTGTATTCCATTGCATCCAGTATGGCACATGTTCTTAATAACTGGGGGGGGGGGGGCCCAAATGGCAAGACAACTTTACTGCAGATGTGGCCAACCACATTCAAAATAGTGATGCACTGCTTGGAAGGATGCTCACAACCATTGGGGGGTGCAACTGCACTGAGAGACATGCTTAAATAACCTGCATATGTTGATTTCTGGAGTATGGCAAGCCATTCTTGTGCATCCACTGCCATATCCAGGAGCCTGCTTTGCGTACATTAGTGTAAACACTTTTGGGGGGGGTTAATTTCAAATGATGTGTCAGAAGCCACCCCCTTCCCATGATAGTGGAGGTACATGACTGGATTGCTAAAGTCTGAGAGACAACATGTGCACACACTGCAAGAAACTACCACATACTCAAAAGGCTGCACAAAACTAGGACTAGGCCAATCCAGTCCCTTAATTCTAAGCAGACACTTTAAGCGCCTTCCAAGAATCTGGGCAGCGGTTTCTTAAACATGAAGCTAAGTCCAATTCTGACACTTGGGCTACTTTTTCCTGGTTCCTTCATGTACAGCCACAGCTGCATGGGGGCTGTTTTTCCATTATGTTCAATTCGAACTCAAGCCAAAAGATGGGTGTCCATCACTCATTTTAAATCAGATGGCTGTGGACTGCAATTCTGAGCATTATTATATGGAACTAAGTGACCCTGAAATCAATGGGAGTGATTTCCAAAGTTCACATGGTCAGGACAAGTAACCCAGAAGCTATAATTATAATATAATAAGAATTAAGCTACTGGATAACTATTCTTCCCCATTCTGATGCACATCCAAGGAAAGTCATACTAGTGAGTCTATGTGCTGCTTTCATGGAAATGGTCTCAGACCTCAGACAGCTTGAGAGCTACTACTTCAAATGGCTGAAAATCATTGCAGCAGAAAAAGTATTAAAGTCCAGGATTCACAGGAATATGGATACTTGGCCCATCTAATCCAGCATCCTGTTCTCACAGGCGACACACAGGTGCTTGTGGGAAGCCTGCAAGCAGAACATGAGCACAATGGCCCCTCTCCCTACTAGGATCCCACGGGTGTCACCGCTCGGGGGCGTGCCAGAGGCCCTACCTCTCCAGGCTTCGGACAAGGCCACGCCCCCCTGGGAGCCCTCTACCGGACTACCCCTTCTCATTGGGGGAAAGTGATGGCGCTCCCTTCCCCCCTCCTTTTTCCTATAATTTGCCCCATGCCAATGCCTAACCGCCAACACCGTGAAAGTTGTGACGATTGCTACGAGGTAGGCGAAAAAACCAACTGGCAGGAAGTGCGCCAATTAGGAAAAATTCCTACCAGGCCCCTTGCGGCGACCAACCGAAGTCCATAGCAAGGCCAATTCTAGCTAAACCTAAGGGTGGGTGGGATGGGAAAACCGCTCAGCTGCTGGGGCGAGGGGAAAAGAGGGCGGTCCCTGGGCGTGCCTGGCCTTAAGTAGCCCAGGCCGCGCCTCCCCTCGCCCGCCGATTGGCGGGCTGGGTTGCAGGCACGCCCAGGGATTCCCCAACTCTCGCGGGGGGCGAGGGAAGCCCCCGCGAATGTGGGAGTGTCCTGCCCGCAACACCCTCTCCTCTTCATGCTCGGAAAGGGCTTTGCGTGGCAAGTTTCCTCCCCCAGTTGAAACGAAGACACAGACACGTTGCTTTAAGGTTAATGGGCGTGAAAGGCCACAACTTTATTGATTACGGAATTGAAGGTATTGGCCTTAGGCATTGGCTTCTATCGACTACCCGGCATGGTGACCGGGAAGGGTTGAACACACCGCAGGAGTCCTGTTGAAGTACGCCAACTAGGATCCCACGGGTGTCACCGCTCGGGGGCGTGCCGGAGGCCCTACCTCTCCAGGCTTCGGACAAGGCCACGCCCCCCTGGGAGTCCTCTACCGGACTACCCCTTCTCATTGGGGGAAGGTGATGGCGCTCCCTTCCCCCCCTCCTTTTTCCTATAATTTGCCCCATGCCAATGCCTAACCGCCACAAGAGCAAGGCTCGCCGCCAATACCTTCAGGCCCGTAACCAACCCCTAATCCCTGCTGTGATGTCCCCCAACCAAATGTCATTTCCCGCATCTGAAAGATGCACGCCATCCCATCTGTAGAGGGCCTCATTGTTGTACTGGATGCCTGGGTGACCAATGACACACCCGCCCAGATCCGCCACTCTACGTGCCACGGCCCGCTCCAAGACCTTTCTTGCTTTGTTGATTCCAGCCAGGCTCACACAATCTCTCCATGTCCTCCTCTCAATCAGCAAGGACCACAAGATGGTAACGCTTGGATAAGCCGCCACAAAATCTGTCAAATCATCAAAAATGCTCCATCTCAAATCGATGGCTTTTCGGTATGCCAAATCATTTTCGCCTAACTGGATTATTAATGCATCCGGCGGCCCCTCAATAGCAGTTCTCGCCATCACGGCTGGTTTAAATTCACTCCAGCGCATCCCCCTACGCGCAATCCAAGCCAGCTCAACATTCGAAGGCAGATTCAAATTGTGCCCCATTCCGGAACTCAAAGCACGATTTTTGGCCCAGTAAACAATGCTGTGGCCCACCAACCAAATGCGTACTTTCTTGGGTTCTGAAAGGAAAGTAGACGGAAATACCGAGATCAGGATTATTGCTGCAAGTCATAGATTTTTTCTAACATACGTTCTGTATGCATTAGATTTCCACCTCCCAAGATCCTTAATCCTTTCCGTGGAGAGCCCAAAATGCACTGCGGTGGTAGCGGCCCCGATGCGAAAGGAGTGGGCTGCAAATTCTGCCGCGGGAAAACCGCAGGCTGTTAGCGCGGTGCGCAGTACCCGTGTGAACTGGTGTCTGGCCAAAGGTGACCTATCCTCGTGTATCAGCAGTGGGCCAGGGCCGCTGCACCTCAAATAGAGGAAACGCCGTGTGTCTCTTACGGGACAGGGTCCGCGACCTTGTACCGCCGCTAAACGTAAGAGCGCGCCCTTACCGAGCTGGTCCGTCTTAGAGCTCCGCACCTGAACGATTAGCTCGGACTCGGACAGGGACAAATCACTTATCAGCAAACCCCTCTGGGATTGAGACGCTCCGCGCTCACAGACTACCTCCCCAATGCGGAGAGCGCCAAAGAAAGAAATGGAATAAGCCTGTGTTGGCACACCTGACCCCTCAAGGTCATGACGGTTGACAATGACCGATGATGGAGACCATGCACAACTGTCAAAGTTGGTTCACAGGCTGGGGGAGAAAAAGTCTCAACCCACCAGGCCAAAAACTTTCTCACAAGGAACTAAGGAGCAGTTACACATGGGAGTATCCTATTTCATCTTCACTTTCTGAGATAGATCAGACTGAAAGAGAGAAACTGGTCCAAAGTCACCCAGCAAGCTTCCTGGCTGAGTCAAGTTCCTTACCTCTAGTCCAGGGGTCAGAATCCTTTTTCAGCTGTGAGCCAGTCCACCGTCCCTCAGACCATTCGGTGGGCCGGACTATATTGGGGGCGGGTGGGAATGAACAAATTCCTATGCCCCACAAATAACCCAGAGGTGCATTTTAAATAAAAGCACACATTCTACTCATGTAAAAACAGCAGGCAGGCCCCACAAATAACCCAGAGATGCATTTTAAATAAAAGGGCACATTCTACTCATGTAAAAACACGCTGATTCCCGGACCATCCGTGGGCCGGACTGAGAAGGTGATTGGGCCGCATCCAGCCCCTGGGCCTTAGCTTGCCTACCCCTCCTCTAGTCCAACACTCTAACTCACTACACTTCATTGTTACAAGTAATTTTATTTTTTTATGAGCCATTTTTCTCAAGTTTATTTTTGTTTATTTTGCTCTCTTAAGATTGGTAATCCAACACAAGATTTTGAATCTTTATTCTGTCCTATTGCAAATAAAGGAACGGAAGACAAGACCTGGAACATACCAGCATGGAGATGCCACTGCCGCACTGACCCTTGCAAAGTTCAGACCAAATAATGAAGATCAGTCAGCCCAGCTAGTTAGTTGTGACAAATCCAGTCTGTTGTGACAAATCATTCAATGCCAATTTAGGAGAGAGGGAAGCTTTTTCTTTACTATGGAAAGCTTAGAGCAGAATTACTTGTTGAAGAAGGAAAGGGGCAGCAAGTGAAAGGTTAAGCACCTGCACACCACCCACGGCTTCTTCGCAGCAAATACACACACACACACACACACACACTCCACTTTGTACTTTGGTGAAAAACCCAGAATTGTGAATCTGATGCTACAGCACTACCCCCAAAACAGCTGGAAGGACATACCAGTTTTCAAAGGCCACTGTTCAGATATTGCCTTCTCCTTAGCTATGAAATCCAGAAGCTCCCCGCTACCCCTGCACAAAACACCCCTTTTGTAAAATGAAAGCTGAGATTATTTTCCTCAGGCTTTTCTCAGAACAACCAAATTTCATGTTGCTTCATATTATCTGTAGCCAAACAAGCCACTCTATACAACTACAGTTGCAACAATCCAATTGTGTTTAAAACTAGGGACAAACAGCCTCACCCATAAAACACACTTTTTGCCCATCCTTATGCAAACACTGTAGCTAAACTATGATGGATTCAGATCTTGGTAGAAATTCTACTAAAGACCACAATGTAACATAGGTGCTGTTCACTGCTCATCTGGACTGAGCAAAGATTGATCCAGGTAAGTAAACAAAGAGAAGCACCCACCTATTGCTCCAGCCAATACAGCACCTGGCCATCTCACATTCTCAGAAAATGAAGAACAGCAAATACTGTAAATGAAATTAAAGCCTACACAAATGGGGGTAGACATAATGTATAGGCATGGCAGCAACAGTCTGATGCTATTGCTGGTTAACTGTGAGAAAAGCTGGAAACACTTTTCATTATAGATTTTAGATTTCATCAGAGATTGATCGGTGTTAAAATAGAATTGTTACCAATGAAAGAAGCACCAAGAGATGTAGGCATCACAAGAGAACTAATGTTCAAGAAACACTCAAAGCACAACTCTATACATGTCTACTCAGGAATATATCCTACTGAGCTCAATGGGACGTCTAGATCCTCTTTCAAAGTCATCCAAGTTGATGACTATCACTGATTCTTTGGAATGACGTACTTGTGCCTATTTTCTCAGCTCTGGACAGAGCCCTGGTTCCTAAACATCTGGTGTTTGCTCCTGAAATCCGAAATATTCTCCAGCCATGAACATGCAAAAAGATTTATCCCCCAATATACATGTGAAAACAGCCTAGCTTATACCACTTGCAAAACCAAACCTCACTCCTGGCAACATTGTTGGGTACAAAAGTCTAGAACTAGACTGTTAGGATTTAAGGTTAGTTTGCCATTTCTAATTTCAGATACCAAACTGATGTTGATATTTGAACAAAGGGGGCACAATTCATCTATCACTCTCTTACAAGCAATTAATGTATTTTTCTGTATCTCCTGAAATCCATTTTCCTGGACCAGGGCTGTCACCATAGCATACAGTTGTTAATACCCTATATTCATTTCAGCAAGGGTCCCATAAAAGAGTTGCTATTTAAAATCAATGAATGCCTCCAGCATAGGGTTTTTGACCAAAACCTTCAAGATTACTTCAGGAGGGCTTTGCACTCTGAAGATAAAGGCATCCAATTTCATGTCTTTTGTCAAAGGCAAACACAGCTCTTTCCTGGCAAGCAGGAAAGTTCAAAAGCTTTCAAATCTTCAACTTTTCTACTAATAATTTAAACATCTAATCTCAGTTTAAAGGAATGTTATTAAGGAGCAGCACGAGCCCTCCTTAGATATCCATAGTTTAGAAATATTTTGTAGAATCCGATTAGGAGGAAATTATTGTCACTGGGGTGGACAATGTTCACAAAATTCATTCTTTTTTGGGAGCTGTTGAATGCTTTCCACCTTTTTTAACCTTAAGAATGATTTAGATATCCAGATCCTTTAAAAAAAAGATTTAAGCTACCAAATTCTATCATGTACCCACCCCATACACCCTTTCACCCAGTCAAATCCATGGCAGCATTAAGTAGCACAAGTCACTTTGGTCAAAAGAAACATTTGGAGATGGTTTGAGGGCTTGGCACACCCACATAACGCAACCAGAACACTACTGAGGACATGAATAAGTGTCACATGATCTTACCGCATCAAACTCTGCTTGATCGTCTTCTGGGAGATCACTTGTTTCATAAACATCAGGCTCGTTCCTGGCCTGGAAAACACAAAAGATAATTCAGTAAGGCCAGAGACAAAGAGACAGAAGGTCAGAACAGACCCAAAAGTGTTCTAGGCAATGATATGCCCTCAAAGCAGGAATGAATAAACTCTCATCATCATCCAGACAATCAGAGAACAGAAGTAAACAAGTAAATCCACAAAAGTCACAAACATTGGTACTAGCCCACCGGCCCTTAACTTAAAAGAACATCTATCGCCTAAAACCGTAGATTTCAAAACTTCTATCTTAAGGGAATCCTTTCACTGTGGACACATCTTTTGAGGATTGCTGGAGAACATGCTAGGATGAACACTCAGCTCATCTGAGAAGCTGGTCAAGCCTGTCTGAACTTTGAGAAGGTCCTAAAGCACATTAAACACTTTATTGCTTTCTTTCTTTCTAGGGAATAATGGTAGTGGTGTAGTGGTTAAGAGCGGTAGCCTCGTAATCTGGGGAACCGGGTTCGCGTCTCCGCTCCTCCACATGCAGCTGCTGGGTGACCTTGGGCCAGTCACACTTCTCTGAAGTCTCTCAGCCCCACTCACCTCACAGAGTGTTTGTTGTGGGGAAGGAAGGGAAAGGAGAATGTTAGCCGCTTTGAGACTCCTTAAAGGGAGTGAAAGGAGGGATATCAAATCCAAACTCTTCTTCTTCTTCCTGTGGTAAAGTTCTCATTATAGGATACCTTTCTACTACTACTGAACTTACTACTAAGGAACCTGATTAGCTCACATTAAACCCCAGGGGTGAGCACATATCAATCTCTGATGGGTGTCACTAGAATATAACCTTACTGTACAAAGGTAAGAATCATACCAATTGCTCCAACAACTTTTGCATCTGGGCATGCAGCCCCTGAAATGTTCCCCACAAAGAATGTGGCTCTCGGGTTAAAAAAAGGTTCCTCGCAGATATAAAGCAGAAGAAAATGGATGGGGCATGTATAGATAGGATATGTTGCTCTTTACATGAGACCTCAAGTCATGCCACTGTCCTTCCTGAGCTGCTCTACCACACACTCCAAGGAATGTTTTGGGAAAGAACCAATTGCTTGGAAATCCCCAGAAGCCAAAACACAAAACTATCATGAATAATGTTCTAAATTCCCAGGGTACAGCATCCCTAACTGAATAAAAACACAACTGTCCGGGCATCAGCAAGAAGCAGTTCAGCAATTAATCACAGGCCCACCATCTACTAACCCTTTATTGAATGTAGCCAGTGCTCCTACATGGGTCACACTGCAAGGCAAAATGATGCTCAAATGCTAACAGTTACAAGCTTACAGAAATTGGAGCATAAGTGAATGCACCCAAGTTTCCCTCAAAGGATGTGTGGAGACCACCAACCTTAGGAAGCTACTTGGCTGTGGATAAAATCCACAAGGAAATTCACATCCCAATGGAAGTGGGGAAAGCGAATGGGGGTGCTTTTGGAGGGATGATGCCTAACTTGGGCTAGGCTTCCCCATGGCTCATCAGTAGAGCGCCTGCTTTGCCTGTTCATATCCCTGTCTGAAATCCTGGACAGCCACCGCCAGTCAGTGTAGGCACTACTGTACTAGATGGACCAACCGCCTGACTCAGCACTGTATGTATTGGTTTGTTTTTATTTTGTAAACTGCCCTGTGATCCTCGGATGAAGGGTGGGGTGTGTGTGTGTTTGTGTGTGTGTGTGTTTTTAAGGCAGCTTCCTATGAGATTTGTCACAACCTCTCGCGGCTGAGGAGAAAGGCACTCTGCACATCCTCTGGAACACTACTGTGAACCACCCTGGGATCTTCGAATGAAGATACTAATATACATATAAATATAATAATGGTTATTATTATTCATTACACCACGTGTTGTTTTGATGCCGTCAGGGTCACAGAATCAAGCCCTAGCCCCATTTCGGCTCCCATTCAGGATCCAGGCTCCTCCCGCCCCTGGCAGTGCAGACCCCACCCCCACCCCAGGGTGCTGCCGCCGCCGCCGCCCCAACCACCCCACGAAACAAAGCGAAGCGAGGCGGCCCCACCCGCCGCCTCCTCCTTCTTCTCCGCCCCCCCCCTCTGCCCTGGCCCGGAACCTTTCTCGCCCCCCCCCACGCCGCTCCCTTCCTCCCACACTCACAATGCCGGGCAGGTCCGCGTACTTGGGGTCGGCCATGGCCAGGTAGAGGGATGGGCAGAATCCGCCTAGGCCGAGCGATGGTGGGGGTGGGGAAGGAAGAAAACCCAAATATCGCGAGAACAGCCCCCCCCAAAAAACCCCACCTCCGAGTATTGTATAGTTACAGTACAAAGGAAGAATGAGGTAAGGGCCTTCGGCCGCGCAGTGCCTTCTGGGAGTTGTAGTCGCCCAAGGAGTTGCGGAATAGGCGTTTTTCACTTGCGTGTTGCTAGGGGACGGAAAATGTACGCTGCTGCTATTATTCTCGACGTATGCTGACAACTGATAACGCAAAACGAGGGTTTTAATTTTTTTAAAAAAATCAAATTGATGTTTTCCTTTCGGCCATCGCAGGTATTCAGGGAGCCTCACAAAAAGGGGACGCGGGGAGCGTGACCCGTTTGGCTGCCCTCAAGGGGACCCGACTCTGCTCTCCAATGGCGTGCGAGAGGCCGTGAGGCCCCAAAGTCTGCCACGGCTTCCAGTATACTAGACCATTACACTTTCCCCGCTCCCCATTCCTCCACAGGTTTTTTTTCCCTTTCAAAAGGAAACATTCCCTGTGGTCATTGAGCACACTCATTCCCTCCAACATTTCTCCAAAGAAAATAGGGACGTCCTAAGGAAAAGCGAGACATTCTGAGATCAAATCAGAAACCTGTAAATCTGGGACTGTCCCTAGAAAATGGGGACACTTGAAGGGTTTCCACATTCAGCTGTTTTGGGGTCGTTGTTCCCCGATTTCATGCTTTTGCCAAACCTGAGGTTCCCTGAGCCTACTTATGCATGGGTGGTGACGATGCTCAGCACTTGTAGAATGAGTTTGCTTTTTAGTACATAAAAGCAGTGCTTTTTCCTTAAAAAATGTTTTGGGGTACTCTCATTTTGACTCAAGAAAATCACCATTTTATAGTTCAAATTGGGAAGAATAAACACAGGATATGGACAAAAGTACAAAGATTCACAAAATGTTTAGGGGTATGCATACCCCTGTGTTTCCCCAGAAAAAAAGCACTGCATGAAAGATTCTCAGTCCTCCACATGTGGACTTAGGCACACAGTCAATTAAATGGGATGAATGACTTGAGACACCCCTAGCCTTTTAATCAATTATTCTTTATATCAATTATTTATCATCTTAGGAATATACCCTTTTTGTGCCTTTGCATACACAATTGCCAACAGTAATATCAGAATAATGAGATTTAGCTAATTCTGTAAATAAACAGCATTTATGTCAATAGGAATTAAGCATGCCTAAATTTCTCCAGATTTATGGCTGTGATATCCATTGAGGTCATAATATAGTCTGGACCACTAATAAAATGTAATATAGAATTAAGACCCAATCCACAGGCATCTATTTAAATGTAGGAGTTTCACTTACTGCAGTGGATCTTATCTTCACATAAGATTGCTTAAAACCCTAGGTGGCAACTAATTTTTAACAGAGCCTGAGGAGCCAGCAATATTGGCTCCATTCATTGATTGCTCCAATTAGTGGAAACACAGCAAATGCCTCTTTAATCTTCTTCTGCAGCTTTGGCACAGGGGTGGCCAAATGGTGGCCTTCAGGCCACATGGGGTTGAAATAAAAAAGTTAAGGTCTTATATATATAATAAATGTTCATAAATGTACCAAGCAAACACGTACATAAATATATAAACCACATGTCTGAAGCAGCACAGGAAAACAGCCCTGAAACCATTTTGACTCCCAAACTGACCAAATGATTTCTCTGCAAGGTCAAGGAAAATGGCAAAGCCTCCCCATTGTCTTTTCATTCACAAATCCTGTATTAAGGGTATGTCTGTGTATGAATAGGGTGAGCCTGTGATCTGGCTCAGGAACTAAGTATCATTACAAAAGAATGGCTAGGCTCCCCAGGGTATCCAATCAAGTAAGCATTAACAGGTGATCTGCCAGACAGGAGGTAAAAACAACTCACTCAGATTTCTGTTGTAGACCGCCCTTTCTGTGATGTAGGTATGATGTGTCTGGGGGGTGGGCTTGGACTCCAGGGATGACAATTTAAAATATCTATATAAGGGTGGGCATACTTTGGTTCTGGGTCCTCCTCCTTCTCCTGCAGGTGACGGGGACACTCTGTTGCAACAGTTCAATAAAGATCAGGCTTACTAGCTGCTTTGCTTCTCAATATTCTCTGGTTGGCCTCTGTTATTTTCTCTGACTGATGAAGAACCTGCAAAGGACTCTATAAGGGCTCTTGTGTCCCCCATACGGGAATAAGGGCAGATTTACGTTTATTACAGGGTCAACAGCTTACACTCTTCAGGTCTCTAGCAAGCACAATCTGTGCCTCCCAGCCTGCTGGGTACAGAGGTAAAGGAAGGAATGTCAGAAAGCAAGAGAAAAAAGAGATTGCCTATTCAATTTGATTCTGCTTCTACCCGCTACTGTCTTCAGTGACACCCACAATCAACATGCAGTCCCAACAAAGTACCTGAGACAACACCAAAAAACGTTGTCCACCACTGATTCAATATTCAACCTCAGCGACTCATTCAAAAACGAAACCAAGACTGAGCTCTTAGAAAGTTGAAGTTACAGTCACACCATACATTTGAAGCACATCTTTCCCCAAAGAACCATGGGAACTGTAGTTTTCTAAGGGCACTGTAGTTCTGTGAGTAGTAAACTGGTTCCCAGGATTTTTATTTTTTTGCAGAAAGCCATTTGCCTTAAATGTATGGTGTGGCAATAAGGGATGGTATTCTTGTGATAGGCATACTGCTACTCAGTATTCCTCATCAGGACAGGAGGACAGGCTGGTGAGTACAATGTGTCATCCAGCCTTCATTTTATATGCCTTTCCTCATTTTGTCCTTCAGTTCTGGTTTGCTGATATTCAAGAAATAATGCAAGACTAATCCTATTAAGACAGCTTATAACAACATATGATACTTGCACCTTTTTCTCTCGATGTTAATTATTCATTATGATTTTTTATTAGATCTGTGCATCTAATACTTTCAAGCATATTTTTTTTGTAAATATAAAATACATTAAGTAATATGTTTGAATGTTGAATGTGTAATTGTATGATGGATAAAACAAACACCATGAGCTGTACTGCTGGATAAGTGTTTAAAGGTTATTGTATTTGTATTTTAAAAAACCATTAATTTTTTGTTTTTTAAAAAAATAAGTAATATGGGGTTTGTGTGTTGAAATTAAATCAAATTACCAGAGCTTGCCAGATAAATAAAGCCTGAAGTTACATATTTCACAACAGATCCCATAAAATACTGAGCATGCTTTATCTGGAAGTAAGCTTCACTGAACTCAATGGAACTCACTTCTGAGTAAACATTAATGGAATCATACTGTAAACAAAAAATATTATCTCTCCTGGAACCCGCAAGGCTCTAATTATTTTAACTATACTTTAAAGTCTTAAATTTAAAACAGAATATAAAGAGGAAGAAATATATCCTCAAGAAACATTTTGGACAGCTGGCCACAAATTTGATCTTGGTATCAAATACATGGGCAAAAAAACTTTGAGAGCAAAAAACAAAAACCCCATCATGAATTAGGAGTTATTTGTTTTTATTGCCTCCCTGTTCCTGACCCCCATCCCCTTTCTTGTAGCATCTCTTTAACTATATTTCTACAATACTGAGGACTCTCTCCCCTCATTATTCTCACAACGGCCCTGCAAGGTTGGTGAGTCTAAGAGATGGTGCCCAAGGTTGCTCAGGGAACTTGATAGCTTAGTGGGGATCTGAACCTGGTTCTGCCCAATCTTAGTCCATCAACACACTGGCTCTCAACGCACCTTTTTTTCCTTTGTTAAGTATTGGAGAGAATGACATAATTGCTACTGACGTAACTGTGGTAAAACATACAGAGCACATCCTTGAATTGCCTTGTTGGTTCAGATCAAGGACTGTTTAATCCAGCCTCCTGCTTCCCAGCAGCAGCCCAGACAGGTGCCTCTGGGAAATTGACAAGCAGGGCATGGGCCTGACCTTCCTTATCCTCACCCGCTCCTTTTTAAAGCTTCATTCAGCTCAGCTCATCTGGAAGGAAAGGAATCTACTTTGCAAGTCAGTGCAGCTGCTGCACCCTTGTCTTGCTTGGGGCCTGATGCAAGAAGTGACTGCACTTCTGGTACTGCTTTCCCCCCACATGTCAGCCTCAATTTGATTTCTGCAGTTTTTGCTGCGTCTGTCCAATTGGCCCCCAGTTTCCTGGAAGAGTAAGCAATGTTGATGATTCAAAGGTTTTACCAGATATGTATCTCCTGGGCTAGGGCATTATTCAGAGGCTTAGAGAAGGCAGATATGGGGAGGGGTTATGCATCTCAGATTGTGTATGGAGAAGGGATATAGCTCAGTGGTAGAGCACTTGCTTTGAATGCAGAAGGTTCAAACTCCAACATGTCAAAGTAGGACTGTCTGAACTTCTGGAGTGGCTCTGCCAGCCAATGTAGTTACAATACTGAGCTAGATAGATCAGTGATCTAACTATAAGGCAGTTTCCTATGTTCCTGACAGAGAACGACTGCACTCTATACATGTATCTGATACCAATGAAGGATTAAACATATATTAGAACTATGAGCCAGCGGAGGATCAAACTCTAAAAGTGATGTCAAGGGTCCACAGAAACTGCAGGCCAGCACACAGAGTTTGATCCGGTGCCTTTTCGTGCACGAATTGACTGTGCTTTGGTTCTCATATTGTTTCAGAAAGGGTGGATTTGAAAAACTCAGCTTTAAATGCAAACCAAATTTCTCCCTCAACTAAAGTTGGTCTTACACAACAAACTTATGCTGCTGCCACCACAAGTAGAAAGCAGAGTATGTAAACTGTCCTGTCGCCATTTTAGAAGGCCTTCTTAGGAGATCTTGCCTGAGGGCACCCTAAAATTTGAAGCCAGCATTGGTTATAAACATATAGGACATGGGCACAAATTAAATAGGCAACAGTAGTCCCATGAACATCCATGGGGGGGGGGGGCGTAGCTGAACCACAACCCCCAGATTTCCACCTTTCTTGCATTGGTAGAACCTGAGATATGAGGTGACATGTACTGTACAGATATTTATCTTTTCCTCCAAGAAACTAGCCACCTCCATCCTTTTAGTGTTTTACTTTGCCCCTCCCCCAAAATAACCACAGACACCCATGAGTAGTTCTGAGAAAGGGAGTCCTTCAGAACCACCATAATTATAGATCTCACGGGTCAAAACCCATCTGAGCAGAGGGCTGAAGAGGTTGGGTGCAAAGCCAAACACAAACATATACCAAGTAAGAGCCATTGGACCAAATAGCTCACTACCGTGTACACCAGGGAAGAAGAACCTGTGGCTCCTGCTGTTGAGAATACAGCCCCCATCATCCCCAGCCAGCATGGCCCAACAGTCAGGGGTGATGGGAGCTGGAGTCAGTCAAACAGCAACTGGAAGCTCACAAGGCCCTGGTCCCTGGTCTACACCGATTCCTTTCCTAGGTTACAGACAGGAATCTTTCCTGATCCTATGCTGGGGAATTAGAAAACTTAGACTTTCTACTCCATCAGAATTAGCTGTTTTGTAGGTGCTATATTAGAGACCCAATATTTAATTTAAATAGACAGTGGGTGGATCTAGACAAAGAGGAAAAAACGCTATTAATAAGTCAGAAATTAAATCGTTAGAACAAAAGAGAAAAAACCTATGTAAAAATAACATAGAAAATTTGTTTGCTCTCTGGCACCATCTGATGTTGCTGGTTTATAATGCATTCAGTGTTGTTTTTTGACAAATGTAGCTGAGTCCACTAGTGTTTAATTTTCCTTTTAAAAAGATAATCCAAAGCAGGATTTACTTTACAAAAAGTAAAATGAAACAAATAAACAAATTTGAAAAAGCAGCCAACAATATGTTCTTAGGTTCAGCTCACCCCCTTCACATCTTTTCCTTCCTTGTAGGAAAGGTGTTTCAGTCCCCTAATAGTTTAGTTGCCTTTTCCTGCATTTTTTCTGGTTCTGTGATGTCCATTCTGAGATGAGGTGACCATAACTGTACACAACACAGTTCTGCTTTCCCCATCTCAAAAAAGAAGATATTTATTTTTTCTCCAGCTGCAATCTTGGCCTTCAGGTAACAAGAGGCATGAGAATGTGGCCTCTCCCATGGTATTTGTGGAGGCAGTCTTGGTTTGGGTTGTTTGGGTGCTTTGGAAAATGAGAAATCATATGAGCAAGTATAATGCATGTCATCTAGTATTTAGGTGGATGACATCTTCAGTCAGACTGACATTTATTTTAACCTGGGGTGATTTCAGACCATTGCTATTGTCAAGTGGGATTCAGTCGCGCGCCAACAAATTCAAGATGTGCAATTAAAGCTGATTTGGCGCTATTACACAACAAACTGACTTCCTTCCAAAATCAACCTTTTCATGATTAGGAAAAGTGACAGGGAAATGCACTGGAAAATGTGGGATAATATTTGTTTGACACAATGTTGTCCGTCCTCCCTGCAAACAGAACAAATGCACAGTAAATAGGCAATGACATCTAACGTCCCCACAAACTTTGTGCAAACAAATCAGGATGAATGCTCAATGAACAGAATGCCTGGAACTGACTCTGGCCTCAGCCTGAGGTCATGTGAGGAGGGGCCCAGAGCTCAATCAATGGAAAAAAACACCTGCTTTGCACGTAGAAGGTCTCAGATTTGATCCCTGGCATCTCCAGTTTAGAAAAGGATGATGTAGAAGATGAGGAAAAATATTTATCTGTGACAGACTTAGGAAAGCTGCTGCCAGCAACGCAGACACCACCGGTCTAAATGAACAAATAGCCTGATCTGTTACTGAGCAGCTGCCTCTATTCCTATGGACTATGGAGTGATAATAAAGAAAGGGCATCTGAATGCATGCTAAATGTCCCCCCCCCCTTCTCAGCAGTGAATAATCATAGCCAGTGCCAACATAGTAGGCATTAGGGCAGTGCAGAGTGCTTTTTGAGACATGGGGTCTAAACTAAATGAAAGAGTGCCTAGGAAAAGGGTGCAGATCCTCACTTTTATTATTTACTAATTCATCCCATTTTTACTCTGCTTTGCCTCCCAAAGAAGCCCAGGGCTGTGTATAAAAGGGAATTTTGGCAGGTGCTGTTTTTCTAAAGCCAACAAGCCAAGCAGCACTTGCCCCTTGCCTCCAGGAGTCCAGCCCCCCTTTGCACCAGGTCAGGGTTCAAAAGGAACAAAGCAGCTGGTGCCAGCTGCAATTCAAAACCCGAGGAAGGGGGCATTGGCTAAGGCAAATGTGGGGAACATCACACCCAGCAGCAGAAGGCAGCCCTCCAGTCTTCTCCATCCGGCCCTGGGGACTCTCCCCAGGCCACAGCCCTTCCTGGGGCCGCTCCACAACCTGAGTGTTTTTGCCTGGCAGGATTCAGGAATGTGTCTTGCTTGCCCGGATGGAGGTCAGCGGAGATGCAGGGGGAAAAATTACATTTGTTGCTCCTCCCGCTTTTGCTTCTGGTCCCGCCCACCCTTGGCATGTGGCCCTCAGAAGGTTTCCCAGCAGGGAATGCAGCCCTTGTTCTGAAAAAGGTTCCACACCCGCGGGCTAGAACCGGCATGTTTGCTTCCACCTTAAGTCATCAGAACCCGCTCCACCTTAAGAGCTATAGCATCCTGGCTCCAGCTGCCCATCCCTTTGCTCGCTGCTGATGCTGCCGATGCCTGCAGCAGGAAGGAGGGAGATACAGGCACTGCAAGCAGCATCCCAAGGTAACGCAGGCGCGGAGGACGCACCAGCCCAGCTGAGAGAGCCCCATTGCTCTGCTGCTGTGGGGTGACAATCCAGGGATCTCGTTCTCCCGTTCTGCAGTCTGCTAAAGCCTGGTTGCACGCCGCTTTCACCTTTCTCTGCCTCTCGACTCCCCTTGGGAATTGCTTCTCCTCCACCTCTTCGCCACAAAAGCTGCCAGGACGAACAGGAGCCCAATTGCCCAGCCAGCATGACGACAGAAGTCAATGAATGTAGCATCAAAGTGCTCTGTAGGTTCCGGCCCTTGAACCAGTCGGAGATCATACGGGGAGATAAATTCATCCCAGTTTTCCAGGGGGATGACACCGTCATCATTGGGGTAAGCAAATGCTGAGGGGGGGGGCTGGGGGAGCAGCTGCAGGGATGCTTCTCTAAAGAAGGGGCATCACCCCCTCCATCACTGCCCTCAGCCAGGCCTGTTCAATAAGGTGGGTCCATGTCCTTCAAAATCTCCCGGATCACAGCAAAGCCCACCTGTAAAATAACCAACAGCGTATCCATTTGCCTAGGAAATGGGTGCTGGTGATTGTGACTTTAGAGTTTATATCAATTGTTTGGCTGCTACTGCTCCACCCTTAGTTCTGCAGCCTTAAAACCACTGGGTGTGGCTAGTTGAGCTGTTGGTCTGGCTACTCGGAAGAAAGGAGGGATCCCTTGAAGCTGGGAGGAAAACAGCAGCAGCAACCATATCTTCCCCCTCCTACACAAACCATTTGTACCCCATGAATTTATTGTCTGTTCCCAAATTTTAAAACTTAAATCCTCTGAATCTGCCCAAATTATGCTGTCTCCTCTGAGGTTATTCTCTTGAAGGGCTGCAAACTGACCGGTTGAGATAATCTCGTTTGATTCCCACCATCATCTGTTTTAAATCCAACCCCACCACAGTGAATTACACCATGTTAAGTTACACCAATGCAGTATAAGGATGGGGGTTCAAAGTGATGCAGGTGGCTTGCTGAGGACTCTGTAGGTTGTTTACTCGGAACTGGCAACGCCCCTGTCCCCACAGTCTCTGTGTTCATCACTTGGTACAACGCTTGGCTTTTGACCTCATGAGGCTCACTTCTTTCAGTTGCTAAAGACACCCTCCATTTCAGGAGGGCAGGAAGTGGGAGCTGGTTCTCCTGGGAGGGTGGCTAGTGACTTTCATGTCAGCCTCCCATGATGAGCCATGGCCACAGAGGTTTTTAAAAATATCTATCAGTGGTTCAGCATCATGTGGGAGGTGTTGCACAGTCTTGGGTATGTGGTCAAAAGGGAGGGTGTTCGTTTTCTGGGGTGCCCAATAAATGGCTACTTACCTCACCCCTCATGTTTGAAGAGACTGATCTGCCTGTCCAGTCATGAGCAACTGACCCCATTGATTCTTGTCCATAAAGTGAAAGGGGTAGGCGTAGGACCTCCCCAAGGTGACCCCAGCTGTTGAAGGCATATGCGGGAATTAGAAACCACTTGCCCATTCCCACTCCCAAGTCTGTTGCACAACTCTCTGTGGTTTCTGGGTGCCTCTCAATCCCTCTGCTGCAGAGAAAGTTATTAATCTGTGCTAATGGGACTGCCTGACTCCTCTCTCCCTGCACAGGCGAATGGAGCCCTGGCATATCAAGTTTATTTTCCACCTGGGTACCAAGGGCATCTTCTCATGGCTGGGCTTGGAACAAGATGGTATTTTGGAGAAGCCTCTTGATTTAGTACAGTTGTGCTGCAAAGTCATTCCTGCGGGTGTTTGAGCAGAGATTTTCCATGGAGCTTCTTAAATATCAGGGGCCTCTTTCCCCCAATTAGCATAGTTTATTTCTCTTTCTCTTGACAATTCCTGGGCTGCCGTTGCTACCTGGCCACTTCAACCCAGCTCAAACCATTTTGAATGCTTCCCCCACACTGTCCGCCCACCTGCTTTGTTTAAGGCCAGCTTCAACACCAGAGTGTTTAAAATCTGCTTATTTTAAGAGGAATTCAGGTGTGCAAATTAGCCACGGTTGGGTTTTTCTGCTTTTTACACTGGGAAGCAGCAACCATGTTCTCTTCTGCCTCTGGAACAAAGCACCAGAAAGGCACAAAAGCCTCTGCAGGGAGCAGGCAGCAGGCAGCAGGATGCGGTGCCGTCTTGCTTGCCTGCCTGGGCTCAGCTGCTTCGTCATCCCTCAGAGCAGTGACAGGGAAGGAACTGCCAGCTCCTTCCCGGGAACCACTCCCCTCCATTGTGCTTGACTGTGGTCCATCACTGGGCAGCCCGTTTCCATGAGGATCCCTTCCTTCAATGCCCTCGGAGTCTGTACTCCTTCTGCCTTGCAGTACTCCTTTCCGGAGTAGATTACACAAGCGATCTTGTATAATTTGCAGCCTTTGGATGTGGTGGCGGCCAAAGCTGCTCGGTGTTTTGCAAACAATGGCTTCTCACTGGCTCCCGGCTCCATTACCAGCTTCGTACTTTAGGGTTCTTGTGATGGATGGGCTGGAAGGAAAAGTGTGGGGCAGGGGGAACATGCCATTCTCATCTGGTTGATCAGTGTTTCTTTTCCTTTTGTTTTGGCCGAACGATTTTATCCATCTGGTGCCAAACATATCCAGGCTGGAGGTGGCTCTTGCAGGGAACCACATCAGCTGCACAGGGGGGAATTGGCTGATTAGCTGCTGCTGTTATACTGGAAAATGTATTACGGGGAACCTGAAAGCAGCTCACAATTTTGTGGCGGTTCCACTGACCCTGATATTTTTTAATGGACCAGTATAGCTACATGTCTCCTCTTGCCATCGCGTATCGGGTTCGGGAGAACTGGCCTACAGCATCTAGACTAGGTTGGGAAGCCTGTGGTGGTTCTTACATTGCTGGACTAGAGCCTCCATCATCCTTGCCATGCTGGCTGGGACAGATGGGAGTTGGAGTCCAACAGCACCTGGAAGGCCACTAGTTCCCCACCCCTGACAGAACAGCTACAGTGAAATCATAGTTGGAAGGGACCCTGAGGGTCATCTAGCCCAACCCCTTGTAATGCAGGAATCTCAACTAAAGCATCCATAACCGATGGCCATCCAACTTCTGCTTAAAACCCTCCAAGGAAAGAGAGGGCCTGCTGCTTACCGTACTTTGGAAGGGCAGCTCTGTTTCCAGAAGGAAACATTTTGGTTTCCTGGCTTAGCCTGGCTACATCAGCATCCAGTGGGACACAGTCATGATGTGGGAAAATAATGCATTCAGATAGTTGTGTGGTGGGGAAAAGGATTCTGGTCTGCTTTGCTATGGTACTTTGGTATCTTACTCATTTCTCTACAGCTCTTTTTTATATACAAAACACTTTCACAACTCTCATCTTGTTTATCTTTGCAACAGCCCTGTGAGGCTGGAAAGAAAATGAGGAATAGCCTGCCCAGCCTGGGTCTGTTAATTGGTCCTTATTTTATTCATCCTCAGAGCAGCCATTTTAGGTAGGTTGCTTAATAGCCCCCTTTTACAGGCAGGCAACTGAGGGTGAGCTGAGAGCAAGAGTGTGACTAAGCCAGCAAGAGGTACCCAGTCTGCAGGTGGAACTACACATACACACAAGGTTCAGTGTAAAGATACTTGAAGAAGTCAGTCTTTGCAAATCCCTGCACAAACATCCTGAGCATGGACTGGAGCTTACCTCTCCAAGAGACCTTTGTCTGTGTGGTAGGATCACTTGAAGACCCTTCCACTGTGAAACAGATGCCAGTCTTCCACTTTGTTACAGAGAGAGAGAGAGACCCTAACCTGGTGTGGAGTTAGCTAGGGAACAAAACCTCTGTAATCAGAATGGCAGAGCCTTGACCAGCCTATGAGCCCATATAATGACCCTAGATCATTAGTTTTCAACCAGTGTGCTGTGGCACCCTGGGGTGCCTTGAATGATGGTCACGGGTGCCACAGGCAACACTGGCCTCTGTCCCCCTTTCTTTCTCTCCCTCCTCTGATTCCCTCTTGCGTCTCTGCTTCCTAAAGTCTTGCACAGCTGTTCGTTGCAGCAGCCCTGGCTACAAGCTCCCCAGGCCAATAGTGCCTCTGGGGCTGGCCAGGGGGTGCTTCCCAGGCCCTTGTGGGGCAGTGTGAGGAAGCACCTCTCTTTGGGGGCAGGGTGGAAGCTCAGAGACCAGGGGCAGCAGCTGTGGCTGCCCAGACTACAAAGGAGAGGGGAGCAGAGAGGAGGCTGAAGGAAAACTCCACAAGGGATGGTATTCGAAAAGAGGTGAGGGGCTGCCAGCTCTGCAGGCAAGGGGTGACATAACTGGGCTCCTGAGCCCCACAGGGGTGCCCCACAAAGAATGTAGTTGGTCAAGGGATCAGTGGACTCAAAAAGGTTGAATACCTCTGCCCTAGATCTTGGGATGGGGATGTGCTTTTGTAATCACAAGATTTCAGTATAAGTATGGCCTACTTCTCACAGGGCTAGTAAGCTTACAACTGGGCCATGCCATTGTAGCCTACAGGTGGGGGGCTTCTTTAATTTTAATTTTATTTCAACGTCTGTATCTTGCCTTTCTATTTAAAAAATAAAATAAAATTGAAGGCAGCAAACAAAACACACAAAGTAAAATAATTACCCAGAATGATTACAACTCACAGTAAAACAGCATAACAATTAATAAAAAATGGTTCTAACATGAACAATCAGAATCTGGTTTAGAAAGTAGTGCCTTGCTTGGCTGCCTACCAAAAGGGGAGCAACAATGGGGCCAGTTTGGTACAAGATATTGCAAGATCTTGGTGCCTACCTTGAGTATTTCAGTTGGCAGGGGGCAGGGACAGAACTAAGAGGCAGAATCTTGGTGTTTCACATACTGAAATGATCCGGTGCACATTTACAAATCCCTCCACATAGACTAGAACATTTCCACCTGATTCCTAGTTTTCTAACTTCCCCTTGACATGCTGGTTTTCATTGTGCAGGGATATGTACGTGTTGGTTTTCATTGTGCAGGGATATGTACGTGTTGGTTTTCATTGTGCAGGGATATGTACGTGTTTGTACAGAGGAACATTTAGGCAGAGGAGCTCCCAGTTGAAATCTGAAACAGCCCTGCTGCTTCAGACACAAAACGCCTAAAAACAAACAAATCCCAGCTCTACTACAGATTTTTCAGTCACTGCTCTTGTGCTATAAACTGCATGTGGGATTGCAATTGTATTAACCGCTCTATGGAGTCCATAGGGTTTTTTTTTGTGTGTTTTGGTGCGTACAGCATTCTGCTGTGTTTGCTCCAACTGCAATGGCAATAGTGACATACGTGGCAACGTATACATTCCTGATCACCTGCCTGGTACATTGCTGGACACATCAATACCATGCTTCTTAGAGCCAAACCACCTTTGAGCTGTATGTAGCTGCTAATCCATCTTTCCTTCCTTTGAATTAGACCAGAGTAGCCCACACCCACATGGATTTGAATTGTATGAGGAGCAACTTTGGTCTTTGGTTGATTCTAACATGCCAGTTGTATGTTGAGTCTAACATGCCAGTTGCATCATAGGGATAGGGCCTGTGTGCACACCTTGTTTTTTGTTGGTAAATCCTGACCAAGAAGTGTGTAAAAGCACACAGTGAGGAGTTGTAAATTTGCCTCTGCAGTTTTTTGTTTTGTGCAAATCTGATAAAGAAAAAACCCAGATGTGCTGGAAGCAGTTATGTACATGGCGAGAAAATAAATAAGTATTTGAGGAAGGAGAATAGCAGAAAGTACGGTAACAATTGAGACACCAAAATGCCAAAATAACTTCTGTGATTCCAAGTGCAGTGGTTTGGAGCCCAGTCCGCCCCCCCCCCCGCCTAGTTTCTTGGATCATCCCCTTAATTTACAGGCAAATAGTCCCTTCCAACTCTACAGTTCTATGATTGTATGAGATTGGTGTTGTCTGAGGGTAATGTCATGTGCACTATACACATTAAATAGGAACGAAGGCAGCTGCAAACACATGGTGAACTCTGGGGGCATAGTAGACAAGCACTAGTTGTGGTATTATGCTTGTGACTGGCTTGGTTTCTATATACTATCCACTAAGAGAAAGGAGACAATGGACTGGGACTGCGGTGTTGCGGCAGAGGGGATTTAAATCTTTGTCTTACAACTCATTAATGGTTCCTCGTCATCCTGGGAAAAAGTGACAAGTGGGGTGCCACAGGGTTCTTTCCTGGGCCTGTAGTTGTTCAGCATCTTTATAAATTACTTGGATGAATGAGTTGAGGGGATGCTCATCAAATTCTGCAGATGACACTAAGCTGGGAGGAGTAGCTAATGCCACAGAATCAGAATTCAAAATGACCTTAACAGATTGGAGAACTGGGCCCAAGCTAACAAAATGAATTTCAATAGGGACAAATGTAAGGTTCTGTACTTAGGCCGGAAGAACCAGATGCACAAATATAAGATGGGGGACAGCCTCCACGACAGCAAGGGATCATCAGCGAACAAAAAACAAGGATGATGGGTAAATCATCCTTGCAAATTCCCTCCAAGGATGGGGGAAATGGGCATCCCTCACAGTTTGTCTTGGTACCTGGCTCTCGCTCAGGCATGGAATGTGGGAGGCAGGGAGCCGCTGAGAGCAAAAGCACTTCACCTGGCGAAAACCCTCCTATGCAGCCCTTAAGAAGCAGAGGTTCTCTGTTTAATTGGATCTTTAATTGGTTTAAAGTACTGGCACATGAAGGGAAACGGCTGCAACAACATACTTCGGAATATACCAGCTACATGGATCAAAGGTTTGAACTGAGATAATATTTTCTTCGGTGTGAGAGTTGGTTGGAGAGTAGGAAGCCCATGGTTTGTTTATTCTAAGCTTCTTTTAAGATTTAGCAACCCTCTCTAGAATATAAGATAAAAAGATATTTACAAGTGAAGAAAGGAACGTTGGCGTAACATTGATTTTAACAAGCAAAAATGGAAACTGTGTGTGATCTGAAATGAAGAAAGGAGGGTGAGGGGAAGCTCAAGTATGACTGTGTTGGAAAGACAGAGTAATTCCCCTCACCTCCAAGGAAGACAAGGAAAAAGAGACTGAGATTTGTGTGTGTTATTGACAGAATGTAATCTAAGATAAAGTTTGATTGGGCCATAAATCTCTTGCTGGAAGGAAAAGAATTTGGGGGCTGTGATAAGAACGCTGCAGAGATTCTGGGAGTTGGAAAGGAGTATTAAATCTTCAGCGCATTTGAAAACTGCCCACCTTTTCCTAGGCTGAGGGGGAAATGGTGAAAATGTTTTACTAGAGAGACAGAATGGTTTCTAGCAGACTGTTGCCTGTTCCGAGACAGAAGCAAGGGACAGAGAGATAAGACCTCTGAGAAACTTCAAGATTCAGTTCCTTTTTTCCCCCAATAGATTTTTATTGAGATTTTAAAGGTTACAAAAAGAAAAAATAAAGAACATATTTAAACAAATAAAAATAAAAAATAAAAAATAAAATAAAAATACAGAACAATACAAGAACAAAGGAAAAAAACACACGAAAAAAGATGCAGATAATTAAAAAAAAAACCAAATCAATCCTTTACATAACTTTCTTTCCTTTGCTTATTTCCTTGACCTCCTCACACCTCCCTTTTTTGTATTCTAATTCAATTAGATATTTCAGCAAATCCTTTCCATCTTTATTTTTATCCTAATAATTTATCTTAATATACTATAATTTTACATTCTGTTCTTTCACCAATTAACAATCCATTTTTACTTAATCCTTTATATCATTTCTGCTAAAACCACATTACTTCATTCCAACATCCTTCTAACATTCCTTAATTTTACAATGTTTCTGTAGATAAACTTTAAATTTCTTCCAATCTTCTTCCACCGACTCTTCTCCTTGGTCTCGGATTCTGTCAGTCATTTCCGCCAGTTCCATATAGTCCATCACCTTCATCTGCCATTCTTCCCGGGTGGGTAAATCTTGTGTCTTCCAGTACTTTGCAATAAGTATTCTTGCTGCTGTTGTGGCATACATAAAGAAAGTTCTATCCTTCTTTAACACCAATTGGCCGACCATGCCCAGGAGAAAGGCCTCTGGTTTCTTCTGAAAGGTATATTTAAATACCTTTTTCATTTCATTATAAATCATCTCCCAGAAAGTCTTAATCCTTGGGCATGTCCACCAAAGGTGAAAGAATGTACCTTCAATCTCTTTACACTTCCAACATTTATTATCGGGCAAATGATAAATTTTTGCAAGCTTGACTGGCTTCATGTACCACCTGTATATCATTTTCATAATATTCTCTCTTAAGGCATTACATGCCGTGAACTTCATACCTGTGGTCCATAACTGTTCCCAGTCAGCCATCATAATGTTATGTCCAACATCTTGTGCCCATTTAATCATAGCAGATTTCACCGTTTCATCCTGAGTATTCCATTTCAACAGCAAGTTATACATTCTTGACAAATTCTTAGTTTTAGGGGAAACTTCAAGATTCAGTTCCGCCCCAAGCCATGATGGGAGAAAACAGCAGTTCTCCATAAATGGACAGAAGGAATCTCCATGGATAGAACAGTTTTCACATGCAGGGCAGAATAAAGAAAATAGTTTGAGTTCCTCACTTGAAGCTTTATAAATTAAAATATTGTAACATCATGAATGGAAATCATTAATTATGTAGCTGTGGACTAAGGGATTATTATTATAACTGAAATCTAACTGACATTAATTAAGAACGCAGTGATATAATATCGGAAATGCACCCAAACCATCATGTGGGGAGCCACTTTAATTAAAATGTATTAATTTGATGTTGATTGGCATTTTGATAATTGTACAATTTGGGAATTAATTGTTATTGTTATAATTTGGCTATTATTGGGGGTATAATGGAAAACCAATTAAAAAAATTTAAACATAGGGAAATACTTTCTGACAATATGAGCTGTTCGACAGTAGAACAGTCTCCCTCGAGAAGTGGTGGACTCTCCTTCCTTGGAGGTTTTAAATCAGAGCTTGGATGGCCATCTGTCATGGATGCTTTAGCTGAGATCCCTGCATTGCAGGGGGTTAGACTAGATGACCCTTGGGTCCCTTCCAGCTCTGCGATTCTATGATTCTAACTCACAACCACAGCTGCTGTTTGTCCCTAGGAACTTTATTCCTAGGGCAAATAGCAGCTGTAGGGGCTCCAATCTGAATTGGGGCACTGGTGGGCCAAAGATTCGAATTGCTTCTCCTCTATACTGCAGCCCCAACCTGGAACTTCCCCCTTGAAGTCACTATTTAGTAAATAAAAAAATAAACATGCAAGGACCATTTGTGTACTTAACATCACTTCTAGTTTTGCCTTTAAAATACAGAAGAGGCGTGCTAAGGCAGCCTCCCCTAATCTGGCACCCTTGAGATGTTGCTGGATTACACCTCCCATCACCCCTGACCACCAGCCATGCTTACTGGGACTGATGGGAGTAGTCATTCAACCACATCTGCAGAACATCAGGTTGAGGAAAGAATTTTGTTTGGGGAGCATCTGCAACCAGCAGGCTGCAGTTGTAGAAGCAGCATTGTCAACAAATCTCTTTCCTACCCTTGTTACAAAGGCACAGGAGACCTGGAACTTTTCCAGTCGTAGCAAGCTACAAATTTGCTAATAGTGGAAAGGTCAGGAGGAAAGGAAGTGTCTGATTCACCCAAGATTGTCCCATCAGACATCCAGGACCTGGAGACCTCTTAAGAGAGCTGGTTTCAGGAATACATTTTTATAATCCATCTCAAATGGGGTCCCACCTGGTTTAAATTCAAGTCTGGCTTTGCCTCAGATCATACAAATCTTTTGCCTTTTAAAAGAAGTCATTTCCCTTTGATCTTCTTCTCTGTTATATAATATCATCAATTTGGATAGTGACTCACAACGCAGGTCTAGGCATTTCCACTCAGAACAAAGTCCTGTTGAGTTCACTGGGACTTTCAGACACGGGCACAAGACTTGCGTAAGATACCCGATTCTCTTGTGGGTCATTCATACGGATTAATATGGAAGTGGAGGGCGGGTGGCTCTATGGGGTGGTCTTTAGCAGGGCTGGATTAGTTACTACATTAAATGCACTTCAGATCAGAGCACCAGCCCAATTAGGGTTCTTTGCTGCAGTTAATTACTGCAGTATGTGAAATGCGTGCCCACTTTTCATTGCGCTGGATTTCTTCAATATTCTGTGCAAACAGAATATTAGGCTGCTCTAAGGCAGAAGAGCAGGGGCCAAATGCTACTTAGATGTTTTTTTAAAAAAGAATATTTGTAGCCTAGCAACCACAAAGAGATTACTCTCTATGCTGCAGATAATTTCACAGTCAGGTGGAGGGAAAAAGGTGAGGCTCTATGGCTACACATTTGTAGCCACCATGAATGATAAAATGTGCTGGTTGTTTCTCTGCACTTCCAGCATAGGTCATCATCAACATCATCATCATCATCACTTTTAATTTGTATACTGTCTTTCTATCTTACAATACCCATGGTGGTTTAAAAGCTGAAGAAACAAAGAATGTACACCTTATAAGAATCTAATGTAATACAAAAATATGATACTAAAACATAACTTAGTGTATTTTTGGTCTTCGTTGGAAGCCGCCCAGAGTGGCTGAGGAAACCCAGCCAGATGGGTGGGGTACAAATAATAAATTATTATTATTATTATTATTATTATTATTATTATTACTTTAAAATAAACAACCTACATCAAATAAAGTAACATTCAACAATCACTAGAATAGTATAGAATAATAATATTAGCATATAAAAATTAATCAGAAATCCACTCTAACAGAAATTACAATAAAAAAATAAAATAAAATAACAATAAATAATTTCTAAACTGCAATAAATAAAACAACGGCAGACCACAGTGCATAAAATAATACAATACAAATTGAGCAGCAGAGACTGGAAGTTGGGGCAAGGCAGGTGGAATAAGGCCTTGCCTGATGAAGTCTCTCCCCTCCCAGTTCTTCCTCCAGGCTCAGCTCCCTTATGAGGACTCCCAGGGCTGGAGGGTGGGGCAAGGCAGGTCAACTTTAGATTTAGACATTTTGGCTAATTTACTTGTTGTCAAATACCATCTGTGGATCATATTTAAGTAGTTCTCTTTTAGCGTGTAACTAGCTGTGAATTTTAAGTTTATTTCCCACAATGGTTCCCACAGGTTCAAATCAATGTTATGTCCCACATCTTGTGCCCATTTAATTATAGAAGATTTCACAAATTCTTCTTTCATTTCCCAATCAAGTAATATTCTATACATTTTGGATAATGTTTTAACTCTAGATCTTAATTTTTCTTCTTCAAATTGTGATGTTTTTTCTGCAAATCCCAATTTCTTGTCTACCTTAAATTTTGAATTGCTTTGATAATAATTTTTAGCCAGTCCAACACATATTCTTTAATCTCATCATTTTTTTTTTCATTATTTGGTTCTCCCAGAAGATGCCGTGTTGACCATGCGCACTAGATTAAGTGGCTGTAAAATGGAACAAGCGCATGGAAGATTGCTATTTATCTGATAGCCACTGATAAATCTATTTAGCAATTTGCCTCTGAGGATCAGAAGTCAAGCAACAGGGCTGCTGTCTTCATGCCCAGCTGACAAGGGTGTAGGAAGCATTTGCCTGGTCACCATTCCAGGAAGAGCTCTATGATGTAACCCTCCAGGTGTCATCATATTATGTGACTCATAAAAGGAATACAAATATAGAATCTGGCTTATGGTGGCAATGCATTTGACTGCTGCCTAGTTCCAATACGTACATCTAGGGTGAGAGTAGACTTGATCCTCAGCACTTTTCATTTTCAATTAAGTGGTTGCGCGAAACGAGGTTCACTTGCCCAACAGAACTTTCCTCCCTCCTCTAAACCCATGAATCTGCTCTGTAGGATTAGGGGAAATGCAGGGGGGGCAAAAGGGGGAAATTCTAGTTTCGTTTGTGGATTTCATTCCTGTAATAAACAAAAATCTGTCCTTATTCCCTTATGGGGGACCCAAGAGCCCTTAGAGTCCCTTGTAGGTTCTCTATCGGTCGGAGAAAATAACAGAGGCCAGCCAGAGAATATTGAGAAGCAAAGCAGCTAGTAAGCCTGATCTTTATTGACTGTTGCAACAGGGTGCTCCCCTCACACGCAGGAAAGGAGGAGGACCCAGTGCCTGCCCTGATATAGACATTTTAAATTGCCTTCCCTGGAGCTCAGGACCACCCCTCTTACATCAGACATACATCACAGATGGGGTGTAACCCAAGACCACCCCCCATAAACATCATACCTACATCACAGAAAAGGCGGTCTACAACAGAAATCTGAGTGTGTTGTTTATCTCCTGTCTGGCAGGTTACCTGTTAATGGTCACTTGATTGGATACCCTGGGGAGCCTGGCCAGTCTTTTGTAATGATAAATACTTAGTTCCTGAGGCAGTTCACAGACTCACCCTATTCATACACAGACATACCCTTAATACAGGATTTGTGAACAAAAAAACAATGGGGAGGCTTTTCCATTTTCCTTCGACCTTGCAGAGAAATATTTGAGGTCAATTTGGGAGAGACAAAATGGTTTCAGGACTTAGTCTGTGGGGTTTCAGACATGTGGTTTAAATATGCAGTTATGAACATTAAGGTCATATACACACACATATATGACCTTAAATTTTTTATTTCAGTTCCCCACATAAATACCCCATTTAGTGCTATGTATAATTCCTCTGAGTTTGTGTATCTTCTCTCTTTTTTTTTTTTTAAATTAACAGACCAATCAAATCACATTAATTCCAAATTACAGAGCCAAATTTTAAATTTTTGTTGGGGGTACCCATTTTTCAACTTCCGAAAGGGATCCAATCATCTTGTTGCCTCTGCTTTAATATTCACAATTCTGTCCAAATGATGTTCACAATTCTGTCCAATCCTTTCTTGTTGTTTTCCACATCTCTTCTTGTTATTTTCATATATTTTTCCTTTTTCTTTGTGACCTCTGATAGTCTGCAAGCGAGTTGAAGACAAATGTTTTTGTAGTCCTGTGTGGGTTTTTCCATTCATCCAAGAGTCATATTCAGACGGCTGCCGCCTTTCATCACTTCCATAGAGAAAACAATTTTACCATCCGTTAGTTAATCTTCGCAGGCCTGTCACTCCCTTTCTCGGTCTTCCGAGGAGGTTCTGCCAGGAGTCCAATATGATAACAACCATAGCTTCCTCCTCGATCATCAATCTTTCGACAAAACCTGCCAACATGGCGACTCTCTTTTTATAGCTGCATCATTCCAAAAGCCCTTATTCTTTTCCAAGTCTCCATAAGCCAAACCCTTGGTTAATAATTCATTTCCACACAGTTTTTTAATCATCCCGCTTATAGTCAATTGTGCAACAGTTCTTTCTTGGGGAGGGGTTGTTAGGTAATCACATAGAGAAAAAAAGAAAAGTCCCCCCCTTCCAGTCCCGTTCCGACATACCGACCCTTTGATGTATCTTCTTCTTGATTTATTATCCTGTTGAATCCAACCCGTTGCTCTACTTCACAGAGGTCACTTCAATTAGCAGTCTTAACTCCCGTTCTTCACTCGAAATATGTGCATTTGCTTCTCTCTAATTGTTTGTTTTGAGCTCCTGCAACCAGTTCGCGCGATCAGAGACAGCGTCTAGGAGAGCCGTCTCCAACGGGTGCTGTGTGCCTAGTGCCTTCACCCCCTTCTTTCGAACTCCGGGATGATTTATGGCAACAGCAGGCGAGGCAGTGTTTCCCCATTCCCTGGGGTAACAAGGGAGGCTGCATACTCCCATGTCAGCCTCTTAATTACCCCGTGTGAGACGGAGAGATGGTATTGTCGGCCATCTTCCAATGAGCCCCTGGTTGGCCCCCCATTGTTGTGTATCTTCTCATTCTCTCCCAGCTCTTCCTCTGGTTTCCTGTTGCTCTGGCCAGGGTCTCTGTAATACCACACCCGCCTTCTCCCCAAAGCCACTTTCCTGCGCCAGCATCCCAACACAGCTGAGCTCTGATTAGGCCACTCAGCCCATGGCGCCTGGGCTCTCGCTAAGCAGATTAGAGGATTTCTGCCGCTTCCTCCATCCCTGGGAGGAGCAGGCTAAGAGGAAATTGATTCTAAGCTTAGCAGATCCAGCTTTGGGTGCCACAAAAGAGAGCGGTGGCAATGGCAGCTGTAACTGGAGAAGGGACCAGGAAAGGAATTCCACCCCTTCAAGTTAAGGCAGACACAGAATAAGCAGTCTTGTATTTGTGTCCAAAAGGAATATTATTCTCATTTATTTATTTTTTGGTCTTTTGGGCCTGGTGTGTGTGTTAGTTACAAGACCAACTAAGTCAGTTCTTGGTATGAAGAAGTGTGCATGCACACGAAAGCTCATACCAAGAACTGACTTAGTTGGTCTTTAAGGTGCTACTGGAAGGAATTTTTTTGTTTTGACTATGGCAGACCAACACGGCTACCTATCTGTACTTAGTTACAAGGTATTTGAAGGATCTGAGACACAAAAGAAATGTGCACAAGTGTATAGCGTGCCTCTGGTCAAACTGCAGCATGCCCAGCTGTTCTTTGAGCTGGGGATAGAGAACCTGTGGCCTTCCAGAGGTTGTTGGACTCCAGCTCCCATCAGCCCCAGCCAACATAATAGCCAGGGATGATGGGAGTTAGAGCCCAACAACAAGTGATAGGCCACAGATTCCCAGGCATTGCTGTGAGCAAAGTAAAAAAGGGTGGAATTCAATGTCACACTATTACCATTGTTCCACCAGCACAAGCATTTTGTTTGCCAGACAGAACAAACTCCCCTCTCCTACCTGGAGCACTGCTCTGGGTGCTATCCTGCCTCCCGCAGCCAACTGGGGGGCACATGGGGGGGGGAGAGGAAGGAACGCCTGTTGCACTGGGTCTTGATAGTACAACTATTCAGTTTAATTTATACCAATTTTTAAAAATATTTAAAAGAAATGGATGAGGGGCAGAACATATCCATGTCTCAGTACAAAATAATTTGGGCCACCCCTTTCTCGTTCTAGATTTTTTTTAGCAGTATTTCTATTATAAAATATGAACAACTTCATAAGGTAATAATCAGATTAGACATTCAATATTGCTGAGTCTCATTACATCCATATGCCTCAAAATATCTTCTCAAAATCCAATTATGTATTCCAAATTCATTATTGTTACCCATCTGACTAAACTGATGGCATTTATTGCATTCCTTGGGAAATTCTGTTTTCAGCTGTTGCCATTTTATGGTGCCAGAAGGCGCATAATGGTTAGTGCCAATGTAATTATCCTATGGGCTGGGCAGAATGCTAATAAATGGTTCAGAATGGATGCCAGTTTCTTAGTGTGCCAGTGTGCCAGTGGTGGGTGGAGAAACTAACACAAATTTTACCTGTGTACTGCAGGCCACTTTCTCCACACATTCAATACCCTGCCCCAACCCAGAGGTTTTTTCAAAGCTGAAAGTCACACTCGAGCCAGACCAAAAATGCAATTAAGGAGAGGTGTACGAGGGGCGGTGCATGGTGTGGCCTGGGGAGAATCCCAATAGAGAACTCTGGAGGTGCTGAGCCCCTGCTCTTGTTCCATGCCCCTCCCTTAACCTTCATGCTGCTGCTCTCTCCCTCACTTTGCGGTTCTGCTGTAGTATTTTATTTATTTAGTTGATTAATATACTGCCCTTTATCCAAAGATCCCAGGGTGGTGTACATTAAGAATGTAATTTATGCAGGATAATAATAAAAACATAATACACATAATACAGCACAACAATAACATAATCATAAGAACAAGCCATAGATTATTTAATGGCCAAGGCCTGGGTAAAGAGGAATGTTTCTACCTGGTGCCTAAAGACATGTACTGATGGCACCAGGAGAGCCTCTCTGGTGAGAGCATTCCACAGTCACAGTAGAGCCAATGGCATTGCTTTGATAAGGCCCTGAGTAAGCATCTGATTGGGTGGCAGCTGTGGCCCGAGGCTCCTCCTCCTCCGGTTGCTTAGATCTGGTCATGCAAGGGAGCCAGTCTTTCAAAAGCTCTAAGCCCTAGGAAGATCTAGGCTCTATTACTCTGCTAGTTCCTGCCTGCTGGGTGGCTGGGCCCACTTGCTGCCCTACTCAACAGCATCTGCAGCCGAGGCTGATAAGAGACAGCTGGCTGCTGGCTCTTTCCCCTCCTCTGGCTGGACACAGGCAGCAGCATCACAATAAGGAGGCAGTGTGTGTCTGCTCTGACAAGGCTGCTACCATCACAATGGCCTGGCTGTCCTGCTCCCTTTTACTGTTGTTGCTCAGCAGTGCCAGTTTAGATGCCGAGAAGACAAGAGAGCTTGAATATACTTGCTTCCTGCAAGGCAGTGAGAATTAGTCAAGCGCTGAATTATCTCATCACCATCAAACATCCCTGGGGGAATCACATTGCTGTAAGTGATCTAAGTGCTTATTCCCATTTTAGTGATTACAAACCAGATGATTCTTTTGTGACTTTTCCCCTATGGGGTCTACCCCAGCCTGGAAATATAAGTAAGCGCCAGAAGCCCAAAGGAGCAGGAAAAGATGCTTTTCCAGCGGCTAACCTCCTCTGATGATCCCCATTGCTCTAAACCAAGAATTCTTGTGCTGACCATTTTTGAATGGAAGACAGCAAAGAGGCTATGGAAGAGCTCATCACATTGTAATGGGAATCTGGGTGTCTGAGGCTGGTGCCTGCCTAGTATGGTGAGCTTTCTGGACACAGTGTGTCTCCAAGCCACAGAAAGTTGGAGGGGAAGGTTATGCAACATCAGCCCTTGCCACTGGCTGGCTGGCTGGCTGGTAGTATGAAGCTTCTGGATTGGTCAGGCTTGCTGTAACTGCTGAGTGGCCTGGCTTTCTTCCCTTGCTTTTTTCAATGAAGAGTCGCACTACTACAGGCACCTGCAACACGAGGTTCCTTCCATCTCCTTCATTCACAAATCCATCACATTTCCACATTAATCTGTTTTTTTAAATTAAAAATACAACTTAAGTTTGTATTTTATTAGAAAATTCATATTTACATATGTATTTTATCTCAATGCATTTCTAAGGGTTGTAATTAAGTCCTACTCAGAGCAGACCCAGTGAAATTAACAAACCTCAATAGTTGTGTTCATTAACTTTTCTCACAGTGGCCAGCCACATGCCCCCAAGGGAAGCCCACAAGCAGGACATGTGTGAAATAGTGCTCTCCTCATTTGCGATTCAATGGGTCTATTCTGAGTTGGATGAGCATTGAATACTACCCATTTTTAACATGGTGGGGGAGGCATTCAGTGTCATGCATAAACATTTCCGCTTGCCTGGTGGAACAATATCACCTCTTCTCCCCCTTGCACACACATCTCAGCCAATTGGGGAGGTGTGGAGGGAGAAGAGGGAGGGAAAAGCACCGCTGTGCTAGAGGAACGCTTTGCACAGGCTTTTGCTAGTGGGACCAGTTAGCTGAATCCACCATTGCTTGGGCGTAGCGGGGGGGACAGGCTGCCCCCCATCAATACAGATCAATATAGGCTCCAGTACTTTGGCCACCTCATGAGAAGAGAAGACTCCCTGGAAAAGACCCTGATGTTGGGAAAGATGGAAGGCACAAGGAGAAGGGGGCGACAGAGGACGAGATGGTTGGATAGTGTTTTCGAGGTTACCAGCATGAGTTTGACCAAACTGCGGGAGGCAGTGGAGGACAGGGGTCCTGGCGTTCTCTGGCCCATGGGGTCACGAAGAGTCGGACACGACTAGACGACTAAACAACAACAACAAATATGAGGTTCTGCTTTCCCCCTCAAAAAAAGCCTGCCCTCCCTAACAAAAATCCTGACTTTGCTCATGCACCATTGGTACTTTTCCTTGAGTTGAGGACTATCGCACTTGGATTCTGATGCCTGCCAAAATGTACCTGTGCTGCCTAAACAGGGTCATATGAGGCTCATAGGAAACTGCACCCAGCTTTGCTCAATTTCAGAGCTGGTAGGTGCAGGGGACAGCTTTCTTGGCTTTTTGTAATTGATGCAGGAGTGGCTTTCAGATGGGGCACTGCTGCTTACCAAGAGGGGCTGGCGCAGTGCACTTAAACCAGTGGAGCTAATCCAGTGCTCCTGCCAGTGCATTGACACCAGGATGGCCTCCAAGTCATCTTGCCCTTCTTCCTCCCAGTAAGCACCAGCAGCCTACCTACCAGGAAGCTACCTGAGCAGCTCTGCCCCACCTGGCAAGCCACTTTGGAAAACAGAGCATTTTTGTTCTTAACTCATGGGGTTTGTTTTAAGTCAGGGGTGCAAATATTGTTGGACTCCAGTTCACATCATCCCCAACTAGTGAGCAATGGTAAAGAATGATGCATTTTTTAGTCAATGTTTGAAGGGCCACAGAGTCCCCTATTCTAAAACATGCCTATTTACTAGGAATAGTCTAGAGGACATTTCCCCCCTGTTCTTGTGAATCAGCATTGTCTCAGCTATCTGCATTGCTGCTTGTCAGGTGCTAGTTTTAGTACCCTACAAAAACTAGAGCTCTGCTCTGATGATGGTGGGGGTAGTCTTGCTTTCAATAAGAGCGTAGCATGGGAGCATATTTCTAAAAAGCAAAATGAACTTTAATCATTTGATCATATCTAATAATACAGGTTGGTGTATTAATCCAGGAAATGAAAGAAGAAAAAGTCAAGGCTTGTTTCAAGGTTGTGTGTATTGCATACTTCAGGTTCACACCACACTATTGCAGAATTCAACATTGGGCACAATGCAATATCCTGATAATTGCTGCATAAGCCCCTCCCTCAAGCATATTCTAGTCAAGCTCTTACGACTGTGAGGATAGATAGATCTGAAAATGTGTGGGCGATGACTTGTGAAATCTTAGAAGCCAGAGCAGGGACTAGTGTCTCTAGACACCTTCTCATTGCTCTATGTGTTACATTGCTAGTTGATGCAGAAATAAATTATGCAAACTTGCTCCATTTTCACTCACAAAACTTTAGCATGTTTTGGTACAGAATTCATTGTGAGTGCAGTCCTCAGTGCATCTACTGGTACTTTTAAATATCTCAATTTTTCTCCTAATCTAAATTTAATTATTTCTCTGGCTCTCCTGCTAGCTGTAATTTTTACAGCCTAGTCGGAAGGATTTTATTCTTTATTTGTTCTACTATAGACTATCTTTGTTTGGTACTGATATTTCAGTACAAATTAATATTTTTTTCTGCATGAAGCAGTACAGCAGTTGGTTTGCACATTGTGCCTCTTTAAAAATTATTGTTAACTGATCAGTCAATCAATCTCTGATTATGGGATTAGTTGAGGAAATAATTTCACAGATTCAAACTTCAATTAGAGTAGGACGATTGAGCTGTTCTCATTATTTCCCATTCCAGCTGCAAAGGATTCCTAGAGGATAACAAGGATTCTAGCATAAGGACTTACTGAAGGTTGGAGGATAGTTTTATCAGTGCCAAATATTAGGTTGGGCTAATTGTTGTCTAGGCTTGTTGGCTTCAAGCAAGCTTACTTTCAAGTAAGTCTGCTTGTGATATTGCCTAACGGAGAAAGAAACATCAACCTTTCTGATTGAGGGGGTAGGAATATAAGCAGATCTGAAAAGCAGTGGAGAGCCTGCAAGAAGCTACAGTGGGTGAGAGTATCCAAGCACTGAGAGGACTTCCGGGTTGGCGCCATCGCCGAATGACGGACTCCCTCCGAGCTCCGGAGGGAGCCTGCTCGGCAGGGGCTGGGACCTACCGCGCCGGCGACACGGGGACCCTCAAAAACCATGGGCGCTGAAACCCATGGGCATGGTGACTCGGCGGGCACAGTTTGCGCCCCCCCGACCCGCGAAGGAGCCTTTTTAAAGGCTGCGGAGCGGGTGACGGGGGGTGGTGCTATGAGTCCTCCGCTTCCCCTGCCGAGTGAAGCCGCATGCCATTCGACGGAGAGCGCTGACTTCTTCCATTGAAAATTTGGCCTTAAAAGAATAACCCGTGAGTAATTGGAACTTGGATTAAAAAGGGGGGAAATTTTTTTTTTTTAAATTCGGAGCGAGCGGGGGAGGTGCAAAAAGGAAGTCAGCCTCCCCCCTGTTGTAGAGGAGTTAAAGCAAAGGATTTGACAACTAAGATCGAGTGCAACCTTATTTTGAGAAAGTTATTAATTTCATGATGGAAAATTATAAGACTGGGCTGGAGGAGAAAAGTGGAATGTGAATTAAAATGCAACCCCCCTGAACCCCGGGAGCGATCCGTGAGAGCGCCGGGAGAGGAGAAATAGAGGTTTTGACAGCTGTCAAAGGAGCTGTCAAAGCGGAAGAACAAAAAGAGAACTTTGTTACAAGGACTTTGCTGGTTACATTTGTTACAAATTGGATATAAATTGTTTAAAACAAGGAATAACAAGTTACTTTGACTGTTGGGTGTGATCTGGAAGGAAACTGAGTTACTATAATCCCTCTAGAGGAGCTGTGGGACACTACAAGTATTGCTGGCATGGAATTTGAATAGGACTTTTTATCTCCTGGGAAACTGCAGAAATGGAACACTATTTTGTCTACAGAGGTCTATACACTAAAGGAGACAATAGATTTATCTATTGAAGAATGGAAGGGACTTGACGTAATGTTTTGTTCCTGAATAACAAAGCCTCTGCAGAGGAATTAGAAGCTTTTGGAATTAGAACATTTGTGCAGGAGAGCAGGGGGGGGGGGGAAAGGAGGAGAGAGATCAACAAGAACAACAAGAATAACAAGAACTGGACAAAGTTGGAAGTGGGAACATTTGGGACATCCAGATTTGAAAGGTCTAAAGAAATAAAATTGGAGTTTTTACTCTTAAATACAAAGATCTGGATGGAAAAAATGGACCTTTTTGAGACAGACTCCTTCCAAGATTGGACATTCGAAACTAAAAATGACCAAAAGACGGCAAAGACTATTAAAAAGACGGCAAAGCGGACTGGTGAAGGACTATGGCTTAGGTGTGGGAGCTCCAGGACGACAGTAGACATTGATGGACATTGGGAACGCAACCGGGAAAGGGGGGAGGGAAATTTGGAATCCAAAGGGTGTTAAATTATATCTTATTCTTTTTCTTTATTTTTTTATTCTAATCTGTACTGCATATTAAAGAGGGGAACAGGTCGATTTTAGGGGATGGGAAAATATTTTTAAATTGGGTCAATGATAATAAGTTTAAAATTGGGGGTAAGAATTTGTTGAATTTATTTGAAAGAATTGGAATACAAGAGGGGGAGGGGAGGGGAAGTCCTGGAAAGATGCCAATGAAAATAAGGTTTTAAATTTGGATGTTTTTCTTTTTTTGTTATATTTGAAAATCTTCAATAAATATTATTTTAAAAAAAAGAGAGTATCCAAGCACTGCATGTTTGTTGTTGTTGTTGTTGTTGTTGTTGAGTCATTTAGTCGTGTCCGCCTCTTTGTGACCCCATGGACCAGAGCACGCCATGCACTCCTGTCTTTCACTGCCTGGTCAAACTCATGTTTGTAGCTTCGAGAACACTGTCCAACCATCTCATCCTCTGTTGTCCCCTTCTCCTTGTGCCCTCCATTTTCCCCAACATCAGGGTCTTTTCCAAGGAGTCTTCTCTTCTCATGAGGTGGCCAAAGTATTGGAGTCTCAGCTTCAGGATCTGTCCTTCCAGTGAGCACTCAGGGCTGATTTCCTTAAGAATGGATACATTTGATCTTCTTCCAGTCCATGGGACTCTCAAGAGTCTCTTCCAGCACCATAATTCAAAAGCATTGATTCTTCGGCGATCAGCCTTCTTTATGGTCCAGCTCTCACTTCCATACATCACTAGCACTGCATGCTTGTTAGAGAATCCATTTTCTCTCCCTGCCTCCCCTGCCTTCATTGCTTTGACAAGGAAGTTGAAATGAAATCAGTGATTCACTCATCAGGCTGTAAATAATGAAGAGCTTTTCCCAGGCTAGTTAGTTGGAAGGGGGCTGTTATCTCAGCTTGTCTCAAGCTGCAGAGTAGCTGTCTCAAGAAAATGGTATGGTACATCAAAGGAAAATCACAAGAGCATCACTTCCTATTCTTCTATACCCTTGCAAAAAAACCCCCTTCTTTCCCTATTCTATTCTATTTAAATAATGTTTCTCCTAAAAATAGAACAGAAGACTTCTGCATAGCTGTCAATGTTTCCCTTTTTTTAAGGGAAATCCCCTTAATCCGAATAGGATTCCTCGCAAGAAAAGGGAAAAGTTGACAGCTATGGACTTCTGTGTCCACAAAATGTGATAAGGAAAGGAAGCAGGTACAGAAGAATGATATAAAATAGTCTACTAAATTTGAAGAGAATGAAGTGTTTTCATGGGTTTGTGCTCCAGATGGACTGTGTGATATTAAATGCTTCAGAGTCCATGGTCTCCAAGGATAAATAATTTCAAAAACTAAGCCCCCAATGCAGGCCAGACAAGCCAAGTGCAACTACTTATGAGGTTTCTCATTGCATACAGGATCAGGCTCCCAGCTCTCACCTGCCTTTCCTAGGTAGAACAATCACCTCTTCCCAGCTCATGCATCCCAAACCATCCTTGATGGCGCCTTTCCCAAGGCTCCAGTGTTTGTAGTGAAAGGTCTGGGGTTCTGCTGCTGGACCCTTTTTAACATAGCCCAAGGCCATCCTCAATGTCCAGGTCATCCCAAATCCTAGTGCAATATAGTTGGGGGAAACTGGGGAGGTCTTTTCTCAGGGCTCTCTCTGCAAATGGCAGAAGGGACTGTAGTGGTGGTCTCCGTCTGGGTCTCTCCTTCTCCAGGAGGCCACTTACCACCTTCCCTCTAGGCTATTTAAATTCCTGAGCCTCCATAGCCCTTCAGTAGGCCCTAGTGATGGCAGCTGCTCCCATCCCCACCTTGCTTCTGCCTTTACTGACTGAGTAGCAGCAGGTTTGGCTCCTGGAGAGGCAGATTGGTGGCACCTTAAAGGGAAAGTCAGACAAATAACTTGCCCATGAGTGCATCTGTGCCGATGGGAAAACATCTGACTGTGTCCAGCTGTCTTGTGAAACAACTCGAAACAGAGAAACCAAACTTTTTAAAGGGCCCACTGCTGTTAAGTTTCTTCATTATTCTAGCTCAGTTTCAGTTCAGGCACTCAGATTTTTAATAACAATTGTGGCACCTTAAAGCTTAACAAATTTATTATATCATAAACTTTCATGGACCAAAGTCCACTTTTTCAAATGCATGGTGTTCTGAGTTGAAGATATCTATATACAAGTGTTTCTCAACTTACACAGGGTTGCATTCCAGGGGTTGTGCCAAAAGACAAAATTGTGTATAGTCAAAACAGAATGCATCAGATTGTTAAGCAATTACTGCACAGAAGCACTTCAGGTACATGTTATCCTGCCACAAGTCATAAGAACAGAAGGAGAGTCTTGCTGGATGAGGCCAGTGGCCCATCTGGTCCAGCATGTCGTTCTCACAGTGGTGAACCAGTTGCCTGTAGGGAAGCTTGCAAAGTGAGCATGAGTGCAACAGCAGGTTGAAGTGGACTGAGTGCCCCAAAGAGCTAGCAAGATGCTTGAGCTATGGCTGTGCTGTAATCTACACAGGGTGGAGGAGCCACATTGGTACTGGGAAGTATTACATCGCATGTGCCTGATTTTAAGAGTCATCTTTTGACAGTTCTTGGGAGAACCATATCAGAGCTACAGCAAATGGAGGGACAGAGGCCACTTCAAAGAGGCTTGGCGTTAAGAACAGCCACCAAATCTATGTTTAAAGGCATCTAGCAGTTGGACAGCTCCCTGTTCTCAGAGCAGTCTGTGCACAAGGGCAGAAACTCAGCCAGTCCTTCCCATGTGGGCTCCTTGACACACGTCTTATGGCCTGGCCTGGCTCTGCTGGACCCTTTCTGATGCATCAGGGAAGAACTGCAGACCCAGAGGATCATTTTACACAAAAAACCTGCCAATTGTAAGAACCATAGTGTCTAGACCAGCCTTTCTCAATGTTGGATTCCAAACATATGTTGTTGGACTACAAATCCCATCATCCCTAGCTAGCAGGACCAGTGGTCAGGGATGATGGGAGTTGTCATCCGGCAGCATATGGGGGCCCAAGGTTGAGAAAGGCTGGTCTAGACTGAATAACACATACCTTTGGTAAAGTAACCCTCTGGTGCCTTTGTATGATTTCACTGGATTTCCACCTCCTTCTGGCTAGGGGCGGATGGGACTTGCTTGCACAAAAAAGTGTGTGGGCAGTATATAAAAAATGAAGCATCTCCACAAAGCATGTAATGCTGTTTCTTTTGTGGCAAGACCTAGCAGAGTAGCATAGCACCAGGGATAGCAGCAGGACAAACAGGCACTACTGAGGGAATGGGGGCTTTTTAAATCCACTTTTCTTATCCAAGCTGTGTAAATAATTAGATCTCCCAGAGGCGAGCTGTGGTGTAATACTTTGGAAATTCCAAGGTAAGACTAATAATAAGCAAGAACCAAAATCAATCACAATTTAAATTTTCATAAAGCCCTCCCACATCTAAACAGGTTCATAGTAAGGTGCTCAAACATGTAACCTGCCAGCTTTCATGGGGTAGAGAGTTCCATAGCCTAGGTGCCCCTGATGATAAGGCCTTGTCATGACATTTGGAAAACAAAAATAGGGTTGGGAGGGCGATTGTAGGAGGGGACCCTTCCATATTCAGGTCTGTGCAGATTTACTTGGGATTAAGGCACACTGGAGTTGGGTTTGCAAGTAAGAATGCATAGGATTTGGTTGCTGTTGAGCTGGTTGAGTATGGAAACAGAATAGGTGGACGGTGAGGTGTGTGCTGCGTGAGTTAGATGGAATGGGCATTTCCTATAAGCCTCTGGTGTTCCTAGGTAGCCCTTGACCTCTCTTTTCTCTCCCCTTCTAGGGCAAGCCTTATGTCTTTGATCGTGTCTTCCCACCCAACACTACCCAGGATCAGGTGTACCATGCCTGTGCCATGCAGATTGTCAAAGGTTAGTTGGGCAATTGGTAAAATAGTGGGCATTTAGTAGGAGTTGTATAAAGGGGCAGGAAGGGCGAGGCAGAAAGCCAACTGGGGAAATAAATGAGTCCTCTTTCTTTCTTTCTCTTGCAGATGTGCTGGCTGGGTACAATGGCACCATCTTTGCTTATGGGCAGACATCCTCAGGAAAGACACACACCATGGAGGTGAGAAGGCATATAATATAAGGCATGGAAGAAAGTAGGTCATAGTTAGGAAGCCACTGACAAGAAGGCCCTGTCATAAGTTCAAGAAGCAAAAGTGGAATGGGGTGAGGAACCTGTGGCCCTCAAAATGGTGTTGGACTTCCAGCCTCATCAGTCTCAGCTGGCATGGAGTTATGGGCATTGTAGTCCTGGGGTTGCAGTACATCAACAACATCTCGAGAGACACAGGTTCCCTACCCCAGTGGTAGGGGATCCTTTCCACCTTGCCACCTGGAGATGGGACTATTTATCCCCTAAAAGCTAAAGCTTAGCTCTAAAACATTTGAGGAGATCCGTTTGGCTCATTCCTGATGTTTCTGTTCCTCCAGGGTAAGCTGCATGACCCCCAGCTCATGGGAATCATCCCTCGCATTGCCCAGGACATCTTCAACCACATCTACTCCATGGATGAGAACCTGGAATTCCACATTAAGGTCAGAGGCATATGGAATAGCGGTGGGGCCAGGGGTATGGGCAACAGTAGTCAGTACTGGGAACAAAGGATGTGTATTAGCAATGGGTGGGATGCTCAAATGAGATGGTTGGAAAGGCACATCTTGGTCAGGGAGTCAGATCCTCTGGTTCCAGGGCTGGCAAAGGACCTCAGGTAGGTGAACTCAGCTGATGAACATAGAGGGAAAGTTCATAATATTTCTTGGGCATGAGCTACCCAGACAAAACTAGTGCAGAGGATCCAGAAGCTTTACAGGAACCATAGCTCAGTGGAAGAGCACATGGTTTCCAAGAAGAAAGTCCCAAGTCTGATCCCTGGCATTTTCAGTAAAAAAACTAAGAAATAAAATTCAGGTAATAATAATAATAATAATAATAATTATTATTATTATTATTTTATTTATACTCCACCCTCCCCAGCCAAGGCCGGGCTCAGAGCGGCTTACAAGCAATAATAAAAACAAGATGAATAAAAACAAGGTAATGGGAAATATTCTCTGCCTGAGATGATGGAAGGAGCCACTTCCAGCCAGAGCAGACAAAGCTGGTCTAGACAGGAAAATACTCCGGCCTGGTATAAGGCAACTTCCCATGTTCCCATAGGCAGCAGTGACATGGGACAGGTGCTTTGGGGTCCTAGGACCAGAAGGATTTGGGTCTTACAGGGTCCTGCAAATCAGCTAGCAAAAGGTTAGTCACCACTCCTTTCCCCCTCTGGAGCAGGGAGCCAAAGCCTGACACAAAGCAGTCCAGGGAAGAAGGGCTTATTCACACTGGTCTGTGCTTGAAAGCTCTGTGTCCATGTGTGTGTGTGTCTATTTATTTCTTTTAGCTTTCTCCTTGAAAACCCACTTTGTAGTGCTCAATTGGCGTAAATACCAATTTGGGTTTTCCATTGGTGACTGTTTGCTCTGATTCAGCTTTAAAGAACAGGTTTTCATGGGGAAGTTCTGGATCAACAACAACCACAAAAGCAGGGATGCTTGGACATGGAGCTTTAAAGCATGGACCTTTGTCTGGAGAGAGTGGGGCAAAATGAAGTGTGGATAAGCCCTCAGGTCCACTGTTGTATTTAAAGAGGCTATAAAGGTCAGGACTGGACAGAGGGGCCAGTCCTCCCCCTCTGTTTTTTCAAGGAATTGTTGGCAGTTTCACCCACACCCTACATGCAATGCATATGGCATCCCCCAAAGAATCCTGGGAACTGTAATTTGTTAAGGATGCTGGGAATTGCAGTTCTGTGAGGGGTAAACTACAACTCCCTGTATCCTTTGGGGGAAGTCATGACTGCTCAGAAGCGCCATAAATATGCTTTAGATTAGATGTATGGTGTAGATGTGTGATCAGAGTGTATTACTTATTCTCACTTTGAGCACAGTGGTTCTCAGAAAGGTATGTGCTCACAAGGATGATAACTGAGGGAAAATTGAGGGCCCCCACATCTTTATGTCTGTTCTATTTATTGACTCTCTCTCCCCATCCCAGGTTTCCTACTTTGAAATCTACTTGGACAAAATCCGTGATCTGTTAGATGGTGAGTTATCATCAGGGATGTCGAGGGGAAATGGTACGAACAGGGCATTGAAAGAGTAAAGGAGAAGGGCTTGATAGGAAATAGTGACATGGGGGGGGGATTTTGTCAGGGGTGCTGGCCCTGGTGCAGGACTGAAGTGAAATGTATGCTCCTGGATCAACTGTGCCCTCTCTGAATGATCTCCCCTCCTTGCCCATAGTGACCAAGACCAATCTTTCCGTTCACGAGGACAAGAACCGGGTGCCATTTGTGAAGGTGAGATTCTTGGGAAAGTGTCACACAGGGCACACTCCTGGCCAGAGTGGAAGGGAGAGAGCACTAGTGGCCTGAGTGTTGGGTCTAGCCAGTGGTTACCTCAGGGGTGCATTTTCAAGCTTTGAATGGGGAGGCAGGATTTACAGTAAGATTCAAAGGCTTGTGCTCGGATACATCCAAGTTTAAGTTAACAAAAAGGCAGTTTGTTTTGAAAGCAGTTACTGTGCTGGTCATTAAAAAAAAAATCTCATAATAACTAGAGGTGTAGATACGTTTGTATAATTACCATGGTCTCTACCATTTTGTGGGGTAGAAAAGCAGTCCCCACAATTTTCTCCCTTCCTCAGTGGAACCTTTGTGTATATCCTAAGGCCTCCTGCCCCAACTTGTGCCTTATAGGTAGTGATGAACTCCCAGCTCCCATCATTCCTCGCCATTGGCCACGCTGGCTGGGTCTGATGGACATTATTATCCTAAAAAATGCAGAAGGGCACTAGTTTAGAGAAACCTACGGCCAGAAGACAGGGGAAGCTGCCCAGGTTGAGCTGCATGAGGTATGGTGGTGGCGGCGGCAGCCTGGATTAAAAAAAAGAGAGATGAGGTCAACCTCACCATGTATACCATGACAAATGCCCTTTTCTTCTCCCCCCCTCAGGGCTGCACTGAGCGCTTTGTCTCGAGCCCTGAAGAAATCCTGGATGTCATTGACGAGGGGAAATCTAACCGTCATGTGGCTGTTACCAGTGAGTTCTGAGAAATAAAAATGGGCCGGAGGGATTATGATGGTGTGGCTGGGTGAATAGGGAGCTCTGAACTAGCTCAGTACAACTTGTTTGTTTTAATCAAACCCCTCAGTGGTGTCTGCCATGGCAGGCTGGCTGCGTGCGGCTTGGTGGGTTGCAAGTCGTTACAGGCGTGGTCTGTATCCCAGGAAACACTGGGATAGTACTATGCTCATGCTAAGGGAAGGCCTGAGTGAGGTGGGCTCAGGTTTCAAGCAGAGAGAGCTACTCCTAATAGATTCTCACGCTTTAATAAACGAAAGCCACATTCACAGCATACATTTAAGACACCATGATGCCACTTTAAACAGCCATGGCTTCCCCCCAAAGAATCCTGGGGGCTGGAGTTTATTAAGGCTGCTGCGTGTTCTTAGGAGATCCCTATATTCCCCTCACAGGAAGGGAATTATCTGTGAAGAGGAACTGAAAAATGTAGTTCTGGGAGGGGAACAGAGGTCTCCTAACAAACCTCCACACAGCAGACTGCAGCAACCAGAATTCTTTGGAGTAAGCCATGAAGGTTTAACGAGGGATCACGATGCTTTAAATATCAGGTGTGAACACAGTCTTGGGGTTGACAAGCAACACGTGCTTGAGCCTTGTTAAACCTTTGATAGCATCTACACTGAAAAGTTGTGGGGCCTTCCAGACATCCTTTTTATTGTGAGTTCGTGATTATTTTTCCTCAGAATGCTATTGGGGTGGTCAAATGTGATCCCTTTTTCAATACTGTTGGTGCAGGAATGGCTATTGAACCCTTTTAAATCTGTGACGTGGAAATACCCTTTCTGCTCCAGTGTGTCTCAAACACAGGAAAATAAAAATTACCAGGAATTAAATATGACCTCTCTATTTACTTATTTACTTTTTTAAAAATTGAGCCTGGTTGTGGAAATGAAAGGTGTCAAATTTGAAATGTCTGAGATGTGGAGCCTGAGATATAAACAGTATTGTTTATTCATTCACTTATGACATATATATCTTGCCTTTCCTCAAAGGAGTGAACACGTCTCTCTCCACAATTTTTCCCTCACAACAATCCTGTGATGTAGTTTAGGCTGAGCAAAATTGATTAGTCTGAGGTCACCCAGCAAGCTTTGACAGTTAGTCTGAGGTCACCAGCAAGCTTTATGACAGAGTGCTGATGTGAACCTGGGTCTTCCCAGTGCTAGCCTGCCACCCTAACCTCTGGGCCACATTGGCTCTCAGTCAGAAGTGATGGATGATAGCTCAGTCAGTGGTGCATGAGACTCTTAATCTAAGGTTTGTGGGTCCGAGCCCCAAACTGGGCAAAAGATTCCTGCATTTCAGGGGGTTGGACTTGATGACCCTCATCATGGTCTCTTCCAACTCTACAATTCCATGATTCTATATGGAAAGGGTGGAGGTTCCCATCATGGACTTTGGGTTAAAGAGGGCCAGTGAGCTAGACTATGATTGGTAAGTAACATACCAGGGAGCTGTGGTGGCAATGGGGCTTCTGTGTAGCATCAGTGCTTTGGGAAGGTGTGTTCTGGCTTTTGTGAATCTCAGCCAAGTCTTAACAGAGTCTCTAATTCAACTGTGAAGTCATAAACAACAATCTTGCTGCACCCTAGAGGCAGTGTGTGGTGTTGTTCCCAATCATGCCTAAGTCACAAAACATGGACCTGCTATTACACAAACAGCATAGAATGTGATAACATTCTTCCTGGGCTTACAGTTTCAGCCGCGAGTCTGCCTGACTGAATATTCCCTCGTTTATCAAATAAACCCTTTATTTTTCTTAGAAAAATAAGATAAGTGTTCTAATACAGCCTCACATGTTGTGTTTTCTGAGCACAGTAATTCCATCCTCGCCCCAGACTTTGGGAAGTAAGAAATATTTGAGAAAAATGTTTATGCATTTGTATGTGTGGATTCCAGGCCACACACAATACCCCCTTTATCCAGAGAGTTGGACAAGACATGATCAGGCCATTGTTGCTCATACTGTGCCTGTAGTGGTTCACAGTTGGAGGCAAAGTGCCTCTTAATACCAGTTGCTGAGAACTGCAAGTGAGGAGAGTGGCTGATGCACTCAGGCCCTGCTGTAGGCTTCTCACAGGCATCTGGTTGTCTGTTGCTAGAACAGTGTGCTGGACTATGGTGAGCCTTTGACTTGATTCATCACGGCTCCCTCATGTTCATTTCATTCTTCTCTCTGGTCAAATGGCTCTTTGAGTGGCTTTTTCCTAATGCACTGACATTTGTCCAGAGACCACAGTGAAAAAGACACAAGTGTGTGTACAAACAATTGGGTAACAACACCTCTATTCTGCTTGTGAAACTATTTAATTGAATACCATCCTAGGCCTAGATAGGCATCAAGTTGAGGTATTTTTTTTCCAGTGCAGGAAATCCCCGCTCAGAATTTCCCTATAGGGAACTGGCTTGGTTCTAGTGCTCCCATGTTCTCACTGTTTTGCCCCTGCAGACATGAATGAACACAGTTCCCGCAGCCACAGCATCTTCCTCATCAACATCAAGCAGGAGAACATGGAGACTGAACAGAAACTGAGTGGAAAGCTTTACCTGGTGGATCTGGCTGGCAGTGAGAAGGTGCTGGGGTTTTTTCAAGGGGGTTTAGGTGCCACGTATCCCTGACCCAGTTGTAGAGTCAGGCAAGGTCTAATTTCTCCCATAAACAAAAGATTTAGCTGTCCCATGTTGGAAATCTATACAGATCCCAGCAATGCCTGAAATAATTATCTTCAACACAGTAATCAAGCTTCTCTTTTTTTCCTGGCAGGTCAGCAAGACTGGAGCTGAGGGAGCTGTCTTGGATGAGGCCAAGAATATCAACAAGTCCCTGTCAGCGCTTGGCAATGTCATCTCTGCTCTGGCTGAGGGCACGGTGAGCTCTGGCTCCTTGGGAGACAATAGCTTTGCACTATAGTGGTACCTCTGGTTACGTACTTAATTCATTCTGGAGGTCCGTTCTTAACCTGAAACTGTTCTTAACCTGAAGCACCACTTTAGCTAATGGGGCCTCCTGCTGCCGCTGTGCCGCCAAAGCATAATTTCTGTTCTCATACTGAAGCAAAGTTCTTAACCCGAGGTACTATTTCTGGGTTAGTGGAGTCTGTAACCTGAAGCGTATGTAACCTGAAGCGTATATAACCCAAGGTACCACTGTACTTAGACTGGAACACCAAATACATGAAGCTGTTGTGTCTGAGCATCTTCAGCCAGCCTTAAATAGAACAAACTAGAGCAACATACAACCAGCAATGCTCAGCAAGGCAGGGCAGTGGTGCTTACCTGACCTCCTGTTACCTGACCTCACTGTGTCGTCCTGGGAGGGATGAAGCGGTGGAGAGTTTGGTGAGGTGCAAATGCGTCTGTCGGAGTGCCAGATTGGCCTCACCAGCCTGTTTGCACCATGCTGACCTTGCCACCACCTCTTCCCTCCTCCTCTTCCTACCAGTACACTGCAAGGACTTGGATAACAGGAAGTAAGCTAAGCCACCTCATGGACCACTGCTGCACACATCCTGTAAGCTCTCCACAAGAGACTTGTATATCCTGCAAGCTGCTATTAGAGCTCTGAGAGGTTCCCACAGAGGTAAGTGTATAAATGTGGAGGCAAATGTGTTGTATTCAGGCGCAAGAAAAGAACAGTGGGCAGTCTCCTTAACTACAGCCCAGCTTTCAGGTACCCACTTAGACCAGGATAAACCCTGCTGCAGGCTTGTGTTGGGAGGTCTGTCAGAGAGCTGTATATAACCTAGTAAGTAAGTAAGTAAGTAAGTAAGTAAGTAAGTAAGTAAAGTAAGTCACCAACATCTGTATATAGCCTAAATTTAGTAGTCAAAGTTCAACAGACAAAGCAGCAAACTAGTTAAAATCCAGAATCAACAAGGTGTTATATCATCTGTATTATTATCTGAAGGTAATTGGAAACATAACCAATATACAAGTGGATGTTATCTTGAATTGTCCTTCAGCAGCAAAAATATTGGTACCATGATATTTGAAGAGAGCACATATGCTTTCCGTTAACTGGAAAACAGCAAGAATGTGAAAATTAACTGATTATGCAAGGTTTCAAGAGGGAATGTTCTCTACCATGGATTCATGGCAAAGGCAGCAGTTGCTTGTGAGATTCAGGGTATAGAGGTTCTACAGTTGCGGGGAGTTCCCCCTTAGGATATGTTTTCTATTAAAAACCCCCAAATAAATTAAATTCTGCAAACCTTTGATTCTCCCAAACCTGTTGACCCCTCTGTCTTGTGTATGGATTGTGCCATTTGGCTATATGGACTGGCACTTTGAGATCACTATGAATATACAATCCTAGAATTGTAAGAGTTGGAAGGAACCCAAGGGCCATTTAGTTCAACCTCATCCAGTGCAGGAATCTCAACTAAGCATCCATGACAGATGGACCTCTTTTTGCTTAAAAACCTCCATTGAACAATGATTACTGGTCAACAACTATAATGAGCTAGCAGCTTCATACCTGGTGTTGTTTGGGTATCCCAAGAAACCAAAAAGAAAATTGCTATTTTGAAACCAATGGTTAAAATCAGTGCAGTTTTGAAAGGTTCGGTCCGGCATCTTGATTTAAAATGGTTCCCAATTGTATACAGAGATTAAAACCTGCTGTTTTATCTTAGGAGCCATCATGCAAACTTTGGGCTACAATATCTTTTTTTATTATTTTAATAAATTTTATTAACAATTTCAACATAACAAATTATCAAAACAAATCATCTTCATTAATTTCTCCCCCCCACCTCCCCAATGAACCCTCCCTCCCTCCCCTCCAAGACTTCCCTCAGCTCATCTCTCTGATTTCTCAACTCATGTTTTTCTCTGCATTCTGTAAAATGGGTTACAATATCTTAAGAGGTTTATTCAAATGCATATTGAATAAACAAAAAAAGCAACTTTCCAAAATATATAGTAGATTAACTACCATTGGTTGAGAAATATCCAAATTTTTATGGATAAATTTATATTCAGTAGTAGATTGATTCCAAAATGACTTGGGTAAAATGAATTTTCCTTTCCCTTCTAAGAGGGTGCTGTGGATTGTTTTGGGGTGTCTGGTGGCCAGTTTTGCCAGTGCATGAATACCAGTAAGTTAAATGTGCCTGCTTCGTATTGTCTTTTGCAGAAGAGCTACGTGCCCTACCGGGACAGCAAGATGACTCGCATCCTCCAGGATTCCCTTGGTGGAAACTGCCGCACGACCATGTTCATCTGCTGCTCACCTTCCAGCTACAATGATGCCGAGACCAAATCTACACTCATGTTTGGACAGAGGTAACTACCCAGCCACATCCTACTCCTTTCATTGAGTTCTGTTGCAGGGAAAGACAAAAAAATGAATGTTGCTGGAAAAGTTGCAAGTCTTAGAAACACACAGTTTTTCTTCAGGCACAGGGAATTTAAGAGCAAAAGATTGGGGGAAAGTAGATTTTTTCCTTGGCAAGGCAAATTTCCTAATCACTTGGAATATATGGGGTATGCACTATAGCTGGAAATTTACCGTATTTTTCGCCCTATAGGACGCACTTTTTCCCCTCCAAAAATGAAGGGGAAATGTGTGTGTGTCCTATGGGGCGAATGCAGGCTTTCGCTGAAGCTTGGAGAGCGAGAGGGGTCGGTGCGTCCCATAGGGTGAAAAATACGGTATATAACAATAATTCCTTCTCTGCAGGGAGCCCTGTATCTCTGTGAAGGGTATTTGGCATCCCTAACACAATTGTCTGCGTAAAGGATCTTACGCTTAGTTCTGCCCCACTGCAGGGCCAAGACAATCAAGAATACAGCATCAGTGAATCTGGAACTGACAGCTGAGCAGTGGAAGAAGAAGTTTGAGAAGGAGAAGGAGAAGAACAAGGTCCTGAAGGAGACAATTGCCAAGCTGGAGGCTGAGCTGGGGCGCTGGCGCAATGGTGAGCAGGAAATCTGCAGGCTGGGTTTGGATTGCAGTTCAATCTACTTATGTTGCATCTTTTTAAGAAGGCATGGGACTTTCTTTCTTTTTTATAATGCTTTTTATTAGTTTTCTTACATTTTACAAATTGTTCCATTTCTTACTAACAAATAACAGATACACACACACAAAATTGAAGAAAATAGGAAAATAATAAAAAAGGAAGAACACACATACATCCATAAGTTCTTAAAAGAAAGCTTATGCCACCATATTCTGAATTTCCAATTACTTAGCTTTCCCAATAGACGTCCGTCTTCCTCAATGCAGGTCTGTCTTATATTTTTATTAATCTGCTTCTTTGGTCAGGTCCTCATTTTCTATGTTATCTATATGCTATATTTATAATCTGTCTTGTAATTTGATCAATTTAATCAAAGCATGTCCAGGTTTTTACTTGGGGACAATTTTTAAAAAAATATTCTTTATAAGTTTACCACTCCTTTTTGAACTTTTGGTTTGGTTGTCTCCTAATTGTCTCTGTCATTTTTGTCAATTCCAGATAATCAAATAATTTATCCTGCCACTCCTCTTTTGTTGGTACTGATTCTCCTTTCCATTTTTTGGCAATCAGTATTCTCGTTGCTGTTGTAGCATATAGAAATATTATCCTTTTTTCATCTGGAATATCTGAATCTAAAATGCCCAAGAGGAAGGCTGCTGGTTTCTTTATAAAAGTTTGCTTAAACATTTTTTTTCAATTCCTCATAAATAATATCCCAGAAATTCTTAATTTTTTTGCAGCCCCACCACATATGAAGCAATGTCCCTTCTGCCTGTTTACACCTCCAGCAAGCATTAGATCTCATTTTATACATTTTGGCCAGTTTGCTGGGAGTTAATTACCTATAGAACAGCTTCAAGAAATTTTCCTTTAGTGTATAACAGGCTGTAAATTTCCATTCTTTATTCCATAATAATTCCCATGCCGACAATTGGATATTCTTGCCAAAATCTTTTGCCCACTTAATCATTACTTCTTTCACTTCTTCATCTTTCACCTCCCACTCTAAAAGAAGCTTGCATATTCTAGATATTACTCTTTTTCTTATTTTGTATTAATTCTTTATCTAATTTTGATTCTTCTGTTGCAAAACCATTTCCCCTGTCTATCTTAAAAACCTCATTTAATTGGTAATATTGTAGCCAGTCCGTTAGGTGATGTCTCATTTCTTCGAATTTTTTCACTTACAATTGATTATCTTCTTCTAATAGGTCTTTGTACATGGCCCAGTTTGTTTCCATATTTTTTCTTTTCACTGCAATGGCCTCCAGAGGGGATAGCCAACCGGGAATTTTTGGTTCCGATATATCTTTATACTTCTCCAATAACTTATATAGTGACTTCCTTATGATATGATTCAGGAACCCTCTATGAATTTTACCTTTTTCATATCTCAGACAGGCATGCCACCCAAAGCGATTATCGAAAGCTTCCAAATCTAGTAAATGAGACATTGAGTTCTGCAATGTCATCCATTATTTCAGCCAACATAAGCAAGCCGATTCGTAATAAAGTTTCAGGTCTTTCAAGGGACACATCGTCATCCACATCCACCCCATGTATTCGGAGTGGGAGGTGTCCTCTGGCACAAGTGGGCTTGTTCTTGTTGAAAGTTTTCCCTTTGGGAAACTACCCCACCTTCTTTTAGAATGATACAATAACAATTGCACATCCTCCCATCATAGCAGCCATCACACAGACCAAAACTGTGGTGGTAGAGAAATACTTGTAGCAAGAATTATGACCATGTCTGCATCTGGGGACAACCACAGCTGATCTTTGCTCCCAGCAACCTAATATCAGTTTCTTTCAAAACATAGTACAACATTCCACACAAGCAATTTGTTACAGCACTACTAACAGTATAACATTTTAGATTCACTGTAAAATAGGTGATATTGATTACTAGAACACATATCAGCTGATATTGTTTAAGTTGAAATAAATAAACTAGAGTCATATATGATAGGACTTTTCAGGGCACTTGGGTATTAATACAAAATATAACCACCTTCCAATTCTTCAAAGTGCCAAAGGCAGGAAATGGCAAACAGGTTTCTTAGAACAGGAGTGGCCAATGTTGTGGGGTGGCACTGCGGAGCTGCCCTCATGACAGCATCCAAATATGGGGCTGCTGCTTATTTAAATCATGTGGGGATGGGACACAGTGGGGTTTTTTATTATTTTAATTGCTTTTTTAAAACAATCCTCCCAGGTGAGAATGTCCCAGAAACAGAGCAGCTGAGTGATGATGAGAAGGTGATGCCTGATACCTGTGATGAGATGCCTATGAATGATAACAACTCCTCCATTGTCATCCGGATCTCAGATGAGGAGCGGCACAAGTATGAGGAGGAAATCCGCAAACTCTACAAGCAACTTGATGACAAGGTCTGAGGCCTCCCCTCCTTCCTTTATGCTGTTCAGCCTCCCCTCCCCCTCGGCTCACTTGGATGCTTGAAATTCTACCCTCACCTCAGACCCTGAACTTTTCTCTCCATGCCTGGTATCTTGTGTCTGTGGCAGAGCACGTGGTGGCTACCACCACTGAAATGTTTGTTTCCTCTCCATCCAGGATGATGAAATCAATCAGCAGAGCCAACTGATGGAGAAGCTCAAGCAGCAGATGCTGGACCAAGAGGAGGTGAGCAGTGCTGTATGTGTTTGTTTACAAAAGTTTGCTTATATGTTGACATGTATGTGCATGCATGCTGGTGTGAACTTTGTCTCTCTCATTGCTATATTCTTTCTATTGAATATATCATCTTTATACTTGCACGCTGCATTCATATCTGACCCTTCCTTCAAGGAACTTATGGTGCCCCTTCCTATTTTGCCTTCACAAGAAGCCTGTGAGGTAGCTTAGGCTGGAGGATTTGAACTCTGGTATTGCAGTCCAATATGCTAACCACTACCCCATTCCAGCTTGCATGCATTCTCTCTCATGCTCACTCTCTTTCTCTTCATCTTTGGGCTCATCCACACATACCGTTGTGCCACATTTCTAGGCACCTGTCTGAGCACGCGCCTTTTTTTGCCCTAGAGCTTTCTCCTCAAATTCTCACTCTTTACCACTGAATCAGAACAAATGACAATTAATGGAAAACCTGCATTGCCCTTTATCCCAATTCAGAATTAAAGAGCAGATTGGGAAAGAGCAGAGCTGTGTGCAGAAAGCATGGGGCAAAAGGTAAGAGTGGACGAGGTCTCTCTCTCGACACTCCTCTCTCTCGCTCTGTTCAGACGCCTGTCTATCCCACATCATTGCTATCTGGGCCTCCTGTTCAGTCCCTCTTGCTTCTTTCTTGGCTGCCCTTGACAACTTTTGACCTACTGGGTCCTTCCTTATCCCATTCTCTGCCTCTTCCCCACCAGCTGCTAATGTCAACTCGTGGGGACAATGAAAAGGTGCAGCGTGAGCTCAGCCACTTGCAGTCAGAGAACGACTCAGCCAAGGAGGAGGTGAAGGAGGTGCTGCAAGCTCTGGAAGAGCTGGCTGTCAACTACGACCAGAAGTCTCAGGAGGTAGAAGAGAAAAACCAGCAGAATCAGCTGCTGGTGGATGAGCTGTCCCAGAAGGTGGTAAGTGCTAGGATGCCAGGTCCTTCCTTGGGGTTAGTAAACCTTGAGATCCCTTGGTAGAGGAGGATCAGGACCACATTGAATCTTGGCTTAGTCCTCAAGAGTATAGTGTGTGTGTGTGTGTGTGTGTGTGTGTGCGCGTGTGTGCGCGCGCGCATATACTCTGCAATTCTGCAAAAGCATAGGAAAAGTGCACAGTGCAGAACTGGATGAATTCACCTTCCTGAAAATTTCAGCTTTCATTTTAAAATAAGAATCAAGTATCTACCCCTTATGGCTGCAAAAATATTCATGAAAGCATCTGACCAATGCCTGCTAAAATCTCTGGAGTCTGAAGAGCACTTAAATAAAATTTCCTGTTGTTGGGGATTCAGTCCTCCACATAGCACCTTACTCCTCAGCATAACTAGTACTAGCAGTATACATTACTCAAAACAGTAAAAAAGAAAAACTATTAAGAGTATGAGAAACTGGAGCTTGATTTGCATAATTTATACAGGTTGCAGAATTCATTTATTCTTGGTGCAGAATGCTAATCTTCTTTCAAGTGTAGAATGTACTCAGTCCTGCCTTTGAGTGAACTCACAACAGTCTTTCAGGGAGGCAGAGCTAGAGCAGAGAAAGCCCCCATTCACCCTTAGTCTTCTCACTGCTGAGGCACTTCAATTTAGATCCAATTTCAGGTCCATTGCTTTGAGCCAAGCGCTCCTTGCAAGTGCTCCTTTGAAGGCTTTGTCCAGTGACGGACTTTGGGTTCTCAAATTTCAGTGGCATCCTGCGAGATGCTAAAATTCAGTGCTCCTCCACCTCGCACACTCTGTTCTACAGCATTTCTTTGGTGCCCCCTGCAGTGCGACACCCAGTGCGACTGCACCTGTCACACTACACTAAAACTGCCTCTGTTTGTCCTGCAACATGTGAATCAAGTGTTCCGTAGAAAATGTTGACCTAAACTTTCAGGAATGGATTGTACTAGCATTGTGATATGGCATTTATTTCCCTCCGAGGCTTGTGTTTGCAGAATCTGGTCCACTTCAAATGACAGAGCTGGGAGGGAAGCTTTAACCCAGCCTTTGTCAACCTGGTGTCCTCCAGTTGTTCTCGACTACGACTCACATTTCCCTAGCCATCCCATCAGACTCTGCTGATGGGAGTTGTAGCCTAACCCTTTATCCTGCCAAAAGAGAGGGTTCTGTGTTTGCAAATCAGAAGTTCAGTTTTCTTGGGTTGGCTGAACCATCTTCTCACCCTGCAGGCCACCATGCTGTCCTTGGAATCAGAATTGCAGCGGTTGCAGGAGTTCAGCGCGCATCAGCGCAAGCGCATTGCTGAGGTCCTCAATGGCCTCATGAAGGATCTGAGCGAGTTCAGCGTCATCGTGGGCAATGGTGAGATCAAGCTGGTAAGAAAGAGGGGAGACACTTGGGAAGAACACCTGGTGAGAATATACAATATTGTATGTATTATGGATCTGCAAGAGATTCCTAGTTTCAGCATTGGCCCTTCCCAATTTTACTTTTATTACAGAAAATAGCAACATATTACAGAAAATAGCACAATTTTACTTTTATTACAGAAAATAGCAACATAGGGTTCACTGGAGTTGATGGTGCTACCTCTGGGCAGGCTGGTACTATAACTGTGTGTTAAGCTGTGAGGTGGGATTTCTACATACCAGGTCTGAAAAGAAACAGGACAACCTGGAAAAACATTGGAATCCAAGTGTTGTATCAAGTGTTAGCCTTAGAGTAAAACTCACTGAAATTAATAGACATGGCTAACTTAGGTCCATTATTTTCAATAGTTCTCCTCTGAGTTAAACCATTCCCAGTCCAAAAAGAGGGAATGAAGGGTAGCAAATCCATATTAAATAGCTAATGTGGAAGCTATTTAAGTTTGAATGGCTCTGCTTGCAAGGGTCATGTGGTTGAACTGTGTGCCCCAGACAGTGGCTGCTTCAACACTGTCGGTATGTTGCAGGGTGGTTTTCAGCCATATCCCAGCAAATTTAGGGTATTAAGTTAAACTGGTTTTGGTGCTCTTGTCCATCAAGCCCACTTTTTTAAAAATGAACCTTTTGTGGTAAGGAAAATGATAGGAAAATGCCCCGGGAATCATGGGATAACAATTGCTTGAAGTGATGATTTCTACCCTACGGGCCGACATTTTGAAAAAGAGTCAGGGTGAATGCTCAGCAAACAGATCTGGCTGGAAGAGGCTGGTCAGTGCGTTCATACCCCCTCTCCCTCTCCCCCATTCTCAGCCAGTCGAGATCAGTGGTGCCATTGAGGAGGAATTCACCGTTGCCCGGCTCTACATCAGCAAGATCAAATCAGAGGTGAAGTCTGTTGTGAAGCGCTGCCGGCAACTGGAGGGCCTTCAAGTCGAGTGTCACCGCAAGATGGAGGTGACAGGGCGAGAACTGTCTTCCTGCCAGCTCCTCATCTCTCAGGTCAGACCTGTGGGAGCCAGGACAGAAGAACTGCAGTCATGGGGAAGTGGGGCTTTGAGAATGTGGAACAAGTTAGGGAACCTTTTTTGGCTTGGCAGGCCAGACCTTTATTTCCCTGCCCCAACCTTGACAGGTTGGTGATCCTGCCCACCATTCAAAGCTGGCCTGTGCAAGGAGATTGTGATCAAGGAGGACTGATCTCCTGCTTTCTGAGGGATGCACCAAGAGTGCCCCATGGGGAAGTCCCTTGCAAATCCAAACCAAGTGGATTGAACTCCTCATTCATCTGCAGATGTATGAGGAGTTAAATCCTGTTTCCTGCTGCATGAGCAGCCAACCAGCCATGTCTCTACTGCTACACACCTGACAACAGGTGTGGGGCAGCTGGATGTGGTTTGGAGAAAATGGCCTCACAAGCTGATTGGGCCAGATCTGACTTGCGGACTGAAGATTCCCCACCCCTGAGGTAGAAGGATTGTGGGGAGGCCCTCAGTGTTTCCCAATACTAAAAAACAAAAACATCCGGAAGCATAGGGACTGACTGCCCTTACCTTGACCCAGGGAGACAGGCTGGGCTTTGCTTTGATCCAGGGCAAATGGGGGCAGCTAGAGTAGTGCATCTTTCTCTAATTCAAGAGCAGCACTGGGACTCCTGTGGTCCTCTAAGTGCTGCTGGACTCCCAACTCCTGCCATCCCCAGCCAGTGTGGTTAGCAGTCAGGGATGATAGGCGTCTTAATCACTTGAGGGCCCACAAGTTCCCCCTTGCCTGTTCTAGATCCTTATAAACCAGAGTGCAAAAGGAAAGTAAATCTGACCAAGAAGATATCTGACTTAACAGGCTTCCTCTTTCCTCCTAGTGAGGGCAGGAAGGAGATCACTTATAAGGTGGTTCCATCCCATCTGCTCAGGTGACTTCTACCTAATTCTAGCAGCTTTTGTGGTCTTGGATGAGTTCCTTTCCAATTCAGAGAAAGCATTCCAGCAGGGTTGGATCCGTTGGCTTACCTCTCAGCTGAAAGGGATACATTTGGTTGCATTCCACAAAACTAATGTTTGGGGAGGCTGGCAAGCCTGTCTCCCCAGTGTGAGGACTTTGAAAGCCATTGCACACTCAGGTTTGCTGTGGAGTACACCCTTGACAGTAGCTGCAACCTTGCTCTCTGAGAAATATGCTAGCACCTTTTCGCTGTCCTGTCCTGACCATGGGGCATGGCAGGTGCTGTAGGGTTGCTCAAGGTCAAACTGGATATGCTGTTAAATGCACCTTTGTATTTGATGTACCTGTAAAAGTTATCTCTTGCTTGTTCTTCTCCCTGCAACCCCCCAGCATGAGGCAAAGATCCGCTCACTTACGGAGTACATGCAGAGTGTGGAGCTGAAGAAGAGGAACCTGGAGGAATCCTATGACACTCTGAGTGAAGAGCTAGCTAAACTGCAAGCCCAAGGTTAGGCTGTGCCTTGGCTTATATGTGATGCAGAACATGTGAATGGTTGCAACATTTGTGCCAGAAAATGGCGCTTGTGTGTGTGTGTGTGAGAGAGAGAGAAGAAAGAAAGAAAGAAAGAAAGAAAGAAAGAAAGAAAGAAAGAAAGAAAGACGGAGACAGCTGCATAATGTGTTTGACTGTTAAAAGCAGAATCCTTGATCATCTGATTACACTGGGGTCTGCAATCTAGTTTGCTGACAAGCAACCTTTAGCAGCTTCAAGTGCTTTTTTCATTTTCAAAGTGTTTTGTGGTCTTCATTGTTTACTCTCACAACAACCCTGTGAGGCAGGCCGTTTTAATTTCCACTGTACAGATGAGCTAGTTGATTAGTTGCGTTATTCTTTAAATGGACATGGACTCCACCCCATGGCTGCACAGAGGCTGAGAGATTAAGCTGTGACAGTGACTTGCACGCTCAAGAGGTCACAGGGTAAATTCAAGGGATAGGATGGCCATGTCTCTAATTCTGGCTGTACCCCAAGGATTATTTATCCTCCTCCTCCTCTTTCACAGAGACTGTTCATGAAGTGGGCAAGGAGAAGGACTTGATCCAGGATACAGATGAAGTGAAGGTTCGTATCACAGCAGTGGCCTGCCTGGTTCAATCCCCGGCGTCTCCAGGCAGGGCCGAGGCAGCCCCCTGAAGAGCCACGGCTAGTCAGCGTGGACATTACTGAGTTTAGATGCACCAATGATCTGAATCAGAATAAGGCAGCTTCCTCTGTACTTGTGGAGAGGATCCAAGGTGTGTGCTGCCATGTTCCTGGGTTTGTCTTTCTGCCTTTCTGACCTGTTTCATCCCTATCACACAGAAGGCCCTGGAAGTGCAGCTGGAGAGCCACCGTGAGGCCCACCACAAACAGCTGGCACGACTGCGTGATGAGATCAACCAGAAGCAGAAGATCATCGATGAGCTCAAGGAGTGAGTCATCCTGAGGATGGGCCAAGTCTCTTCCATGGGTGGGATGTGGTGCACCACGTAGGGTGGGTGGGTCGCGTGATGAGACAGGCTGTGCAGAAGTTGGGAGACTTGGCGTACTAGCAGGGCCTGGGTGGGGGGCTGTTGTGGGCTGGAGCTGAGGCAAGGCTTGGAAGGTCTGGGCTTCTGTGAGACGCGGAGGAGACAAACCAACCACAGCCATGTAGCTTATAGGAGGTAGGAACCGGAAGGAAAGTCAGAACCAGGAGTGAGGCAAGAGCCACTTTGGAGCTAATGGCAATGCAGCTCAAAGCTGTTGTGGTGTGTGGGATGCAAGTCCATGCCCCTTGTGTGATATAAAGCTAGCTGAGTGGAGGTGTTTAGGAAGCACATATGCAATAAGGAGCTCCAGGCGGCCAGTTCAGGGCTTGAGCCAGGCTCTCACAGCTTGGGACATACCGTATTTTTCGCCCTATAGGACGCACTTGGTTAGAAGGCTGGCGGGGGGGGGGGGGGAGAAGCCTGCTCCTCCCCGTCGCCAGCCCCGCAAACTTTCCCGCTGTCCTCCGACTTGGTTAGAAGGCTGGCGGAGGGCTTCCTCCTCCTCCAGCCCCGCAAGTTCCCAGAGCGATGCCAAAGCTGCCCACAGCTTCGGCATGGCTCTGGGTCCCGTTCTAGGGGGCTGGGGGAGGGGGGAGGTGGAAGCTTGGGCTTTCCCCACCCCAGCCCCACGCCTGGGGGGAAAAAATAATTTTTTCCCCTTTATTCCCCCCCCCCCCCAAATCTAGGTGCGTCCTATGGGCCGGTGCGTCCTATAGGGCGAAAAATACGGTATGTGCACCACAAACGTGAACCAATTTTAAATGTGATAGTTCCCCCTTCTAAGAGTTGGGGTTCTGACAAGGAAGCTGGGATTGACCAACCCCCTGCCCCTGAAACAAAACACCCTCCACTTCCCAAAGTTATTGGGTTTAACCTGGTTAAAAATCAGGTTGTCAGGGCTAGGAATGTGTCCAAGACTGGTAGCAGTGGAAAGGCTTAAGCAAGTGGGTGAGTCAAGCAGCAGCGTCTGTGCTTTGTCCCAATCTGGGGCTCTCAAGGACTGCAGGCCAGAGCTCTTTCGTCTCTCTCTGCCTCAAGCACTTAACATTTGCTTCCTGTGTTGATCTGAGGGGGATAAGACCTTTAAGAAAGGTCACGGGAGTCAAGTGACGTGTTTGCTGTCCCTGTGTTAGTGTCCCTGTTTTTCTCTCTATTCTATCCCTGCTTAGCTTGAACCAGAAATTAGAGCTTGAACTGGAGAAACTGCGTGCTGACTATGAGAAACTCAAGAGTGAGGAACAGGAGAAATCCCAGAAGCTACAGGAGCTGACGTGAGAAGACCCTCCTGCCCTTCTTTTCCCAGACACTTTCAGCGGACTCTGCTCATCCCAACCAAGGAGCAAACCACAAGAGAAACAAAAGCCAGCATTTGAGGGCAACCACCTCTGTCTAGACCAGCCTTCCCCAACCTGGTGCCCTCCAGGTGGTTTGGACTATAATTCCTACCAGCACACGATGCTATCTGAGGCTGCTGAGGATTGTAGTACAAAACATCTGGAGGGAAAGCTCCAGTAGTACAAAACATCTGGAGGGAAAGCTGATATTGACCTACTGTGTTTAGAGGGTGGAGAGGGCCTAGCTAAGTGGTGGAATACATGCTTAGCATGTAGGTAAAGGTAAAGGGACCCCTGACTCTGGGGTTGCGGCGCTCATCTCGCTTTATTGGCCGAGGGAGCCAGCGTACAGCTTCCGGGTCATGTGACCAGCATGACTAAACCGCTTCTGGCGAACCAGAGCAGCACACGGAAACGCCATTTACCTTCCTGCCAGAGCGGTACCTATTTATCTACTTGCACTTTGACGTGCTTTCAAACTGCTAGGTTGGCAGGATGCTTAGCATGTAGAGGTTCCTAATTTCAATCCTTCACTTTAAAAAGGAGAAAGTGTTGGGAAAGACTCTCTGCCTGAGACCCTGAAGAGCTTCTGCCAGTCAGAGTAGACAATAATAGCCTAGGCAATCTGACCCGATATAAGGCAATATCCTAGATTTCTCCTGCTTTGACATGCCACTTCAAAGGCTGATTTCCCTTGCCTTATGCTTGACAAGGCAGTTTGGGAATGAGAGAAATGTGTTCACAAATATGTGTGTATTATATAGGAATACTTACCACTGAAGCAGAGTTGCCTGCAAATCTCTTTTGCATGCATACTTGGTAGCAGGCTTGTGTGGAATGGTCCTCTATTGCAGTTACAGATAGGTAACTTTAAAAGGAGGAATAGAAATGGGTGTAAGATTGAGCATTTTCCTGGTAAAAGAGGATTAATATTCTAGAGCTCTCACTAGGGAACTGGTAACTCAGATCCCCTCTCTTGAGAGATTTCTACCTGCCTGTACATGCCTTGAGACTAGGGGTAAGCAGCTTCTCCATTTTCTTCCACCATCAAGTCACCCCCCAACATCAGTGCCCTCATCAATGGGTGATAAGGACCAATGGGCGAGTCACCAATATGGAGGCTGTGGCACACATGTGTCTGCAGAAGCTTTCATTGGTGTCCACAGGGTCTCCTCCAACTTGCTGAAATTAGTCTCAAAAGAAGCTTTCTTCTACCAATAGAAGATTCTCCCCGCCAGCCTAATTTGGGAAAATTCCTGGGGGTTACAGCTGGGGAGGAGAGAGTTGCAGCATGTGTGTGGCACCCGCAACAGTTTATTTGGTTTGCAAATATGTCTAGGCCCCTCCTAAAATTTGCCCACCTCTTGATCGTGGTGATCAGGGGCCTGATTTGTGCCTGCCTCCCTCCCTTGCCAGATGCTGGGGTCTAGTCCTTGACATATGGGACAGCAGATCCTTTCACTGCCAGTTCTGCTTCAAGGAGCGCAACTGGACCCTTTCTGTCATGAAACGACTTCTTCCCCACACTCCACGTACCCCTTTGACCATCGCTGTCTATCTTCTTCACAGATTTCTCTATGAGCGACATGAGCAGTCCAAACAGGACCTCAAAGGGCTGGAGGAGACTGTTGTAAGTAGCTAAAGGAGAGGTGAAGGATGGGGGCAGGGAGCTGGGCTGAAGCCCCCAGCCTGGTCTCACCACCTCATCCCTGCCTTTCTTCTCGTACCCCTCCAGGCCCGTGAACTCCAGACCCTCCACAACCTTCGCAAGCTGTTCGTTCAAGACGTCACGACTCGAGTTAAGAAAGTATGTTGTCGTTCTTTTAGCCAACTTCATTGTTTATTCAGCATTTATACAGGGTTCCCTAGGGAAATCTGTTCCCCTCCTGACTCCCACCTCTCATCAGGCTCAACTTGCACGGTCCAGTGATCAGGGATGATGGGAATTGTAGTCCAGCAATAACTGGAGGATGACAGGCTCCCCACAAACACTTTAGAGGGTTGAGAACCCTTCACATACACTCAGAAATCCTTATAACAAATGTTTAAAGTCATGTTAGTGGTGCTAGACCTATGTTGCACCCTGGGGGAGTCAGCTAAGCCTGGGAGATGGTGGCTCACCTGAGGCCATCATGGCAGAGGCAAGATTTGATCCAAGCACCTCCCGCTTCACAGCTCTGCTCTACACTAGCTGCTTACTTCTGAAACCCTTGGCTTCTTTCAGCAGCACAAAAGGAAATCTGGTTGAGCCCTTAGTCAACTCTAAAACTGACCAGTGCTTTGATTTTAAAGAGGGAGCTATGGGGCCCCAAACCTGCCTGCAGGCCACATTCCCCAGGAAACCCATTTCCATTCTTACTGGAAATTCAGCAAGTCACTCCACATGCTCTGGCCCATTCAGAGCCAGCTGTGTCTCCTATTCCTCCCATTCCAGGATACACCAGTATGCTGCAGCACTGTCCTTAATCCTATGCGAGCCTCATTATATCATTAATAATAACAACCACCACTACCACCACCACCACCATAATAGCCTCCTTATTATTCTGGAGCAAGCCACCCAAGGAAGCCTCCCAGAACCCTGCCTATTTTGGGGCTGGCCAATCAAACGAAGGGATTGGGTTTGGATTCTGGTAGTGTGGCTGCATAACTTTGGCTGGGTTTTCTATCCCATCCCATTCACGCTCCTAGAGGTACAAGTTCACTCTGTATTTGCCTTCCAGAGCGCGGAGCTGGAACCCGAGGATAGCGGGGGGGCTCATTCCCAGAAGCAGAAGATTTCCTTTCTTGAGAACAACCTGGAGCAGCTTACAAAAGTTCACAAACAGGTGAGTGGGTGGGTGGGAGCTGGAGACCCATCATAAGTGGGGTGGGTGGATGGGGGTGGAGAATCATCTGGGCAAGGTAAGACAGCTGGTGAGTGCAGCCCTGTTTGTTTGTTTATTTATTTATCTATCTACACTCAGCCCTCTGGGTGGGAAGCCTCCCCCCCCCTCCTTCCCCACTTCGCATTGTCTCTGTGTATTGTAGCAGCTGTGAATGTTTCTTCATGACCCCCTCTACTTTGCTGGAAACGCTATCTGGATTTTCTCCCAGTCCCACCCCCCCTCCACTCGCAAAACCAGCTTGGCAGAAAGCACTGCATGGGGGGCTCATACACTTATCCTTGCTAGATATATTGTCTCTGTGGTTATCCCCTTCCCCGATCAAACCTTGCTTAGACCATTTAGTACGGTTTTTGCTTAGTTCAGGACCAGGGAACCTGTGACTCTCCAGATGTTGTTGGACTCTATCAGGTCCAGCCAGCATGACTTATGGTAAGGGATAATGGGAGTTATAGCCCATCAACGTTTGGAGGGTCACAGATTCCCCATCCCTGACTTAGTTCTTCTCCCCCTTCCACCATACCAGAGCCACTCCTGCCAACGTGGCTCTGGTATGGTGCCAGATTTAGATCCTGGGCAGCTCCTAAAATAGGCACAGACTCCCAGTTTGTGCTGAGCCATCTGCACTTTTGTTTTGCCCACCTACAACATTCTGCCCATCTTACTGTGCCACTGCCGAGAAATGCTTGCCAAGCAACCCCCCTGCAGTGGTGGTGTTTGGGCTGAGAGTGGCGTTTGGGTCTAAGTGGGAAGGCTCTGTGTTGTTTATGTATCTTTCTTCTGACTGTGTGTATGGGGTGCTGATGTGGGCAGGGGCGACCTGTCCCATTTCGCAACCTGAGGTGAAGCGGGAATGTGCCACCTCCTGCCCTACTGCCATGCCACAAGATTGCTAGACATCTCGGAAGTAAAACCCACCCTCTGGCTGATTGACACTCCAGGCTAGCCAGTGGCTCGAAGAGAACGAGGGAACTGTTTCCTGGAGCAGCAGCTTCAGCCAAAGAGTGACAATGGCAACAACTCATTCAAAGCCAATTCTTTGCTTTGCCTTCTCAGTAAGCGGTTTGCCCAGGAAATGAGCTCTTCTAAAAGAAAGCAGGCAGCTACCCCTCCCTCCCCCCCCATTTCTCTCTCACTCACACTGGTTTTCTTTTGCTTCAAACATAGTTAGAGAGCTCATCTCAGCTAAAAGAATAGAACTCACCCAGAAACTCACAGATGGTACCTAACACCACAGAAACCAGTGCTGATATGCCCAGGAGCCTCACCAAAATGGTGGAGAGGCTGCACCTCTACAGGCCCATACCTTCACGTGTGGTGGGAATGCCCAATAATCCAACCCTTTGGGGCAGCACTCCTACAATAAATGTGCAAAATAACTAAACAGGTATTAGAAGTCGCCCCAGTACTGGCCCTATTGAACATTTTCCAATATAATAATGTCCACTCACATTATAAAGAGCTTATAACCCACCTACTCTCAGCAGCCAGAAGCACCATAGCCAGACACTGGAGAGACCTGTCAGGAGTGAACATGGACCAATGGTATCAAATAGTATGGGAAACACCCTTACTAGAAAAGCTAACCAATAAACTGAAACTGACACAAATACGGACAAATAGAAGAAGATGCCTTCACCACAGTATGGTTCACCTTCACAGCCCAACAAGACAACAATAAGAATACCCTGACAGCATATGACTCAATATGGCCAACCTGATCCAAAAATCCATCCCCTCACACACATATAAACAAATCTCACTACAGCCAACCAAAGACAACCAACCAAATCCTAGGCCAGTCCCAACTTCTCTCACCACCAAGGAAATACAACAAGCTAATAGTAAGAGAATCCACACAAGTGACGCTGACACAAAACCCGACACACACACCAAGTAGAAGAATAGAAGCATTACCACCCCACCCTCCTCCCTTTCCCCCCTCTTCTTACCAACCTTATACTGTATGCAGCACTAATATCTCACAACAAATGAAACTGATCTGTAGGAAACGCAGCTTGAAAAAATAGACAATGCACGTATTTTTGTAAACTAAGAAATCTTTAATATTTTTTTAAAAAACAACAACAACCCATAGAGAGCTTTCTCTCTAACCTAAACTTGCTGAGGTAGCCAGTGGCAGAGGAAACCCTCAAAGGAAGCAGGAGGCTGCCCACCTGCCCCCCCCCCGGCCAACTCTCTCTCTTTCCAGATTCCTCCTACCTGTCCCTTATTTTGCCCAGCCAAAGGTGGCAACTCTGTTTAGAAAAGTGACGTATGTGTGCATGTGCTCTCTCTCTCTCTTGACTGTATGTGTAAAGTGCGGGGACATGGGGAGGGAAGTGATCAGAGAGAGTGCTGGCAATGTCACAAATGAAAAAATCCAAATATGCTCACTGGCCTAAAAGGTGGGAAACCTCTGGCGTAATAGTCCTGCAGCCACAGAGACAGCACTTGAGCAGCTTAGTAGGGGAAAGGTAGAATATACACTTTGCCTGCAGAAAGACCCATGTTCTTCGATTCCCAGTATCTCCAGGCAGCTTTTTATATACCAGTGGGCATGAGGGTAATAGGCTTAGAACATGTAACCTGGTTGCATGCATGTGTGCGGTCAAGAAGGCATCTTTTGTTCTTTTTCACCTCTCATGGCTTCTTACATTTTATTCTGTACCTTCTCCAAGGCTTCAGAGTAATAAACATGGGGTCAGGCCTACACGGTTGAGCGAGTCCAAATTCTATATGTGGCCTGAAAGAGCTTGCCAACAGCAAGAGGGAAATAAGATTCACTGGTGGAAACTTGCAGTCTGAGGGGCACTGATGCCAGGGCAGCCTAGGGACAACACCAACCCAGTGCTGATGTTACAGATGTGAAAGTGGGTTCTATGCCAAATCCACATGCTCCTCCCATCCACTTCCTCTCCCAAAATGTTGTTATCATCTACAATCACCTGTGTTTTTTTGAGGGGGGGTTGTAGAGGGGGACACTAGAATTGCTTCCAGACATCCTGTTTATTGAGCAGCCAGCCTGATTTGTTTGCATAGAGATAAGTCAAAACTGGCTGCTTATTGAGCATTCATTCTTATTTGTCTTCATTGATGTGATGCTGCTTCAAGAGTTACCCCAACCCTTTCCAATGCTTTCTCCCACCACTTTCCTTATTGCAAAAAGTCAATTTTTAGGGGAAGTGAGTTTGTTGCACAGGAGTGCCAAATCCTCTGTAACTGCCCAACCTGAATTTGCCCATATGTGATAGAATCACACCTGAAAGCAGTGGCAGTCTGGAAGCACCCCAGGGTTCCTCATTTGTCCCCTGGCTGCCATGTGATCAGCCATTAGTGATGACTAATGTGAGTCAGGCCACCTTATTTTCTTTCTCTATTACAAACAAGACTCCTGTGCAAACTGGAGGGGGTTCTGGTAGTGGGGCGGGGGGATCAGGCAGGCTCCAGATCCTGAATCAAATGATGGGGCAAGGAGGAAGTGGATATTGATCATGAGGGCTTGACATGTGTTTAGAGGTGAATGGCTCTTTTACAGTTCTGCCCCCTTTGGAGACTTGTGTGCTAACCACTGGAATGACTGGTTCAGTCCAAGGTTGGGTGGGAGCAGGAAAACAATGAACCTCAGAATGGATGCTGAACTGACATTTGCTGTATTCATTTCCTGCCTTGCTTCCCAGCCCAGACTTTCTCTGGATTGTTTGTGTGTCTAAGCTTTCACATCCTTCCATTATCCCTGCTGTTATCTCTTTCCCCCATAGAATTCTCTGTACTTAGCAGATGTTGGGCTGGTGTGTCCTACCCAACAGTTCAGCCCCCAAAAGAGGAGTTCCCTTGCTTGCAGCTCTAGGAAGGAAGGATGGGTACCGTCTTCATACAGTCAGCCATAGGCACACTCTGTTGCTGGGGTGTTTAACTTGTCCCTCTCTGAGTCTCCAGAGCAGGGTTTGGCTGGGGACTCTGCCAGGGTGCTCAGTCACTGTCTGTGTCCCCCTTTTCCCCTCGCTGCTGCACCCTAGTTGGATCGCTGGGTCTCCAAGGTACCGTATGGCCTCTCCCCCATGTTTATCTGCCTGCTGCGCTGGGCAGGAAATGTTTGCACTTGGTGACCAAATTGGGAGCACATGCATATGGGGGGGGGCAGTCAGGTGTCTGTTTCCTCCTCACCATTTCACTGCCATGGCAAGCCTATCCACGTTGACAACTGTGGCATCATCTGGTACTAGGCCTCTCACTGCTACCATGGCAACCCCAGTCACTGTGGCCTGCATGGCTGACACCATGGCCCCATTCTTGGCAATCTCATGTGTGTGTGACCTCTATGGCATCTGGCAGTTCTGCTGCCATGGCAACACTGACCAGTTTTTGCCTGTCCACCAGCAGCTGCTACAAGGGAAAGAAACAGTGAAATAAATTTGAGTTGCTCCTCTCTAAATTCTCAACAGCGGCTCTTTCTCTCCTCTGCTTCAGGAATAGGTGGGGGTGTTGTAAAGATTGGAAATAGCTAGTTTTGGACTCTGGAGAAACTCACAGATCAAGGCCCTGTGGTTTTCTGGAAAGGCATGATTCAAAAGCCCCCAGCCCTCCCCCCACCCCCAATATCAATCTCTCAGATGTGGGAGTCAAATGTTATCACCTCAGATATTTTCTCCCTCTCCCTTGGAGGCTGTGCTACCCAGTGGCTCCCCTGCTATATTTTTTTATATATAATCATGCTGGTGGCTGCCCCCGCCCCCCCCACGCTTATTCACCTCTTGCTGCCGTGCTCTTGACCTCCTTGCATGCTGCTCAGCCACCTGCCTGTAGATTATAGTTTGTGTTTGATGGGAGAGCTAAAGGATTGCCTGGGCCTGGAGAAGGGAGGCGCTCACCTTCAGACCCTCAATTTGCACCTCATGGTATTCTCCTGTGCTGCAGCATGGTGCACGGCTTGGATCTGTGACACTTGGGCAAAGACTGGGACCCACCAGCTTAGAGAGAGCCGAGGGTGGATGCTACTTTGAATGGACGGGAGCTTGTCACCAGCATCCAGGCTGAATACAGGTTCTAATGAATACAGGTTCATATGTCTTTGATGACAGATGGAGTACATTTGGCACTCCAGGTGTTGTTGAACTCTAGCTCCCACCTGCCCTAGCTAGAACAACCAATGGTCAGGAATTATAGAAGTTGGAGACCAGCAATATATGGAAGGCTAGAGATTCCCCAATGCTGCCTTTTATACAGAGGTGGCTAACCGGTTCCTCTCCAGATGTTGTCAAACTCCAGTTCCCATCATCTCTGACCATTGGCCATGTTGTTGAGGGGCTGGTGGGAGCTGGGAGTCTAACAACATCTGGAGGGTTACACTGGTCAGCCACCTCTGCTTTAACAGATGTGCAACAGGAGGAATTCCCCCCCCCCATATTATCATAGCCCTGCTATGGTGGCAGAAACTATATTTACTGAAAATGCCCTTCTGTGCAACTATTTCAGTGTCTGAGAGCTCTGCCATCTCTTCAAACTAGGAGGCCCAAGGCTAGTTCCACAGTATGGTCACACAGATGTGGTGGATTCACTAGCTGGGTGTTCAGACACAGGACAAGAGTAAGAATCCAGATGCTCAGAGGCCACAGATGCCTTCCCAGAGATGAGGCGGGTGTTTAGCATTCTTGCAGAACATATATGGTGTGAGAAGTGGGCATGTGAGGCTTCTGGGACAGGGTTCAAAACAGGGCGCAAGTGTTTTTCTGGAAATGGGAGGCTAATGCCTGGAGGACTAGCAGAGTAGAAATGCATTGGAGTGAGGGCAAGGGCCAGTGTTTTGGGTCTTCAGAGGCCCCTCTGCCTCATCTTCTTTATCCATCCTCCCTGTTTCTCTTCTCTCCCTGTGAACTCATGGGGCTCAGCTGGTTCGCGACAATGCAGATTTGCGTTGTGAGCTTCCTAAACTGGAGAAACGTCTTCGGGCTACGGCTGAGAGAGTTAAGGCCCTGGAGGGTGCACTGAAGGAGGCTAAGGAGGGCGCTATGAAAGACAAGCGTCGCTACCAGCAGGAGGTGGACCGCATCAAGGAGGCCGTGCGCTACAAGAACAGCATGAAGCGCAACCACTCTGCGCAGATTGGTAAGCAAGCAAGCAGCAAGTGGGGGGGGGGTTGCATGTGGAAATTGCTGGTACTGTGGTAACCTTATGTATGCTCATTCAGATGTTGCATCTCGCTGTGTTCAGTGAGGATGGCTCTCTGATAAGAATTGATTATTTGATTTCTGCTTAATATATTTAAAATATTTCTAAGTGGTGTACAAAAAAGAAGCAACAACAGACACCTTAAACATCTTACAAAAATAGGCAGGTACATATAAAAATGTTACATTATTACAAAATTAAAGGTAAAGGTAAAGGTACCCCTGCCCGTACGGGCCAGTCTTGACAGACTCTGGGGTTGTGCGCCCATCTCACTCAAGAGGCCAGGGGCCAGTGCTGTCCGGAGACACTTCCGGGTCACGTGGCCAGCGTGACATCGCTGCTCTGGTGAGCCAGAGCCGCACACGGAAACGCCGTTTACCTTCCCGCTGGTAAGCGGTCCCTATTTATCTACTTGCACCCGGGGGTGCTTTCGAACTGCTAGGTTGGCAGGCGCTGGGACCGAGCAGCGGGAGCGCACCCCGCCGCAGGGATTCGAACCGCCGACCTTTCGATCGGCAAGTCCTAGGCGCTGAGGCTTTAACCCACAGCGCCACCTGCGTCCCATATTACAAAATTAATAATATATAAAAATCAATATCAGTTCATTTCCATCTCAGCCTCTGGGTTCTCACCCAGGGGCCAAACAAACTCAGCTCACCCACAAAAGTCTCACAATGAGACGAGTTCCTGGAGACAGTGGAGATCACCCTAGTCTTTGATTCTAGACCCGCTTTTTATGGGCAGGCTAAGGTGGGAGGAGACGGAGGGTAAGTTCTGTTGCACAAGTGCAAGTCCTTGTACAAATGGGATGACTTGTTGGCTCGAACCCTGAAGTTCTTGTGGTAGCTTACGACACATTTAAAATACAATAAAATGGACAAGTGTTACTAGAGTGTGACATGGGTATTGACATTCCAGCTGAGTCTTCTGGTCTGTTAATGGCTGCCAAGTAATCAGAAGCTGCGTACTTCACAGGGCAGCACATCCTCATTGGGTTGCTCCAGATGTTTCTCATTGTGGCTCTGGTGTCAGATGCAGGAGGCACTGGAGGAGTAAAAGTGCTAGAGGCCTCCCCACCCCTCTTCAGATGTTCCAGCTATGAAACGCTATAAAATACCATGTATGTTGATGCTGCTGTAGACATTGATAGCTGGTAGGAAGGAAGAAACTTGCACACTGGCTGTTCTAAGAGCCGTTGGCTAAGCTACGCGGGGAAGGAGAAGCTCAGAATGAATAAATGAATTAATATGTTGTGCTATGTCTGCTATCTGTGTCCCTTTGCAGCCAAGCCGGTGCGGCCAGGGCACTACCCAGCTTCATCCCCCACCAACGCCTATGGTGTCCGCAACCCTGAATGCATCAGCTACACCAACAGCCTCTTCCAGAACTATCAGAATGTCTACCTGCAGAATGCTGGCAGCACTGGGCCTGACAGCTAGTGAGTATCCTTCGCCTGTTCAGAAGAATAATGCGCAAACTACTTATGGCTCACTAAAATCCCACCCTCTGGCTTAAATCAAGGCCTACTTGATAGGCTTGCCTAGTCCTATTCCCAGGCCAACTTTTTTGAACCAAGAGGCAAGGCTTTTTGTGCCCTGGTTCATATTCTGTTTTCCACCTCACATCAGATCAGAAACTCTGGCTCACCAGTAAGCAGCTGCATACCGAGGATAAAAGAATTTTATTAGACTGAGCTGTTGCTGGAGATGATTAAAAAACCTCAGCTTGTACAGTTCAACCTACTTTAAAAATAAATAAATCTTAATAAATGTTCATTGAGATTGAAACTATTGAAATAATTATTGCAGTCAGGAAGGAAAATTGTGAAATGGACTTTCTTGCTCCCACTGATGATTTTATGAGATGTGTACCCACCCCGTTTCCAGACTATATGCTATCTACAGGAATCCAGCAGTGACTCCCCAATGGGCATATGGTCTCCTTCTATTCACTAGTCAGATCTTGCAAGCACTCATAATCCATGCCTTTCCTCCCAAGCCCATTAGGAAGCCCATTGCTTTGGAGGGCTCCAATCAGCCCTTTCCCCCCACCCCACCAGACCATAGGTGGAAAGAGTCCCAGACTTCCATTCAGCCCTCACAAATCACTTTCTCTGCTTTTCCCTCACCCAGCTTTACCAATGCCTCTTCCAGCAGTGGAAGCAGCTCCTCCAATGCCCCTCTGACCTCCTATCAGAAGCTCAATGTGGATAACGGTAAGGGGCTGGGGCAGTGAGAGATGCATGCACGTACATGAGGCAGGAGAGTGCCTCGGGGAGATGTAGACATTCACTTCTTTGAACTGCCTGTAGTTGCCTCTGATGGCTGCCTGGGATCTTTGTAGAGCCCACCAAACCAAGAGTAAACTTTCGTACAGCAGTATTGGGCATATTATCCTCTTGGGAGAGGGATTGACTTCTCTTTGAACACCTCAGGGTCCCTTCCAACTCTACAATTCTGTGATTCTAACTTTAATGCTGCCGTTTTTATCCTTCTATGTTATTCACCTGGACCATTGCCCAGGAAATGCCACAGACATCAATGATAACAGGTGAGAAACTGCAGGGTGGAACTCTACTGAGGGAGGTTCCTTAGAGATTGAATAAAATAGTTCCATTGGTCATTCAGGGTGGCTGGATACCAAAAAAAAGACTATCACTTTCTATGTGCAGGCGTAGGGGGGAAAGTTGAATAAGTGGGAGAGGGGATGTCTGAGCTGCCATGCATTAAATTTCCCTTCCTGTAGAAGTGACCTGCCCTGTGGGGTTGAAGCTGATGAACAAGCCAAGCTCTTCCCGCTTCACCAGGAGACTGCAGCCAGCTAATAGCAGCAGCAGCACCAACTTCCCTATCGGGCCTCAACACACCATCAGGTACAGCCTCTCCCCTGTTCTCCACAGCAGCTCATCCCCTTTTCTGGGGCTCTTTTAAAACTGTGTCTTCTCAGGAATCTAACAAGCCTTTCTTTCAACTCTCTCCACCTATGCTGTTACTTTCTCTCAAGATTTACCAAGCTGCACAGGACCATAGATAGGAACACAAGTACTCTCTCATTGTGTACAACTTCAGAGGCCAAACCCCCAACATAGTCCCTAAGAACTAGGAGACCGCTTCATTAAAAAGAAGCCTGGCACAAGTAGGACATCCTATACCTAAAGCATCCTTTAAAATGGACTCCTAGAGATGGTACAGATCCCACTATTAACATTCCACAGCTTGCCCACCATCTGACATACCCCACCCACCCACCACACAACAGGAAGCCACAGCAGGACTATCAGCGACAACGCAAGTGTTCAAATTTTCTCTTTAAATGTTGCATCAAAGGTAACATTACAGACAATGTGTACATAGGAATATAAGGATATAGGAAGTTGCTTTGACCAAGGCAGACCAATGGTCCATCTAGCTCAGTATTGTCCATGCTAACTGGCTGGTGCTCTCCAGGGTTGTAGACAAAGGACATTCCCAGCCTTATTTGGAGGCATTTCCATCCCTACTCCCTGAAAGACTGGGGAGGGAGATATACTTGCCCTCTCCTTTATTTTCTTGTTAAAAAGCTCTCTGCCTGAGACCCTGGAGAGCCACTGCGAGTCAGAGTAGTCAATACTCCATCTTGAAGAAGGTAGTGGCGCGTTCCTTCCTTATGAAGACCTCCCTGGACCCATAAGTGTTAAATCACCCAGTAGTGAATACCTCATTTTGAGCAAGGTGCTAGAAAGGATGGTGGCAGCACAGCTTCAGGCTTGCTTGGAAGAAATTGAGTATGCATCCCAGTTGGCTTCAGGGCTGGTTATGGCACTGAAACTGCTTTGGTCACCCTGGTTGATGACATTTGTCAGGAGGGAGATGTGGGGAGTGCAGCCTTACTCATTCTCTATGATCTCTTAGCGCTTTTGATACTGGTGACCATGGTATCCTCCTGGAGTGGCTCAGGGAGGTGGTGTTGCAGACACTGTACTTCCATGGTTCAACTCTTACTTCCAGGGGCATGTCTAGAAAGTAGATATGGGGGGCACCTTTCAGTGCCATGGGAGCTGTCCTTTGGTGTCCAGTAAAGTTCCATCTTGTTCCCCATACGCTTTAACATCTATGTGAAGCTGCTGAGCCGTCATTAGGAGATTTGGAGTGATGTGTTACCAATATGTGGACCCAGTCTAGTTGTGATTGCAATTTGATTTGAACTGTTGCTAATACTATATTTTTTTATTACTGTAACCCACCAAGGGACCTTCTAGTGGTGGTGGGACTAGTAGTAGCAATAATAATAATAATAATAATAATAATAATAATAATAATAACAATTAATAGGTGGAACCAGTACCTTGGTGCAAGGCACATTCCTCTTTTCCTATATGTGCAGCTGGAGTGCAGGAGCCTGGTGTCTTGAGGCCATCCCTACTTACCCTTCCCTCTCCCTTCTTTTTCTCTTCTCTTTTAGTTTCTAAATGGGACGGAAGCCTCAACTCTGCATGCTGCAGCCTGGCTTTCCATGACCTCTGCTGCAAATGGGCCCTGTTTTTGTGTCCTGCTCTCTCCATGTCCTGTATATTTATCCAGCTGCTGCTTCACTCCCACTGTTTCTCTCTTCTACTCACTTAACTAGACAATGATATATTTGCTTCTTTCATCGGGCCCCCTGCTCCTTAGTCCAGGAGCCTGGTGCCCCTTCTTCTTTCCTGCCTCAGTTGCCTTAAGGGACTGGCTGCCACTGAAGAACCCAGACATAGAAGCACCCTGCTGTAGGAACAAGTTTCTGCCTAAGAGAGGGACAGTAAGGCACCCCCCTCAAAAAACTTACTGATCCTAGCCTGGCAATGCCGGACCCTGGTGTCAACTAGGCCTTGCCATGCCCTAGGAGAATTGATACTCTCCAGGTTACTAGGTAGATGGGCTAAAATCACCATTTGTAGTGTTAGCTGACTCTGCAAAAGAAGGCCTGGAGCTTCAACACCCATCTGTTAGTCCTACTGGATGTTCCCCAAAGGGGATAAAACTTGGGCAAGGACCTTTAGCTTTTTTGGAGCCCACTATGGTGCTTGAGCCTCAACCTTCAAGGGATTTGATTTCCAGTTTCCCCTGCATATGCCTACAGGCTGATGGTCGTTGTGGCACTTTAGGGATGGCTAGGAAATGGTTTTCTACAAAACAGAGCTGCTTACTTGTTTCAAAGCTCTGCTGGCCATCTCCTTCAGTAGGTACAATACAAATGCTGCCTATTCTTTGAGAATGAGCTGATCCCTTGTTAATGAGGAAGGGTGATCAGCTGATGTTTTACCATTGGGAACAAAGGAGGGAGCACATAATGGGGACTGTACGGTGGAGGAGGAGATGGGCAGCCCCTGCTTAAGCCTGCAACTGGGCATGAGGAACACAGGGGCTCCATTCCATTCTATAAAGGGGAGACAAAGTTGTTTGGGGGGGAGCGGGGGAAGGATATAGTTTCCAGAGCAGACAGACTGGATGTGGTTGTCAGTTCTGTAACATGTCCCAACCAACCAGAAACACTGCACATCCAAGTAGGCAGGCTAGGGGTCTAATGATTCTTCAAAGTGGGACAAAAACGAGGCTGCTATCAACACATTTTTGGTTGCTCCTTTTTTGTGTCTCTTGATAGCTGGGTCAGTGGCCTTTAGTCTGTTATTTCTATTTATGTCCCTAAGGGGAACAGTGAGTCCACTGCACATCTTCAATTAATGTCACCACTTTTGAGTCACGCAGAGCAGACAGGTTGTGGGAGCAGTGGGGAGATGGCAGCTCTTATGGGGGACTTACAGGTCTGTTTGCTGTCAAACTGCTTAATGGCAATAGCCTTGTTTTGGCTGCCTTGCTGGAGCTGCTAACACCCTGTAACTTTAGTCCTGTCTGCTCAGATCACACCAAATGTTGCATGTCAGAATATTAAGAAGTTTATTTAAAAAATAAATGAACAAATATGTTAAAAAATAGCAATTTCGCATTCTGTCTCTTCTTGTACATAAGTTGAAGGAGTATAGCTGGACAGGATGAACTGCAAGAGGAACAAAAAGGTATCTAAGGTGTGCGAGACAAAAAATATCAACTCAGTAGGTAGTCTGGCTGCAGTCTTTTTCAAAGATTGAAGATATGTGATAGGTAAAATGCCATCTTTGGCTAGTCAGACTTAGGTTGCTATATGAGCTTCACAGAATTCTTCATGATGGGCATAAACAAGTTTTGAGATATTCAAAGAATAAGAAAGATGGTGCTGCCTTCCTTCCTCAGAAGGAGGATGGGGAATTCCCAACATATAATTACATTACATTGCCAACGAAGTGCTCCACACAATGCTATACATCCTAGAACAGGCATAGGCAAACTCGGCCCTCCAGATGTTTTAGGACTACAACTCCCATGATCCCTAGCTAACAGGACCAGTGGTCAGGGATGATGGGAATTGTAGTCCCAAAACATCTGGAGGGCCGAGTTTGCCTATGCCTGTCCTAGAAGATAAAATGAAACAATGGGTTCACTTGGAGACAGGCACAATCGAAAACACCCCACCACATTTCTCCAAAACAAACTAAAGAAAACCCCCACAACACTAAGCAGGTTCACATGAAAAAGTAGGCAAACTGTCCCCAATCCCATCCCCACTAATCCCCCTGGCTCATCACCCACTATTCCATCATGCAGCACAAAACCTCCAAATAAAGACTTGACAAGCCAAAGGCCTATACTACCTAAAACACCTATAAAAATAACATACCCATATCAACACAAGAAATACAAAATAGGTGACACTCAAATACCTTTGCTAACATACCACCAACTTGCACACTTGCTTAAACAATCCCACAGTAAAATCAGCAGTCACTGGGCCCTTGACCACCTTCAAAAACCTTTTCCTGGCATCAGAGGAATACGGAAGGGGGTTGGTATCCATAATATACAAAATACTGCTTCGGAATCCCACAAACCCCTTCAATGCAATGGGGAAAAAAATGAGAGCATGACATAGGCTATGAAATGAACCCTATCCAATGGACTAGAATGTGGTCCACACCTCCCTTTAAAGCCATCTCAGCCAAAATAAAGGATATCACATTGAAACTTGCTCACAGATGGTACCTAACGCCACAGAAACTGGTGCTGATACACCCAGGAAGCTCCCCAAAATGGTGGAGAGACTGTACCTCTACAGGCCCATACCTACACATATGGTGGGAATGCCCCGTAATCCAACCCTTTGGGGCAGCACTCCTACAATAAATGTGCAAAATAACTAAACAGGTATTAGAAGTCACCCCAGAACTGGCCCTATTGGACATTTTCCAATATAATGCCCACTCACATTATAAAGAGCTTATAACCCACCTACTCTCAGCAGCCAGAAGCACCATAGCCAGACACTGGAGAGACCTGTCAGGAGTGAACATGGATCACTGGCACTAAATCATATGGGAAACACCCTTACTAGAAAAGTTAACCAGCAGGCTGAAACTGACATGGGGATAATTAAAAGAGCATGCCTTCACCCCAGTAGGGTTCCTCTTCATCATATACACAGCCCAACAAGACAACAACAAGAATCCGCTGACAGCATATGAATTAATATGGCAAACCTGATCCAAAAATCCACCCCCTCACACACTTCGAATGTAACTGATCTATTTTAAAAAAAGGCTATATGACCTGAAAAAGAGACGATGCATGTAAGTATCAAAGAAAATCATTAATAAAAATTATTTTAAAGAAAAAATAAAGGTAGTGCTGAATTCCCAAATGCAGATTGAAACAAACCTGCATTAGCAATACTGTTCTAGAAAATAGTAGTTGGGAGTGGGCAATTTTCACATTTAAGTTACAAATGATACAGTCCCAGGGTATGATCTGAGAGCACATGAGACCACTTTGTATGTTGAAGCTAAGCAGGTCTGGGTCCGGTCAAGGCTTAGATGAGGTGACCTGGGAACTGCATGCATGCCACCTTCGGTTCAGTGATGGGAGAAAGGTGGGATATAAATGTAAAGAAATAAAATAAAATGGCTAAAGTCATTTACATTGTTGATAATGGACATCTTACAGAATGTCTCATATTTGCAAAAAAAGAATTGTGATTCCAAAAGTGGACACGTGGGTGTGTCTTGCCAGGAGGGGTTTTTTCTTCCACTTACCAACAGTCTTCTTTTTGCTGATGCGCAGCTGCAGACGCCCCTCCTGAATTAGCAGGTGCTCCATAAGGTCAAGGTTTTGCACAGCAGGGGCAGAAAAAAGGCAGCAATTCACAGAGGGGAAGAGCGGGACAAGGCCAGGGATTGGAGGGGAGGGCGAAGGGGAGGCCCTACCTGGAACTACCTGGCCAGTGGCTGGCTGCTCTTGTGCAGAGATCGGTCGCCCAGGCGCTGTTGGTAGACTTGCAGCTGCCAGTGGTTCTCTGCCTGCCGCAGCTCCTCCTGGATGCCTTCCAGGATCTCCTTGACCTCATCGCGCGCCAGGCAGAGATACTGGTGCTCATAGGTTGACTCTGAGCGAGGAAGGTGCAGAGAGAGAGAGTGGGGCACAGAGGTTGCCTGCAAAGTTGGTTTTATTTTAAGCAACTCCCAACACAAACTAGGAACAAGGCTGCATTTAAAAGCAAACAGGTCTGGAAGGTGAGCAGCAGCAGCCCAGATGCATAAGGCAAACGGATCCTTGTTTGCTGGTAGGAACAAAGTGGGCTGCTGAACAACACCTATGCCCTACAGCCTCAGGGGGCACTAATGCAAGCAGATGGGGGTTGTATAAACACACAGCATCGTCTCTCCCCCCCCCATCACCCTCTTGGGTGCTGGCTTTCCCTAGTAGAATCATAGAATCATAGAGTTGGAAGAGACCACAAGGGCCATCGAGTCCAACCCCCTGCCAAGCAGGAAACACCATCAGAGCACTCCTGACATATGGTTGTCAAGCCTCTGCTTAAAGACCTCCAAAGAAGGAGACTCCACCACACTCCTTGGCAGAAAATTCCACTGTTGAACAGCTCTTACTGTCAGGAAGTTCTTCCTAATGTTTAGGTGGAATCTGCTTTCTTGTAGTTTGGAACCATTGCTCCGTGTCCGCTTCTCTGGAGCAGCAGAAAACAACCTTTCTCCCTCCTCTATGTGACATCCTTTTATATATTAGAACATGGCTATCATATCACCCCTTAACCTCCTCTTCTCCAGGCTAAACATGCCCAGCTCCCTTAGCCGTTCCTCATAAGGCATCGTTTCCAGGCCTTTGACCATTTTGGTTGCCCTCCTCTGGACACGTTCCAGTTTGTCAGTGTCCTTCTTGAACTGTGGTGCCCAGAACTGGACACAGTACTCCAGGTGAGGTCTGACCAGAGCAGAATACAGTGGCACTATTACTTCCCTTGATCTAGATGCTATACTCCTATTGATGCAGCCCAGAATTGCATTGGCTTTTTTAGCTGCCGCGTCACACTGTTGGCTCATGTCAAGTTTGTGGTCAACCAAGACTCCTAGATCCTTTTCACATGTACTGCTCTCAAGCCAGGTGTCACCCATCTTGTATTTGTGCCTCTCATTTTTTTGCCCAAGTGCAATACTTTACATTTCTCTCTGTTAAAATTCATCTTGTTTGTTTTGGCCCAGTTCTCTAATTTGCCAAGGTCGTTCTGAAGTGTGATCCTGTCCTCTGGGGTGTTAGCCACCGCTCCCAGTTTGGTGTCATCTGCAAATTTGATCAGGATGCCCTTGAGTCCATCATCCAAGTCGTTGATAAAGATGTTGAATAAGACCGATCCCAAGGCAGAACCCTGTGGCACCCACTAGTCACTCTTCTCCAGGATGAAGAGGAACCATTGATGATCACCCTTTGGGTTCGGTCAGTCAGCCAGTTACAAATCCACTGAGTGGCAGCATAGTCAAGACCGCATTTTACCAGCTTCTTTACAAGAATATCATGGGGCACCTTGTCAAATGCCTTGCTGAAATCAAGGTAGGCTACATCCACTGCGTTCCCTTCATCTACCAGGCTTGTAATTCTGTCAAAAAATGAGATCAGGTTAGTCTCACATGACTTATTTTTCAGAAATCCATGATGACTATTGGTGATCACAGCATTCCTTTCTAGGTGCTCACAGACTGTTTGCTTAATGATCTGCTCCAGAATCTTCCCTGGTATTGATGTCAGACTGACTGGGCGGTAATTATTTGGGTCCTCTCTTTTCCCCTTTTTGAAAATAGGGACAACATTTGCCCTCCTCCAGTCTGCCGGGACTTCGCCTGTTCTCCAGGAATTCTCAAAGATGACTGTCAGTGGTTCTGAGATCACATCTGCCAGTTCTTTTAATACTCTTGGATGCAGTTCATCTGGCCCTGGAGACTTGAATACATCTAAACTAGCCAAGTATTCTTGTACTATCTCCTTAGTTATTCTGGGCTGTGTTTCCTCTGCTGAATCATTTGCTCCAAATTCTTCAGGTCGGGCATTGTTTTCTTTATCGGAGAAGACTGAGGCAAAGAAGGCATTGAGGAGTTCAGCCCTTTCTGTGTCCCCTGTTTGCATTTCACCATCTTCTCCTCTGAGTGACCCCATTGTTTCTTTGTTCTTCCTTTTGCTACAAACATACCCATAAAAGCCTTTTTTGTTGCTTTTAACCTCTCTAGCAAGCCTGAGTTCATTCTGTGCTTTAAGGCAGGCTCAATGCAGCTCACAACCTCCCAAAGATAGAAAGTATATCAACATGAAATCATGGAGAGAGGCAGCTCTCCTGGGACACCCTCCCCACCACACAAAGATATGGAGAAAGAGAGCTATACCATCGGTGTGCTGGATGATCTTATTCAGCAGCAGAGGGTAACTGGCCAGGCACTGCATCTCACAATCCAGGAAATCGGCCAGCCGGCGGTCGTGGCATTCAGGGCTGCTCTCAATTTCCAGGGAAAGGCAGAGAAGAAAGCAGACAGACAGCATGTTTCTGGACACCAGAGAAAGTCAGCCACCTCCAGGGTCACAAGCAGCAAAACCAGTGGGGTGAGCCTTGCTGCTCAGCTCCTGCTTGCTATGGGGCTTCTCCTTTGGGGCAGCTGTGAGACAGAAGGTTGCCCCTCATTCCAAGGACACCAAACCCAGAGGAAGCCCTGGGAACCCCTACAATCTCGCACCACTTGGCGATTGGGGTGGCATGGAGCTAGAGTTTACCTCCTAACCTACACCATCTGGCTGGTTCATCTGCACGTTTGCATTTGTCCAGGGAGTGAGCAGCAGTGAGAATAGGACAGGCCTCCTGCCCCTCCCCTCACTTGGGAAAGGAGCCCCCCCAGGGACAGTGGCCAGCCAGCAGCTGAGAAGGCCCCTTCCGTGAGCTCAGCCTCCTCTTCTCACACAGCTCAGCCTCCTCTTCTCACACAGCTCACGGTACCTGGATGGCACACCTGAACCGAGCATCCCTCTGCTGTTTTGCCTGAAGGATCTCCAGGGCCCTGGCCTGCTGCAAGCTGCCCTTCAGGACGGCCTGCCGGAGCTCCTCCCTTGCAGCCACACCAGACTGGGGGGAAGGAGGGGGTCAGGGGAGAGGAAACACGCCTGGTGAGAATCAGGAAATCAAGGGCCAAAGTCCACTGGAGACCCACAAGCAGCCGCCTCCCAGTTTCTGCCAGCCTCTCCGCCCTGCTCTGGGATCCTTACCTGGGAGAGTAGCAGGTCCCTGATCTTCTCAATGAGAGGCCCTTTCTCCTGCAGATCCTTCACTTTCCCCAACAGAGAACCTAGGAGGAGAGGGAAGAAACACGGGAGGGGAGGTTGAGCAAGGCAATGGGAGTGGGGGAATAAAGAATAACCCCAGCAGGGACAGGAGGGGGATGGAGACGGCCTGCTCTTTTTTTAATACTACTTTCTCAGTGCTGGAGAGACAGGAATCTCATTTATTTATGTCATTTACACCCCACCTTATCCTCCAAGGAGCTTAAGAGGGTGTCCATGGATTCCCTCCTCATTTAATCCTCACAACAACCCTGTGAGGTAGGTTAGGCTTAGAGGCAGCAACTGGCTGCCCCCTCCATCCTCCTCTGCCCAAGGCAGTGGATGCCTCTGAACAATCCCTGTTCCCGGGGGGGCAGCATTGTGCTTGCGCTCCTGCCCTGCTGCTTGTGGGCCCCCCTGAAAACAGGCTGCAGGTCTAGCTGGGCCCCTTGGGCCTGATCCTGCTGCAGAGCTCTTTGGATGCTGTGCTTCTATTTTTGTCCCTTCTCCCTCTGCTCCTGACCCACCCAGGAAGAAGCAGAGGCCTGGGCCAGGGAGGCCAGGGCCAGCCACAGAATGGGGACCAGTCTGGAGGGGAAGCAGACTTACTGTGGATCTTAAGAAGTTCTTGTAGATTGGGGGAAATGAAGGACAGCTCCTCCTGTGATTGGAGTTTATCCTGATACATCCACTGGCAAAACAGGACCACCAGAATTTTTAAATTTTTATACTGCTTTATATTTTTAATGAAAAACTCAAAGCGGTTTATAGCATATGTCAGGGACTCAAGAGCGGGAGCACAGGGAAGGGAGGAGATGGAGAGCGAGGGGGAGCAATCCGAGGGCAGCACAGGAGAAGATGACAGTAGCCCGAGAGATTCCATGAGCCTCTCCAGCGAATCGGAAGATTCACAGAAGGGGGCGCCGGTGGCCAGGGCAAGGGGGGGGCCCAAGGGGGACAATCCAGAAACAAGGGGCCAGCGGGGACTCCCAGAGCAGCAGTTGGAGATCAGGACCAGCTTCCCCACCAGAGCGTAGTGGGGGGGAGGAGTCCCAGGTATCGGGGCCAGCGTATTCACCACCAGGGAGAGAAGATGAGTCAGGGCTGACCACGCCTACATCGGAGAGTCAGGCAACGGAGGGGAGGTCACGTCCAGCCAGCTTCCAGAAGGAAGGAAGCAGTGATAGAAGCAGTGTAACGGTCAGGAGGAGGATCACGAGGGTTGGCGCGAGAGCCAAGTTCAAATGTACAGGAGCGCGGGACAGCAGAGAACGAGGATTGGGAACCAGGTCCTAAAGCCCTCAGGAGGCAGGGGGAGGAGTCAGGCGACTCAGCGTCAGAAGAGTCCAGAATGGTGAATGCCCCAGCGGTCAGGAGGACCCAGAGGAGGAGAGAGGAGAGGAAGAAGTGGAGCAGGGCTAGGATCTTAAACTGGTGTCAGAGGGGAGGAGATTCAGACAGAGCTTCGCCGGTCTAGGGTTTAAGACGTAGAGCTGCGTGCTGCGGCTTTGAAATGGAAACTGAACTTCAATAAAGACTTTTGTACATAACGACAGCCTGGCGTTGGTCCTCTGTGAGCTGGGACCTAGGGGCAGCTCTGACAGCATATTAAATAAATAAATCAATAAAACAATAGCCGGGCGATGTGTGAAGGGAGCGGCCTCCATGCCTCACAGCCGGGCGATGTTCCTCCGGCCTCATGAGGAGCCTCTTCAGTGGGGCTGGTGTGGGCCCAGCCCCCTAGGCCAGGTGGAAAGGGCCTTGCAGGGAGCGGCCTCCACGCCTCAGAGCTGCTCCCTGCAGCAGATGACTCTCCAGCACCTCAGGAAGAGGGTCTCTCCTTCCCAGGCCTTCCTGGAGATGCTACTGCACTTGGGGCTCATGCAGGCAAGGCAAGGGCTCCACCGCTGAGCTATGGCCATTTGCCAGCCTGGACACCAGGAAGTACCCAATAGCTCTGGTGGTTTTAGGGCGGCGTGACCGCGCTGAGCACCACACTGCAGGGGGTGCCAACACAATACAGAGCGCAAAAGGCGGCAGTGGGCTGGGGGAGGGGAGGAGTTGCACAGGGTGGCACTGGAATTTGAGAGCCCCAAGGTCACCACTGCCATTCGGGGTCTTGTTTGGAGAAAAATTCTCTCCTGGCCATTTTCGAGAACTCAAAAGTTCCAGGCTCCCCTTGGGAGGGAGAAGGACCCAATTCCCAGCTGATCTCCCAGGCACTCTCTCCCTCCCTATGCTTTAAGAAAGTGAAATTCCCCCTGGACTCCCTTGCCCAATATTTCTGAGGGAGACCTGAGGAAAGAGCCACAGAAAGACCCATGGATGGCTTCTTGGCGGAGGGACTCCCGTGCCGGAAGAGAAGTGGCAATCTCCTGGTAGACTGTCTCTCTCCATAGGCCTCCATTGCAGAATTCTTCTTCTAGCTGTGAGAGTGGGGAGGGGTCTGCCTTGGCTCTCAGGTCGGAGACTCAAGGGGTCTCAAGTCTGTGCTGTAGGTCTCCAGCCCTTCTTCAGGGCCAAAATAAACCTCTGTCCAGTCACCCAGTGTTACGATGCTAAATTACCCTGATGTCTTCTACAACAAGCCTTCCCAAACCTGGTTCCCTGCAGATGTTGCTACTGGACTCCAACTGTTGCAATTCTGTTGCAATTTGGATGGTGACAAAAATGAAAACTCAGAAAATTCATCTGAAAACTCCTAGGGGAAATTGCTGGCTCATGTAACACACAGGATGGGGGTTAGAAAGGTCAAATAACCAAGGAGCATCTTTAAAAACTAGGCATGTGGTGGGGGCACGAATCTTCAGGATGCCTCCCCTCTTTTCCATGTCTTTACCTTCTATGCCACCAGAGGCACGTTATGTAAAAGATCTTCAGAACCAAAAAGGCCCAGGAAGTCAGTCAAACAGCTTTCAAGACAACAAAAGAAGAACGGATGCTTTATGGGCGGCTGACTGATCCAACTGGCTTTCAACTGACCCAGGGATTCTTTTAAACAACTCACCTGGCCTCCTAGGAAACCAAACATTCTGCAAGATTCCACAGCTGGTTGTGAGGTCAGAGCCTGAACAAGGACTGGAGCCAATGGGCTCCGGGCTCCAGGAACGCTCTAACTGCCAGGCCCACCCCTGCATTTACCCCCAAGCAGAAGGCTCAGGAAGCTGGATCTAGGCTCCCCTTAAGAGTTCCCCCAAATTCTCCCAGCTTTGCATCCCTCTGGATAATCAAGAAAATAAGGCAGGCCATGGCTGTGGTCCAGTTTCTGGCCCCTCCTTAAAACTCACCTGTTTGCCCAGGTGTTGGCTGGCTAGTGGTTCATCATTCGGTCACGGTGTATTATAGGTTCCAGTGGGCTGAATCTTTTTTTAAAAAAATTGTTGGGGGGGGGGCGCGTTTCATTGTATTATGAAGCCACCTTCTCTGTCTGCCTAGGTCAGGGGTCAGCAAACTTTTTCAGCAGGGGGCCAGTCCACTGTCCCTCAGACCGTGTGGTGGGCCGGACTATATTTTGAAAAAAAATAAAATGAATGAATTCCTATGCCCCACAAATAACCCAGAGATGCATTTTAAATAAAAGGACACATTCTACTCTACACCCCGATTCCTGGACCATCCACGGGCTGGATTTAGAAGGTGATTGGCCTGGATCCGGCCCCTGGGCCTTAGCCTACCCATGGCCTAGGTGCTCACCCACATTTGCCACCTCTAGGCATCTTTTTAAAATATGTTTGTGCTCCTAGAGGCCTTTCTTGGTGCTTTATTGTATTATTACATGAAAACTCTACATCTTCTCCAAGGATCTTGGAGTGGTGCCCAAGATGCAATTCCTCTCTCACAGTAACCCTGTGAGGTAGGCTAGGCTGAGAGCCCAAAACCTGGTCCAAGGTCACCCAGGCAGCTTGATAGCCAAAAGGGGACTTGAACCCTGGACACCTGGGTCCTAGTCTGGTCTGGACACCACAGTATATTAACAACTTGGGTGGCTTTAAAGGAGGATCAGACAATGAAGGAGAAGACAAACAATGGCTACGAGCCGTGGTTGCAATACTTTGCCTTCACAATCACAATTAGTAACACTTTGGAACAGGGCCGACCCAATACATTTTGGCTGGGGAGGGGTGTTTTTTTTTTGTTCTGTCACTCTGGAAGTTGTCTTAAATCTTGTTAGTTCCTTTCCTTCCCCAACAGCACCTCCCTGGAAGCAACGCTGGCTTAGAAAATAGAGAGTGGAGGGACCTGCCCCCTAGCCTACCTCACAGGGTCGTTGTGTGGAAAACGTAATAAAACAATACCAGCCATCCAAAACCTACATTAAACCAGCTAATCTGAGACAGGGAGGGCAGGACTGTAATGCGTGGACTCGGAAGTAGGCTCCCGCCCAGCGCTTACGGAGCGTGCAGCCATTTCCCTCAGCGGAGACACCTGCCCACCTGCCCTGGCTCCACGCCGGGCTCCCCCTCAGGAAAGGGTGCGAAGGCTGGGCAGGTGGGCGCTGGTCCGGCCTTGCACGGGAAGCGAGGTGCAGCTCGTGGGCCTGCGAGTAGATATATGATGGGCAGGCAAACTAAGGCCCAGGGGCCGGATCTGGCCCAATCGCCTTCTCAATCCACCCCGCGGATGGTCCAGGAATCAGCGTGTTTTTACATGAGTAGAATGTGTGCTTTTATTTAAAATGCATCTCTGGGTTATTTGTGGGGCAGAGGAATTTGTTCTCTCCCCCCCCAAAAAATACAGTCCGGCCCCCCACAAGGTCTGTGGAAAAGTATATGATAGCCATCTTCCCATGTCTAAAGGGCTGCCCCGTGGAGGATGGAGCGTGCAGGACTCGAACCCACGGCTTCAAGTTACAAGAAAGGAAATTCCGACTAAATAGCAGGGGAAACTTTCTGTCACTAGGAGCTGTTCGGCAGCAGAATAGATTCCTCGGAAGGTGGTGGCCTCTCCTCCCTTGGAGGTTTTTCAGCAGAGGCTGGATGGCCATCTGCCCTGCATGGTCTAGTTGAGATTCTTGCATCTATAATGAACTCTATCATTCTACCTATGATTCATCTGTTACCGGAAGTGCAGGTCATCCTCCCTCTGTGCGTCACTTCGCGCTTTTCCTCTATGCCCCGGCCGACTTCCTCCCCTCCCTCCCTTGGATCACGTGACGGCGGCATCAGCTGATCGCCGCTTCCGTTGCCGGCGGCGAGGCTGAGCGAGCGAGCGGCGGGCAGGGCGCTGAGCGGGCGAGGCTGGCAGCGGCGGCGCCCGGGGATGGCAGCCTCGGTGGGGCCGGGGACCCGCACCAAGACCAAGAAGAAGCACTTCGTGCCGCAGCGTGTGAAGGTGCTGCGGTCAGCCGACCCTCTGCTGGGCGTGCTGGGCTGGGGGATCAACCATCAGGTAACGCCTCCCGGTCAGACCCCAGATTGGGATGGCTCAGTGGGTAGAGCGTGGGACTCATCATTCAGGGTTGTGAGTTCGAGCCCCACGTTGGGTGAAAGGTTCCTGCATTGCAAGGGGTTGGGCTAGATGACCGTCGGAATCCCTTCCAATTCTACCCTTGACCCATGTATGTGGGATGTGGCGGGCAGCTAATGAGTTGGGGCGGGGCGAGATCTACTCTTGGTAGGTGGGAGAAGGAAGGAAGGTTCTTGTTTAGGATCCATTCACAAAACTGTCCTGAATTGCAATAATTTTGCATTTTTCTATTGTGATCCTCCATGGACAGTATACAAATTATTATTATTTACATGCTTAATCTCTCTGTAGCAAAACAACAACCCCCAAACTCCTTAAAGACCATAAGACGTTATTATGGCACATGCTTTCAGGGGCCAGAATCCCCTTCATCACATGCACACAAAGCATGTGATGATCTCCTGATCCAGAGATATTTGGCAACTTTGGTATCCAGCACATTCCTTCCCATCACCACTTGTTACCTCTTTCTTTTTATCACTTCACCATCACCATTCTTCAAGATATAATAGCTTATAGTAGCTGCCCCTCTTCTCTTTTCAGTTAATCTTCCCCAATACCTGGTGCTAAGAATTGTTCACTGTGTGAATACACTGGCTAGCAATAATTTCTGCTTTGTTACAGTTTATATTGGCTTTACGTTAATGTAGGCACTTCCTCGGCTGTTGTGAACTGTTTTGAATGCGTGTTAGGGAAGTGTAGTATTTGCTTGAAAATGAAGCATTCCAAAGGCAAATAAACAGCATCAATAAGTACATTGGTCAAATCATGATATTAAACTGATGTCTCCATGTTCTCTGGGGACACTGCTCTTGATGACTAGGCTGAAGGAATCATTGTGTTGACACTGAAGGGGTGAATCAACACATTCATCTCTTTCCCCTTTTCTGTCTTGTCCCTTGCTTCCAAATCTGGTGGGTGAGGAATGCCCACCTGATAGTAGGGTGGCTAAGAAAGAATCTCAACCATACATCACACAGGTATCCTATTTGCCATAGTTTCAGGGAGATTTTCCTTATTTACTTCAAGGCTCACCCTTCTTACATGCCTGTGAATAGCCCATGTGCTTCTTCAAAATGTGGAGGAGAGACAGGTGTTCTGACCACTTTAGCCTTGCAGTAGAAAAAGAGAACATTTCTTCAGTTGGAAGAGTGTAGTTGCAGGTAGCAGGCTTCTGGTAACCAGATCTGAAACTTTCCTGTATTCATCTGTTGCTCGGTGATAATTTCCTTCTGCCTGGGACTAGCAGTTGGAGTTTTGGAAAGCAGTCAGGTAGCTGCTGTGGGACTTTCTTGAGATCAAACAGGTACCTTTGTTTGTTTTGGTTTGATTATGTGTTTTGTGTCTTCATTTTGTGAACCAGCCTGTGATCTTCAGGTGAAAAGCAGTATACAGATATACTGTAAATAAATGAATACCCAAGTTGTAGTCTTAAACACACTTAACTGAGCAGTAAGCCCCACTGAACACAGTGGAGCTTACTTCTCAATGAACGTGCAAAATATTACTCTTTCAGTCATGTATTTGCAGACTGGCTCTCAAGGAACTCTCTGGGTGAACCTGACATCAAAAAATATTTCCCTCCATTTGAGATCATAATCTTGGAATTTTGCATTAAAGGATTTTCACCAGCGAACAGAAATGAATGAACAAAGAAGTAGACGGATTACTTCTCAAAATGTCACTTTTCATTCTCCAAATACTCATCCCTTTCACTTGCTTGCTTTTTCATTTGATTCTTGCAGGGTGTTGGACCCCCTCAGTCCCTTCAAACTCCATGATTCTGTGGCTCTATAAAGTGATAGCTAATGTGGTGCCCTCCAGATGCTGTGCACTACAGTTCCCATGGTCCCTGACTGTTGGTGATGCTAACTGGGGTTGATGGGAGTTGTAGTTCACAATATCTGGAGGGCACCACATAGGCTATTCCTGGTTGATACCAGCACTTCTTAGTTTTAATCTCTTACCAAACAATGCCCTTCTCCCCATCAGACTCTCATCTCTTGAGACCGTAGTTTGGGGGATCATCGAAGAGACAGAGATGCTGAAATGTCATCAGTTACTCAACATTGACTAGCCTGCCATTGTTACTGGGCAAAAACACTTCTTCCTCTGGGACCTGCATAGTTTTTTGCTGTCATTGTTAGGTATCTGTACTGAAGTATCTGAAGATTGCCTTCCCCATTTCCCCCCAATCATTGTTGCGTCCAATTCTATGGTTGGTCATCTATTCTCTTAACATTTACCTTTTAGTCTCCCTTGTGGGACTGAGAGGCATGAACAGCGGAGATGTGTTGGGGCTAATAGCTGAACTGTTGTCTTGTGGAATCCTCTTTCCATCCTCCATTCTTGCTGTTTTTATTCTGTGTTTTTGCTCTTGACCTGCTACCAGTATCCTATGCTAGTCCTTTTCATTAATGAGTGGTATGCTTTCTCAATCCCATAGAAGCTTTGTTGGGAGTGTTTGTGATGTCAGTAGAGATTATATAAACCCTCTCACCATATTGGGGATTTTTTACAGGACTCTGACTGGCTGAAGATTGATTGGCCAGTTAGGCTCTCTCTCATGCATCCAAAGCTTCTGGCAAAGATTATTTTTAGACAGTAGACGGAACAGCAAAACTGTTATTCACACTTAATTGGGTATAAGCTTCACTAAACACAGTGGGACTTATTTTCAAGAAAACGCTTGTAGGATTGTGCTGCTACTGATTTCTCTAGCCTTTGTCCTTTTTGTCACTTAGATATCTTTTCAATTTTTACTTTAGAATGTTTACATGCTGTCTTTTTGATTAAAAAAGTCGTCCAAGCTGGCTTGCATCTTAAAAGTACATCATCAACTGTGACAGAATAAAACACACTAATGCACACCCAACCTGAAACTCCTGAAAGGCAATTCAGATGACGCATTCTATATAACATACTGCTATATGTTATATAACATCAGCAGTAAAAGATTCCTACAGCTGAATAGGGCTGCCTGTCCACAAGTGACCTGAAACTGTTCTCACAGCACAGCTTTCCAAAATGATTATTGTTGTGGACTTCTCAAGGTCAACAGGTAAGGCTTTCCAGAGTGCCATGTCTTGTTAAGGCAGTACTTCCCAGGTGACTACATATAGTCTAAAATTCAGGATGGTAGTCAGCATCTTGCTCGTCAGCACCATTATTTTCATATTCTTTGTGACAAGGGGTTCACCAATACTATTTAGCCCTGTTTTGGTCCCATTGGGAGGCATCTTCCATGTAATCCCTTGAAGTGTGGTGTTTCCTGTTCTTTGCTGAAATCCCTTGCTGAAGTCTCCTGCGAACTTGCATCTAGGTTCTTTTCTTCTGAGTTAATAGGGGAAGGTATAGAATGAACTTTACATGTCCAAGTATGGCTCAATCAAAATTTACTTACTTTCTCTTTAAGAAGAGGATTTGTGGCTATGAATATGAAGATTTGCGCCAAGTACACTACATGTAGATTCTTGGTGTTCTTGGCTTCTGTTTCCACAGTTGGAATGCACATGTGATGGAATGACCAGGTCAGTTGGGCCACGAATGCCCTGGTGTGCTCTCATATTAACAAACTGGGATTGCTTACTGAGGGACTCCTTTCCATGGCTCATAGGAACATGAGTAGCCTCATTTTGGGCACTGCAAAAGTGTCAAGAGTGCAGTGCTCTGATAAATGTATTAAAGCATCAAGAGTGGAAGCTGCAGTTCCTGTAGCACACTCTGCAACATCCTCTGTGACGAGCCTGGCTTCATTTTTCAGCTCCAAAATAATGTCACTCCCCAGACCTTGGATGTGAAGGGAATTAACCAACACCTATAGGCCTAGAGTGTGTTTTCTGTAGAACAATAGTGGCATCTCTTTGCGAGATGCTTGCACAGGTCTTAAGCTGTCTGGCTGCATTCCTTTCTTTTCCCTCCCTAAGCTCAACTGACCCTTTCCCTCTGATTCCAACAGTTTTACGACCCCAAAGTATTGGGGGAGGGCGGAGCATATGAGCTCTATGGCACAACACCAGGATAATTCAGACTCCGGAATGAAGGAGGCGGCTGGTACGTGGGCCTCATAGCATGCCCTTCTGCCTTGCAAGCTGTCTTGATTGCTGCAAGCGTAAGCCTCTTGATGAACAAAAAGCCAGTTTGCTTCCTTCCGTTTTGCCCTTCAGTGCTTCCAAAGTGTGATTGCAAAGCTTGTATTTGTGCCTAAAAATAATATGCTTGTGGCTCGTGTTCCCTCCCCTTCTCTCTTTTAAGAAACGAGATAAAATAGAATTGGTGAAGTTAAGTCTGCCTTGCGTGTCTTGGGTCCTTTTCACTTGGCCTGGATGGAAACTTTCTGGTAATATATCTTGGCTTAGGTGTTTCCAGATCATTCTAATCTCTTAACTCTGTGTGTGCAGTCTTCCTCTGTATGGCTATTAATGTTGGTGGGAGATAGTTTCCATTTTAGAACTGGCTTACTAAATTGCAAGCTGCATTAACTCATTTAGAAGCATTGACTCTGTTCTGACCCTCATTCAGTGTTGGGAATGATAACAGAGAAACTTGATAATTATGTATGGAACAGTTTAAATATGCATAGCATCATACAGTCCCAATCTCTCTCTTTCTTCCTCGTTTGAGAAAGTGAAGCAGTCTTTGCCCTTGGATCACACTGGGTTCACTGGCATTAGCAAGGCATTGCCTCTTGACCTCAGTTCACCATCTCTGCTCTCAAACTAAATGACTGAATGTGCAGAATAGCGTTTGTGGGTATAATAGTAATAATAATAATAATAATAATAATAATAATAATAATAATAATAATGTACAGTCGTACCTTGGAAGTCAAACAGAATCTGTTCCAGAAGTCCGTTCAACTTCCAAAACATTTGGAAACCAAAGCACAGCTTCTGATTGGCTGCAGGAAGCTCCTACCACAAATCGGAAGCCACTGAAACTTCCAAAAATAGTTTGCAAATGGGAACAATCACTTCCAGATTTGCAGCATTCGGGAGCCAAAATGTTCGAGAACTAAGGACTAAGGTGTTAAAAAACCAAGGTATGACTGTAATGATATTTATACCCCGCCCATCTGGCTGGGTTTCCCCAGCCACTCTGGGCGGCTCCCAGCAGAATAGTAAAAATACATCAAACATTAAAAACTTCCCTAAACAGAGCTGCCTTCAGGTGTCTTCCAAAAGTCAGATAGTTGTTTATTTCCTTGACATCTGATGGGAGGATGTTCCACAGGGCAGGTGCCACTACCAAGAAGGCCCTCTGCCTGGTTCCCTGTAGCTTTATTTCTCGCAGTGAGGGAAAGGCCAGAAGGGCCTCAAAGTTGGACCTCAGTGTCTGGGCAGAACAATGGGGGTGGAGACACTCCTTCAGGTATACTAGGCTGAGGCCGTTTAGGGCTTTAAAGGTCAGCACCAACACTTTTTGAATCGTGCTCAGAAATGCACTGGGAGCCAGTGTAGGTCTTTCAGGACTGGTGTTATATGGTCCTGGCAGCCACTCCCGGTCACTAGTCTAGCTGCTGCATTCTGGCTTATTGGTAGTTTCCGAGTCACCTTCAAAGGTTGCCCCACATAGAGCGCATTGCAGTAGTCCAAGCGGGATATAACCAGAGCATGCACCACTCTGGCGAGACAGTCCACGGGCAGATAGGGTCTCATCTTGTGTACCAGATAGAGCTGGTAGACAGATGCCCTGGACACAGAATTGACCTGCACCTCCATAGACAGCTGTAAGTCCAAAATGACTCCCAGGCTGTGTACCTGGTCCTCAGGGGCACAGTTATCCCATTCAGGACCAGGGAGTCCCCCACACCTGCCCACACCATCCCCCCAAAACAGTACTTCTGTCTTGTCAGGATTCAACCTCAATCTGTTATCCGTCATCCATCCTCCAACCGCTTCCAGACACTCACACAGGACATTCACTGGTTCTGATTGGAAGGCGAGGTTGAGCTGGGTATCATCTACATACTGGTGAACACCCAGCCCAAACCCCAATAGAACTCTCCCCCTGCATACACCCCCCCATCTGCTCCAGATTCCCCCCCCCCCAAAAAAAACCTTGTGTAGCAGATTGGGGGCAGTCCAGGGGGAAGGTTAGATACAAACCATAGAAAGTTAGATACAAACCATAGTATATTTCAACACTGGTTTAATATGATGTTCAAATCAATGTACTGTTTATGTATTTGATAGGTCAGACTGTCCCATGTCAGAAGACTTCCAGCTGAATGAGCTTGCAGCCGCAACCCTGTGCAAATAATTTGCCTGATCATTTTGCTGCAGTTACTGTTTTCTCTGAAGCATATTGGGTCTTGCAGTTTTTTTTGCCACAAAGGATCTATCCCAGATTGGTTCATTCCTGTAGGCTTTGATCTTTCCCAGAAACCTGAAGTAAGGAAAAGCTACAAACTCCATTGGTTCTCTTAGTGGCTGACAATATGAGTCTAGTCCAAAGGCACATGACACAGTTCTGCGGTTTTGAAGCCAAGTAGGTCAGGCCCTTTTAGGTATTTTGACGGGAGACTGCATGGGAACTGTATGTAAACAGCTATGAACTCTTTGGAGGGAAAGTGAAGTGAAAGTGGAATAAATTTATGAGGAATAGTGTACTTCAGGGATCAGGAATCTGGACTTCCAGATGGGACAAACTCCCATCACCCCTGACCATTGCCCGTGGTGCCTGAGGGTGCTGGGAGTTGAAGCCCAACAGCAACACCTGGAGGACCACAAGTGCCCCCTCTTTGGTGCTCTGTAGGCAGGGTCCTCACACCATATTCAGCATTAGTCAGTGTATGATACCTACTATTTTGTTCTCTCTACTCAGTCATCCCTGTGTATTCTGTACCCACTGACTTTGCCTATGCAGTGTGTAGGCTGTGATTCTGGGGCAGCCCAGAGAACATGCAGAATCCAGTGGGATTCAACTTCCTGAATATCAAACCTTTAATATTTGTAAAGACAAGTTTCTAGACCCTATGGTTGCAATTACATTCTTGAAAATGTGTAGGTGATGCCTGTGGAAATAACAGAAGCCAACCAAGTCTTCCTGTGGCCAAGTGCAGAGCTTCCATGTCCTCCAATATACTTTCTTTTCTTGCCTTTTCCCCTCTCTCTCACTGGCAAAGACAGAACGTTTTTGTTTTGTTTTTGTTTTTTTACCATTTTTTGCAGTTTAAATTTGCAAGAGATTGAGCAAATTTGCTTAATTTGTGGTAATTTATACATGTTGCAGACTTGAACACTTCATTCCATAATACACAATCCCCAACAAAGCAGGCATCAGCTTAAGACTGGTTTTAAAGTTACCTCAGCACTGCAGCTTCTGCTGCAGGAGAAAGGGCTGTGGCGACTGAAATTCAGGCTGGCCTCTCAGCATTGCCATCTCCCTTGCCAGCAAGTAGTCTCTCACACAGAGGCCAGGCCCAGATATGTATGCCGATGAATCACCTTCACTCATCTCTCCATGATCATATCAATACAGATCACATCCTGATCTTTTGTAGCAGCCCAGGCTGTTAGTACATTTTCCATGTTTTTCCTGGCTTGTGAACTGGAGGGTGCTTGAAAGAAACTCCCTGTGGGAGATTCACTCTCCTAAATGTGGAAGCCTACACAACAATCAGTTTAATACTGAGAGCCAGTGTGGTGTAGTGGTTAAGAGCAGTGGACTCGTAATCTGGTGAACCGGGTTCGGGTCTCCGCTCCTCCACATGCAGCTGCTTGGGCCAGTCACACTTCTCTGAAGTCTCTCAGCCCCACTCACCTCACAGAGTGTTTGTTGTGGGGGAGGAAGGGAAAGGAGAATGTTAGCCGCTTGGAGACTCCTTCGGGTAGTGATAAAGCGGGATACCAAATCCAAATTCCACTTCTCTTTTGGACTCGTTCTCATAATCAAGTTTCAGAGGAGTTTAGCTCCAGACTGTTATCACAGAGTTTTTATCCTGGGATAAGCTCATGAACAAGAATTGACAGTCCAGTTTGACCATAGCTCCTGAGTTAGTGACAGATCCCTAAGAACTGCCTTGCTGGGTCAGCCAAAAGGTCTTCCTAGCCTGGGATTCTGTCTCCTGCAGTGGCAAGCTAGGAGCCCCTAAGGAAAACTCAGTGGAGGAGCACAATGTGGGGGGGGGGGGAGAGACATCCTGAGAGATGCTGGTACTTGGGGTGATGAATGTGGGTATAACATTTGAAATACGCCCTCTACCCTTCTGATTGGACACCCCTTCTAAATGCTATCTAGAACAAAGGAAACTGTGAGCTGTGGTGGATGGGCTTGTGAGGAACAGAAAGATAGATGTATAAAAGGAAAGCAACTGTATGGGCAAAGGGTGACCTCAGGGCGGCAGGGTGGGGTCAGTGATGGCAAAAAAACCATGGATCCTTACGACTTCTTTAAGGCAAACAACCTTCAAATTGAACCTGCCATTGGTTTCTGTGGCTTGCATTGTAGCCCACCCCTCCCCTAGCTATCCAGCACTTACTGCAGCCACTATCGCACATGGATTTGTTCCAAGGGCCCATGTTTTGTGCCATGATGGCACTGACATGTGCTGAATATGTGATTTTTACAGGTTATTCCATGGAGGTAGGCGGGGCTTTTTTTTAGCCAGAACTCTGTTCCAGCACCCCTCAGGTGGGTGCCATTGCCATTTGAAGAGAACAAGAGAGGTGTTCGTGGTGAGTTCCAGCACCTATTTTTCTAGAAAAATAGCCATGGAGGTAGATATGATATTTCTTTTGATGGTGGCTTGGAGTAAATCCCAGGTAAAAATTATGTAAATACAAGAAAATCCATTTTTCAACCCTACAGTCTTCCTTTCCCATGCTTTGAGGCAACCTATTTTGTGACTATTTGATCCCTGGACTAAAGCAACATTTTCTTCAGCGCTCTTAATCCTCACCATAACCTTCCTCCGTGGTTGTCTCCATCTGAAGCCTGTTGTCTTGACTGGCGGTTCCCTGCTATGAGTCTCTAGCTTAGTCTTCCTAAGCTAATCCTGTATGAACTGCTGTATTAACTTTGTTGATAACCCAAACGTTCTTGAATGCTCTTCCTGTAAGTATATACTGTATACATTTTCATAGGTTCTTTGAACTTTGAACTTAATTTATTGTTGGTTGTACGCCACGCTAGGACCGCATGAAGCTGCCTTAGAAAGATGCCTAGTACTGCGCCAGGCCACTGTCTATGCCAACTTGTAGCAGTTCTCCAGGATTTCAGACCAGGATCTTTCCCACCTGTACCTGGAAGTGCCAGAGATTGAATCTGAGACCTGCTGCATGCAAAGCAGCTGTGCTGGTACCCCTGAGCCATGGCCCTTTCCCAAAGGTCCATCCTGCTGATATGCTTTGACAGGCTTCCTCAAACTCGGCCCTCCAGATGTTTTTGGCCTACAACTCCCATGATCCCTAGATAGCAGGACCAGTAGTCAGGGATGATGGGAACTGTAGTCTCAAAACATCTGGAGGGCCGAGTTTGAGGAAGCCTGTGCCTGGAGAAACTTAACAGCATAGCTGTAGTGCCCAAGTCTTAGGTTGCAAATGGCATGGCATTCGGCCGGATGTCATTTCCCCGGGGGCTCTTGGTAGACAAGAACTCTCCTCTCAAGGCCTTGCCTTGGTGCTATTACATTCTCCGGACATGTGCTGCTTCGTACAAGAGAAGCCAGTGGCTTCACATTTGCTTTCCTTCTTTAGATCAATGAGCTGAGTCAAGTTCCCCAGCCAGTGATGCTGCTTCCTGATGACTTCAAAGCGAATTCTAAAATAAAGGTGAACAATCATCTCTTCAACAGGTGAGGACCGGTGGTGCATATGTCTAGGAGCGGAAAGGCACATAGCCTTCCTAGCCCAACTTCAGATTCCACCCCTGCTGCTTGAGATCCTTTAACTGGAAGTGCAGGCTATTAGGCTTGGGACTTTCAGTCATGATGGCTATGTATTACCTCCACTATCAGAGGCAGTATACCTCTATATACCTGTTGCAGGAGGGAGCTGTAGTGCTCGACTCTTTCTTGTGGGCTTCCCTCAGGCATCTGTGAGAAAAGACTGCAGATGCTGTACCCCAGGGACATAGTTCCTCCGAATGCACATGCTATAATATAGGGGAAGCTAACATAGCACCCTCCAGCTCTCACCATAAGTCAGCTATTAGCAACACTCGTTTTAAGAGCATAGCCTGCACATGGGGGCGGTGTAGGTGTCTAGCTCTCCTATGACTGTGCACAGGGGAGGGCAAGTGTTCTGTTAAGGGCCTCATTCCTTCAGGATAACTGGTCGGGGACTGCATGTTAGCGATGGATGGAGGGCACTCCATGTTATGGATTATTGAACCTGAATGACGACTGCCCTTCTTCCATCATGACCTTCGCTCAGAATTTCCAGTCCCCTGCCAGCCTACTCTTGGGAAGAGTGGTAAGCCCCAATTGGTTTGAAAGGTTTACTCTCAAATAACTGTACAGAGATTATTGTTTTTAATTCAGCAGACCAATGCAGCTACTGCTCTAGAAAGCACGTGAAAATAATTCTTCTCTGATTTTAGTGTGACCGCAAACAGAGAGAGTAGAAACCAAGAAGAAAACGTCTTTTTCCCAAGCTTTGATACCAGGAAAAAGATTTGTTAAACACATCAGTTTATTTCTATCAAATAATACATGGCCCCTTTTATTCTGAATCCACACAGGAACAGAGGGGTGAGGGTAGGGAAACAGCTTTTTAAAGCTATGGAAATTATCGTATTTTTTGTTGGAGATAAGCAGTGTCCAGTGCACAGCGGAATGATGAAAAGTACGTGCCAACATGCTCTATATTACTTTATTTACACTTCAAAGCTGGTAATTTACAGAAAAACATCTTCCCTCTGCCGGAGCAGAGAAAGGCATCCTCTCTCCTCTAAAGCACGGAGAGAATCACACTGAACTGCAAAGAACAGTGAAAAACAGGAAACCAGTGTACGTCACATCCAGTCTCCTTTCCCGTGAGAAAACCCAACAGCACTTGACTGTGGAATGTAAACATTGTCTTGTGACAAGCACTTCGCTGCTCAGTGAAGGAAGCAGAAACCAACATCCTCCCCCTTTCTGTGAACATCACTGGGCAGCGTGTTCGTACAATATTAGTACAAACCCAACTTCTGCACATAGGTACAGTGTTGATCCCTTGATACAATCTTGGACAATACATCAGCAGGAATTTCATTACCTGGCATATAGGACACCGTTACGAGTCCCTTTTGAATACGTTCCCTAGCATGTTGCAACTTTAATTGCAAGTGCTTCGTGCTTTGCTTACAACCTTCAGAATTCATCAAAGCCAAACATGCTTTGTTGTCCTGGTAAACCTGGATTGCACATTTGACAGGAATTTTTATGTCTTTGCACAATTGTAACAACCATTCACAATCCTTAAGTGAATAAGACAGTGCATTCAGTTCAGCTTCACAAGTACTTAAGCTAACTGTTGTTTGCTTCTTGCATGACCAATCAAATAGACCCTGATTGTACTTATAGCAAACTCCAGACGTACTTTTCCTGTCTGTAGTGTCATTTCCAAAACTTGCATCTGCAAATATCTCAAGACCACCAGACTTCTGATTGTTAAATCTCAGTCTGTAATGCATAGTGCCTTTCAAATACCGCGCTATGCGTTTCAGAGCTTTCCAATCCTTAACAGTAGGATTGTTGACTTGTCTGCTTAGCAAATTACAGCTAACAGCAATGTCAGGTCTTGAACATCTGGCAATGAAGTTTAGCTTGCCTAGCACACTTCTGTACAGTGTAGTATCAGAAAATGCTTCTCCAGTGTCATCTACCTGATAACCTGTTGTCATCGGTGTGTCTACAGGGTTAGCATCCATCAGGTTTAGTTTGCTTAACACATCAGCAATTTTACGTGACTGGTGTACTAGAATGTTACCATCTTGATCTCTCTCTATTTCCAGAGATAGGTAGTTGTTTACCTCACCAAGATCTTTCATGTCAAAGTGCTCTTTCAATTGAGCTAGGGCATTATTGTACATTGTGACATCCTTCCAAAAGAATAAAAGATCATCAACATAAAACAAACAATACAGTTTCTTTTGCCCCTCCTCTTTGACAAATACGCATGGATCAGCTTTCCCTTGCTTAAAACCTAGAGAAAACAATACTTCAGTGAGTTTTGTGTGCCAACACCGTGCACTTTGTTTGAGACCATAAAGGGACTTCTTCAGAGCACAAACAAATCCCTGTTTTACCTGTACGCCATCAGGTGGAAGCATATAAAGTGATTCATCTAGAGATCCGTACAGAAAAGCTGTATTCACATCATGGTGACTAATGTGTAGATTCTCTTCTGCAGCTAGCTTGAGCATAAGCCTAATGCTCTCATACCTCACGGTGGGTGAGTAGGTCTCGTGATAGTCTTCACCTGGTACCTGTGCAAAACCTCTGGCTACCAATCTGGCTTTGTGTCTGACTATCTTGCCATTTTGATCTGTCTTCGCTTTGAAGACCCATTTGCTTCCAAGCAGTTTCATTCCTGGAACTACTGGAACAAGGTCCCATGTTTTGTTCCTTTCCAAGGAATCAAGCTCAGCCTTCATGGCATTTAACCATGGCTCAGCTTCCTTTGAATCCAAATCCTGGATTTCTTGGAAACTTGAAGGTTCAAACACCTTCTTGGAGCTTTTAACAGCTGTTACTGCTATCTTAGCAAACTCATCAGCAAATCTCTTTGGAGGTCTGCCTTTTGTTGCTCTCTGTGACCTACGAATTAGTCTTAAGTCTTCAACACTCTCCTCTTCCTTCTTAGGAGAAAAGTGACCTATTGTGAACAATGGTTCCTCTAATTCTTGATCAGAGCTTTCAGAGGGTCGCATAGAGGCTTTCGCACTCTTGAAATCCTCTGAATCACCCGATTCAGTTTCAGACTCAGACTCAGAACCTTCATCAGTGGGTGTGGGTTGTTGCGGTTGCTTTTGACTATCCTCAGTTTCATCACTGTCATCAGGATAACATTGGAAAATTCCCACATTCTCCCCCCACTTGGCATTGTACTCAACACTTCTTGTGAGCTTAATTTCCTTAGAGTCAGTCATCATTATTCTGAAAGACCCTTTCTGATAACCTAGAAAGATACCATGCAATCCACGCTTGTCTAACTTGGAGCTTTGTGGTGAGTGAACCCACATGTCAGAACCAAAAATTTTCATGTGTTTGATGTATGGCTTCTTGCCAAACATCTTCTCATAGGGGGTACAACCAATCGCTGAAGATAACCTGCGATTATAACTGTAAGTGAAACATGAGAGAGCTTCGGCCCAATAACTCTCTGGAAGATTGGCATCATGCAGCAAGGTTTTTAACCCTTGAAGCAATGTCTGATTTGCTCGTTCCGCAAGTCCATTCTGCCATGGCGAGCGAGGACTAGACAAATCGTGTTGAATTCCTTTCTCAGTCAGAAAAGCTTCAAACTGCTGAGAAGTGAATTCTCCCCCGCGATCACTGAAAAGAGTCTTTACCTTCTTACCATGCACATTTCCCAACCAAGCACAGAATTCCTTGAACCTTGGAAAAGCCTCTGATTTCTGCTTGAGATTGTACACATAAATATACCTGGAAAATGCATCAATGAGAACCATGAAGTACCTGTTTCCACCCAAAGAGGGCGCTAGTGGTCCAACCAAATCAGCATGAACAACCTGGTATGGTTCTGTAGCTCAGTGTTTCCCAACCTTTTTTGGGCAAAGGCACACTTGTTTCATGAAAAAAATCTCGAGGCACACCACCATTAGAAAATGTTTAAAAAATTAACTCTGTGCCTATATTGACTATATGCCGCTTGGGGCGGCAGCCTGTTGCCCGAAGCACAGGGAGCCCTACGGAGGGCTGCCCGTGCTTCGGGCGAGTGTCTGCAAGTCTTGCGCGCCCGGCAGGAGCTCCTGCCAGGCGCGCAAGGCTTGGGGCGGCAGCCTGTTGCCCGAAGCACAGGAAGCCCTACGGAGGGCTCCTCGTGCTTCGGGCGAGTGTCTGCAAGCCTTGCGCGCCGGGCAGGAGCTCCTGCCAGGCGCGCAAGGCTTGGGGCGGCAGCCTGTTGCCCGAAGCACAGGGAGCCCTACGGAGGGTGCCCCGTGCTTCGGGCGAGTGTCTGCAAGCCTTGCGCACCCGGCAGGAGCTCCCGTCGGGCGCGCGAGGCTTGGGGCGGCAGCCTGTTGCTCTAATCACATGGAGCCCGCCTCCCTCCCACGGCACACCAGGCAAAGTCTCGCGGCACACTAGTGTGCCGCGGAACACCGGTTGGGAAACACTGCTGTAGCTTGCCTACTAGACACCTTACCTTTCGCAGCCATTTTTACCTTGTTTGCTGCGCATGCCTTGCACTTCATGTGGTACCTGCAGGGTTTAATAGTCATACCTTCAACCAAGGCAGGCATTTTAGATACTGCCTCAAAATGCAAATGACCAAACTTTCGATGAAAATCGTGAATACATTCTGCATGCAAACTTTTGTTAGAACCTGCAATGCAACAAGTGTCATCCTGCACAACATCATCAAAATACAAAACATACAAATGATCAACATATTCAGCATGCAATACATAATCATTTTTCTTTGTGATGATGCACCTTTTGTTCTTAAAGGAAACGTCAATTTTCCGCTCATTCAGCTGTCCAACGCTGAGCAGATTATGCTTGGCATCTGGCACATAAAGCACATCCTGTATCGATAAGTCCAAACTGTGAAGAACAACAGTTCCGTAGCCTTTACTGGGAATTGTGTGGTCATCCGCCTGGTGAATCGCACCTTCCTGCGGTGTAAAAGACACGTACAGTCGCTTATCGTTGCACATGTGGTGGGTCGCCGCTGAATCAACAACGAAGAAAGATCTAGACGTCTTCTGGACCTCTGCAACCTTTGGAGTGAAGCGTGAGACCATTGCCTTGTGCTGCGTTGTCCTGGACACCGGACCTTTGCCTTTGCCTCGGCCTTTTCCACGCGATGAGCTTTCGCTGCGCTGCTCTGTCTTGGCCCTGGGATATCTGCATTCCCTCTTCATATGGCCTAGACGTCCACACGAGTAGCATTTCACTGCCTTCAAAGCTTTGGCGCCATCTGGTGGTTCCACTGCACTATGGGATGACGTCTGTGAAGACTCCCCCTTGCCCATGCAGCTATCACCCTGGCGGTCTGCTTCATTCTGAATCATGGCAGTATCACAGGCTACTCTGAGTTGAGCATTTGGCTGATTGGCATCAGATTCCCCACTTGCATCAGCCAGCCTTCTGCAGCTAGCCATCATGACTATGGCATTAGCCTTCTGCGTCATCTCTGCTGCTTTAAATCAGGCTGCTTCATACAAGCTGTGTCTGTGCTGCTTCATTCCAAAAGCAAATTTAAAAGTGAAAGTTCTCTCTGCTGTCTTAAATTCATGCTGCGACACTGCTGCAGCTGCTTTACTTTCGATTTCCCCCAGCATAGGAAAAATTTCTCCTTCTAGCCTTTTGCCTGTGCCACGGCAAAACCGGCTATAAAAGTTCAAAGTCCAGCCATAAAGCCATTAATTAGAAGCTGGCAGGCTGCCCGGAGCTGTAGCACATACCTCATCAAATCATCTTGACGCGCAGAGATATCGTCCGATCCGGCCCTCTGCATTCCGATCCTTTGCCGGCACTCCAATTCTTTGCTCCTTTGTTCCTTTGCCAGGAGCCCGACTTCTGGAGTCCATTCTCAAAACACTGCGTTTTCCTGGGCCCGGAACCAAATGTTGGAGATAAGCAGTGTCCAGTGCACAGCGGAATGATGAAAAGTACGTGCCAACATGCTCTATATTACTTTATTTACACTTCAAAGCTGGTAATTTACAGAAAAACATCTTCCCTCTGCCGGAGCAGAGAAAGGCATCCTCTCTCCTCTAAAGCACGGAGAGAATCACACTGAACTGCAAAGAACAGTGAAAAACAGGAAACCAGTGTACGTCACATCCAGTCTCCTTTCCCGTGAGAAAACCCAACAGCACTTGACTGTGGAATGTAAACATTGTCTTGTGACAAGCACTTCGCTGCTCAGTGAAGGAAGCAGAAACGCAAACAGAGAGAGTAGAAACCAAGAAGAAAACGTCTTTTTCCCAAGCTTTGATACCAGGAAAAAGATTTGTTAAACACATCAGTTTATTTCTATCAAATAATACATGGCCCCTTTTATTCTGAATCCACACAGGAACAGAGGGGTGAGGGTAGGGAAACAGCTTTTTAAAGCTATGGAAATTATCGTATTTTTCGCCCTATAGGGTGCACTGGCCCATAGGGCGCACCTAGTTTTTTTGTGGGGAAATAAATAATAAATAATTTCCCCCCCCAGCCCCCAGAACAGGCTGCTATCCGCAAGCCTTCGGAGCCCGGTGGGAACTCCCACCAGGCTCAGAAGGCTTGCAGGTGGCAGCCTGCAGCTCGAAGCATGGGGCGCGCTCCAGAGCGCACCCCGGGCTTCGGGCAGATGTCCGCAAGCTTTGGGTGCCCGGCGGGAGTTCCCGCCAGGCTTGCGGATAGCTTCCTGAAGCCTGCATTTGCCCCATTTCCCCTTCATTTTGCACAAACATTTCCCCTTCATTTTTGGAGGGGAAAAAGTGTGTCCTATAGGGCGAAAAATACGGTAAGGAGGAAGGAAGGACCTCTGATGGGATAGAAGGATTAGGTGGTGTCAGAAGGTATTAGGAGCGGCATGCGGCCACAGGTTACCCACTTCTGTTGTAGCACTCCAGAAAGGCCAGCAATTGCTTGATTTGAACCTTCCTCCAGGAAAAGTACAAAAAAATTGAATAGCGTATGCAAAGCTGGACAAAAAAATCATTTCCCACTCACACACTGTCCCCTCTGCCTGGTATTTAATGCTTAGTATTAAAAGAAGACTGTTCTGCCTGTCTGATCATGAGACCATTTGCATAATAATGGAGGATTACACCCTGTGGTAGAGAATATTAATGGGCAGGGGATTATGGGGCTTGGGTCACAGATTACTGAGATAATGCCCAGATTGACTTGGTAGCTATGACTAGGCCTTGCTCACTTGTCAGAAAAAACTGGCCTTCTGGTAAGGAAGCAGAAGGAGCTTGGTTGTGTATAAGACTGGGTTGTAATGGGCTGCTTCTGATGGAGAGCTGGTCCCATCTACAGCAGGAGAAGGTAAGGCCTGGACCACAAACATAGCAGAGTCGGAGGTGATGGTCTGGGCTGTACCACTTCAAACTGCTGCAAGGTGGGTAGAATCAAACTTCATCATGCTTCTTTATTTGTTGAAACCAAAACCCACCCTGTAAGTAGAAGCTAGCGCAACAGGGAGCGAACAGGCTGGGCTGCAGTCTTCACTGATGTGCTAGGTTCTTATTTTTGTGCGGAAGGGGGGAGGCTTTTTTGTTTTTGTTTTTTCATAGAGGTGCATTCAGAAATGTGATTCTCCCCACCCCCAGCTCTCGTTCAGCTCCCTCCTCCAGCTCACCCTGCTGCATGTGCAGTCCGAGTTTTGGAATAGCAGCTAACTCTGTCACTCGACTCTTGCAGAGAAAACCTGCCCAGCCATTTCAAATTCAAGGAATACTGCCCACAGGTCTTCCGCAATCTTCGCGAACGTTTCAGCATTGATGACCAGGATTACCAGGTATGTGGGTCTTGTCTGTACACTTCAGACTCTTACAAGCCTGCACAAAACTGTAGGTACTCAGCTGTAGTGTGTGTGTAGTATCTCTGCCTCCGACCCCCTTACTGCTGTCATATACTGGACTTCAGAGTGTAATGCACGAGGCTGAAAGCCTTCTTGCCCAAGGCACCCTTGTTGTGGAACTCCTTTCCCAGAGATGCCCTCCAGGCCTGCTTTTGGAGAAATTGCTGATGCTTTTCCCGTTAGGCTTCTGCTGTTTTAGAAGAAAGCTAATGAGCAGGTGTTTTCTTACTGGGTTCATTCAGATTTTATAGTTGCTGTTATTTTATTATATATTCAGGTTTTATAGTTTTGTGATTTTGTTCAGGTTTTATAGTTTTTTTTAGTACAGTATGTATCTGCTAGTTTTAAATTTAAAATCATGCACAACTTCAGTAATTTGTTTTTTCGAACACTGAGAATACTGGTTCGAAAGCAAGTATGAAATTCAGCTAATAAATCATAGTGTACACTTCCAGTGTGGAGCTAATTGGGAGGATCATAAATTGCTCAGCTGGACACACTGCAGGAAGATTGCAGCATGAGGTGCAATCATAGGCTACTAATAAGCTCACTGGAGGCATTGGTTGCAGGCATGTTCCCTTGAGAGAAATTGATGTTTGAGGTGGGATAAGGCCAGTGTACTCATTGCAGCCATAGATTACTGCCTTTGTTCCTGAATTTGCTTGCCCAGGCACTGCAGTAGTTATGACACCTGTTACAAATAGCCATTTGAGTACTGAGTACTTAAAAAAAATTAAAATGTTTTCTGTAGTTCACATTTCAAAACTGCCCATATTGAAAGACACAATGCCTAGTAATGTAACTGGACCAGAAAAAAACCATTATTCATTACTTACACTGGCAATATCACAGCTTGACTTATTATTTATTAGATTTATTTAATGTGGGTTATAAAACTGGTTCTTACACTAGAATTTACAGTTTGTGGAGAATATTCTCCAGAGAATTTTCTAGTAGAAAATTTTCTCAAAAAGAATTGCATTCTCGAGAATATTCTCACCTCACATCACTATTTGTGACCTGCAATCTCTGTATTTGGAAGAGGGAGAAGAGAGAAAGATTAGCGTATGACAGATCACAATAGAAGGGGAAAGAGCCCCCAGCAGCTCCCACAGACCCCTTGAACTGCCCATTTCTCTCTGCACATTTTAACCCTCCAAGTTTCCTTTTCTTTAAAGAGAGCCAGAGGGTGAGACGTCCGGGATGCTAACAAAGCAGCATTTGAGTGTACCCTCTTTAATATGTTCTTGGTCTGGTTTCCATCATGAGAGCAAGGGTAACAAACATGGTGCCTTCCAAATGTTGTGGACTACAGTTTCCATCAGCCCCAGCTAGTATGACCCAGTGGTCAGTTTTGTGGTCCAAAAACATCCGGAGGGCACCGCTCTGGCTTTGCACTGAAGCAAACTGAAGCAGGCAGCAGAGCTTCTTTCCCAGACTTCATAAAAATTATTGATAGCTCAGTTAGTAGAACATGAGACTCTTAATATTAGAGTTGTGGGTTTGAGCCCCACCTTGGGCAGAAAGATTCCTTCAGTGCTGGGGGTTGGACTAGATGGTCCTTGTAAAAGGTAAAGGGACCCCTGACCACTAGGTCCAGTCATGACCGACTCTGGGGTTGCGGCGCTCATCTCGCTTTATTGGCCGAGGTAGCAGGCGTACAGCTTCTGGGTCATGTGGCCAGCATGACTAAGTTGCTTTTGGCGAACCAGAGCAGCGCATGGAAATGCCGTTTACCTTCCCGCTGGAGGGGTACCTATTTATCTACTTGCACTTGACGTGCTTTCGAACTGCTAGGTGGGCAGGAGCTGGCACGGAGCGACGGGAGCTCACCCCATCATGAGGATTCGAACCGCCGACCTTCTGATCGGCAAGTCCTAGGCTCTGTGGTTTAACCCACAGCGCCACCTGCGTCCCTAGATGGTCCTTGTGGTCCCTTCCAAATCGATGATTCTATCACTCAACATTTCCTGCACCACCCCATTTCCCTAAGAGCCTTTTTAAAGGAACTGCTGCCTTGAGGGTGGCTGTCAAAGAGGCAATGCCACAGGGGATGTGAGGGAAGATCTGGAGCCCAGAAATTTTGTTCAGCTTTTTGCTACTCCATAGCCAGGGAAGGTTTATCTTTAACTCCCTTGTTGCCCACCCTTATCATAAAGATAAATCAGCCACGCCAGGGTCATCGGCACAGAGCCTTGTTGTCATTGGTTCATTCTGACTTCTTCAGGTCTCGCTGACACGCAGTCCGCCCACTTATGAGATTGAGGGTGGGGGGCGCTTCCTCCTGTCCTACGACAGAACGTTGGTGATCAAGGAGATCTCCAGTGAAGATGTGGCTGACGTGCATAGCCTTCTGTCTCACTACCACCAGGTAAGACGTGAAGGCAAGCGGGCTTCTTTGTATGGGGTTGTAGGCATGTGATGTGGACTCTTGACTTGGAGTGTAAAGTAAGTTCACCTGAAGGATGCTCATGGAAGCAAAGGGCCACTGTGCCTCACCCCACATCTGTTCAGTAGGGCCCATTGATCCTCCAGAATGACTTCTTGGCATGCAGGTAGCTGCACGATGGGAGGCGGGGACAGAAAATGGTCTGTCTTTCTGTGAACTTTTTAAAATTAACTTGGGATTCAAACCTCCAAACCAACCCCCACAAGAATATAATGAATAACAGTAAATATAAAATCTTAGTGCACTGAAGCAAAACTTAAGCAAATGAAGCAAGTTTGCACAGTTCTTTCTGCTAGCCATGGACAGGGAAAAGGGCTTCAGGGTTCTGTGTAGCTCCTGCCCCCTGACCACTGGAAGTTGTCCTCCGTTCCTCACCTACTACTGAGATCTGAGAAAGCATGACTGCATGCTGGCAAGCTTCTTTCCATAGCCTTAGGAGCAATTTTCAAATGGAAAAATACTGAAAGCTGACATTTAAGGAATGCCGAGTGCCCTGCAAGCTAAGAACAACACCAGTGTTGTTTGTAAAGCATCTCACAGATGTGGGCACTGTACAGAAGTTCAAAACACAAAATAGGACCTATCCTCAGGCTGCCAAATTCTTCATTTGGGCCATCTAATAATAGGTGGAAGGAATACAAGGAGACCTGTTCATCAGTATTGATATGGAAGCATTCTGTATAGATAGCCATGTTGGTCCACTAGGATGAAAAAATCCAAACAGCAGCATTCTTGCAGTACCTTTAACAGAACAAAGTAAAATTCACAAAGTAGTGAGTAAACCTTTGAGTCCACCAGGACTCTTTTTCAGATTAAACGTTAAGCGTTTTAAAAAAAAAATGTGGTGAAGAATATTGCTGGCCATGATGAAAAGCCCTAGTTTGTACTTTATAATAGCTTTAGGATGAATTGTAATAATAATAATTTTATTATTTATACCCCGCCCATCTGGCTTTGTTTCCCCAGTTCCTCTGGGCAGCTTCTAGCACATATAAAAACTTAATAAAACGTCAAACGTTAAAACTTCTTGGTACATTGCTGCCTTCAAATGTATTCTAAAAGTTGTGCAGTTCTTTATCTCCTTGACATCTGATGGGAGGGTGTTCCACAGGGAGGGAACCATTACTGAGAAGGCCCTCTGCCTGGTTCCCTGTAACTTCACACCAGCTTCCTTAGGTTAGGTTATGATGCAAAGCAGATTGCAAGAGGATGTGTTCTGGGGTGAAGAAAACAATGGCTGCTCTCCTTTCAAAAAAGAAAATCAAAATATTGCTGATTTTTTATATATGTCTCTAGTGCTAACCAGCATGCGCAGGACTCATAAGGCAGAGTGGAGAAGTAAAGAAAAGCATGGCAATGTCTGTATTAGCAAGGCCAGAGATTAATTACAGATGATGCTCTAGGAAAACAGTGAGTGGATTTTCGCTGTCTGCCTCTGTGTGAGTGGATGGGTGGGTATTAATCCTCCTTGAGCCGCTGTGGTGGAAGATCTAGAGTGCCTTTTAAATCTAGGCTGGGTATACTTGGTGCTCAAAAAAAGACGGTCTTGTGATCAAGAGAGGATGGAGGTTAGTGAAGAGGGAGTAGGACCCAAAGAACTGGATAGCAAGAGAAGTGCTGAGGAATAGTCCTCATTGGAAAAGGATAGCTAGCTGAGTCTGTTGCACCCTGACCAATGAAAGCCCCAACAAGCCAAAATGCAGGAGAATTGTGGTTTGGGGGCTGGGGCTCCAACAGAGAAGATTACGATTCCATTTCTGGATTTGCCTTCCTGAAGTCATCCTCCTACTGTGCATAAGTCTTGTCTAAGCTTTTGGTGATCTTTTTTCTGGGCTCACTAGTACAGTACTTAGCAAATAGTACTTCCTGAACATCTTGTTTCCTTCTTGCAGTACATTGTGAAGTGTCATGGGAGCACCCTGCTGCCTCAGTTCCTGGGTATGTACCGGCTCAGTGTGGACAACGAGGAGAGCTACATGCTGGTCATGAGGAACATGTTCAGCCACAGGCTCACCGTGCACAGGAAGTACGATCTGAAGGTAATGGGTAGTGGAGGGCAGGCGGGAAGTGTGCGCCAAGGCTGGATCTAGACACATCAAAGAAGCGTTTCAGTTAAACACGTTGCAAACTTTGTATGAGAAATCAGGTTAGCAAAAACGGAACTCCACAGCGCCATCTGGTGTCACAGTGTTAGAATGCATAAACAACACATATAAAGTGATTTTTCTTTGCCAATGTAGCTGAGTCCCAAGACTTTGGTCCTGTTTGTCCATCTTTTTCTCCCTCATTTGCCCATGTATGTGCATGATGTTTGCTCTGGAAATCTCCAGAGCTTTACCAACTAGCTGTGGAAGTTGCAATATGTAATGCATGGTAGCTGCATAATGCTGTGTCTAAAATGCTAATATGTCAGACAGAGCAGTGCTGGGTTTTTGCACCGGAGGCAAAGGTTGTCATGGAATTATGTCACCAGTTTCTTATTATTGGCCCATATTTATTCAAAAGTTTCCAGTCTCCCCCCACCTTGGCACACCTGGCTTTCAGAAGATGCTTGAGTGGATTTTACACTTTAGTCATTATACGCTTTAGTCGCCAGGTGGCACTGGGTATAGTTGTATCTAGGTGGAGTCAGTAATTGCCTGCGTGTCTTCTGTTCTTCTTTTTAAAAGGCCATAAAGTTCTTATCTAGCTTTCTGGCACTGTATGCCTTCCATGACATTACTGAATTTCAGATCATCCTCACTTTGCCCTGAGAGTACAGAACCAGGGCAGGGGATATAAAGGAAATATGTAATCAGGCAGGAAGCTGGAACACATAGTGCTGAGTTGCGGTATCCAGGTTTTCTCCTGAAAAGCCTTGTTTGCAAAGAATTCTGCGCCTCTGTTCTCCATCTGTAAAATAGACATGATAGTCACTACATAGTTGTGAAAACATATGAGCATGCGCGGAACTGTTTATAAAAAGATTTCGCATGCACTTTTCAGCATCAGTTCCCAGAGCGTGTTAAAACAATCTAAAATTCGGTCACCTGAACTTTTAACTGTTCGAAGCAGTTTAAAAATGAAACAGAGTCACTGAAATAGGGTGGGTTCTGTGCGATTTGCACCATTCCCACCTGCTGTGTGATATGGCACCCACAGAGGCCATTGTTCAGTGGCAGGGTGTGCGATTTGCACCCACAAGCTCCTTGCTTCAGCCCTCCATCTCTTTTAATTATCTCTGGTAGCAGGAATGAGACAGACATCTGCTTGTAAGACATGAGAAATTGGCTCAATTCAGGTGATCCTCCCTCTGCTTATTAAGTTGAGATGCTGTTAGTTCCAGGCAGAGTTTTTGGCTGGATGTAATTGCAGCCTGATGGGTTCATGTGTACTGTAGGCACAAGTTTGGCTTCCTCCAAGGCAAGAGTGGGGAGCCTTTGACCCTGAGCCAGCCATTGCCTGCCAAGCCATTCCCCCTCCCCAAACCACATGCACCCATCAACTGATGGGTGGGAGAACAAGGTTTCAATCTGTACTGGCTGCACAATCCTGTTCTCAGCAGGCTAGGCAGCAAGATTTGAGTGGAGCAAGATCTGGGGATTTAAAAGGGAAGAAGGAGGAGGAGACTTGGCAAAAGAGTCCCCTTAAGTCTCCTCCCACTTCCCTTTTAAGAGCAGCGCAAAAGGGATTTTGACAGGTGGGCAGCCCCACTTACCTGTCAAGATTTGACCCGTGAAGCAGATCCTGATAAGGGTCTGGCCCATGGAGCCAAAAAGGTTTCCCACCACTGCTCCAAAGGGAGCAAGACAAAATCAAGCACAAGTTCAGATTCTGGTAAGGCAAAATTCAAGCAAGGCAAAAGTCAAGTTCCTGGAAGGCAAAGTCAAATAAACTGGGTAGCATCCTCCATAGCTGCGCCTGAAGCTCAAGCCTGAGAGGCATATGAGCAGACTCAAATATTGCTTCAATAAAACAATGAACAGGGTGGTGATACAATGCCTACTGCCATCGACACAATATCTGTAAACAACAGAAGTCCGTAAAAATGGCAAAAGTAGTTTCTTTCCCAAATAGGTTTTATCTTAAAGAATAGCAAATGCAGTACTAAGAGTCCACTTGTAATATACCAGTGGTTCAGCGCTCAGACGTTGTTCCGGTAATCCTATGTTTTGTTGCTAAAGAGCTTAATCATCAAGCTTTGTAGTAAATAATATACAAGAGAAGACAGTATGTAAATGACTTAAAGCAGGGGTTTATCTGTCCCCATCTGCGTGTTTCCTTCGGGAGGAGCATAGAAAGAGGACGACGTCCTTCACTTTGTTAAACCTCCTTCAAATATTGCTTCAGCAACCTTCAAACCTAGACTTAAACAGAGGCACAGCTTTGTCCGGGTGACTAGCTCTGGCTCTGGCCAGTGAAGCATCTTCACTTGACAGGACCATGGCTTCAATAGCCATTAACCCTGGTGCAGAGGGAGGCTGAGGTTCTGCTGAAATGTACTCTAAGGGCAACAATGTGACTTCCGCAGGCTAGCGGCTTGCCAACGAAACAGAGAAAAAAGCAGTATTTACAAATGTTGAATGACTGAATAAATAGCTTGTTCCTTCAGCTCTCCTATCTTGAGCTGCCTGAGGCTTTCCTGCCTGCCTGCACTCCCCTTACTACAAAAGCCTCTCCTCTTTGGCTTGTAACCCCAGTTCCAAACTCTTCTCTTCTGGACATCCTTAGTCCTCATTCCCACCTGAAATGAAGCCTATGCGTGTGCAACGGCTTTTCCTTCTATTTGTTCCTCGTATCTCCTTTTCCCTCCCTCCCTCCCCACCCAACCAGGGTGCCTAAATATAGATCATAAGCTGCTTGGAGCAAAGGACTGTCTCTTGCTGATGCTGCTCTGCAAAGCACCCTTCACACTGATAAATAGCTCCATCTCCAAGGCAGGAATCCTTCGCTTCCCTCTTAGTTTGATGGTGTATCACTTCTATGGTCAGATAAATTTTGGTTTGCGCCAGTCAGGAAGTTCCCTTTTGGGCAACCATCTTGATCAAGCCAACTAAAACATATTTGGCTGAGTTGCATCTCCCAAGAAGGGCACCCGCTTCTGATTTGAAGGCAGCACGTAAGAGAGGATCCATTCCTCCTCCCTTGACAATCTGGAGGCTCCTGCCAGCCTGCTGAGCACATTCTCATTCCACAGCCCTCCTCGTGTCCTTGCCTGCCAGAGGCATTGCCCAGCATTAGGCGGACAGTTAAAATAGGTTGTGGTACAGACCTTCTCTGATAGGTCTGTTCTTCACTCTCTGCTCCCTCTCCCAATGCCTATTAGGCAACATGTGGCTTGCTGTGCTGATTAAATGTTCTGATATTGCAATGAAATGGCCCCCTCAGGGAATTTGTTCAGTACATGGACAGTATCAAACTCAGGGTCTCTCTTTCTCTCTCTCTGTGTGTGTGTTTGTGTGTGTGTGTGTTGGAAAACCAAGCTAGGAGAATGAGATGAATCATGTCTGCCCCTATCTGCCTTCAGCCTGGCTGCACATCATTAAACTGACCCACAGCAAGGTTACATAGATCTTTTATAGTGTTTGCAGTTATAGTGTTTGCAGTTACAAACATTTTAGAAGAGGCGGCTGGAGGGTTGAACTGCAATGAGGACCACACTATAAAAGCAGCTTTTGCTGGAGGGCCACAGCTGATGTGCTTATTATAAAGGAATGCAGTTGGAGTAACTTGGATATGTTGTTAATCAACCTGGATGGTTGATTATTTACTTATTAAATTTCTATACAGCTCTTCGTCTGAGGACCACAGGGCAGTATATAATATAAAAACATGAAAATACATAACATGGTAACAAAAACAAACAATACACCCACCCGCACAGTTTAAAAGGCCTGGAAAAAGAGGTATATTTTTGCCTGGTGCCTAAAGACATATAATGAAGGTGCCAGGCAAATCTTCCTAGGGAGCTCAGTCCTCTCAGGGCAAAAGAGTGGATTTAACCCACTGAGTTGCTTCCCCTTCTGATGCCCAGGCTCTGCTGTTTGTCGGCTGCACCTTGAGGGCCAGCAACGTGCTAGGTGCTGCACAGAACATAGCAGCAATGTAGCCCTGGTTGAGAGGACAGATGCTGTGGCCTGCAGTGGAATGCTGCAGTGTGGAGTGTTTCTGTTCGCTGCTTTCCTGCAGGACAACTCTATTCTATTCTCCCTCTCGTGTTTTTTCCCCCTCCCAGTCCCTGCCCGCAAGCAGCCAGTCAGGATTCTGTGGCCACTGAGCATGCTTGGACCTCATTGTTTTGTTTTGCCCCCCCCCCCCATGTTGTTTTTTGTGTGTTGTTTTTTTAAATAGTTCTTGTGCAAGCCTTTGGGGTTCCCCCAGACCTGCTGATACTTCCATTCTGTATTTGCATCAGGCTGCAAGTACCATTGCATCCTTAAGCCTGAAACAACAGCCTTGTGGTATAATTTTTGCGTTTTGAAAAATGCCAAGAAAGGTGTCCATCCTAACATCTGAAGTCTTATTTAAAAACAAACAAGCAAACAGCAGCAACAACAACAACTCAGCTACTTTACTGCCCAAGCAGAGCTTTTGCACCAGGTGAGACCTACCTAGGTTCATATTTTGGCTACATCAAAAACTCTCTGGGTAGCCTTGGCAAGTCACGCTTCCTCAGTCTCCTGCCCTCCTCCTATGAAGTGGGAGAGAATATAATTGCTTGCCTTATATGGTTAAAATGAATAGTCTGTAATTTGCACGGTGAAGGGTGTTATGCGGAGTGCCATCACCGCTGTTTATGTTGCAGCCTTTTGATTCCAGACTGTGCCCTCTGCTTATCTGGATGGAGATGCAGAGATTTCTTGCATCTGAACTGGTGCCTTTGTGGTCGGCAGATGATGGAGGACAGTGTCCGTAGGTCTTATCTTGCCCATTGTAATAGCCCCTGGGGACAGAATTATGGCAGGTATCTCTCTGAAACTCAGTAACAGAAACAGTTTGAACAATATTGTTTTTATCTTACATCTGGTCAAGGCAGGACAACAACATAATGTATAAAAACACTGCTTTTACTGTTACTATTGCTTGGATTTCTTACCCACCCTTTGCCATTAGGACCCAGGGTGTATCGCAGCAATATAAAAATAAAATATCAAAGTCAGTTGTTTAAAATACACATACTATGAAGAATAGAACATTGTGGTGTAGAAAATCAGAGAATTATATTTAGTGGAATGATACTCTTTTGGAGAGCACTTGAGGTACTTTTTAGCTTAGAGACATATATATACCTCTTTCCCCCTCCCCCTCCAATAATGATGATCTTTTGGTTTCCAGCTATAACAAGCTGGAAACCAAACATAAACCATGTTTATGCGAACGCTGTGGGCTGGATTCAACCAGCGGGTCCTGGTAGATCTGTTCTATGTGTTACTTTTGATTATGCTTTATTTCTTTTTACATTTTTTCTACTTCTGTGGTGGTTATGTACTTTTCTTTTTTGTAAAAACCTAATAAATATATTTTTTAAAAAAATCAGAAGCCAGTGCTGGCACAGTGGGGCTTTCCGTACACTCCTCTTCCTACGTGCCACTTGCGCCTCCCTCATCTGCCTTGGGGGGTCGGGGGGACCCCCAGAACAGCACATGGAAGGAAGAGAGGGAAGATTGTTTTGTCGAGCCCTGATGGAACAATCTCCTTAGCAGAACACACATTGATTTCAGACCTGCCCTGAAGGCATGTCCATTTGTGTTTATGATCCATGCTTCTTAATGTTTGTGTTTCTGCTTTTTTTCCCAGGGCTCCCTGGTATCCCGTGAAGCTAGTGATAAAGAGAAGGTAATTTGAGATTATGGCTTTCTGGTGAAAGGTGGTGGCTCTCCCTCTGTTTTGATGTGTTGTGAAGTGATTTTTGGCTTGCTGGCTTAAACCTCTAGATGATGATGAACCTCTTTGCAAAGGAAGATAGAGGCATGACCTGAGAGCATATTTATCTCTTTAAAAAATTAGGCAAGGGCCTATATGCATTTACATTGCACTCCTGGTATCTGCATGTGCTAGGCAGAATAAACAGACCTTGACTAAACTAGAAGAAGTGGAGACAACGGATGCTTAAAATATGAGCAAAATTAATGTTTGCATTGACATCAAATTCCAGGGTGTCGAAAATGGGGGTCAAGAGGGGAGGGGCTATAACTCAGTGGTGGAGCATGTGATGTGAATGCAGAGGATCCCAAGTTGAATTCCTGGTATCACTGGTTTAAAAAAGGTTCCAGTAGCAGGGGATGGAAAAGGACCTTAAAGAGCAGTTGCTACAGGCAATTCCAGGCTTAGGTGGACCAATGGTTGGCAGCATCTTATGGAACTAAGTAGCATTTAACATTATAGTCAGGACTTCTGTGCACCGTGATTCTGTTGGAAGCCCAGCAGAAGAATGTAGAAATGGGCACAGAATTCAGCTTCCTGAAAATTCTTTTGAGGCACCCTCAAAAGAGTGAGAGGCAGTAGGAGGCAGGGGGTAATTCTGCAGTGATCTCCTGGCCAGGAGATTTATTGCATTATAAAGGTCCATGTTGTTCTTGAAAGTGATCTTCCTGAAAACTGGGAGTTAGTTACGTTTTATTATTTATTTAAAATACCGTATTTTTCGCCCTATAAGGACGCACTTTTCCCCCCTCCAAAAATGAAGGGGAAATGTGTGTGCATCCTATGGGGCGAATGCAGGCTTTCGCTGAAGCCTGGAGAGCGAGAGGGGTCGGTGCGCACCGACCCCTCTCGCTCTCCAGGCTTCGCGCAGCTCTCCACAAAGCGCGGGAGCCCGGGGCTGGGCTCCTGCGGCTTGCAGAGAGTTGCCTGCATGCTGAAGCCTGGGCATGCTGAGCTCAGCACGCCCAGACTTCGCGCAACTCTCCGCAAGGCGCAGGAGCCCGGGGCTGGGCTCCAACAGCTTGCGGAGAGTTGCCTGTTCTGGGGGCTGGGGTGGGGGAAGCTCGGGCCTGGGGGGGGGAAATAAAATTTTCCCCTTTATTTCCCCCCCAAAAAACTAGGTGCGCCTTATGGGACGGTATGTCCTATCGGGCGAAAAATACGGTAGTTAGATGGTGCCCCATAACCATGTTCTGCGAGGGCTTGCAAGAAGGTTGAAAGCAAAATTAAAAAATACTTTCATTGTTTTGGCTCGAGTTCTGCCCTCCAAGTCTAGATTCAGCCAGCTGTTGACTCAGCCCCCATGCCTCCTCTTCATTCGAAATACGTTTCTGTTCCTTTCTAGGGCAAGGAGCTACCAACCCTCAAGGACATTGACTTTCGAAACATGAACCAGAAAGTGTACGTTGACGAAGAAGCCAAGAGAGATTTCATGGAGAAATTAAAGAGAGATGTGGAGGTACTGTGGCTTAGGGGGCCTAGCCTGATACAGTCACAGCAAGACAGGAGCAGCTGGTCAATGCATATCAGTAGGAAATGATCCGTAGGCACAGAAAGGGATTTATTGACAGAACAGGGACTTTTGCGAGAACTACACAGCCATGCTTTGAAACATGCTCCGTTTTTGAGCAATGTTCCCTGATACAGAACTTATTCTAGCCCCAAATGCGTTGAGTTTTAATAGGCTTTCAAGCTAGTGTCAAGAAACAGGGGTGCTAGTGCAGGGTTGCATCCCTGCCCCCCGTTCCTAAGAGCTATGTGTAACTATTTGTTCAGGGATGGAGAATTGGATCCGGCGAGCGGGATGGATTCTGATCTCCCACGCAAGCTAGTGGGCAAGTATGACTTGACAGTTGCCTGTCCTGTTCATGCTCGTGCAGTTTGGAAATCAAGTTGCTCAAGCCAAGGTGCTGTGCTTTGCAAGGCCCAACAAACAGCGGATTGCCAGGGCTGGCATAAATCGTTGGGGCTTTCCAAGTGCTGCATGTTGGGCTTTCCCAGAGCTTTGCAAGTGTCGCCAATCAAATATGTTACTTGGGTGTGTAGCCGCAGTTCCCAGAGTTCCCTTAGAAAAAGGATTGAATGTCGAAGCATGATGGGAATTGTAGCTCTGCGAGGGGAATAGAGGTGTCCTAACAGCTCTCAGGGGACGCGGGTGGTGCTGTGGGTTAAACCACAGAGCCGAGGGCTTGCCAATCAGAAGGTCGGCGGTTCGAATCCCTGCGACGGGGTGAGCTCCCATTGCTCAGCCCCTGCTCCTGCCAACCTAGCAGTTCGAAAGCACGTCAAAGTGCAAGTAGATAAATAGGTACCGCTCTGGTGGGAAGGGAAACGGCGTTTCCGTGCGCTGCTCTGGTTCACCAGAAGTGGCTTATTCATGCTGGCCACATGACCTGGAAGCTGTACACCGGCTCCCTCAGCCAGCAAAGTGAGATGATAGTCGGCCACGACTGGACCTAATGATCAGGGGTCCCTTTACCTTTACCTTTACCAGCTCTCAGCACCATGGACAAATTACAGTTCCCAGGATTCTTTGGCGGAAGCCATACCATTTTAAGCCATACCACTTTGGGAACCACTTCAAGCTGTATAGTGCAGATAGAACTATTTTTGGGGATGGCAGATCTTCCCCATCCGCCCCAACCCAAATTTGCTGCAATGAGATGAGGTTAGGTTCCAAGACTAGAAAAATGCTCCCAGCCACTATCTCATCAGCTATTATATTTCCTTGGGGACTGAGTCTGCAGAACTGAAAATGCTTCTGCAGTGCAAGATTCACCCTATTAGCCTTAATGACTGCTAATAGCATGTGAGGTGGGGGGGTGGGAAGGCTGCAGCCGCTCGGAGTCTAATTTCTAACCCAGTATTCCGCACAGCCTTACCCCTTCCATCAGCCGAGTCCCACCCTGACATTCCTCCCCACCCCACCCCTGCTTAGAGCTGAACATCGCTTGTGACCCAAATCAGGGAAACGATAGAAAATTAGTTTTCGTGATTTACCGAACTTGAAGTATTTTTGAGGACAGAAATTGGAGTCGCCTAGTGACAGCCCCTAGGAATAATCTGCCTGAAATTTTCCTCAGCATGGATGCCCTTCTGCTAGTTGGTTTCTGTGAAAGCGTCTGCGCAGGCCGCATTCACATGAGCAAAGAGAGGGGAAGAAGGCCTTGGATTCTTCTATTTGAATGCCCTGCTTCTGTACTCTGGTGTCTTCTCATATACGTAACGCTTCCAAAAAGGGTTCACAAAGTGGCTTACCCCAAAATTCCCCTCTGCTTTCCTGAGGGGGACACCTGGTAGCGGCAGCATATGCCTCACATTCAAACTTACCTCAGCCGCAAACACCCGGTGGTGTGTCAACCCTGGCTTCCCAGGTGCAATAGAAATATTTTATTTCATTTCATTTCAGAATGAAATGAGATTAGTTAGATTGGGAGAGAGAAGTAATAATAATATTTTTTTATTTTTACCCCGCCCATCTGGATGGGTTTCCCCTGCCACTCTGGGCGGCTTCCAACAAAGATTAAAAATACATTAAAATATCACACATTAAACTTCCCTGAACAGAGCTGCCTTCAGATGTCTTCTGAATGTCAGGTAGTTGTTTATCTCTTTGACATCTGGTGGGAGGGTGTTCCACAGGGCGGGTGCCACTACCAAGAAGGCTCTCTGCCTGGTTCCCTGTAGCTTTGCTTCTCACAATGAGGGAACCGCCAGAAGGCCCTTGGCACTGGACCTCAGCATCTGGGCAGAACGACAGGGTGGAGACGCTCCTTAAGGTATAACTGGCCCAATGTCACCCATTGAGCTTTGTGGTTGAGTGGGGGTTTTGAACCAAGGTCTCCCTGGGCCTAGTCTGACACTAACTACAACTTTGAATACTTAAAATGTGTGTAACTTTATTTATGATGATGGTTACTTCAAAGATGGATGCACAAGGCGAAAGTGAGCCATATGTTGTTAATATTCGCATGCACAAGGATTTACGGAGTATTACATTTTATTGCATTCACATTTTTCCCTTCCTGTAGCAGAGGTAATTCTTTCCTCCTCTGTTCTATCCTGACAACAATCTTGTGAGGTCAGTAATGCTGAGATGATAGTGAGTTGAACGAAAAATTGAACGAGCCGTGCAGTCCCTCCACCGAAAGAGCTGTTGTAGCATCCTGGTTAAGCACGTGAGATTTGAGCCAAGAAGTCCTTGGAACAAAATCTCAGATGTGAATTCTTACAGCCTTGACCCAGCAGCTGGGATCTGCAGGTGCTGCTGACCTGATCTGTGTGTAGTGCCGTAAGGATTATTGAGATAATTACATGAAGTGCTTTGAACATTCTCAAGCGCTGTAGAAATGCAAATTATTAGCACTAGTAGTGGTACTGTTATGCCAGGGTGGCATAATGGTTACAGTGTTGGCCTATAACCTGGGCGACGAGGGTTCAAATCCCCACTCAGCCATGAAGCTCACCTTGGCCCAGACACCATCTCTTAGCCTAACCTTCCTCACAGGGTTGTTGTGAGGATGAAATGGGGAGGAGGGGAACCATGTACACCACCTTGAGATCCTTGGAAGATAAAAGGTGTTATATATATGTAAGAAATAAAAATTTATAATTAATAATAGTACTGCATCCATTAATACAAGTAAACACTTACTGAATAATCCCTACTCCTTCGGTGCCTTAAGCATCTGAAGAACTGAGGCACCTATTCACACAAGCGTGGACTGAGACCCTAAAGTAAAGCTCTCTAGGTCTCTAAGGCCCCATACTGGGGTGTGGGATGGTTTGTGGCCCCTTCCCTGCCTCTTGATGCCAGTTGTGTCACTTGCACATGACATTTTTTGCTCCCATTGTGTAAGTGTTCAGTCTGTGATGCTGGAGAGGTTTTGGTGGGTTTGCCAGCTTTCTCAGCGTTATGAAGAAAATACTGATTACTAATGGTGCTTCAGTTAACTGAGCGGAGGCAGAACAAGGACAGGAGTCTGAGAGTCAAAACCGGGAGGCATTCCAGTTACAAAGGAGGTACACAGCTTTGAACAGCCAAGGCAATTAATCATGGGGACAGGCTGCCAGGAGAGGGTGGTTCTCTTTTCTTCCCCCCCAAAAGAAACACCACATGCCACCTTTGGATTAAAACTGCACTCCCTTTTTAAAGAAGAGGAAATGGTCTTTATTTTTCCTGATGAATCCAGAGTAAATTCTGCCCTCTGGGTTTTGCACTTACGATCAGTAGCTGAATTCCTACACAAAAGGTAATTTAATCCATAGTTAAACCTTGGTATGTTTGTAAAACAGGCAAACCCCGGCTTGCACAAGGGTTTCATTCCGGATCATTGCGCGCAACGGCGGAGCATGCATAAGCCTGTTATGCTCCCTTTTCCAGCCACTTCCAGATTGCTGCAGTGTACATGTGTACATGTCTATTGGACATGTGTATCTTGGTCGTTGCCTGTATTCTGTTAGAAACTGCCCAGAGTGGCTGAGGCAACCCGGTCAGATGGGTGGGATATTATTATTATTATTATTATTATTATTATTATTATTATTATTCTGCATTGCACATGGGGTTGTCCGTTTTGCTCATGCAGAGACAGCACTGGATAACAACCAGTTTTTTGGAGGCGTTCCACTTGTAATAACTAGAAAGCAAGCCCATTGTTAACTTCTTAGTTTACTGACAATTGTGTCCGTATGTTCAGTTCCTAGTGCAACTAAAGATTATGGACTACAGCCTACTGTTGGGGATCCATGACGTGCAACGAGCTGAACAGGAAGAAGACGAGGATGTGAAAGAGGAGGAGGAGGATGGAGAGGGTGAACCTGGGGGTGTGGCATCAGTAGGTTCCTATGGTACTTCTCCTGAGGGTATTGGCAGCTATCTCAACTCCCATAAGCCTTTGGGACCTGGCGACTTTGACCCTTACATTGATGTCTATGCCATAAAAAGTGCTGAAAGTAAGTAAGGACAAGAGGGAACTTTCCACCAGTCAACTTTGTCTTTAGTCAAGACACCTTAATCATCCTCTGTGACACAGGAGTCAGTCTGCCTACTTTGTGCCTTTGATTGTATATTTCACTGAAGGCCAATATTCCAGCCAATTTTTTACATATTGCAGCAATCTATAACAGCTCTCCCTTTGCCTCTCCCCTTGTGGAAGCCACAAATCACAATCCTTGTTTTAGGTTTTGTGTCTCAACTAGGAGTCATGGCTGGTTCCCCCCACCCCCAAACAAACCATGCTTGTAGAGAAGTTAAGTAGGAGCCATTTACACGCTCATGGTTAACTATGCTTTACCATGACATGCAAACATGGCTAAAAGAGAGTTTTACCATGAATGCTGTGGAATTAACTGGGGGAGAAAACTGCAGAAATCAGAGACAGAACTTGACTAGATTGTTGTGTGTAGGCATGCATCAGCAAGATTGTAGTGCAAGTATGTTATCTACCCTTTGGCACCAAATTTCAACGCCTTTTAATTTTTAAGAAAAGGTTGTAGCCCTTGAGGGTGCACACAAAAGCTGTGTCAGCTAGTGCCTGCTACGATCTGAGATGTCAAACAGATTTACACAAGATACCCATGAACAAGCTTCCATTTTTTGCCTTATGTGGATCCTGCTGTGATCTTGAAGAGCTTCATAGGACACAAGACACAAGAGCTTCATGGGAGACTCTGCCGTTAAAAACTAGGTCTTGGAAGTCCTTTCTGGCGCTCTGAGCCAGATTTCTCTTCTTTCAAGTCATCACTCCTTCCTCCTTTGGGTCTTTCTTAAATGTGGAATCTAAATGCCAACGAAACTACACACAAATAAGAAGATGTGTGCATCTGCTCAACTTGCTTAGTTTTGATTGCAGAAAATGTGGCTTGTGGGAGAGAGGGTGGCTCACACAGCCCTTGCTGTAGGCGAGTCAGGTGGATATCTGCTTCCTGGAGAGGAGTCAGATTTGATAATAGGGATTCTGAAGTTCACTTCCTGCCACTGTAGTATTTTCTGGATGCTGCCACTGGTGGCTTCATCTGTAAAATGCAGGCTTCTTTAGGAAGAAACATGTAGAAGATGAATTAATCATTCGTGAATTGTTTGCTATACTTGGGGCAGGAAGGGATTCTTCCCAAATTTAACTGATATAATCTAATGTTCCTTATGTGGCTTTTTTTGTCTTTCCTCCCAGCTTGAGCTTGTTTCACGTTCTTGAGTTATTGGGCATTTTTCAGTTCTTATGCTACTTTGGTTTGGTGCATCCTATTAATTCCTACTTACGTCCCATGTACCCTTGACGGTGTAGTTTTATGCATTGGGTGTGTGTGGGGGGTCTGACAGGTTCTCTCCTGCCCCCACCCAGTCCTAAGATTCGGTAACTCACATTTTGCCCTGTTGAAATCCAATGTGGAAAGAGCCTCATGAGGGGTGGGGGGGGTGGAATGCAGAGGGCAGCAGTGCCCATGAGCTTCATTGACTCTCTACTTTTCCAGATAGCCCCCAGAAAGAGGTTTATTTCATGGGCCTGATTGACATCCTCACACAGTATGATGCCAAGAAGAAGGCTGCCCATGCAGCTAAGACCGTCAAGCACGGGGTGAGTCTGGCCTGCACAGTTCTTCACAATGGGCCCCCTAGGTGTGGACTCTGGTGGCCCACAGCTAGCCTTACTAAATCAAAGCGTCAACTACATCACCTACGTGAGGATTTCCAGACTTCTGGTCAGTTTCATAGCATCCATAGTGGCGACTGTAGCCACAACCTAGAGACCAAAAATGGTGGACTGGTGAGACAGCATTATCTTCAGGGGGTGGGGTGATAAAAATGTCACACCGTGTGAATGATTTATTCCGAAGTCATTTTTATTGCATAATTGGCTTGATCCTTTTTGTGCCAGAGGCACTTTCTTGAAATAAAGTGGCATCAGTACTAAACTAGGCCAGGGTTGGGGGTTATATAATGCCAAAGGAGACATCGGAAAGCACGTGTGTGAGAGAGAAATGGTTGATCAAGGCCATTTTCAGACTTCTGTTCAGATGTTCTCTCTTCCTTGCCCTAGCAATATATTCGCTCCTCAAACTGTTATTTTTCCTAGTGTGTGTGTGGAAAGATAGGGGCGTTTCATGGTGGTTGTTGACACTTTGTCTTCCATTTCAGGCTGGTGCAGAGATCTCCACGGTGCATCCAGAACAATATGCCAAGCGCTTTCTGGACTTCGTCACGAATGTATTTGCTTAGCAGTTGTGCAGTCTGTCTTGTTGGCTGAAGCTTCAGATCAAAGGCTTTCCTGCCCTCCTCCCCCCACCTGTAGTTCTCCCTCTCTCCCCCACCCCAATTCTCAGTAAGAGGGATGGTTTCCCCCCCTGCTGTTTGGGTCAGCAGGAGAGTTGGGTTGACTTGAGCCCCATTGTGGCTGGTCTGGGGGATGGCTGCTGAATCAAGTGCCTTATCTTTGACCTTCCGTCGGGATGAACAACCGTCCAGAGCACTAAAGAGGTCGCTGCTTTTGAAGGCAGCCTAAGTAGGAGAAAGACGGCTGGCTTCAGATTCATCCCAGCATTGATATTCTCTATCCTCTAAACTGTACAGGGTACATGCTACATTGGTGACTCTGGTCAGGGCAGGATCTAAGCTCGCACATAAAGTTTAATGGTATTTTATGCAGAGACAGAATAATATGCAATAAGAATTTAGTCTTGTGCCTTGAAAGAAGGGGGTCAAGTGGATTCTTCCCCATTTATGCAATCAATTCCCTCTGAGGGTGACTGATAGTATATATTAACTTACCCCATGATACCCAGTGGTAGTGCCTCTGTGTTTCAAAGTCCTCCTCCTTATTCTTTACCTCTTCTTTCCCACCCCTTGCTGGAAGGTTGTGTTGTAACCCACCCCTCCTGAGTGGCGTTGGCTCCTTCTAGCACTCTAGTAAATAGCAGAGGCTCTGATGAGCATCTTGTGAGCCTAGCACTCCAGTTCTCACCCCCAGCAGTGCAGCCTTGTTGCCAAAGTTCTGCTCCTTACGACAAGAGCCTCTTCCACGAAGGGCTGCTTTCAGAAGTCCTATGATTCTCCCTCAGCCATCACTCCAAAGGAGGATTAGAACTGATTCAGGGTTTGGGAGCTACTTCGGGGCTGCCCCTGGGGATTTGAGAATGTCCTCTAGGAGGCTTGCTGTGCCTGCTTTGGCAGAGGGAGATGGGTGTGTGTAGGGGAGAAGAGACAGAATTATTCTGGCCCTGTGTAATATATTGCATCCAGCTGTTCCCCTTGCTTCAGTATGTACCAGACTGTGTTGAGTAGCTCTGCTCACTAGTAAGGCTGTGACTGTAGTAAGTCCTGGCTTCCCAGCTCCACCCAAAGGTAGCTTCTCCAGTTGAAGCCTCCAGAAAAAGTCAAGGCGAAAGCCTTATCCGCTCCCTGTTTTAGCATAGCTTTTGGGGACAGGGTGATGTGGAAATGCCATGCCCAGGACTGGGGCGTTTTCAGAAGCATTATGTGTGTGTGCGCGCAATCTTGTGAAAGGGGCTCTGAATGTTTCCTTCTGAACTAACAAATTTATATGCTGTGGGATGGCAACCTGTCTGTCAGTAGCTGTGTGATGGGGCTCTCTGAGGAAGCAGTTTATATGCCAAGGAGCTGTGAGGTGTCTTAAAGAGAACATCCCTCTGTAATAGTGTATTCATCAGAGTTCAGCAGAGCACAGCTGTCAAGGTTGATCAGAGGCCAGTTGCTCTTCCTGGACTGGCGCACCAACTTAACACGCCATGGCAGCTGTTCTGGTAAGGAGAGAGGCTTATGGCAGGCTCTGACAGTGGCACAGCCACCCAGCTGGCTGCTTTAGGCCTAGAACTTGGGGTAGTGCTGTGCTCTTCCATCAGTTCCCTCCCCTCTGCCCCCAATATTGTGGTTCTGCTGGGACTTGATGCCATTCCTTCAATGCAATAAAGCTTGTGCCATGGAAACATGCTTGTGCCCTGGGGCTGTTGTACTATCAGCCCCTTTTCAATGTTTCTTATTGTATAAGACGTTGTGTATTTCCAGTTCACTCTTGTATCACATAGAAATAAATTATTGAACCAGAAGTTGTCTGCATGCAAAAATCCAGCTGTACCTGAGCTGCTCCTATTCTGCCAGTATGGGAGAAGCCCAGTGGAAGGACAAGGTTGCTCTTGTACGTTTGGACTAAAAACTTTACCCCAGTAGCAAAGAGAAAATGCTGGGGGGCGGATCTTACACAAGCCCTAATATTGGTCGCTTTGCATGCCTATGCTGGCCATGGCGATGGTTCTGGACACAAAAACCATTACTGCTGGCAGCCAGGATTAATTAGGGGGAAGATGATGCCCATATTACTTGGGATGCACTTGCCTTTATTATGTGCTGCTTAATTGTCCTGGCTTGAACTTTCTCACTGAAAATAGTTTTGGAACCTGTGCCCTGGTTGTTGGCTGCCCTGCCTTTTCCAAGTGCCATGGTGCCTCTTTCACTCTCAGGCTTCATACATAATAAATCTTGTGTTCATGCATCCAGAAAGACTACCATCCCTTGCAACAGTAGTGCAGAATTTAGTGCAGACTAGAAGCAATCCTCAGCCTGTATATTTGATCAAATAAACACATTTACTGCCTTAACATCTTTGAATGCAATAGACAGAGAGGCTGGCCAGTGCTGCTGGAGCGTGCTCTCCTGTTATTAGATGTAAATGCTGTCTCTTGCTTTTCCAAGTGCCCACCTCCATGGAACATGAAGAGTGCCTGGGTGGAATGCAGTGAGCTTAAATAAATTAAAACAGAGTCCCATTACTACGACCTCCTTACTATTCATTGCTGCCAATCTTTATAGCCATTCAGAAAATTAGTATAGCTAGCCTGAGAGCTGGTGTAGTAGCCAAGGATGTGAGCCAAGAAGTTCCTGGATTCAGATCTTGTCCCAGTTGCAGACTTGCCAGCTGGCCTTAGGCAAGCCGCTAGATAGGCCTATGTCTGCCTTGCTGATCTACTACTATAGAAGGCTACCGCCAACCTATGCTTAGGAAGGGATTGTGAAGATTATGGAGAAGATGGAGAGAAGCTGCACAGCACCCCTCAAGGTTTACTTCGGAGCAAGCTTCCACAGGAGTGGCGTCATCACAAGATTGCCTTGAGCTCCATGGCCCTTGCAATACAGAGCAGTGTGCCATTCATCTATACGGGTTTATTTCTGCCGAGTTCCCTGGGGTTTATTCTCAAGTGAGGGCGCACGGGGTCGCACCTGGAACTATTGTTATTGTTTTTGTAAGAGCTCCCCCATCACTCTTCAGGATAAAAGCAGAGCCAGGCGGGCGGGGAGAGGCGTTGCAGGGAGAGGGGCTGCCAGTTTACTGGGCGCGGGTCCCAGTAACGGGGGGGGCGTGTTTCTGAGCAAGGGGGCGCAGCGATAGGATCGGGCTGCGTCGCCCCTTCTGAGCTGTGGGGCGGCCGCTGAGAGGAGGATGTCGTGAGGAACCCGGAGCTGCTGCTGCTGCCGCCGCCGCCCCCTCCTCCCCGCCGCCCACCTCTCCCGCGCGCGCAGCCAGCCGGGCCTCGCGCTCTCTCCGCAGCCACGTCGCGGTGTTGCTATGGCTATGACCACCATTCCGGCACCAAGCGGGCGCCACGTGACGCGCCCGGCGATGGCTGCTTGGCGGGGAGCGGGGCGCTGAGCGGCGGCGGCGGCGGCGGCGTCAGCAGCAACCCCGCGGCACCTGGGCGCGCTTCCCCGCGCCGCCACCTCGGGCGCGCCAAAGGCCGCCTCGTCCTCCGCCTTCGCCAGCGCAGCCCGGGCCAAGCTTCCGATGGACGGAGTTTCCTCGCCAGCCTCGGATGCTCCGCTATGGTGGGTCCGGGGGAGAGGAGGGGGCGGGCGGGCGGGCGCGCGCGGAGCCCGCTTGCCAGAGCGCGGCGGGGGGCGGGCATTGCGCGGCGGGCGGGTGCGGAGCTGGCGCTGCTGCAGTTGCTGCTGCTTTTTCTGGGTGAAATTAAAACAAGGACGAGAATGTGGTGCATTGACCGGGCCTCGTCTGCATAGTCGGGTCGGGCAGCCGTCGAGGCCAGCAGCTGCGGCGGCATCTTCATTGTGTGTCGCCAGCTGGCTTTGCAGCGGGGTGTTGCCTCGCAGGGTTGTTTTGAGGGGAGGCTAGGTGCGCGCGCGCGGTTGCGTTGTGTACACACACAGGCGTCGGCGGGGGGGGGGGCAGGGTACCAAATGGGTTCCCTCCTCTTTGGGGGGGGGACACGGAGGGGCTTTTGCGGGGCTTTATGTAACGACGAGCCCGTCGCGCTGCTGCCTGCGCGTCTACCTGTCAGGCGTCTCCGAATCGCGGAGGCGGGCAGGGAAAGAGCTTTCTTTTCGCCTCCCTCGGCCGCCCCCCACCCCCCACCCAGGCGAGGCGGTCTTGGGCCGAGGCAGAACTGGGTCAAGTGAGGATGAAACTTCACTGCCCACCTTTTTTCTCATCCGGCGAAGGTGCGGATATGGACACATTTGGTCATTCCCTCTTGCGCGTCGTGTTTCAGGTCTTTCGCCCTGAGGGTGGCGGGGAAGGGCTCTGAAAAACAGGGCGGGGTGCAGCAGTGGGGTGGGGGGCTCTTTGGAGCTGGGGGGGGGATGTGATGAAGCTATATTGATGTGCACTCCGGGCCGGGGACGTGTTGAAGAGGAATGGAGAAATAAAGCCTTATTTTCCCAGGCATTGTCTTTCACCCCAACTCCCCCCGCCCTTCCCCTTTGTTCCGTTTTTATCCCGGTTTCTTCAAGGGAGTGAAGGCTGCTGGGCCTCCTCTTTGATAAACAAGCCCTGGTGAATGGAGGAGGCAGCCTGCTAAGACTGGCAGCTGCACCCAGATTTGAGGGGGGGGAGGGAAATGGATTCATATAAAAATCTCTCTCACCCCCCACATACCCAGGGGCAGGGAGCCATCCTGAAAGGTGATTTTCCCTCTCACTCCCCAACCCCACCCAATTGCAGTAGCTTTCTTTCCTTCTATTCCCCCCTCCACTCCATGATTGTTTTCCTTTTTCCTCCATCGCAATGGCAGTGGGCTGGGGCCTTTTATCCTTATTGTACAGGTGAGGCCTGTTGAAATGTAAAGGCCCTGCTGTGCCCAAGGTCACGTAGGTAGAAGTGTCCAGATGCCATAGGGGGCAGGGCGCCTGTACAGTTAATGGCTTTGCAAAAAAAACAAAAACCTTTTTAACAAGCATGATTTCTCATCATGACACAGAGGTGAGGAAAGCCATGCATGCTAAAATTCCCCATTCTCAAGTGGCAGAAATATAAATTGAAACCCACCCCCCTTATAATAGTCTTGTAAAGAATCTGTTAAAATGTGGACTAAACAAGGTAACTGTTAAGTGGATTTGTAGCTGGTGGACTGACCAAACCCAAAGAGTATTAATTAATGGTTCCTTGTCATCCTGGGGAAAAGTGACAAGTGGGGTGCCGCAAGGTTGTGTCCTGGGCCTGTTGTTGTTCAACGCCTTTATACATGTCTTGGATGAAGGAATTGAGGAGATGCTCATCAAATCTGCTCATGACACCAAACTGGGAGGGGTAGCTAAGACAGAAGACAGAATCAGAATTCAAAATGACTTTAACAGATTGGAGAACTGGGCACAAGCTAACAAAATGAATTTCAGTAGGGACAAATGTCAGGTTCTGCACTTAGGCAGCAAGAACCAGATGCACAAATATAGAATGGGGGACACCTGGCTTAGTAGAACATGTGAAAAGGTTCTAGGCGTCTTGGTGGACCACAAGCTTAACATGAGTCAACAGTGTGATGCAGCAGCAAAGAAAAGCTAATGCTATTTTAGGCGGCATCAACATAGTGTCCAGATCAAGGGAAGTAATAGTACCACTCTATTCTGCCTTGGTCAGGCCACACCTGGAATACTGTTTCCAGTTCTGGAAAGTTAAGAAGGATGTTGACATGTGTCGAGGAGGGCAACCAAGATGATCAAGGATCTGGAAACCAAGCCTTATGAGGAAAGGTTGAAGGAGCTGGGTATGCTTAGCCTGGGGGAAAAGCAGACTGAGAGGAGATATGCTAGCCATCCTCAAATATCTCAAGGGCTATCTAAAAGAAAACCAAAGCAAGCTTGTTTTCTCCTGCTCTGGATGGTAGGACTTGAACCAATGGCTTCAAGTTACAAGATAGGAGATTCTGACTAAACATCAGGAAGAACTTTCTGAAGGTAAGAGCTGTTTGACAGTGGAACGGTCTCTCTTGGCAGGTTGTGGGCTCTCCTTCTTTGAAGGCTTTTAAGCAGAGGTTGGATGGCCATATGTCCTGGATGCTTTATCTGAGATTCCTGCATTGCAGGGGGTTGGACTAGATGACCCTTGGGTCCTTTCCAACTCTATGATTCTAAGATTGGGTCCTTTGCTACTGGACTTCCCTCACTGGCTGTCCCATATTTGCTGGATTAAAGGCTACCTGTGATGTTGCTGTTCACAAAGGGTAAATGCCTTGGCCTCCATACTGATGGTACCAGAAAATAGACATGGAAGATCACCCCACCCCAACTGTTCCCCTGTGATCTTTGTTCCCCTGTGATCTGGTGGTGTTTTCCCCCTACTAAAGATCCAATAATGACTCAGTGAAGCTGTTAGGATTGAGTTAGTAGTGTTTCCTGTATGGTGCCTGGCCTGTGGTGATGGAAAACTGTGTGCCTGGTTGGTTGGTTGGTTGGTTGGTTGGTTGGTTGGTTGTTGTCGTCACAGTAGAGTTCTCCACTGTTTAGTTGTAGAGTTGAACTCATTATGAGCTGGGTTTGTTTCTTCAAGATCCTTCAAACCACAAGTGACTGCATAGGCCTACTTGATTTTTGTGTGATCTCGGTGGGTTTTTGTTTTGTTTCCTCAGCTCTAGTGTATTTGGGAAGGGTGGTGTGGTGATCCCTAGTGACCTTGCAGCAGGAAGAGAGTTGCCCTCATTCCTTCTTGTTCCCCCTTCCCCAATTTGGTCCAGGCAAAAGCTCCATAAAGACTTCCAGGACAAGGAAGCTTTGCAGCGCCTGGGATCTTAGCATTTAGGAACATAGGAAGCTGCCTTATACCAAGTCAGACCATTGGCTGCAACCACCAGCCTAGCTCAGTATTGTTGACACTGACAGGCAGGATTTCAGGAGAGTCTCCCAAACACGAGGGGTGGAACCTGGAGCCTTTTCCAGGCAAGGCATGTGCTCTACCACTGAGCTAGAGCCCTCTACAATAAAACTTACTAATTACTTCAGATATTTATAGCCTGCTCTTCATGCCTACAAAGGGATCCAAGAGCGAGTTACAACATTACATCCATGAAAACACCCCCCCTTACTTAGGTAGACAGCGCTGCAAGTGAGATTTGTACCTGGTCTACACCCAGAACTGGAAGGAAATCCAGGTGAGTTGAGCTTGCTACATAGGCAGTTGTTGCAGATTTGTTCAAGCTATCACAAAATAGGTAGAATGGGGAATGAGGATCTTTTTCTCACAAACCAACTAATGTTCCTGCAAGATTGGCTTTGGAAATGGTGAAGTAAGGCTCTCTTCCAGGCAAAGAAACTTTTGATGAATTGCAGCACCCCCACACATGATGCCACCAAAAGCATTTTCCAGCCATGTCTGAGGTCATCCAAGAGTTGCACTAGGAAGAGCTCCAGTCAGGATGTCAGTAGACCTCTTCCTCTTCCAGGTCTGCGCTGGGTATTCTACATAGCTCCCAGCAACTCTGTACAGTGATATGACCCTGCCATCATCCTTGGGGATCGGTTTTCAGCTCTGTGGTGGGAATGGGGATCTCCTAACAACTCAGTACCCTTAACAAACTCAAGGATAACTTGGGGGAAGCCATTAGGGGCGTCATACCCATAGAGGCTAGTGGCGCGGGGCACCAGGGCGCCAAGTTCTGGAGGGCACCAGGGAAGAGGCAGCATTTGGACACAGCATCTCCCGGCATCAGCTCACCCCCCTCGCCTGCCTCCGCCATGCCACACCAAAGCAGCGCTGTGCCCGGAGCCTCCGTCTGCCGTGGCCACCGTGGCACGAAGCGGCCAGCTGAGCCAGGAGGCGCAGTTTCCAGCCTCTGCCTCTTCCTCGCGGGAGGAGCCACCCTCCAGCCACTGCCCGCCTCCTCCGGCCCCACCGGCAGCACCGTCCTTCCTAAAAAAACTCTTGGAAATGGGGGGGGGGGCTACCGGCACTGGAGGGCCAGATATGCTTAAGACGGCCCTGGAAGCCATGACTGTTTAAAGTGGAGCGATACTGATTTAAATGTATAGTGCAGATGAGGCAATAATAATGCAGTAGAATGGGGCAGTACTGATGTAATTGGGAGAAGGCTCTTAAGTGATTATTTTAATGGTCTCTGGTAGCAGAACAGGCAAGGATGCCTTAGAATGAGCATTCAAAACCAGCTTCTGGGCTACAGATAGTTCTAATCTAACCACTAGCCCATCTTAAGCTTTGTTCTTTGGGTGTGTAAGGAAGAGCTGTGGCCAGTACATGATGGTAAGGGCAAGTTCTCAACAACACACACACACACACACACACACACACACACACACATTGGCACCTTTATTCCTTATTGTAATGCTTTTTTTGCATTTGCAGTTTAAAATGGTGTCACTAGCTCATTTAATATCACACAGAAGTCAGAATATATATGTTGTAGTGAAATAAGAATAAAACTATTGCATAAATTCTAAATTTGGACTCGTGCTCTGAAGACAAGAACTTCTTCATCCCAAAAGGCTCAGTGAAACAATCCTTTATTAGGCCGAATTTTACAAATCACTAAAGCTGCAATCTTGAACACACAAGCAACCAACTCTCATTGAACTTCATAAGCACTGTAAGGCTGCAATCCTGTAACCCTCTTAGTTGAGGGTGTTACCCCTTTAAACTCTCTGGTAGACAAAGACAGGATTGCACTTCATGTGCAGAGGCAGATGCTGATCTGCCCTAATCCTTTCCAGCGCAATCCTGTGCATGGCGGAGTTCTGCGTGGTTTACTTCCAGGTAAGTGTACCTAGGATTGCGCCCAAAAGCAAAATGGAAATGCCCGGGTAATGTGAGGCAAACCGGCAATCTTAAAACTCACCAGGTAGTGAGACACATTGAACTCAGGAGGATTTGCTTCTTGGCAGCAAACAGGCAAAACGAAAAGGTTTTTGGGGCTATTGAAGGTGAAGGCCTTGTCTCAGGATCGAGGAAGCGCTTTCCCAGGCGCGCTTCTGGATGGAGCGCTGCGCTCGGGCGCAAGAAGAGAAGCTCGTCCGTGGCAGCTAAAAATATCGCGCAATTTCCCTCTCGGCGCAGCCGCGACCTAACCCGCCCCCTTCTTTTACTTTGCAGTTTCTGATTCGCAGCTCAGCTGAACTCCCACATCCGGCTGGTCCTCGCGCTCAGCCTCTCCCATGGGCTCGCCAGGTACGGTGCTGCGATCTCCGGCGCGGGGGAAGGAAACCTCTCTTTCTCTATCTTTCTCTCCCTCCCTCCCTCCCTCCTGTGATCTTGGGGTTCTTTTGTGTCCCACGGACGTGAATTCCACATCCTCCCATTTCTATGGCTCTGGAGATTAGCTCCAAAGGCCCCTTGACTCTGCCATTGACGCCTCGACGCAAAAGCACCCCTCTTCTTTCTGGGTAACTCCGGAGAAGGGACCAAATCAATTGCCCCTTAGCGTCAGGGCAAAGGTGATGGTGTCCTCTCTTTGGGGTGCTATGAGATTAGGAAGTGTTCTTTTCCACCCAGAGAGAAGCCCTCCCCCCCCGAATTAACAAAGGAAAGCAGCAGGTAAGTTGCATGTGTGTCCAAGGGGTAAACTGGCAGGAGTGGCATTCCAGAAACCCTTAGTTACGACTAATGGAACTTTCACTAAATAGTGAGCAAGTTTTTGAGGCCACTAGAATAATTCATTGGGCTGAACGTTAAGCAAAGCAGGGGTAGGGGTTGGGTGGTGGGGAAACTGGCTTGGTTTTGGAGTAATAATGGTTGCATTGGTCAAAATTTGATTTTTGGTTGTATAGTCTTGGAGTGTATAGTACATGGGTATGAAGATTGCCTGAACATCAAAATTTAACACTATACCACTGCTGCGTGGTTCTGAGAACATTTGTGTGTGTGCGAGAGAGAAAGAGAGAGAGAGAGAGAGAGAGAAGGCAACAGGCAGACTTGCTATTTTCCCTCTAAACTTTGGGAAGGTAACTGTGCACATCTCCGATGTGGCACATCCCCCCACCCCCACCCCGCTTTTAGAGGGCAATGTGCTCTTCTTCATATCTCAGACATTGCTGCAAGAGTTGGCAACCTGTAGCCCTCCAGATGCCATTGGACCCCCAACTCCCACCAGCCCCATCCAATATGGTCAATGGTCAGGGTTGATGGGAAATGGAGACCAGTAACATCTGGAGGGCCATGACCAGTGTCCCATCTCTAACCTCCTGGTCATGCCAAAGAGGTGTATCTTGAGTCTAGTTGGATGAAGGTGGCTGATTATTCTAACACAGTTACAGATAGGTAGCCGTGTTGGTCTGCCATAGTCAAAACAAAAAAAATTCCTTCCAGTAGCACCTTAAAGGCCAACTAAGTCAGTTCTTGGTATGAGCTTTCGTGTGCATACCAGAAGGGTCTGGAAACTTCTGTTTCAGTGTATCTGAAGAAGTGTGCATGCACACGAAAGCTCATACCAAGAACTAACTTAGTTGGTCTTTAAGGTGCTACTGGAAGGAATTTTTTTTGTTTATTCTAACACAGTCTTTGCCAGCCTTGTGCCCTGCAGATGTTTTGGACTGTAACTTCCACCAATTGCTGCTGGATGTGCTGGCTGGGGGCTGGTGGAAGTTGTAATCCAAAACATCTGCAGGGCACAAGGCTTGCAAAGTCTGCTTGAACAGGTTAATTTATTGTGAGTGTGTATTTGTCTGGGAACAAGAGTTGAGTTCTGCTGTTGGTTCCGGGGTTTCAGTCTGCCTATGAACTGTTTTTAATGCCCAGTTTTGAGAGTGTCGGGTGGTGATGGTGATTTATAAAAATGTTTGCTTGGAGGTATTAAAATGAAAACTCCAAAGTGCAGAAAAAAATGGGGCATTGGAGCAGAACGTATAACTAAAATTAATGTATTGATTCATTTTAAATGTAAAGCCCAGACGCAGTGACCACCAGCTGGATAGGGGCCACTGTATAGAAAGAAGACCGCTGCAAATCATAGACGCTGGTCATAATATTTCACACTTGTCACAATTCTGTTGCAGTTTCACCAGAGTTGTGTTAAATCCTTGCTTTCACGGCTGCCTTGTCAGCTGGTTATTACTCTCCATGTATTTTACATGGCATTCTTAACTGTATGTTATCCTGAGAATTTCTATGCCGCTTTTCAGAAAAGCAGGGGGGAACGCCATCAACCTTGGGGTGGCATAGAATAAAATCACAGGGTCCTTTATCCCATTCTTCCTGAAAACAGCTATCTGTAATTGAGCATTTATTCAATAAAAAATAAAAAGTGGGGAAATGGACAAGGGTAATCCTAATTCAGGGGTCAGTAAACGTTTTCAGCAGGGGGCCGGTCCACTGTCCCTCAGACCTTGGGGGGGCAGACTATATTTTTTTGGGGGGAAATAAACGAATCCCTATGCCCCTTAAATAACCCAGAGATGCATTTCAAATAAAAGGACAGATTCTACTCATGTAAAAACACCAGGCAGGCCCCACAAATAGCCCAGAGATGCATTTCAAATAAAAGGACACATTCTACTCACGTAAAAACACGCTGATTCCCAAACCGTCCATGGGCTGGATTGAGAAAGTGATTGGGCCAGATCCGGCCCCTGGGCTTTAGTTTGCCTACCCATGTCCTAACTGAACACAGCCTTAACAAGGCTAGGATTGGACTCACTCTGAAAGGGAAGGGAATTCTCAGTGGTACAGTTAAATCATTTCAGACTCCGGGCTTGTAGCCCCCAGTCTGGGTTTAATGATCTGGAGGAGAGGGGATGGTAAGGTGTATTACTTACATTTTAAAGTGAATTCAGTAAGCAAACCCTCTGCATTGGGTGGGTGGCCTTCCTACCTGAGTGGAGCCCTGGTCTTCTGCCCAATGGCCCTGCCTTGAAGGCACCACTTGCCACTGCCAAAGACACACCCAGTGAACTTGTGTCCGATTCTGGAGATTGTTAGACTCCCAGGCACCAAAATTCCATTGTAACCCCATCAGGCCCAGGAAGAGTAGGGTATGCCTAGGGCAAATGGCAGTGGAGGCAGATTTAGCAAGGGCCACTTCTCTGCTATTCGGCTTTGACTGTGTTAGGTAATTCAGGGGCAGGCTCCACCATGCATGGCTTCTGTGCTTGGAGCAGAGGTCCTGGGCGAAGGGACTGCATAAGATGAGCCTGCCTAGATCAGATTGATGTGGTCTAGCATTCGGCTCTCACAGTAGCCAACCAAATACCTATGGGAGGCCTGCAAGCAGGATAGCACACTTTCCACACATCATAACAGGAACAGCTTCAGGGGCAGCAGTTTTATTTTGCTTCTTATATTCTGGGAAATGACAAATTCAATGTCCTCTGGCCACTTACCTCTTTCCTCCAGCATGCATAGTAGGTATTTGATGGCTGCCTAATTTTAGTTAAGTTTTGTCTATTATTCAGGGTCATTCTCTTTCATACTTGCGGCTGTTATTTATTAATTTGTGGATCACCTTCCACATGCATTTCTCAAGGCACCACAGCACAAAAAGAACAGAGTGTAGGTTTCAAAACATCACAGAATGAACATTTAGGCAGAGGCCTTTTTGTTTAGCTTGTTGAAACAAAAATAGTTTCAATTTTTCCCAGAAAGTACAGCTAGTGGGCACCTGTTGTGTCTTGACAGGAATACTTTCCCACAGAACAGAGGCAGCCACATTTAGTAGTAACTCTTCTGACTTCCATTGGAGCAGGCTTCTGATATCTGATGTGGGGAGCTTGAAGGAAAAACTCCCCTGTGGAACTCGTGTCTTACTGGGTATGTAAGAGATAAGGCAGTCTCTCGAGTAACCGGGTCAATCTGGATGAAACAATAAAGGTGCCTCTGTCTTATCACATACTAAGGGCAGTTATGTCTAAGATGCCTGGCTACCCCAGGGTGCCCTGTGAGAATTGTGCTGGAGAAATCAGTGAAAGACATCAAAACAACAATTAAAAACAACAAATTATGCTGACATTATAGAAAGATAGGGAACAACTTCACAATGTCAAACATTTAAAAAGCAGCATTTTATACACTTGAAAAAGCAAACTTTTTGCAGGTGTTATTTCAGTGATAAATAAATAAATACAACCATAACCCCATTTCCAGATGTTTCAAAAACAGTTTATAAGAGAACAAGCTGAACTTTTTGAGGATGCCTTTTGAATAAATATGCTTGGGGTTGTAATATACTTTGGCTATTAAGAGCTGGGTATATTCCACCTCCTCTGTCCTGTTAGGCTGTCTCTCCAAGATGATGTCTCTCAAAAGGCTTTGAAATCTTTTTTACTAATCTTTTATTCCTCATGGATTGCTGGTGGGTTCCAATTACCCAGTAATGCTCTGCTTAAGCTTGCCAAATGCCCCTTAAAGGAGCTTGGGAGTAGATAGTGCAGATTTATTTTAAAAGGCTTGTTGGCCATTTCAGAACAAGATCATAATGGATGTCCTTTATTTCAAAACCCTGAGGTCTTTATAGTTTAATAGTTGAATGCATGGGACAATGTCCACTTGCACAGTGGGGTATTCTCCCCCCCCTCCCCTACCTCTGCACCACCAAAATGTGCTCTGGAGGGTTGGGGGAACCCCTAGAACAGGTTTCGGCAGTGCACTTAGGAAGGAGAGAGGGGGCAGAGTCCTGTTGCGCAAGTGGCTCTCGTTCCATGCATGCATACCCCACTCAGCACTACATTGAATTCCACCCGTTGTCCTAAAGTCAGGAGGAAAGCCATGCCTTATTGTGCAGCTGATGTTTTAAACATTTGACTGCTTTCCACACCAATTGACTAGAAGGAAGTTGCAGTGTGGGAATGGCTGGTCACTTGCCACAAAGTGGAAGTGCTCTGTGCATGACTCAGTATCCAGGGAAAACCCACAGCTTTGCATGGGGAAGGCATCCTATTCGATCCCTCCTGGCATTTCCACTTAAAATATAACCTGGGAGCAGACAGGCCTCTGTTTAAGACCCTGTAGAGCTGTTTGCCAGCCAGGTGGTGCAAGGCCAGATGGCAAAGAGTGTGACCTTGTGAAAGGCAGCTCCCTGTGCTTGTTATGTCTCTTACCCTGCATCTTCATGGACTCAGAGAAATCAGGGTGGGGGTGATAGGAAGGACAGCAACACTGTGCAGCTGTAGGCTGGTCTTGAAACAAACAAAATCCAGGGAGTCCACTATAGCTGTAACCACTTAAATCAGGGATGGGGAGCCTGCACGCCTCAGACATTACTCGACTCCCAAATCCCATCATCCCTGACCACTGGCCATGCTGGCTAGGAATGATGCAAACTGAAGCCCAACAAGAACGTGTGTAGCTTGCCCCCCCCCCAATGGGGCTAAGTCTTCTGTCAGGGCAGAACTGCACGTGATGCACACATTCATCCCCTTCCTCTCCCCACCCGCTTCATAATAGTAAAACGAGCTGTTAAAATCCTGGGTTCCCCCCAACCTAGTTAGATTTCTGATTATTCAAACATTCTGGGAGTGCTTGACACAGGGTTGTATTAAGATGGGATTAGGTAGTACGGATGTGTTGAATCAGAACAAAGACGAAGGGATTTTGAATATCTGGGGGTCTGCTAATGGGTTTCTAGTATATGTCATGCTCAGCAAAACCCAAAAAACTTTTATCACAGCAGACCAATAACAGCCTTCAAGTCCTGACCAGCTTTGTTTCGATGATGAGAAGGGCTGAATGTGAGTGTCTGGTTGTCTTTAATCCTGCCTGGAGCTACTTTCTGCAGCTCTGATGACTCTCTTCTTCCTTCCTTTCTCTCTCTCTCTTCAGTATCGTTTGTTTTATCCAGGATGGCCGCTTGCGGAGGCACCACCAAGAATAGGCTCACGGTAAATAAACACGTCTGGGACTTCTTGACCAAGGAAAGCCCAGCCAAGCTGGTTAAGCTGAAGGAGGAGAACAAGGTCGGCATCTTGATCGATGGCGAGACCTCCGAGATCTACGTGCTGCAGATCACCCTGCCGGCCCACGGGCCGAGCAACGGCCTCTACCTGGCCCGCAAAGCCCTCAAGGCCCTGCTCAAGGAGACGGAGAAGGAGCTGAAGAAGGCCCAGCGCCAGAGCGAGCTGATGGGCTGCATGGCCTTAATGGAGAAGAGCCGAGAGCACGGCGCTGTGGAGCTCCACCGCCGAGGGGCTGCGTTGATATCCAGAGGGCAGCAGACCTCCGGGTCCAGAGTGGTCAGCGGCAGCGGAGGTGTGGCCAGCTGCTCTCGGGGAGGGGAGGAGGAACAGGACAGCCAGTGCCCCATCTGTTTGGGGGAGATCCAGAACATTAAGACTCTGGAGAAGTGCAAGCACTCCTTCTGCGAGGACTGCATCACCCGGGCCTTGCAAGTCAAGAAGGCCTGCCCTATGTGTGGGCGTTTCTATGGGCAACTGGTGGGCAACCAGCCGGAGAACGGGCGCATGCTGGTCTCCAAGGACTCAAGCCTGCTCCTCCCTGGCTATGAGAAATATGGCACCATCATCATCCAGTATGTCTTCCCACCTGGCATACAAGGAGTAAGTAGGGTTGATTCATAAGAGATTTATAAGGGGATCGCAAGATGGCTGTTGTTGTGAGGGCCGGGGAAGTGTTGTCAAGGGGCTCATTCACTGCACTGAGACACATTGTGGCACATGCAGTGGAGGAGACGGCACCTAGTGTCAGGGCAAGGGGCATGTTTTGTTCCCCCCACAGCGGTACCCCCACATACACTGTTTATATCCTCATAAGTGAGTTGACTTTTGTGGGTCATGCTAAAAGGGGTTTCTGAGAAGCACCATTGGGATGGGAATCTAAACCTGTTCCTGGTTGCCCCCTTGTTACTCAGAAGAAGGCAGCTTTGCCCCCCCGCCCCAGCAATATTGTTTGCAGTCTTACTTTGCTCTATAGAACTTGATGGCAATTGGCAATCTGCTTCTGTCTGAAGCTGCCCCCCATCCCACACACTTAATATTTCTTGACTGCAGTCCTGTGCACAGTCACATGGGAATGAGCCCTGCTAAATTCTGTGTAAACTTGCATAGGATTAGTCACCTATTATCATTGTCTGGGTGGGAGATCAAGGCCAAACTCACTGGCTCTCTCGTCCGGTGTTGTGTTGGCTGCCAGCCCAGCCTCCCTGCTGTCCTCGTATTGTGTCTGAAGTGGGGAGCCTGCTGCATTCGCGTGGGCACAATTTAAGCCCCTGATTGCTCAGACTCCAAAATCCCACAAGGGCACACAGAGCAGGCTTTCTGATTTCCCTAATCAATGCGTGGATTGTGACAGGGGCGTCATCCGCACTCTACATTTAAAGCAGTGTCATGCCACTTTCAACAGTCATGGCTTCCTGCAAAGACTTCTGGGAGCTGTCGTTTGTTAAGGGTGCTGAGATCAGTATTCCCCTCAGGGAGCTAAAATCTCCACAGAGTTCCCTCTTCAAGTGTTTGTTAAGCCACTCTGGAAATTGTAGCTCAGTGAGGGGGATAGGGGTCGCCTAACAAACTACAGTTCCCAGGATACTTTAGGGGAACCCATAACTGTTTAAAGTGACATGATTCTGCTTTAATTGTATAGTTCAAGTGGGGCCAGAGTGGGAACCGCAAGCAAGCACAGCCTTGCGCTCCTCTTCACACTGGGGACAATTGTAGGTGCTACTAACATGCAAAAAGGGCTATAGTGACAGGATTCCCTCTTCCTGGTGACTCTTAGTTCTGTGGGAGCTGGAGTGATAGGAAAATTCAGGGTCTAGAGACACCATGAGGATTTGAGAGGAGCCTCGAAGCTGGACATTGGAAGGGGATGGGGAGTTTGTTCAGTTTCTGTATCGCCAGGGGTAGGGAACCTGTGGCTTACCATCATGTCTGACTGTTGGCTATGCTGCCTGGCTTGTTGGGAATCAAACGACGTTTGAAGAGCCATAGTTTGGCCACGGTTATTGTCCTGGGAGGTGGGGCTCAGTTGTGAAGAAAAACCTTTGAGTGGGTTGCATGTAGATTGAAGGTGAATGGTGTCTTCTCCTTCCTGGAGGGGAGCTGAGAACATAGGGTACAGCAGTGTTTCTCAACCAGGGGCCCCAGGTGAAAATATTGTAAAGGGAGGGCCATTGCACAAGACTAGGGGGCTACAGAGGGAAGTGAAGAAAAAAGAGAAGTGACTGAGAAAAGAAAACAGAAAATAAAAAGGAAAGCAGAGAAGTAGAGTGAAGAGAGAAGTGAGTGTGCTTCCCAGTGGATGGGTTGCCAAAGTAAGTGCATGTGGCGATCCAGCCAGCCAAAGTAACTTTCAGTCAAGAAAAACACCATTTTGGGATAAAGAGTACAATATCTAAAAAGTTTCCACAGCTTTGGGGTAAAGCAAAATGGTTTTTCTTTTTTCTTAAAAAAATTTTTAACCACACAAATATTTTATTATTAAAATAATTCAACATTAATACATACATATTACAAATATACAAACATACATTTCATACAATCCTTAAAAATATTCATACATACCCACACTCAATCCCACAGATACTTCCTTTTCCAAAATGGTTTTTCATGGCATTTCCTACTTTGTATTTGGTAGAATCTGGTGTGTGGAATTTCATGAGTCTGCCCAAGGACATGTCTATAAACCTTAAAATTTTATATTTTATTGAGCTTTCACAGTATCTTCTCTTCAGGTTGCCAGTGTGCAAATGGAAGGTCTGTTATTAGCAGTTGTTTTGTTTGCTACTGGAATAAAAATGCTTGTTGCAGTCAGTGGAGGATAATATAATAAAGTCCCAGAGTTGGTCAGGTGATTTTGGACTATGGACTTAATGGTCACACCATCCACAGAGTGGAGCCTCTTTTAGATGGTAGTGTGTGTTTATTCACTTGTTCCCAAATGTGACTGCTGCATTTGTGGGCCTTCCTGCTGGCTCTGCTAAGTGGCTCCCTGCCCTGCTGGCACCAATATAAAGTCATTTTTAATGGTATACGTTCAAGGTATAGTTTTTCCCCTTGCATTATTTCTGTTGATCCCAATGAACTCTCTTGATGGTATGTAGAATGCAAATGTGTATTCATTGAACTTTGGGAAATGTGCCAAGTAGTGTTTTTCTATTGCCACCCAATTAATTGTTGTTCATTGCATTTATATTCCACCCTTCCTCAAGGGGACTTATATCCGCACAACAGCCCTGTGAGGTAGGAGTGGGCCTGAGAGATGGTGACTAGCAAAGAGTCTCCTCTCAGTGGGCTGCATGGCTAAGGGGAGGAGTCGGAGACCAAAGCTGGAGGTTCAGTCTGCCACATCCTCCTCGCTCTCATTCTGTGTGACTGTTCAGCTGCCCTGATCTTAATTACATGCACCTGGTCCCATGCGCATCCCGATGCATTCATGGAGTGCTGCATTGTAGCAGAGAATGAAATCCTGCTTTGAAAGTGATAAATAGCCCATGTTTTGGTCTGCCCTCTTGCTCCCCAAAAAATCTGGTAGAAGATTTAAAATGGGAGCTGAGATGTGTCATTTTCCCTCCTGCTGCTGCCTTCAGGAATCCCGAAAATCTTAGATTTCTGCAGAGGACCAAGAGGCCTCAGTGGAAGCAGGGTGATCTAAACCATGGTCAGCAGGCTCAGGATTGATTAGAGGCCCTTGTCCCTGGCTTCCCAGCCCTTCCAGTTCACCAACCTTCTTAGGTTAACAATGGATTCTCCTTGCCTTGCCTGGCTCACCTTTTGCAGGTGGAGCACCCCAACCCTGGCGTCCGCTACCCAGGCACCACTCGTGTGGCCTACCTGCCCGACTGCCCCGAAGGCAACAAGGTGCTGGCGCTGTTCCGCAAGGCCTTTGACCAACGCCTCACTTTCACCATCGGCACCTCCATGACCACAGGCCGAGCCAACGTCATCACCTGGAACGACATCCATCACAAAACCAACTGCACCGGTGGACCGCAGCTGTAAGGACCTGTCCTGGAGTAGTGGAGTGGGAGAGAGGGAGAGGGAGGGGGGATAAGTATGGTGGCATTGAAGGTTGGGTCACCAAGGATAGGTGAGTACTTTAGAGGCTGCTTGGAAAAGGGTTCGGGTTCTCAGCAAGCTACTCCAAGAACCAGAACCGTGGGGTTTAAGAGACATTACAGAGTCCTCAGGAAGCTGGCAGCAATAACCAAGAGCTTTCTCTGGCTCCATTAACATTCATCTTCTGTCACATGACCACTCTGGGACCCTTTTGCTCAAGTTCCAGATGCATAGTTGGTTTTCCTGAACCCCAGAGAAAGAAGGATGGGAGGTTCCCTGGGGGCTAGGTTTATGCCCCTGATATGCTAGTTTTCTCTGGGCAGTGAGTCCTCCCCACCCTCTCCCCACAGTTCCCCATGCTCAGTCAGAAGTGGAAAATCTGGAAAATCACTGACCTAAGTGGTAAAACTCAGCTAAATTGCCAGGGCCTTGAAATAAGTTTATGACATTTGATCTCCGTTTCCCACCAGGTTTGGCTACCCTGATCCTACATACCTTGCTCGGGTGCAAGAGGAACTGCGGGCCAAGGGCATCACCAATGACTGATCTTGCTTCCGGCCACTGTGTCTCCAGGAATGGTGTGTTGTTTCTGCCTGGTCCAGCAATTGTGGAGAAAGCGTCCTCATCTCTCGGAGCAAACCGTCTCACAGTGTGATCTTGACCCAGGATGCAAAGTGCTGGGCATTCTGAGATGACATTTTGAATGGAATTTCTTGCTGGAAGGAGTTGGGAACAGAGGCATGGGGAAGAAGGCTGTGTTAGAGACAGGCATTTGAATTGGCTGGGTTAGAAAGTTCAAGTCAATCTGCACATTACACAGAATGTGTGAGTTGGTAGAGTCCTGGACTGTACCACTTCAAAATGCTTGCAGGGAGAGGTTTTGTTTTTATTTGATGACAATATGTTGTGTGGGTTTAAATAACATTAATAATAACAAACTCCATACCCAGGCATGTAATAAACAAGCATGTCAGGAAGAGAGCTACAGCAAATCTTTCCCCCTGATGTGCTAGACTGCTGCATTTATTTGTTTAGAAGAATTTATACTGCTTAATCAAAACTCATCCTAAGTGGTGTACACAAACAGTGTGAAAAAATTATCAGTGATATACAGATAAGATTAGCGTAAATTTAAAAACAAATACAACTAAATTATATGTTGGGATAGGCTTGCTGCTTTTAAAAGGTGTTTAAAACTGTGTAATGATGGTACTTGCCTAACATTAATACAAGCAGGTTTGTTGGTTGTCTTACATGGGAGAGCATTCACAAATAAGATCCCCACTGGCACCTGCAACCTGTAGTAACACAGTCCAGAATTCTACCACTGCATCTTGCATCATAGTAATTTCATACCTTGGACCAAAATAGATCTGATGAAGGGCCCATAATGTTTTAGGTTTGCTCCTGTGTTTGGACCATTCACATTTCAAGAGGGGGGTTGTTTGTTTGTTTGTTTGTTTGTTTGTTTGTTTGTTTGTTTGTTTGTTTACATCAAGGAGAGCATGCTGATGAGAAGAGCCAAGCCTTTCCTGCCTCATGCTTCAGGCATTTTTTACTTCAGCCAGGGTTGATTCTGGTAATAACAGCCAGGCTGGAAGAAGAACTTCAGGGAGCTTAGCCACAGATCACAGTAGGGTTCTGCCATTGGGGGGGGGGGACTGCCCCCATCAAGTAAATAAATAAAAATACTTAACTAGCTGACCAGTCATGCCACATATAGCTCAGTTCTGCCCTCCCCCCCCCCCAACATAAATCCTGGCTACACACACAGGTTCTGCTCTGCACACCATCTGTGTGTCCCTGTTGATGTTAAAATTAGACCTCTGCAGCCCTGTTTCTATTATGTTGGCCTTGAGTAGGTTTGGGAGGAAAACTGCTGGTGTGAGGAAGGCACACCCATGAAAATTAGAGTGAGCTGAGAGCAGTATAGCCAGAGAAAGCAAGCAAAGGAGCACAGTGTGTATATCTTTTTGAGAAAAATCTGTGGCTTACCCAGAGTGTCCGTGGCAGATGTTGGATTTTAAATCCAGATCTCCCACCTGTGAGGACATTGTTATATCCACTAGATCACACTGGATCTCATGTTCCTACTAGGGGCAAGGGGTAGGGTTCTGTTCTTCCCATGAGGATGCCAAAATAAGGCCAAAATCCTCTCTGCACCTTCATTCCATTCCCTCTGTGCCCTCTAGCTCGCTCGCAGAACTTTTAACACGTTTGGGACCGCCTATTAGAATAAAATTAAACAAAATGCACTTGTAGAATTTGTATCATTTGGGCGCAGAATGTATAGTCCCTGGGGTTTGGCTTGGAGTGAGTGGGAAGCAGAATTAGCATGGATTTGTTTTGGGTAACTGATCAAAGCTGGAGAAAGAGGCCTATGTGCTGGGACCTTTCGTACACAGCCTCTTGTTCCTTTCAAACCCCTCGCTAGTCAGTGAGCGGCTCTGGCATCTTGGCACCCCACCCATTCCTTGTGCTGCTATCTCCAGGATCGGCATCAACTCCAACTTGGTGGAACTTTCTGGAAACATTGGGTCTGTCCTTTCATGTCAACGTAGAAAGCAGCGGCTCCTCGACTCTGGGCACAGGCGACATGCCCACCGGCCCTGTGGAGAAGATGGGTGGCAACGTTCGTGGACCATGCCTTGTGTGTATATATATATACATATATACCTTCTGTGCTGGCATATCAGCTGTTGTGTAATTATTCCAACCAAGTCCTGTTTGGGACAAATCGTGTCATTTGGGACTTGGCCAGCCCTGCTGACCCTCGTTGGCTGGCCTGTACGCTCTGGACTTTGGCGCCTACCTGTTGTTGAGTGTTTGCGGGAGGGTGGGGGACATCTCTTGGCTAAAGGTGAGCCTGTCGCCTCTGGCAGAGACAAATTCCAAGACTGTCTCCTACGGGTGAGAGCTCCCCTCAGATTGCGCAGTTTGGACAGTGGGGCTTTCTTTGCTGTTTTAAAGAGTTACCTGAAAATACGACACTTGTTCTCTTGATCTTTTCTGAAATTATGTGTTGCGGTTGTGCTTGTGTTTATTATTATTTTGATAAGGGGGTGGCATTTCCCCCCTTCAGCCTCGCTAATAAGTCTGCAAGGACCCACACTGCTTCTTACCCTGCCTACCTACACTTCCTTATTATTTAATTACTGCCCTTCACCATGGTGACCTACATTTTCAAACAATGTAATGTACAGTCTGATAGACATCACAGAAACAGGGAGGGCAGATGGAGAAGGGCAGTTCCAGGCAGTGGTGTAGCGTGGGTTGTCAGCACCCGGGGCAAGGCAAGTAATTTGCGCCCCCTAACCCGTGGATTTTAGTAGGGGCAGAGAGCTGCGAGTGCGAGTGCGCCTCCCCCGATGTTGCGCCCGGTGCGGCTGGCCCCCCCGCACCCCCCACGCTACGCCACTGGTTCCAGGTACATTTCTTGAATAACATTGCATTGATAGAACAGTCACAGAGGGAGGCAGTTCTGGGAGGGACCCAAACTACAGTCCTAAGTAAGCTGATGGAGATTGGGCCTTGCCCTATTGCTTCTCATATCTGATATAGCAGCAGCTTTTAAGCAAGAACTGGTTCTTTCTCAGTTTTCAAAACGTTCCTTGCTTGTTCAGCTGGAGACAATTCTTACTATTGGTGACCATGTGAGTGGCTGTATACAAGCCAGCTTTTAGATTTGTTTCCAAAATAAGAGAAGATCTCAACCACAGAATTGATGAAGGGAGGGATGTTGCAAGGAAATTTAATTTTTCAATATTTTTTAAAAAAACATTTCAAAATCAGGTATTTCTCACCTAAAATTTTCTTTTTCCTTCAGTATCGCAGCACCTTACATGTTATCAGCTCTTGCTGGGGGCGGGGGGGGAGGAAGTATCTTAACAGTGTGGTGTAGTGGTTAAGAGTGGTAGACTCGTAATTTGGGGAACCGGGTTTGCATCCCTGCTCCTCCCCATGCAGCTGCTGGGTGACCTTGGGCCAGTCACACTTCTTTGAAGTCTCTCAGCCCCACTCACCTCACAGAGTGTTTGTTGTGGGGGAGGAAGGGAAAAGAGAATGTTAGCTGCTTTGAGATTCCTTCAGGTAGTGATAAAGCGGGATATCAAATTCAAACTCCTCCTCCTCTTCTTCTTCACAACATAGCATTCCTATGAATGCTTAAAACAGAGACATCACACCTCCAGAAGTTGCTGGGCTCTTGACACCCATCATCTCTAACCATTCGACATGCTGGTTGGGCTGATGGCAGCTGGAGTCCATCTGGAGGGCCATAGGTTGCCCACCCCTGACTTAAAGCCTCATTGAAAAGAATTAAACATGACACCAGATCAAACTACATGTCTAATGCAAGGGAGGGAGCAGCAAGAAAAAAATGGAAGCAATTTTTAATAAAAGAATTGTTGGTGGATGAGGGGAGGCTTTGTGTGAATAGCTTATTGCCAGATGAGAACCTTCAAAAATCCTCCATATTCTAGAGTTGTAAAGCTGGTTGTAGGGCATTTTAAAAAACAGCAAAGCAAGACTTAAAAGACCTAGCTGTTTGGATATGAGGCACAATGTTGTTTCTTTTATTGCACATGGAATATATTTGGCACAATTTGGATCCCTGCAAGTATCTGCTTCTTGCCTTAAAAAACAGTAACTAAAAACTCTAACTCCTGGGAAAAGTTTCAGCATATTGTCTGCACTCCCCGCCCCTTACTGGCTTGTTGCTGAATGTGCACTCAGATGGCATGTGAAATTCCTATGTGGCCTACAAAGCTTTGTTGTGTTAAGTTTCTGTTAATTAACCACTGTTTCTAAACCACTGAGCCTCTTGGGCTTGCTGATCGGAAGGTTGGAATCTGCTCCATGGGGTGAGCTCCCTTTGCTCAGTCCCAGCTTCTGCCAACCTTCAAAAGCACACTGGTGCAATTAGATAGGTACCACTGTGGCGGGAAGCTAAATGGCATTCCTGTGCGCTCTGGCTTCTGTCACCGTGTTCCATTGCACCAGAAGCAGTTTAGTCATGCTGGCCACATGACCTGGAAAGCTGTCTGTGGACAAATGTCGGCTCCCTCAGCCTGAAAAGCGAGATGAACACTGCACCCCATAGTCGCCTTTGACTGGACTTAATCATCCAGGGGTCCTTTACCTTTTACCTTGCATGTTCCTCAGGTGCCAGGGTGACCTGTCCAATTCCACACAGCTCAGGGTAGCTGTGCCATGATCTCCCTAGCTTACTCCCAGGTAAGTGTGCACAGGATTGCAGCCTTGGCCTGTCACGCTGTATCAGGAGTGGAAAGCCTATCTTGGCCAAATGGGCCTTTAGTTTGGCAGGGGTGGGGGTACACAAACTAGCACATTTCACAAAGTGCCTGAACTCGCTTCAAATGGAGGTATTCAGGGCTGTTGACATCTGGGGTCAATAAAACTATGCAGAAACCTTAAACAGGAGGTGGAAGTTAAGTTAAAAATAGGAATAGGGAGTTGATCTAATTCAAACCACAGAATTCAGCAGCTTGCTAGTAGTAAAGTTGCAAGGGATTTTGGTATCTCCTTCATGAGAAAAAGATTTCAGTGATTCTCGAGATCCTTATTAATCCCATCTGGTCACTTTCTCAGCCTGATACTCCCTGCGTCTTTTGCTCTGCTCTTCCTTTTGCCTCCCTCAGCTACTGAGTCCTGCTCAGGACTAAGTTTTAAAACATAAGTGTATAGTTAACAGGATAAAACAGGACCTTGAGCTCTGTCTAGCTCAAACCCCTCAGCGAAGGAAGCCACTGCTGCAGCGACCATTTTTAATCTCAACCAGCAGCCTTGGAGCTTCAACTGAAAAGGATTTATTATTTCTTTTAAACTAGTGGCCCCGCTCAAGAGCTGCTGCCATTCCCCTCACATCCCCCTGGATCGGCTCCTTCCCACCCTCATGCAGCTAGTGAGCTTGATGTGTTTGAAATGAGAGAGATGTTCACGCATATGGGGGGGGAATTAAGAATTCAAAATTTGCCTCAGGAGGTTTCAGACCAGTTCTGTCTACTGAACTGCTTCCAGGAACGCCCAGCCAGATTTCCCAGGGAACCTCCTAAGCAGAGCAAGACAGAGTTCGTCCCAGCATTTGTCCATGTTATCTGGTAGCTGAATGTCTAGTCTATTTCTGATCATGGAGGCACCATTTTGGCAACTGTGTTTTATAACCCAGCTAAACCAAATGTCCCTGAATGTGTGGTCATCACCACATATTGAGGCAATAAATCCACTAAGTGAATTATATCTTGCATGACGAAATATTTCCTTTCCTTTCTCATTTCTTGGAATTGTTGCATAGTTTACCCTGCCTGAGCCTCTGCCGAAAGTACCCTGAGAAGTGCTGTTGCCAATGATCAATTTCCACATGCTCTCTGCCACTTCAGTATTAAATTAAACTTAGTTTGCAATTCTGTGCCTACTTGAGCATAAGCCACATTGAACTCAGTGGGGCCCATTCCATGTGACTACATTGGACTGGGATTCACATTCTTACTGGGAGAATGCAGTGATATTCAGACGCTTCCAGGGACTCCTGAGTTGCGGACACTATGGCCTCATTCACACCATACATTTAAAACACTATGATGCCACTTTAAACAGCCATGGCTTCCCCAAAGGATTCTGGGAGCTGTAGTTTGTTAGGGGTGTTGAGAATTGCCAGGAGCTACAGTTCCCAGAGTTCCCTGTGTCATGGAATTGATTGGTAATTCACCTTGGGAATTGTAGCTCTGAGGGGAATCAAAGTCTCCTATTAACAAATGACAGCTTCCAGAATTCTCTGGTGGAAGCCATGCCTGTTTAAAGTGGTATCATAGTGATATGCTGTCAATGTGGCCTATGTTGCTACTTCTGGGATTTGATGTAGAGGCTTTGGTCTTCCCCAAAATAAATAGGGCAAATGTGACCGTTTTAGAAAATCTGACATATGCTGGATTCCCTTGCCATTAATATTAATTGATGAATTGCTTCTCAAAGCAATTCACATGACAATAAATACTTATATAAAGCAATAACACGTTTAAAAGAATATGGGATAAAGCAGGACCTGGTAAGATGTTGCTTTATACCAGCCTTCACCAACTGGGTGTGCTCCAGATGTGGTTGGACTACAACTTGAACCAGCCCTAGCCATCACAGACAAACTGCTTAATTTCCAATCCTGCAAGTTTTTAAACCACAAATGCCCCAGTTCATTTTTTTTGTGCTGTTTTTGCTGCACTGTCTTGAAGGAGTGTCCCTCCAGACAGCAATATTGCAATAAGATTGGGAATGCATTGCATAACAAATAAAAATGAATGGTGTGTGTACAGTCCAGTATAAATTTAGCACTAATGCGTTATTATTTTGTCAGTTACATACACCTGCCAAGAAAAACTCCTAATCCTCCCCCAACCCCTGGCCATCTGGAGTGGCCCCTCATTTAGCCTCTGCAGCTAACATTTCCAGCTTTGCATTTTGCTCCTCTGAGGCCAACCAGAAGCAAAGTACGGTAAATTAAGCATTCCCCATTGATGTGCTGTGTTACTTTTCTATCGGCAGGTGGCACTATGAAGTCAAGCAATCCCCAGCCAAGGTGCATGACTTGCAGGGAGACAGGGGCCCAGTGGCAAAAGAGGGGTACTGGCTGCCACCCAGCTACCCTCTGGCTAAGTGTGGATGCAGACAGTGGCGTAGCATGGGGGGCCACCGGGGCGTTTGCCCTGGGTGCAAAATTGTTAGATGGTGCAAAATTTCAACACCCAGTATTGCCTCTACCGCTGTGCGCTTCTGTTGCTGGTCTCCGTTTAAAATGGCTTCTCCATGCAAACCAGGAAGTGACCTCTCCAGACAATGGAATGACTCTTCTTTTCTTATCTCTGCGGCTGCGATCTTCTGGGTGACTCAGTCGCTGTAAGGCAGTTGCCTACTCTGTCTCATTCCCTGCCTCCCACCCACCCCCTCTGTGTGGCCCTGGGTGCTGGCACTCCATGCTATGCCACTGGATGCAGCAACATGAAAGGGTGTGTGTGTCACAGCACGTCCCAAGGACTGAGAAACAGAAACACATGGTAAACATTAGAGCAAATCCTCTCTTTGCATGTGAGGCTTCGCTCCCAAAACTGTGGGAGCCTGGCTTTTGTACTCCCAAGGGCAGCAGCTGTCGCCAAAGGCAGGAACTCTTCAGTCATCTTCCTTGCCCCAGCCCTGAATCCTGATGCCTGCAGGCCTTGATCTGTGCAAGCGCTTTATGCCCCCCACTGCTCCCAGACCTCTCCCCCACGCTGCCACCTCTACAGTAGTGCCTTGCCATTGCCTTGCAAATTGTGTGCCTAGTTAGGCCAGCTATTTTTAACCTTCAGATGCATCTATTTTTATCCCCGCTCCCTTTGCGCCAGGGGCTCGTGGGCAGTGCTGATCCGGAGTGGCACTTTCGAAAGGCAGTTACAGGGTGCGCACACAAATGGGCACCCAGCCTGCTTTGTCGCTGCCTTTGGGGGGGGAGGCTCACGGGGGCTTCTCAGAAAAGAGGATCCTCCAGTTCCCTCCAGTCTCCACCCCACCCCACCCAGACTGCAGCGGGTTTGGTCTCAGCCGAGTCCCTCTCCTTTGGAGGGGGGCGTTGATCCCTGCGCTTTCCCCATATTTGGCAATTTCTCTTCTGGAGCACAACCCAGGTTGGCTCCAGAAGTCTGCAACAGTCCTCCTCAGCTATGTGTTCAGGTCAAGATCCTTCCAGGGACAGAGTTAGGCAAGGGACATGGGAAAGCAGTTAATAATATATGTTGCTTCCTCACTATGTAGGCATGTACTAATGCCGATTCCCCCGTCCACTCTGCTCCATTGCTAAAGACCTACAGCAGAGGAAGCGGGAATCTCATCATACTGGAAAAGATGCCATTGTCCTCCAGGGCTTTATAATCCGGTTGCTACCCTCCTGTGTTATGATGGCAGGACAGCAGATGTGTTTCTGAGCAACAGACAGCCTTGGAGCAATCCCTGGGGCAGGCAAAAAGACAGGCGTAGTTCTCACAGTGGGAATCTCCAGATAACTTCAGAGTATTTGCCCTTAAACCATAATTAACCTGGCCCTGCCCACAGAAATTCTCTATAATTGGAACTGTGCTGGGCAAATACAGAGGGATCAGTGAAAGACTCTGCTGTCTACTCTTGGGAAGTGCGGCTAAGGCCAGAGTGCTGGACTTGACAAGATCCTTGATTTCAGTGAAACATTCAGAAGCAGTTATAACACTGAACATTAAGTGCTGGGAACAAACAGAGGTCACCACTGTAATGTCCTGCATGGCACATCCCCAGCTGTGCTCTGGACAAGATGCACACCAAGGGCGAGTTGTTTGTTGAGTTGTTACCAGAACTGTAAACCAATTCTATGTTGGGGTTTTTTGGTTAAATCTGGAAGGTAATTCTAGTGTGTTGCGGAGCTTCATTTGATGTGTGCACACTCAGGCTGTGTACATTCAAAGCAGATCTAAAGAACATGACCTTTCCCCAAAGACCTTCCCCCATATTATCTCCCTTCGATAAAAATTAGATGGCCTGCGAGCGCCATGTCAGTGGGTCTCCTTCTAGGTCATGGATCCATGATGCTCTGATGTTGCAGGTGCCACAGAAAAAATGTTTATGCCCAAAGAAGAGTATAGGGAAACCCCTGAATGGAGAGCTTCACAAAAACAAAAAGCATGGCTGCTGTAACTTTTAAGATGGGCTTGGCTTCCTCACTGGTGGCAGCAGTCACAGCTATGTCATGTGTGCCAAGGCAATCTGAATGGGTGTTACCTCACTTTATACTGAAAATAACTACACAGGGTAGACTAGCCTGAGAGGGGGGTGTCTCTTGCTCAAGGCCACACAGTGAACCTCCTGGCCCAACAGTGATTTGAACTCAGCCTTCCCACACCCGAAAGGGAGACTTGGGGTGGGTGTCTTCACCTTCCCCATGTCCCTTTCTTTCTATACATGATCAGGCACAGAGCAGCTATTCCTGCCTCCTTTGGTGTGCTGGTGAGCTGAGATCCAGGGACATCAACAGAGAACTTGCAGGCACTGGAGACTTAGCAGACATGTCCTGAAACACCCCCCCCCTTTCTTCCAGGGAACACTTTGTATAGTCCGTAGCCTCTTAAGAAATCTGGATTTGGTCTCTCATCCCTCACACTTTTCTCCGGAAAGCCAGGGACAGGGCTGTGCCTTTTTGAAGAGCATCCAGCCAGCTGTCTGGGGAAGCACCTGCTCCTGCTACTGCCTGGCTTGCTGCACCTCACAGCTGCTTGCCTGGATAGTCTCACTTCCCAGATGGTCAGTCAAGAGCTGAATGAACCAAGGAGAAAGCAGGAGACAGACAGAGAAATGGACAGAACAAAGTTAGACACAAGCTGGACTGCCATACATTCCTGCCCTGGTTTCTTTCATGCTACCAGGTGACCTGCCTGGGAGCATTCAGATGTGCAAAGTGAAAGTGGGTCTCCCCACCCAGAGAATCCATTATCACCAAGCTGGAGGTGAGAGGCACAAAGCTCTCTTCAAATCTAAAGAGAGGAGAGGTGAGAGATAGCAGCAGCCTGAGAAGTTCCAAATGAGGAGACTTTCCCCCTACTTTGATGGGACAAATGTGGGTCCCATCTGAAGCAAAGCAATACACTGAGATGTCTGTTAGAATCATAAAATTGTAGAGTTGGGAGGGACCACAAGGGTCATCTAGTCCAACCCCCTGCAATGCAGGAATCTTCTGCCCAATGTGTGGCTGAAACCCAGGACCCTGAACCCACGCTGAAGGTGTGGGGTTTGCAGCAGAGAGAGCTGAAAAACTACAATTTGAAGCAAGTGGGCAGGATCCAATGGTTTTGGATTTTTATTGTGAAAATTGAAATAAACCTTCCATTCTAATCAAACCTAAATTTGCTTTCCTGCTCAAGAACATGGAAACAGAAACCATCTACACAGTAATAAACAAAAGGAAGGGGTTATTATCTGGGATTAGAAACAATATTGTATTTGGTTGCTTAAAAAAAAAAATTAAATTCTAAAAAATGTAAAAACCACATACACAGAAAAAAACAAAAACAAAAAAGAGAAAACTAACCTGGTTGATTCCCCTAATCCAAACCACACCCCAACCATCAGTTTGGAATATATGTGTGCATATATATAAAGGAGGATGGGAGATTGTAATCTATAGGATTCTGTGTTACAGGAGCAAAAAACTTGGCAGATTTGGCAACAACAGGGAATATGTTCAATATTCTGCAATATTTTAAAAGTACTCTTCTAGCAGCACAGTCAAATGCAGCTGCATTTGACATTTGACCCTTTTTGACATTTGACCTTTTTTGACATTCAGTAGAGTGTATTGGCTACAACCATATTCTTGGAAACTACCTGCTTATAAAACCATTGCACTCATCATATTGACGTAAATATTCCACAAGACTCCTCCTTTATTCCCCCCCCCCCAATACTTCACACTTTCTCTTTTCATATCTATTATTTTCTATTCCATTCACTTCGACCGTACCCCCCTACCCACAAGCTTCATGGCTTGTTTATGGGTATTGTGAATGAGAAGGGTAATTGTGGGCATTCCCTTGTGAGAGCAGAGAGCTCCAGGAGTGCATGCACAAATTTTGCCCCACTATTTAGTGTGAGCTTGAGTTGGGGAGGTAGCAGCCGAAATGTGAGTGCTGCTGCTATTTATAAATATATGCTTGTATATTTAATAGGTATGGCTGCTTGTCTGCTGCCCTTCTGCATTTTGGATCTGCTAGTTGTTATTAAGGTCCCCATATATCAGTTGTTTTTATATTGACGGTTTAAGAGGCTGTCTTACCTAATTATTCTGTGCTGCTTTAAAACATGGATTTTTGTTCTATTTTTTTGTCACTTTTTTATCATATTATGTTTTTCTAATGCTGTAAACCACTCTGATATTTATCTATTTAGAATATGGCAGCAGCGCCAGAGGCAACAAAGTTTCTGAATGTTGCTGGAAACCTCAGGAGGAGAGTGTGCTGCTGTGCTCAGGTTCTGCTTTGCAGGCTTTGTGCAGGCGTGCAGAGTTGGTCACTGTGAGGACAGAATGCTGGACTAGACAGGGCATTGGCCTGGTCTACCACAGCTCCTCTTATTGTCTTAATGGAAGTTTTCTTCCCACTGCAAAAGTCAGGATTCCTCCCACCCATTTTTTAAAAAAACATTTCACGCCAGAGCTAACTACATAACAAACATCATGTCTCGTGTGGCCTACAGCCCATTCAATTCCCTAATGGCTGCTGGGCAAATCTTGCCAAGGAAATGCATCCCACTAGCATTAGGCCTGCCAGAGGGAAAAGTCTAAAATAAGAAACATTTTGGAGCTGTTGGGCTGAAATATGGAGCACACTGATTAGGGTTCTTCCCCTCCCCATTCTGTGGGGACTGAATAAGGTATCTTAAGACTGTGACTTAATACAGACTCCATCTGTGGCTTGGACAACAGCCTCTTTTCCCTGATACCAGAGTGTTGGAGACCTCGAAAGCTTGCACACTGTTTGACAGTGTTTTGGCTGGCCTAATAAAGGTATCACACTAATGTGGATTTTGTATGGAGAGAAGTAAACCAATGAGCCTGGGGTTAAATGACCCACTAAGCCAAAACACAGCTTAGCAGGAGCACATCAACTACAATTGTCTCTCCAGGAGCCCAGACCTTCATGCCACGCCATGGCTTGGCCTTAAGATGATGTCTACCAGATCATGCTTTCTCCTTCTAGAGCAGAGCTTTCCAAACTTTTCATGTTGGTTAAACACCTTTTAGACATGCATCATTTTGCAACACAGTAATTCAGTTTTACTAGCTAACGGGAGGTTAAACTAACCCCTTTCTAGCCCCAGGAGCAGCGCAGGGATTGTTTGCGCGACGCACCTGCACACTGCAGCTGACACACTAATGTGTCACAGCACACAGTTGGAGAGCACAGGAGCTGAAGTAACTTTGTGGCTAAAAGGCTATGAGCAATGAATCAGAAAGTCCCTGGTTTGAATTCTCCCTTGGACATAAACTCACTTGCTGGCATTAAGCAAACCACCTTCCCAGGCTCATCTGCTCCAACCTGACTGGGTTGTTGTAAAGCTGACATGATGTGTCAAAGTTTGAACGTTAAGGGAGCCTACGACTTGTTGCAACAGCTCAACTGCTACCAGTGTGTTTCCTGGCGCAATCCAAAGTGCTGGTTAGGTTTTATAAAGTCCTTAGGTCCAAGCTATCATATCCCTCATATGAACCTGCCCAGGTTTTGAGACCTTCTCAGGAGGCCCTTCTCTCCGTCCCACCACCCTCACTGGCACCCTTGGTAGGAGAACAGGACAGGGCCTTCTCGGTGGCTGCTCCCAGATGTTGGAACTCCCTCCCTGGAGAAGCTGGACTGGCTCCCTCCTGTCCTTCCACTGGCCCTTGAAGACTTTCTTGTTCCAACAGGCTTGGGGGGACCAACTGCTTTTAATGAAAGGGCTGGTGCTTGTGGTAATTATTGGTTTAGCTTTAATAGATCATACACATTTACATAGATTTAATTCTATCAATGTCTTAACTGTTTTTGAATTGTCGTTTCCCCCTTATGTTTTTAGCTGTTCTTAATTGTTGTCCGTAAGCTCCTTTGAGTCTCTGTCAGGGAAAAAGGCGGGATATAGATAAATAAAATCATCATAATAACCACAACAAACCTGGCGACCCGGGACGCTGGCTCATGTTATGGATGTGTGCGACCTGTATATGTTCCACTGGTACTGTTGCGGCAAGTTTTCTCATCGCCTCGGCTCCAAAAGCCTGAGCCGCCCCGGGGTTTCACCGCCCCGTTTGGGGGCGGAACTTGAGAGGCCCGTCAGCTCCGTCCCGCCTGGAGACGCGCACCGACGGGCGGCGGAGCTGGCTGGCCGCGGCGCCGGGGGGGGGGGGACCGGGACGCGGGCGGGGCGCGCAGGGAGCCAAGCGGCGGGCAGCGCCTCCTGCCCGCGCAGGCCGCCGAGGGGCGCAAGGACGCGCGGCGCAAGGAGCCCGCCGAGAGCGCCAAGCCAAAGAAACTTCTCCGGGCATCCTCCTCGAAGGCTCTCGGCTCCTGTTTGAGCGGGCCAGAGTTCAGTTGGAGTTGGCGGGGGAGGCCTTTTGAACCTTTCCAGCTCAGCTCCAGGTAGACAGGTAATCAAGAAGCGAGGGCGCTCCAGAGCACGTGCAGACTGCATTCCGAGTAAGGCAGCTCCCGGCTTACTTGAAAGTAAGGGCCTTTCAGTCGGTAGGAAAAAAGAAATGAAGTACCTTAGAGGCAGAAGCTTTCCCCCCTCCCTCGAATGTCATGTGGTGGAATATTAGAGGGCGCTGAGCGTGGCCATAATACTCCCCTCCTTTGGGTCCCCCAGACAGAAGAGAGCTTCCTTGTGGAAATGTGATATTCCAACATATATGTGAACTCCATCTCCCTTTTGAGATATTATCCGCAGTTTTCACACCTGGAGGAGGGTGAAATAAATGTTCTTGCCTCAAGACATTTCTTATAATCCGGAGTTTCAGTTAAGTGGTCTTAGGAGGTCTCCTTGCACAGGAGAGTAGATTTATATTGTAGTCATCCCAGAACAGAAAGGACCAATTTGGATGGCTCTGAAAGAGGCTTAGACATAATTAAGAAGGAGAAGGATATCAATGGCTACTCAACTTTGCTCAACTATGTAGACCTGGACCTGGTATTTCAATATATTTAATGTATTGATAGATCACTTTAATTCAGGTTACCTATGCCTTAGCTGTTAGAGCGATCCTGTAAGGCTGAATGCAGCCCACTCCTGTCTTAGAAGGTGCTCTCAATCTCAGCTCTTTAGGGTGGCATATTCAGAATGAAGTTGCTGGGTGGTGGTACACCCTGCTTAGAAGGAAAATGAGATGGGGGAATTACCTGTGGAGAAGCAGGATATGCATTGGGGTGAAAAGACACCAGGGAGCTGTGCGTGTGATGCACATCCCATACCCTTTTCCTGCAGCTCAATCAGGCTCTTGCATAGAGGCAGCAATCTGGTCTCACCAATCCTCTGACTGAAATCTGACACTGTATAGATAGCTGTTCCTTCTGCAGGGCAAGCTATCTGCATTTGTAATTTCCCCACAGTTGGAACATGGCCACTGCTGAGCTGAAGCTGGTGCTGCCTTGCAGCTCTGGAGAATTTTAAAGGATCCCTTACTTAGGAAGCAGGAGCCTTGCAAAGGATGCTGTTGTAAAATGTCTCCTACTGCAGCACGCTTACCATAACTGAGATCCTGTATGTCGTCTAGTCACAAGCACGTCCACAACATCTCAAGGGCACCTGGCTGGAGAAAGCTGGGGTAGAACCCTGTACTGGATCAGAAAAGGTGGGGAATAGTGGTGTGTGGCCTTCTAAACCTTGTAGGACTGCAACTCCCAGATGCCCTGGCAATGGTCAGGGATGATGGGAATTGTAGTCTAGCAACTTCTGGAGGGCTGCAGGTTTACCAGCCTGACCTTAGGGTGAGGGCAGGACGTAAATAAGAATATGTGGTGGAGGGGTGCTGTTTTTGTGTTATTATGGTGTATATCAAATTGTAAACCACCCTCTAATCTTCAAAGGAAGGGTGGTATAGAAATAATAATAATAATAATAATAATAATAATAATAATAATCAATCAATCAAATTAATAACCCCTCCACATGCTGGTGGCTGCAAAGGCAAGCCTGATGGTTGTGGGCATCAGCCCTGCTGGACTTCTAATCCTGGGAAGTGACTGTTGTTGTCAGCATGTGCTGTTGTTACAGGGAGAAGAGCTGGTTACTGAAGGGGGGGATGGGGGCTCTTTAGTGCTAATTCCAAGGGGAGGTGGGCAGTCTTTGTGTATTTAGCACAAGAGGCAGGCTTGGGGGTTCAGAACTGGAACGGGAGCCTTAAGGCAGGACCCGAGCTATGCCGGGGTGGGGTCAGGACTTAGTGGCTGCGTGGCAAGGGGGTGGGAGAGGGTACTGCTGCTCCCATCCCTCCAGGCTCCCCCCTCTCACTCATGGCTCATGCTCTGCATTTTGGCTCCAGAAATGTGTTTTGTCTCTCTGGAAAGTGGGAATGAAAAACTACAGGAAATGAACATCCCGCAAGGGAGGGGGGAATGGCGGGGGAGCCCCATTACCGTATTTGCAGGGCTATAGTGGGCAACAGAGGAAGGAAGCAGTACCGTAATTGCATTGCAGATGCAAAGAGGCAGGGCAGTTGCAGAAGCTGCGCCTTAGAGAGTATAGAAAAGAGAACTTTGGGTGACTTTGCACAGCGGTGAGGGCGCCCTGGGGAGGTGGGGAGGTAGGGCAAACTCCCAAAATGAGAAAAGACCACAAGAGGCAATCATTGCCATTATTAAAACCCTTTAAAGGACATCAGCAAAGAAGGCATAGTGCCCCCCATATGATAATGCTAGGGAACAGGGTGGGGTGGGGATGTGGCATATAGGTCATACATTTAAAGCACGTGCCCCAGAAACAATGCTGGGAACTGTAGTTTGTGTAGGGTGCTGGGAATTGTAGCTCTGTGAAGGGGTAAACTGCAGCTCCCAGAATTCTTTGTGGGCAGTGGGACGTGTTTTAAATGTATGGTGTGTACACAGCCTAAATCTTCCTTCTCTCTGAATGTAACATTGAGCTGAAGTTCTATGCATACTTACTTGGACCAAGCCCCACTAGCCCCTGTTGGATTTACTCCTGAGTAAACATGCACATAGATTAAAAAGAGCAACAGGGAACAAAGTGACCTAATCTTGGCTGTTGCTATTCTGATGATGCAATAAATGCCCCCAGCCCATAGCTGGCCCTTTTGGGGGTCATGCATCCAAGAGGTGATGTAATATATAGCATAAGGTGGTATTCTGGATGCGGGTGGAGAAAACAGATGCTTCCCACCCCCTGAAGCACATCTCAGGCTGCTCAATAGTGCACCCACATGTTCTTTGCCAATCCCTTCTTGTTCTGTGCGGTGGCCACCCTGAAGCTGTCGGACTGGCCTGTTCTAGAAGAAAGGGAAGAGGAGGCTCTTGGTCTAGACTCCTGAAATCCAGTTTGGTTTGTGGGTAGTGGATCCTGCTTCGAAATTGCTCTTCCATTCATTCTGGCAGAGGGGGTTTAAATGGCTGTCTGGGGCCCAACTGCAGTGCTTTTTGGTGGAGGAAGTAATGGCGGACTACAATGGCTCGCTTTCCTTTCTGGGCTATACAACAGGGGAGAGGAACCTGTGGCCCAGCAGACATTGTGAGGCCCCTACTCCTAACAGCCTCAGCCAGTGATCAGGCATGATGGAGCTGTAGTCCAGCATCTTCTGGAGGGCCTCAAGTTCTCCAGGCTTGTTGTAAAAGAATGATTGCTCAGCTGCATGTGGCAACTAGCTACATGGCCACCTGTTCTCCTGGACACATGCCCCTTGTGTCCAACGACAGGACTGAGAAGCAGCAAGACAATGCTGAGTGCATGGGTCTCAGTGCAACCTGGGCTGAATCATTAAATGCCTGGTTTTACCACCTTCTTTTTCCTCCCACCTCTGCTACGACCCCCAATAAGCTTCATTAAATACAAACCCCCAAATTTGGGATCCCTTCCAAACCCTTTGTAGGGTTTTGTAGGGTGAGCCCTATGTTTTCTGGGGTTCCCAAACTGAGTAATTGATACTTCAAACCAGGGTTTTGCACCCAGAAAGCCATAATTCTCTGATTCACTTCAAACCTGTGCCAGTGTTTTGCACAAAACGATTACCAGACCCAGAAAAGGTTTGGAGGGGATCCAAAATTTCAGGGTTTATAGTTAACTAAGCTCCCTCTCTGTTTTATTTAAGCCAGTCCCTGTGTGAGAGTCCTGCAGTTTCCTAGGGCTAGCTGGTTTGCCCCTTCTGCTGGTTTTTTCCCATATATAGACTGAGCCTCCAGCCATGGCTGTGCACTCAGGCTTTGTCCATAGTGTCCTCTCTGCCCCTCCCTGTCCCTCATCCATTGCTATCTAGGAGGCTGGATCTTCCCAGTGTAAATAAGGATGATGTTAAAGAGATAAAGGGCTTAGAGTCCAGGCAGGGAGGGGTGCGGCTGGACAGCAGCAGATTGTAGCAGGGAAGTTATGGTAGCTGGAAGCGGGCTGGCTGGGAACTGGGCTTTACTTGGCTGTCCCAGCACCAGCACACAGGCAGGGTGCCCAGTCTCCTCCCAGTCTCCGTCTCCCTCCCATGCCTCTGGCTCTGAAGCCAAGGGCGGTGGGAGAAGGTGAGCGGGACCCGCTGCATCATGAAAACCCCACCACGGGCAGGGGGGCGCACGGACCAGATGCTGGGGGCAATGGGGGATATCCTGACATCGCTGGCGCTACCCAGCCAACAGTGGGTAAGGGGGAAAGAAGACTTGGCCAAGGCAGCGAGGCAAGGAAAGGGGCAGACCTGACTGCAGAGCGGAGGATGTTTGGGAGAGGCGGGAGAGGCAGGAGATGGATGCACCTCGAGGGTTGTTTGTGGGTCAGATCTGTTGTTGGTTGAGGTCTGCCCAGGAAGGAGTGCCGTGCTTGAGAGGCGGTTCTGCTGCCATGCTTTGACTGTGCATTTGAGGAAAGGTGGGGGGTGGCAGGGATGGAAACAGCCCCCCAGCAAAGCAGGCTGGTCCTGTCAGAAACCCTTTGCTCCTCACCAGGCCCAGCGTGGAAGAGAGGCTTGGTAGCTATACATTTACTGAAACTCGCCGGCCAGAAACTAATATGTTGCATCTGGTCTTTTGTACAGCACCTAGCACACAGACACCCCCAAAGGAACATTCTCTACTGATCCCTTGGCTGAGGCGTGTCAGGGTGCCTTGTGGTGCAGATAGACACTTCTGTTTGTTTGCTTGTTTTGAAAGTCTGCAGTTGGCCCCAGATCAAAGGTTTCCCAATCCTGCCTGCCTAGGTCCCTTTCTCAATCCTCCAGACACCTCCAGCCCTGAGGAGGAGGGAGAGCGAGAGCCTCTCTCTGCCTTCTGTTTTCCTTGCTTCTGACTAAGCTGAGATCCCTAGGCATTGGGGTGAGTTTTCCCATTCCCCCTCCCTTGTTATTTAATGATTCTTACTGGCCCCTGTGATGTGGCAATGTGCTCTCTGGGGATTTCTGTTCTGATCTTTCGCTCCAGGCTGGAGCTGTGCCTCCCCCACCCCCAGCGCTGATATCCTCAGTCTGGGATGGAAAAGTCAGCTTGTGGGGTGTGGGGTGGAGCAGCGCTGCAGGGTGGGGCAAGCACAGCTCGAGTGGAAAAGTAAAGCTTGGAAGGTTGGGCTTAAAAATATACATATTCCCTTTGGAAATCTCCAGTCTTTGCAGAACTAAATGGGCTGCATTGGACGAGGCTGGTAAGTTACTGGGAGGGCTTTTCACAGCAGAAGACAGTGTTCTGTGGCCTCTGTGGGTTTTGTGCAGTACCGTGGGGGGTTTGTAGGGTTTTTCTGAATCAGCGGTGGATGGCGCTTGTTGGGCTGGAAGGTTGGGAGCCCAGCAGTTAAGTGGGGCCAGAGCCAATGACAAGCAGTGCCAACCCATTCTTGTTTTGACCCCTTTGTCCTCCCTGCAAGGGAGTTCTGCAAGGGCAATGCAGAGACTAAGGAGAAGGAAGATGTCAGGAAAGGGCCCTCCTGGTTGCAAGGAGGGAGGCAGGCAGGTGGCGGCTTAGCGGAGGGCAGACTGAGGTTGTTGGGGCACTGCCCCCTTTGCCCTGAGGGACCGGCCTCCCCTGTTCTGAACTGTCTATAGTGGGGGTTTGGGCGTTATACTGGCTAGAGAGCCCTTTAGAAGTTGGGGGTGGGGGTTTGGTGTCACTGGGATCCTCCAGTTTCTTGGTAGATCACACTTCATGGGCATCTTGACCCATTTTTATTAATGGGGCTTTTTAAAGGGGGAAAACCCCATGCCTGTCATTGAGACATTGTTTCTTCATTGACTAAAATGTATTCTCAGTTTCAAATTGATTCTCTTTCACTTTCTGATTCACATTAATGACAGTAGCCCATGGCGTGCAGATGTCGAGCAAGAGATCACATCTATGTAATACTTTGGAAGCACCATTATACCACTCTAGCCATCCTGGAGAATCCTGGAGATTGTAGTTTGTTAGAGAGTGAGAGGTCAACGCCCTTTGAAACAAAACAATGCCCCCTGTGGTTCTCAGGACTCCCCATTACTGTTGAAGTGATATAATCGTGATTTCAGTGCATGGCGTGGATGTGACCAGGGAGAGAGAGGAAGAAAGAAAGTACAGTAAATTCCGAAAGACAAATGTGCTTTCCAGTTGGCCAAGGTGATAGCTCTGCCTTCTCATTAGCGATGCAGTTTGAATAGGTAAGAAACTGCTGGTCCAGGGGTCTTCTCCAGGTACTGAGAGGGACCTCTCCTGTTCTTACATTCTCCACATACTGCAATGTTCAGGGGAAGGAGCAGCAATTGCAGATTATGTCTGGCCAGTAAGCCAAGCCAACAGCTGAGGACACCTGCCCAAAGGCCCTTTCTGTATCAACACATGGGGGAGAACATCCTTGAAGTCCACTGAGTTACTGAAGGCTACCCCCCTTAGTGGACTGCATCTTGCATGGTAGCACTTTACTAGCTCACAGAAATCTTTCCTAGCCTATTTGCACAGCCACGTCTTGCTTGCTGTCGCAGATGAACACACACTGGCCCATCCCCAGAGTTTATCACCATGGAATATGTAATCTGTAGCATTTTGCTGGCCAGAAAGAGAAAAGAAGTCAACTTTCTCCTCCAGGTAGTCACCTATAGGAGGACTTTTACTCACTGCGGATAACCAGATTGTGGGGAGGGGCTATTTGCAAGCCTGATGTGATGAAGCAGGTGGGTGTCTTCTAGCATCTGAGTTTTGCTGGAAGGCATAGTGACCCTTCAGCATGGAACATGGGGTGGAGCACATGCTTCTCTAAGGGCACGGTTGCTTTATGTAGGCTTACTCACATGCCAGAACCCTGATGCCTCTCCAGCATCTTCCGCCTGAGGTGCTCACATCCACTCTGCCTAATGGTAGGGCTATATGGAGTAGGGTGGCAAGAGACAAAGGAGCTTCTGTAACTTTTAACAGGTGCGCAGGCATACTAACTTGTTATGCCACAGTGCTGAGGGAAACTGTATCTCCTGGGATACCTTTTCTCCACACCTCTAAAAGATAGATGAGTCCTGTCTTCCTTCGGATCTGGTCATTCTAATCTGGAGGTGTTGGAAGGAGATGTCAAATCCCAAGAAAGGGGCCACAACAGTGAAAGGGGTACCATAGAGCCAAGTGGTTAGCAACAGACTGCAGGACAGGCAGAATAAACTATTCCTCTCCCCCCTGCCCACCATGCACATTTAATGTATTGGAACTCTCTGCCACAAGGTGTGGTGGCTGCTGGCTTAGATTGTCATGAATTCATAGGTGATGCAACTGTTGATGGATGTTAGCTGCAGCTCAGGGATGTGGCCTTTCCGTTGTCTTGGACTACAATTCCCAGCATCCCTGACCACTGGCCACACTGGCTGGAACCGATGGGAGTTGGAGTCCAACAAGTTGGAGCCATTCCTCTCATGTTTGGACCGCTTTCACTTGAGGTTTCCACACATATTTGAGGCGAGTTACGTGGTTGCCAGGCAGGGCCTTCTTAATGATGGCACCTCAGTTGTGAAATGAACACACTAGAGAGGTCCACTGGTGCTTACTTTGCTGTCCTTTTGGCACCAGGCAAAGACCTTTCCATTCTTCTAAGCCTCTTATAGATTCAGTTTTTATCCTGCTCACAAAAATATAATAAAATATTTTTGGCCGAAATCTATTTGCTCTCCTTTTACCCTCTTGTTTCTGCTCTCCTCTTATCTACCTGCAAAAACCTCTTGTACTTCCCAGAATCTACACACCATCTTCCAGTCGCTTAGTCAAAAATCTACTCTAGGGCTCTGACTTCCTTCTCTCACTCCAAAGAGCATTATAAAACACAGAAGCCTCAGATCTGCGATTACAAACTACCCAGTCATGCCAAAAGTCCATTTGGCCTGTAAGATAAGGCTATCAATGGATGCTGGTCATGGTATACATTACCTCCAGGCAGGAGTGCCAACTTGAATAAAATATGGGAAGGGAGGGCAGGTAAGCCCTGCCCCATATAATAGAGCAAAAGACACACACACACACATACACAAACACACACACCATTTGAATGGTAACGCCCATCACCTTTGAGGGGAGGCCCACTCAAATATTTTATTGGGTAGACCTCTGCCCATAGGAGTTGGCTCCTGTGCCTCCAGGCTTCAGAGGACGTCTGCCTCCCCCTACCAGTTGCTAGAGACTACAGGCAGGAGAGTGCTGTTGCCCTCAGGTCCTGCTTGTGGGCTTCTGGTCAGCCTTTGGGGTGTCAGAATGCCAGACCAGATGGACCAGGCCAGCTAGGTTCCAGTTCAACAGTGCTTCCTAAAGTGGCCAGATGAATGCGTCCAGGACACCCAAAACCAGGAGTTGAAGGTAATGGCGTTCCCTTGTTGTTTATCGTCAACATTTGGTATTCAGAAGTATATTTTCTCAAAACTTGGGTGTGCCTTTTAACTTTCAAGTTAATAGCTACTGATAGGCCTCTCTCATTCAGTGGGAAAAGAGAGTTCATTCTTAATCTCTGTGGGGCAAGACCTCATTCTCAGCTCCCCTTCCCCACACTCATCCCAACTGGGACCATCTGCATAATATAAAACATGGACTGGACGTCTCCTTTTGCAAGGCTTTGAGAATCCCAGCTTCCTTGTCTGCTCTGATTCTCTTAAATGTAAGATTCTAGTCCTCACAGCTGAAGATGCTTGAAAATGAGTTGGCCACAAAATAAGAAGTAGAAAAGAAATGAGACCGTCATGTTTTTCAGCTGCCATTATGTCTGAAGCTGGGTAATTTTCTCCCCTCCCCTTCCCCAGGCTCTCAGATTTTTCTCATTTGTGGGAAACAACAAACAACTTGAATAAGAATATGGTGTGATGAGTGCAATATGTCTGCCAACTGTAGCTCTGGCATCCTCTGTGCTAATGAAAATGATCTGCAAACGATGCTAATTGCCTGCATCTAAAATATGCCCATTAGTGGCTGCTCTCCAGCTTGTGATCTATATCCCAGGACCTAGGCTGATCCTCCCCTGTAACAAACAACTTGCACACATCCACCCCTAAAAACCTGAACTGTTTCCCCCCTCCCGGCCTATGCTTAATTGCAGCTGCCAGACCTCTGCTCCCAAAAGGAGGGAGCTGAGATGCAGCCCCAGGCCAGCAGCAGCAGCGCTGAGGCTTCCTCCAAGGACGACAGGGAACAGCAGCCTGTGGAAGTACAGCATGCGGCCCCTGAAGCCCAAGCCACAGAAGGAGGTGAGCATCATTGTCTCATGAATATGCTTTGTCCCGTGTTAAGCTGGCTCCCCAGCCTTTCCAGGGCTGCTGAGGGAAGGAGACAGCCTGGCCATTTCCTTTTCTCTTACCTTAAGGTTACCAGATTTTTGTCAATGAATCCGGGGAGGACACTTTTCAACTTCAATGGATTTTGTATGGGGACTGATTTGTAAATCCGGGGACCGTCCCTGGGAAACGGGGACGTCTGGTAACCTTATCTTACCGTGCTCCAAGCCCCCCTGTTTATTGTGTGTTCAATACGGTTTACTGGGACGGACCTAAGCCTTCCTTTCCAATAAATGTGTGTCCCTCAGCTTGCTGCTGAAATCCTGTAAGGTTTCATGCTGCAAATGCTTCTGCGGTTTCTTTCTTTTTTTCCACTGTGCTTGGGTTGTGCTGTGGTGCAAAAGTGCCCCTCCAGACGGCAATAACATGGTAGCACTGAGGAGGCATCACACAGCATCTAATAAAGCGGAGTGGTGCATGGACCATCCAGTAATGCACCTTCCACTAATGCACTGTGATTACATCAATGACACGTTGCTGAATACACCTGTGAAAGACCACCACTCTGGAGGGGCCTCAAGGCATGTTCCCTCTTTCCAGAGCCACCAGCACTGGTGGAAGAAGAGGGGTTCGGTGGGTGCGGCCTACCCCAGGGGTCATCCCTGAGGGGGGTGACATCGCCCCTGCCCCCCTGGGATGCTTGCCCCACCCCCAGGTGCACAGCATGTGTGCCGCTCCAGGCTTCCCTGGGGAGCTTCCTCCATGAGTGGGCCTTAATAGCAGCTGCGCATTCATTGCCATTAGCCTAGCGCTGTCTATTGTGCCTATAGCAGTGGTTCCCCAAGGCTCTTTCTAGCCCCCCCTGCCTGAGCTCCTTTAAATGGAGGTGCTGGGCTCTGACTTTTTGCAAGCATGGCGTCACCGTCTCCATCACTGGAATCAGACCCTTCTAGCCTGGTCCATCTAGCCCAGTATTGTCCACCGTGACTGGTGGTCACTCTTCAGGGTTCCAAACGGAATATTCCCAGCCCTTCCTGGAGGTTTGAACCTGGGAACTGGGACTGAGCTGCAGCACCCCCAAAACAGATTCTTTTGGGTGGGATGCCAGATCTAAAGCTGGTCCTAGGATGGTGGGGTAACCACTCACGAAAGAGGGGTTCTTCCCTTGACATTTAGAGGATCAAGCAGAAAACCACTTGGACCCATGTTTTCTAGGCAGGGTTCAAGCGGAAGTGTGAAGGAACCCTCTCAGCCAGGGCAGGACCTTTCCTGTGTTTTGCAAACCTTGGGCCTCATTGATCTGCAAACCTTGGGCCTAACTGGCAGGAAGGGTGGGGTATAAACTGAATGAATGAATGAATGAATGAATGAATGAATGAATGAATGCTAAATAAGCTGCTATTTATTGTTTGTTTGTTTTTGGTCTGAAGGGTGAGGTAAAAATGCTTGAATAGATACATGCAAGCAGCTGTTTCTGTTAGAGAAAAGCAGCTCTGGGGAGGGCAGTTTGAAGCTAAGAAGCACAAGCTGGGTGATAACTTTTCCAGAGCAGTTATTTCCCCAAAGGTCCTTTTCCCAAAAGAGGCTCCAGGCTCTTGGTTATGGCAGAGGACCTGCTTTGCACCCAGAAGGTCATAGATTGAATTCCTGATCTTTTCAAGTAGGGTAAGCTCCTGTCTGAAACCTGGAAGAGCTGCTGCCAGCCAGTGTGAAGCAGGGAACCTGTGGCCCTCTGGTTGTTGCTGAACTCCCAGCTCAAGGATGGTGAGAGTTGTGGACTAACTGTATTTGAAGGGCCACAGGCCCCCCAACTCTGATGCAGATTTCTGAGCTAGACGGGCAAATGGTTTTGATTCTGCACAAGGCATCTTCCTGTGTCTTTGCAAACCGACATCTGGAATCCTGCCATGCAATAAGCGGTGGAGGTGGGGGATATGTTTCAGTTGGAAATGGCCGGCAAAGCATCCATTCAAAGCATCTGCCTCCCCAGGTTGCTTTTAAGTTCAAAGCAAAACTGATGGGCTGTTATAGACAGGTATACATATATGTAGTTTGCCACTATGGTCCAAAGAAAACAGGACAGTGGGAGATCTGTGCAGAAAGGAAGATTTAATACTTTACCCCCATTCTGTTTCCCTAGTTTACAAAAACCCTCATCTCTGCTAATTGCCCTGTGGTCTAGTTCTACCCTAAATCATGTATGAATGATATTGCAGTGCATTAATCCGACTCTCAGAGCATCATTTTGGAAATTGTCTTCAAGGGATTTCCCCACATTTGTGTCTTCATAGCCTAAAAGCTGCTCCCCACACCGTTTCCACGCTGTGGCATAAATACATGTTTTGTCAGCTTGTCCCAAGTGACCAGTCGTAATGGAAGTATGAATAAGAAAAATAATGATAGAACTTGTTTGCAGGCTGCCCCTGGGCCAAAACTGATCATCCTGGCAATCCAAATCCCCCTCCTGGGTCATCTGCTATGCTGTGCTGTGTTGCCTGAAATGGTTGGTTCTCCTGAAAATGTAGCAAACACCTTCATATTGGCAAGGGGCTTATTGTGTGTCATGCGTTGCCATTGTGTTATTGCTGCTTTCCTATTGACTGAAGGCTAATTGAGATGATATATCGGGGAGGTTTCTTTTTACATCTTTTACATGCTGTGTACCTCTTGAGGCTGTGGAAAGGACAAATCAACAACATGGAACTGGGAAGAGGAAACGGGGACAGAGAGGAACTGGTGGCAATGAAATGGGCAGCATGGAAGTGAGTTGCTCTTCCTGATAAGTGGGTGAGCCTTTATTGTAGGGATGGGGAAAAACTGTGACCCTCCAAATGTTGCTGGACTCCCTCCTCCTTGACTGTTGGCCATGCTGCCTGCGGCTTATGGGAGTTGTAGTTCAATAGCATCTGAATACCCACAGGCTTCCCATTACTGCTGTGGGGTCACCAGATATAGAGTTAGGTAAAGGGTAAAGGGAGCCCTGACCATTAGGTCCAGTCGTGACCGACTCTGGGGTTGCGGTGCTCATCTCGCTTTATTGGCCGAGGGAGCCGACGTTTGTCCGCAGACAGCTTCCGGGTCATGTGGCCAGCATGACTAAGCCGCTTCTGGCTAACCAGAGCAGCGCACGGAAACACCGTTTACCTTCCCACCGGAGCGGTACCTATTTATCTACTTGCACTTTGATGTGCTTTCAAACTGCTAGGTTGGCAGGAGCAGGGACCGAGCAACAGGAGCTCACCCTGTGGCGAGGATTCGAACCGCCAACCTTCTGATCAGCAAGTCCTAGGCTCTGTGGTTTAACCCACAGCACCACCCACGTCCCTCAGATATAGAGTTACTCTAACCTAAAAGTTACAGAGCATAGACAACCGAGGTGAAGTTATCCCTGTCCAGATAGGGTCATAGCTGGGCCACCAGAGGAGGCTGATGGAAGGCACTCCATGCCACCAAGGCCACTTGCCTGAAGTGGCAGAAGTGGAGTGTAACCCCATCCAGAACAGGTTGAGCTCCACCTGTGGGCCAGTCCATTTGTTGATCGAGATGGGGGTCTTAAGAGGCTCTTAAGCACAATCAAATGAATTTCCATACCCTGTGAACCACGGATGCATGAGGAGCAAGTCTCTGTCCTTCAACCTTGGTCCAAGTAGACACAGCACAATATATGCAAGTAGAATTCGAGTGGAAGTTTGTTTGTTTGTTTGTTTGTTTGTTTTTGTTTGTTTGTTTGTTTGTTTGTTTAGAGTAAATCATAGGAGTGGGAGCCGATCTGGATTGCCTGCTTTGGGGGCAGGCAAGGAACCAAAGCCTACATATCCCTCACCGAGGTGTGATCCAGACTGGGGTCTCATGTCTGCTGTGTCCTCTTGCAAAACAACATTTCATGAACACTGACTTGTCTAGAATGGCAAAATTAGTGAACCACCTTGTGGGGGCAATTGTGTGGATGAAGCGGCTAAGCAATATCAAGGAGTTGGCATTCAAGGTCTATTGCCGTCAAGAAGTTGTTGCTGTTGTCCTTTCTATGGGACCTCTATAAACCAAGCAGCGCACATGAAACAAAGTAAAAAGACACAGCAGGCTCTGCCCTCAGGCTTACATTCTGAGTAAAACATGTTGTATGAGGGGGATGTTGGGAAAAGGGCAAGTTTAGAGGAAGATGAAGGGAAGGAGCCATTTATTTTTTTAAATGGGATTTTGCACAGTGGAAGGAGCCAGACCCATGCCAAAAGGGGAGAGGATGTTCTAATGGTGGCAAGCAGCAAGGGAGAAAGTGTGCAGTCAAGGAATTGGGGATTTGATTCTGCCTTTATGGGGCCCAAGACTTCCAAAGGATGGAGAAGGGGCATAGAAAAAGATTTTTTTTTTTGGCCGGCTGGGGGGGATAGCTAAGCCAGTGGGAACAAGGGAATGAAGATAGAAAGAGGGAGACAAATTCAGGAAAGAGTAACTTGATCATAGCAACGAGCAGTGGCAAGTGGAATAATTAAAAACAGAGGCAAAAGGATTGATGGAAAAGGCAGGAAGACCGAGCAAGAGGGCAGCTGCAAGAGTCAGTTCAAGAAGGAATGGGGAGAAGGAGCGAAAGCTTCAGCTGGCTGTGGAATATTTGTTCTTAGAATAACTAACAGCTTCCAGGATGGTTTCCCTGAACAACAGGCAGGAAGGGAAAACAAGCTAGGAATACTCCAGACCCATTTACATCTCTTTAGTGATGTCTTATGTGCAGAGATGAAAATAGGAAGCTGCCTTGCACTGAGCCATAGGCTATGGGTGGAATTCAGTGCAGCACTCTGGGAGCAAGGTCTGCTTGTGCAACAGGATTCCCCCCCCCCATCCTCTTTCTCCCCACACCCTCCCAGCTCAGTATTATCTGCACTGACTGGCAGTGGCTCCATGATCTCAGAAAGGGGTCTCTCCCCCAGGCCCACCTTGAGATGCCAGGGGTGGAACCTGGAACTGTTGCATGCAGAGCAGATGCTCCACCCACTTGGTTACGGACCTTCCCCAAAGTGGGTGGAGGTGGAGGCAGGCACCCTGCCTCTTCCATCTGCTTGGCAGTCAGAGAAGTGGGAACATGAGTGTTTTGCCTTCCTTGGTTCTCCAGTAAATGCCACGTCTTACTGCTATTAACAAGTTTCTCCTCACGTCTAGGGTGCCAGGGGAGGGGGGGCAGGGAAGGAAGTTCTTGTAATCCATGTGCCCTGCACATGAACCCCCAGCTAGCAAGGCTGATGGTCAGGGATGATGGGGTTCGGAGTCCAACCACATCTGGAAGGTATCACATTGGCTACCCATTCATTGTTGTATGAAGTAAGCCAGACTCCAACAACCTGGATCTGGAAGAGGGCTGGTGGCCTCCAACTCTGTATTAGGGTCTTGGGGAGGAATGTTTTGTTCTGCCAGGAGCTGGGCTGGTGGCTCTGTTTCTCATCCAGAAGCAACCTTAATTGACCATTGCTGTGGCCTAAACAAGAACAAGAGTAGCCCTGCTGGCCTTAACATCCTGTTCTCACAGTGGCCAACCAGATGTCTCTATGGGAAGCCTGCAAGCAGGACATGAGTGCAACAGCCCTCTGGCATTCGGAGGCAGGATGCCACAGATACTGAAGGTAGTTCACAGCCAGCATGGCTAGTAGCCATTGATAGCCTTAACCACCTTCCTCTTTTGAAGCTATCCAAGCAGGTGGCCTTCGCTGTGGGATAGCAAAGCTGCTGCCTGTTGTGTTTCCAGTGAATCCATTATCTGCAGCTTTTTCTCACCCCTTCAGAAGGTTTTTGTCAAATGGAAAGTAGAATAGCCAGCTAATTAAAAAGGCAAAGCTGAGATATTCTAATCCACTTGAGCAATAGTGATCAAAGGATGATCATAGGATGATCCCAACCCAGTCAGATGGGCAGCAAACAAATAATAATTATTAATATTAGTATTAGTACGTGGCAGGGTTGTTTCCACCCCCTCCCAATGTTTCAGATCTCATTTGCACGTCTGCCTACACATCCGTGCGGTTGGATGCCCCCTGTCTGTCCACACCAGAGGGTTGAGAAGGGGTGTGGATATCTTCATATGGCTTATGTTTTCAAATCAGATCAAAGCTGGTTTGTGGTAGAGGGGAAAACTAATAATAATAATAATAATAATAATAATAATAATAATAATAAAAAATTTATTTATATCCCGCCCTCCCCAGCCGAAGCCGGGCTCAGGGCGGCTAACAACAATCAAACAGTACAACAGTACAACACCACACAACACTCTAAAATCATTCAGTATAAAATTAACTCAAATCAAACCAATGTCAACCATTGGGCCAGAGCTCCACGAAGATTGCCGAAGGAGGGAGTCAGGCTGTGCCCTGGCCAAAGGCCTGGTGGAACAGCTCTGTCTTGCAGGCCCTGCAGAAAGATGTCAAGTCCCGCAAGGCCCTAGTCTCTTGTGACAGAGTGTTCCACCAGATTGGAGCCACAGCCGAAAAAGCCCTGGCTCTAGTTGAGGCCAGCCTAACCTCTCTGAGGGCTGGGACCTTCAAGATTTTTTTATTTGAAGACCGTAAGTTTCTCTGTGGCACATACCAGGTGAGGCGGTCCCGCAGCATTTTTCAAGAAACTACAGGATAGATGTGGATTGGGGCTAACGCCATGAGTTCATGGCTCAATGGGAGCATGCTGGACACAGATTAAACAGGAGTGTCTGCACAGCATAAGGGTGTGATGACATGTGTGTGGCTCAGTCCCTTGCCCCAAGGATATTCTCCTGCACAGCCAGCTTAGTATTACTACAAACTGATTGGACTCTGTTTTCCCCATTTACCAATGCTAACCTGGTGGGCATTTTAGAAAAAAAGTGTCTTGACATATGTCCATGAAAGATTGCCACTCTCCTTCCTGCCCTGCCTCCACAGCAGATGTACAATCCACACACACACACTGCTGCTCTGCTTCTTGTTTCTGCCACTATTCTATGCTCTTTTTATCTACTCTTCCCCAGTTGTTGCTGGACTACAGTTCTTGTCATCCCTGACCATTGCTATGCTGGCTGGGGCTGATGGGAGTTGGAGTCCAACAACATTTGGCAAACACCAGGTTGGGGAAAGCTGCCCTCTATCTAAGCTGATTTGCCATCAGATCTAACCGTGTGTGAGAGATCCAGATCTGCAAACATTCAGCCACTCTCCTGTTCCAGTGGCATTCTGGCTCCAGTGAGCCTGGTCCTCTCCCTTGCCTCCTTCCTTTCACTAATTAATTTAACATCCACCCAATTAATTTAACATTCATTTCCTCCTGGGAATTTTAGTTTGGAAGGGGAAGGAGGCAGATGAATAAAGCTTCTGAACAGATCATTCTTAGCACCTTCCAAGAAACCATGGCAGCTTATGTAATACAAAACCAAAATAAGTTTATAATCAGGGACATAGCATTACTAACATATAAAAGGCTTGAGGAGTGACGACTGATGAGCATATAATAAGCTCTTTGAGAATTGGAGTTTATTCACGAATCATCAGCATATAAAACCTCAGGATGATGTATGGCTATATGTATTATATTTATATAAATCACTTGCCGTATACTGTGTTAATCTTAAGGGCATATGAACATTAGAAAACTGTTTGGCTCTCTGGTTCCCCCCCTTTGTGTTTGCTCTTACTCTCCTTTGTATCATTTATCAAAAAATATTGTGGACAATGGTAAACTTGTCTATTGATAGTGGATTGCCTTTAATTCTGTTCTGGATGTTTATATTGGAAATTAATCTTTTGCACTATTTTTTGTTGCTGCTGCTGCAAATATAAGCCTTGCAAATGTGGCTACAGGGTGAGGCAAGTACCTAAGACTGTCAGAGTGCTTATATCCAGAATTATAATTTATTTAACTGCATCTATACCCCACCCCATTGCCAAAAAGGCTCTCAGAGCAGCTAACAAATATCAGTGCTAAGACTGCCATCAGGCTCACAGTCTAAAAAGGCATGGCACACAAGGAAAAAAGAATGGGAGGGAGGAGAGGAGAGCAAGTTCATAGTTGCAGCTGAGGTCAGTGGCTGCTCTGCTTGTTTTGCCTTTTGCCAGTATCAACAGCAGTAAGAAGCAACCGTTCTTGAGATCTTAAAACAAAAGAGGCAGGCTTTGAGCTATGCCTTGGAAAGCAATGCTCACAAGAAGCCTGTCCTTGTCTCTCCCAATATTTTTGGATTTACTGTGACAGAAAAGGGCCCTAGAATGCTGAGTTGGTAGAGTGGATTGTACCACATCAAATTGCAGATGAAGGATGTCCTTTCTGAAGGCTTCCTTATCTAAGGAATTTTATCCCTGCAAGTAAAATGCACAAGGGGGAAAAGGTTCTGTCCAGACCTATTTCCTCATTTGACTGCTTGTGTAAACCAGCCCAACAAATGTGAAATTGAGTTGGGCAGGTTCGAATGCCCCTGGGAAGAGATTTAGCCTCTGGGCACCCCATTCTCCCAAGGCCAACACTAGCCATTGCATTGTGCTGATTCTAAGAAGCTAGGAAATGTCTTCAGGTGAATACTCAAGCAGCTTTCATAAGGGCTATATGCTTCAGCTAAACTCTCTAAGGCAGGGAGAGGGAACTTGTGGACTTCAGATGTAGATGGACTATGGCTCCCATCATCCTTGACTCTTGACTAAGTTAGCTAGGGCTGATGGGATTTGGAGTCCATCCTTGGTCATGAGGGAAATAGAATTCTGTTTCCCATACATGTTGTTAGGGGAGGGTGGTTCAGTGCATGTGGCAGGGAATGAGCTCTCACACACCCCTCTGTGTGAAAGCAGGGACATGGTGGCCAAAGATGAATGAGGTTCTGTGTCTTCATATAATGAAAAGAAGAATTAACAGACCGTGCACTGGACTGGGACTGCTTTATAATGCAGCCAACATTTCAGACACTCACCAAGCACTTTTGTGTCACATGGTGGCACACACACACACACACACACACACACACACTGTCATTTTAACTTCACAACAAGCCTGCAAGGTAGGTTAAGAGTTAGTGACACGCTTTGTGCTTAAGCAAGGATTTGAAGCTGGACTTTCCCAGTCCTAGTTTGACACTCTTAACCACCACCCTGACTTGAACCTGGAACTCATAAACGCAGCACTCTTGATCTGTGCACATCACAAAACGAATGTGTGTGTGAGATTGTCATGTGACTGTTTCCACATGCATTCTGTTTTCCTGCGTGGAATTGCTTTCGGCGCAGGAAACGTGGAACATTTGCAAGCAGCCCTGAGCTCCCACCCAGCACCCATTCACCCACCCTTGCACACTGGGGACAGGAAACAGCTGCGCAAGGAGGCCATCTCAATATGGGATAGATCCTGGGGGTGGGAGTAGGTCTGCCTGGCTCTTCCCACACCTATTTATGGAACCCTGATTCTGTGTGTGTGTCCGTTTGCCTGCGGAAACAAAAGGCAACGGTGCTGAACCCTAAAGGCAGGAGTTGTTTGTTGCCCATTCCTGGGCATTCCCTAACTTTGTGCTTTCTGAATATTCGCCCCCCCCCCCGCTTTTCCCTTGTACGTGCGGAACCCCGCTTCTGATTTGTTCCTTCTCTCCTCTCTCCCCCATGCGGGCACGATCGTGGCTGCCAGCTCCTGACCCCGGCGCTGCGCCCACGGAGTCTTCCTCTCCCATCTCTGCCTCCCGCTCGCCTCCAGGGTGGCGGGGGGCGCAGAGAGCTCTGCCGCCCCCTCGCCCGCCGTGCCCGCTGCAGGCTCCACTGCTGCAATGGCTCAGCGGGAGCGGGCGGGGGGTGGAGGCGGCGGCGGCGGCGGCCTGGCTCTGGGAAGCTCTGGAGATCTGGGTGAAGACAGAAGGAGGGAGGCAGAGATGCTGGGGGTGGCGGCGGGAGAGAAGCTGCAGAGGCTCCTCCCCGCCCTGGGCAGCACCAGCCCAGCCCTGTTGTTCTGTCACTGAGCGCAGGGCTGCGGTGGCGGGAGTCGCCCCCTCCCGCGGGCCCCCTTCCCCGCCCGGCCCGCCGCCGCCGCCGCGCTGCCCCTGCTCCATGGCTGGCACAGTGGGTGACGGAGCCCAGCGCGGCCGGGCGGCACCATGAGGGGCGGGAGCCAGCAAGGCTGCGCCTGCCACCACTTGTTCCGCAAAGTCCTGGCCAAGTGCAGCTGCTGCCCCTCCCGGGCGCGAGGTGAGTGGGGTGGGGCGGGTGGTCCTGGCAGCGCCGCTGCTCCCTTCCCTCTCCCTCTCTCCCCCCCCCCGGTCCACTTTCTCTGGCACGGTCAGGGCCCTGATTCTGCCCTTCTGCCTGCAGAATGCCAGCCCGCTCTCCCCTGCCCACCCCCTGGGTGGGTGCCACCTGCCGGATAACCCAGCACTGCTTCCTGAAGTGGGCACCAGCATCAAGCAGCAGGGCATGGGCGTTGTCCTTCCTCCCTGCTGGGCAGCCTCACCTGGCGGTCCTGGCTGGTGCCATCTCTTTGGAGCCACTCTCAAGCCCCTGTGGCTGGGGCATCTTCATCTCCTGCTGGCCCCTGGCACTAAAGGGCATTTGCTTTCTATGCTGGGCATCTCTGCGGTTCACCGGTGCCCAGGCTCTGAGGGATGACTTTCCCCTCGTGGTGTCTCTCGTTGACATCACCCCCCTCCCCTTTATACTAGCCTTCCACTTTTGGCTTGCAGCTTCTTTGCTTTCAAGCAAGGAATGGCACAACACAATGTTTGTGCGTGTGCCAAGCTCATCTTAGAGGTGCCACTCCCTTGTGGCTAGAGTTGATGGGTGCTCACAGGAAGATGGAGTGAGGTGGGGGCGGGTGGGGAGGTGCTGGGAAAAGTTTCTGGCAAGAATCAGGAACATTAGGAAAACGGGTGGTCCTATGCCTTAGCTGCCAAATTGGGGGTGGGTGGGGACAGTGGTGAGAGAAAAAGTGAAGGGTGTTTATGCATTCTGTGGGTTCTGGTCGTCGTTTTTGTACACAAGTGTTATTTTTAGCATATTTGAATATGCATACATCATGCAGAAGAGAGCATCCCTGCTTCTGTGTGTGCATGATTGTGATTGTGTGTGCACCAAAACAGTGTATTTAGAGTTGCAGAGGTATTTGTGAATTAGAACTCTTCACACATCTCTTTAGGAGCTGTTTGTGCATCTCTGTGTACATTGGTCTGTCTTTATGTTCCACCATGCTTGTGGGAGGCTGTGTGCACACAGATGATGTGTGTGCATGGGTGAGAAAGAGTGTGTGTGAGAGAGAGAGGGAGGGAGGGAAGGAAGGAGAAGAAGAGAGATACACACACTATGGGGGGGGGGAGGCTGTTTGCATGTGTGTAGAAAAAGCTGAGCAGGAGGAAGGTGTGTGTGTGTGTGTGTGTATGTGTGTGTGTGTGTTTGTCCTTTGTGCCTCTGAATGCACAGGCTGTGAATGGAAGGAGCAGTGTGTTGGGCTCTGATACCCTTTTGGTGTGCCATGCTCTGTGTGCAGGCTGGAGAGAGTGTACAGCACACTGTGCATGGGCACGTTTTAAAAACAGGAGCGACGCAGATTACAAAGCACTTGGTATGTGGAGATGCCAAGCCAGTCTTCCAGGAGTTGCTGAGCAGAAGGGGTGGGGGTTATGGGTGTGCTTCAGGAGCTGGCTGTTGGGTGCTGTTACTTCCCCACTGCTTGCTACTGCCTCTGTTTCCAGCTGGACTTCATTGCCCAGAAAGTCTAGGCTAGGGTTGAAAGCCATTAAGTTTGGTGATGGGGAAATGAAAGGGTTATGACCTGAGGAGCTGTAGTGGTATGGTGGGGATGGAGGTGGTGTAGAGCCAGGTGTGTGTATCCCTGGCCTTCTAAGAGTTAAAGCTGATCTTGTATGTGTAGGTATAGTCTCATGGGACTGTAGAGGTGGGAGTGACCATGGATGTCATCTAGTCCAACCCTATGCAATGCAGGAGTCTTTTAACCAACGTGATCCTGAGATTAAGGGTCTCGTGCAGTACTAAAGATAACCACAATCTCTTCTTATACATAGCTCCTTTGCTTATCCTTATGCAGAGGCATAGCTATGGGGGGCATAGCTGGGGTTTTTGCCCCGGGTCAAGCCTCCAGAGGGGCGCCATTGAGGTTCCCAGATAGTGTGTACGCAAATGCACTGGTTATAGCACTGGTTGTGTCTGTGGGTTTTTTATTTATTTCAGTGAATCCTTTCCCCATTGATTCTCTGCTTGTGAGCATGGGCGTAGCCAGGATTTAGGGGCAGGCTTTGTGTTGGGGGAGCAGGACTTCAGTTAAGTGTTTTTATTTATTTACTTGATTTAGGCAGAGAGCAGCTGCTCCCCTGACCCCTCTTGGATACACCCAGGCTTGCAAGTGTGGGTGGAGGATAAGCACCATCTCTTCTTACACATAACTCCTTTGCTGACCGTTACGTCTAGAACTCCCTCTTAAAGGCTTGCAGCCTGCCATGTGGAACCTCAGGATGTTGCAGAGGATTCTGGGCCATGTGCTTGGAAGCAGTGCAGTGCCCTGTCCATGTAGGGTCCTGTCCAGGCCTGTAAGGTCCCTCTGGATGAGAGTGCACCCCACAGCACACCTGGTACTCCTCCCTTGCACATTGCAAAGGAAGCAAAAAACCCCACATCTGAGCCTGCGAAAGGCCCAGTGGCAAAGGGTATCTGCTTTGCATGCAGAAGTTCCCAGGATCAGTGCCCTGCATCTCCAGGTACATTTTGGAGAGCATCCTGTCTAAAACCCTGGAGAGACACTGGCACTTAGTGAGCTCGATGGACAAATGATCTGACATAAAGCAGCTACCTTTGTTTCTGTGAAGCTTGCCTCATGGAGAATCCTCTGAAATGATACAATTTGAACACTGGGCTTATTTTGTGTGGAACAGAGCAAGATGCACAGTTGTATATCCATATTATATATGAATGTAAAGGTTCTGTGTGAATTGTGATCCTATACTTGGCTCTAGGGAGTCTTCTCGTGTCTTCTGCCCAGGAAGTTCAGCGAGGTGTAGATGGTTCTTCTGTCTCCCAACTTTATCCTCCCAACAGTCCTGTGAGGTAGATTAGGCAGAGAGACAGAGACTTGCTCCAGCTCATTTGGTGAGCTTTGTGTCCAAGTCGGGATATGAACCCTTGTCTCTCAGATCCTAATCCAGCACTCTTATCCATTGCACCAAAGTGGAATTTAAGTAGAATCTTATTCTGGATGCTCTTCTCCTTGGGTGTTGACTCCCCTCCAAAGGTAACAAAGTGTGGGGAAGACAGACTAATTCTGGCACCAGTGACTTATTTGGGGGGGGGGAGCCCCACCTTAATTCTATTGTTATGCTCAGACTCTAACAGATGAACATTTGGTTGGTATTCAATAACAGTATTAAATAACTCCCAGAGAGAGGTGTGGATTTTTATTTTTTTAAGAGTGTTATATATGCTGGTAAAAGGGACCCCTGACCGCTAAGTCCAGTTGCGGACAACTCAGGGGTTGCGGCACTCAGATCACTTTACTGGCCAAGGGATGTGGCCAGCATGACTAAGCCGCTTCTGGCGAACCAGAGCAGCGCACGGAAACGCCGTTTACCTTCCCGCCGGAGTGGTACCTATTTATCTACTTGCACTTTGATGTGCTTTCGAACTGCTAGGTTGGCAGGAGCAGGGACTGAACAACGGGAGCTCACCCCGTTGTGGGGATTCGAACCACCAAGCTTCTGGTTGGCAAGCCCAAGGCTCTGTGGTTTAGACCATAGCACCACCTGCATCCATGCATGCTGATATAGTGCACCTACACCTGTAAGTAGCACTGTGATTCTTCTTATCCCAAATGTTGGGTTTGTATCTTTTCATTCATTCCCAGATGTTCTGTGGGTTTTCCTTTTCAAGTTCTCTACTCCATTTCCACTGGGCCTCCAAGGGTTCCCAAAATTGGTTGCTGCCCGATTTCTTTGATTTGGATTGGAATTGGCCTCTTGGGTCCGATGAGCAGCTGTCATGATGGTGGCTGTGGTCCTTAGTGAAACTGGAACAGAAGCTGCAGGATCCAGGAAGCCTGACTTCTGTTCCCATCTCTGAGAGAGCAGTTGGGACTTGTGGAGAAGCAGGAATAAAAGCTGGTATTAATTTCCTCTTCCTGATTCAGAGATCAGAGGTGGTTGTCCATGTCCTTTTCCCACAGTCAACTGGCAGAAGTGTCCATTGCTTCCACATTCCCAAGCCCCCTAACCATGGTAATGGATCAAGTGAGAGGCAAGCTAAGCTTCCATTGAGGAAAAAGGGGGCACTCTTATCTAGGAGGCCCCCCCACATTTAGACCTCCTGGTATCGTTGTTGTTAAATTTCAGAGAGAGGAGCTCTGTGTTGGGAGTGCAGGTTTGAGGAAAGAGTGCCTTTAAGCATGTGCAGTTTGCCTTCTCTCAAACCTTGGAGTGATTGCAGCCAATTCGGGTGCATGTCGTGGGATCAGGGGCAGACACATTTCAGCCAAGCTTAAGACTCTGCACCCCTTAATTTAAAAATTAAGCATTGCGGAAGGATGAGGGTGAGTAGGCGGGACAGACCAGCTCCTCTTGCCTGCTCCACGCCACAGGATGTTCCTTGAGAATCTGACCCTGGAATAAATCCTGGCCCCGGCCCAGGCTTCCGTGACTCACCATTCACGCTGCAGCTGGCTGCTCCGGTTACCAACAACTCCCCCAGTTTAGATATGGCTGGAGCTGCTCCCAGATCGGGCGGTGGGGGGGGGGAGCGCTTGATATACACTGCCCCCTTCTTTTTCTCCCCACCTCCCTGCTCCCTCACCCATGGCCTCAGCAAACAAGGCATGGAAACATTTCCTGTGGTGAACGCTACAAAATGGGTAGAAAATCTGTGAGGCCTCGTGTGAGGAGGCTTCAGGGCTTGAGCCAAGCCAGGTATCGCCAGGGCTTAGATCCGGGAATTGGTCTCATGAAGAAGGCAGGGACTCTGAGCTTGTGCAGAGCGTCTGCTCCTCCACATTAAGACAGCTACATGATCTGAAATAGAAGGAAGAGTTTCCAAGTCAGACAGTATCAGGTTTTTGGCAGGCCCGAGGCTTGGCATTTCTCGTTTTAGAAACTCCATTCTGGGGTGGGGTGTGTGCCTGTGTGTTTCTTCTGTCAACCCTAAATAGAGAAAGAAAAGGAACATCATTAATCAAATAATTGTGTTTTTATACCACCACCTTTCTGCCAAGGCAGCCAACATGGTCCAGCTGGATTGCAGTGAATTATCAGTCAGCACTTCACTCTACCTCTGTGGAGTTTAATGCATTAGAATTCAGGTTATGAGAGAACAGAAGAAGAGCCCTGCTGAATCAGGCCAAAGGCCTCTCTAGTGCATCTTTCTGCAAGAGAACAGCAGCACTCGTGTGATTTCTAGCATATTGCCTCTGGAGGTAATATAGTCACAATGACTAGTAACTATTGATAACCTTATCCTCCAGGGATTTGTTTAATCCCTTTTAAAGCCATCCAAATTGGTGGCCATCACCACAGCCTGTGAACTCTTTAGCTTATGTTTGTGGTGTGAAGAAGTACTTCATTTTGTCCGTCCTGAACTTCCAAACATTTGGCTTCCCTATATTATGAGAGAGGGAGGAAAAACTTCTCCATATCTGCTTACTTCGCATCATGCATAATTGTTCACCTATATCACTCAACTTTTCCCCTTCAACTAAATAGTCCCAAATCTTATAACATTACCCCTTAGGAGAGTTGCGCCAACCACCTTATTCACTTTTGGCTGTTCTTTTCAGCTAGTATTTATTGGTTTTACTAATCTCTGGGGAAGGAGCATTGAATTGAAGTATCAGAACTGGAGTATAACTCCCTTTGCATTTTGCCAGCGAGGAGCAGACTGCCTGAGCAGGATGAAAATTCCAACTGGGCAACGATCTGCTGATTGAAGCCAGGAGCACCTAATACTTTCTACCCAATACCTCTCCTGTATGCTCTGTGTTAACTGATTCATAATATAACCCCCACCCACTAAGTGCCATACCTGCTGCCACAAACGTGGATTAGAATCCTTACTTTGCCCCTAAACATGCAGTGAAAATCTGGGAGAATATCCAACCCTTCCACCAGTTCTTTAGCCACTTTGAGGGTGAGTGCTGCAAGGTGATAGATAACATGTTAACTAAACCTTAGTAAAGGCATAGCCAGGCTGTCACTGTTTTCAGGTGAGATTAAATCACATGCCACTCAAATTCATGTTGCACAAGTATATAGTTGGTTAGGAAGTCTAGCACAGCAAACCTGTTTCCCCCAAAGATCAGACTTTCTATGATATGGAAAGTGATGGGAAAATGCGGTGGAAAATGTGATAATGCTTTCTTTGATGCAATGTCTTTTAATTTTCCTGCGGACAAATCAGAATGAAAGCTCCTTAATTAGCCAAAGTTGTCTAATCTCACAAAAAAAAACCAGGATGAAGGCTCAATAAACAGGCCATCTAGAAGCACCTTGAACTTGAGCATATGATGGCCAAGTAATCTCATTATAGGCATTTGTATCTCTCTTCTCCCTTGAACCTGTTTGTCAGGTTCAGAATCGGCCTTACTCTGTCTCCTCTCTCTACTCTGGTGGGTATCCTCCTCCCAGGCTCCCAGAAGCTTCTACAATTCCTGTCCCAGACAGGAGTTGAGTTGAATGCTATTAGCAGTCTGGATGAAATGGAAACAGCTCTTCTTATTACCCCACATTCCATCCTTCCAAAACTATTGTTGTAAACAGTAAATAATTCAGGATGCTGGTCCCTTTATTTCATAGTATAAAGCAGGCTTCCTCAACCTCGACCCTCCAGATGTTTTTGGCCTACAACTCCCATGATCCCTACCTAGCAGGACCGCTGGTCAGGGATGATGGGAATTGTTGTCTCAAAACATCTGGAGGGCTGAGGTTGAGGAAGCCTGGTATAAAGGAATAAGCCAGCAAAAGCTGCCATGTAATAAGGATAAATGCACAAGACCCCATTTTGCAACAGCCATCTATTTGGGTCATCATGCTGATTGTATAGTTTGTCTGATGAGTAGAAACCGCCATTTGGATTGCCACAGTGAACATGGAACTGCGATGTGATGCAGAAAGAAAGTAGCTGTAGCAAGCAGACCAGCTGTGCAATATCAGTCCTAATAAATGAAATAATAATAAATGTACCAAGTCAGACCATTGGTCCATTTAGCTCAGTATTGTATAAACTGACTGACAGCTCTCCAGGGTTTCAGACAGGACAGTCCCAACCTAACCTGGAAATGCCAGGAATTGAACCTGGGAATTTTACATACAAACCTCTCCTTCACTGGAGGTTTTTAAGCAGAGGTTGGATGGTCATCTGTCATAGATGCTTTAGTTGAGATTCCTGTTTTGCAGGAGGGATTAGACTAGATGACCCTCAGGGTTCCCTTCCAACTCAACGATTTTATGATTCTCCCGCTGATCCATAGCCCTTTCCCAAGCTATTTTGGTGAAGGACTGTGCAAGCTTTTGAGTTTTGCTGAGCTTTGTCTAGAAGAATAGAAAGGTGACCTGTGTGTGTGTGGTTACTTCTAGCATTACTTTTTCCTTCCCTGTATTCTGAAGAGGTGTCTAGAGATCAACACAGATGAATAGGCTTTTTAAACCAGAAAATGATCTCTGAGGATGTGACTCAGGTTAGTGTCTGTCTGCCATCCTTTCAGATGGTTTGTGATACATAAGAACTGCCTTGCTAATGAAACCAAGATCCATCTATCTTGCTCCAAAATTCATTAGGCAGACATGTTAGGCAGATACATAAATTCTAAAGCCCCTATGAGTTGCTTTCCTTATGTGCATCTTGACCAGAATGTGAAATGCTGGTCTAACACATGGTTCTATAGAGGGAAAAAGGGTTCTTGCTAAAGCAGATTCTTATAGCCATTTGAAGTTGAGAATGCTTGAAGTTGCTCTACCTCAAGGTAACTTATCTGACGACCTACTCTAAACCATGAGATTCAGTGTGTGCAACTTCTGGTCTTTAACAACCTGATAGGAGCTGAGGTCTGTGGAGAATTCTTTGGACCTGGGAAGGCAGGGCTATTCTGACATGAAGGTAGAGTAGTCTAGTGGTGAAGGTCCAAACTAGACATGATGTTAAATGCATAGTTGCAATTAAAATACCTAGTTCTTTCTTCTTCATAGCCCATGCAGGTGGTATCTCTTAGTTCATTAACTAGTTTGGTTACCTTATGGAAGCCACACTTCATCAGCCACTGCCTGCTAATCTGCAATGTGAATTGGTGCATGGTTTTTGAAACATGAAGGCACTATATGCTAGTGCTGTATAAATACTAACTGTGGATACTAACAGCAGGAATGGCTTTGTTTGCTGGATTTCTTTTTGCCCGGCTACTTTTCAAGATACAGGAGTGGGGCCAGTAAAATCAGGTGGCAATCCTATCAGTCTTTTCAAAGGGGCCACATATAACTATCCTGGTTTATTTCCCAGATGCCCAGGGATGATTCTGTACTGGGCAGATGAGGTCACACTAGGCTTTGGTCACGGTATGAACCAGCCAATAATCTGCACTGTAGGGGTGAAGGTTTATGTTTCCCTGAGGTCAACATTCCCCTACATTGATGCCGATGCAGCATCTGCTGGTTGACACAACTGCAAAGCAGTGTTGAAGCTGGGAAAGAGGAGAAGGAGTCAATTATGGCAGGAAAACAGATATGGCTTCAAGAAGGAAGAGGAGGAGGGCCTTAAAGGGCAACAACAAATTCTGCGGATGCATCTCAGACCCAGTTCTGATTTACAACTCCCTGAATCTTGTTGACTCTGTTTGAGTTATCCAGGAACGTGTATTGCTTCTCTGCTGATTGTGACTTATTTGCGGGAGTGCATTTCCCACCCCTGAGAAGATCGAGGCTGTTGAAGTATCAGAGTATTCTCTGCATGCATTTGTTAAATTGTAGTCTGCTCATTGGGCATTCCCTCCACCAGGCTTAAGACAGCTGTTGCTTCCCTTGGGGTTTGTAATGCGGACGCAAAACCTGTGCTACCCAGAGTCCTTGTTCACATTACAAATACCTTTAATTTGTTTTCACTTCTGTTTGAATGTTAACAGAAATAGTGCAAAAGAGGCTCTGGGGTGGTGTAATGGTTCGAGTGTTGGAATGTAACCTAGGAAACCAGGGTTTGAATCTCTTCTCAGCCATGAAGCTCACTCACTGGGTGACCTTGGGCCAGTCGCTGTCTCTCAGCCTAACCTACTTCACGGGATTGTTGTGAGGATAAACTGGGGATGAGAACACTTTGGGAGAAGAGGTGGTGCATAAATGTAATAAGCAAGCAAGCAAGCAAGTTTGCTTTCATGACTAACCTGACCATAAACCATAGAGAATTCATTACCTCACACAATGTATTGTGGGCAGGGTGGGGAGCAAATTAAAGGGAAACTTGTACCATTTTGGTGGCACCTACAGTATGGGAAAGAAGGAAGGAGCCACATCACACAACTTTAGTGAGAGGAAAATGAGCAGATGAAGAACCTACCCATTTGACACTGACATAAAAGCCCCATACAGAAGAAGGAAAATCATTACTCCGCTTCTCTCTCCTCACCTCTTTCTTCCCCCCTCAACCTCACAATGCCTGTGATAGCAATGTCTCCCCCCAAATGTAACTGACCTATAGATAGGACTCTATGAACTGAAAACAGAGATGTTACATGCAGTGCTATTTTCCTAGAAAAAGAAGTGCCAGGATTCTCTATGAACGGCTCCCTTGTTCTTTTGTAATGGCAATGGCATTGGCGCCCACCAGAGAGGTGCCGGAATGGAGTTACGCTAAATTCTAGTGGGAAAAAAGCTCTGGTTATATGTACCTTTGTTATCCATGAAAATCTTTCAGTCAAAACAATTAAAAAAATTATTTAGTGAGGGGTTTGGGCCTGCTGTTTTCTCTTATAATCATTACGGATAAGGGCACTTCCAGACTGTTGCTATTTTCAGGTGAAATTCACATACTGGCAAATTCAGGCTGCACAATTATAGTTAATTGGGAGGTCTTACACAATCTGCTTCAGCCCCCCATTTTTGCAATAAGGAAAGTGATGGGGAAATGTACTGTAAAATGTGGGATAACACTTGCTTTTGACACAACCTCAAACTTATCAGAACAAAATGTGGACCCAATGTCATCCTGGATGTTTCTCTTTTTAAATGCAAGGCTTTTGCTATTCTGACTTTACAGTGATTCAGTAAAAACAGATTTAAAGTGTGGGAAGGTCTGGGGGAAAATTGAGATGGGGAGGATATTGTGTGGATGCCTCTTCATTAATGGGGAGACAGTTCAGTATGAATAAACATCTTCCCAAAGTACTTAGTCTGTGCACATGTATTTGAAGTACATCATGCGCATCAGATTGGCACGACACTCTACCTATGAGTGTCATTCTGTTGCCTACTCATATGGGCCTTCTGTGCAGGAAATGAAGTGGCCCTCTAAGAGGACTGAAGGGATTATTCACACGGCCATTGGGTTGTTTTCTTTTGTTTTCCTGCCTGGATCCAGCTGCACTCATGGTAAATGGGTTTTCTGACCTTGATCAGAATCTACACTGCCTCAAACCTTCAAAAATGGGTTGAATGGGGCACAGGGACACAACTCCACTTGTAGCAAGCTATTCAGATACCATATTTGTGAGGAAATTGGTTTCATTCTGGCAAAAACTCTCTCTCACTCACTCTCACACACTCCAGAGTAAAGTGGTTTAATGCAAGCAGAACAATTGTGTAAATTATAACCTGTGGCCCCCAAGATGTTATGACTACCATAATCCCTGACTATGCCCATCAGGGCAGGAGCTGATGGGGGAGCTGGAGTTCAGCAAGAAGAAGATGAAGAAGATGGCGACGATTAAATTAAATTTATATACTGCACTTCATCTGAGAATCCCATGGCAGTTTACACTATTTAAAATGATAGGGTGGCTAAAGGATGTCAGAATATGTAATTGACATTACGCAGCCTTGAGTCGGTTCTTTTACTCTTGCTTGGTTGTGTCTACCGAGAAACAATTATTATTGCCTCTCTAGCCCTATTAGTCATGGTGGAGGGCTGGCTTGCTTTTTCTTTTTAAAAGATGGACACCTGTGGGGTTTCATGGGACTGTGGGGTGTTTGCATCTTAGGCGTTCTGTGCCTTTAAAAAGCTTTCCTATTCACATTTGTGATACTTGGTAGAGCAAGGGCACCTGGTGTGACTCTGAAGCTGACCTTTGTGCACTGTTAGTGGTAATACTCTGAAGGCACATCTCCCCTGAAACTACAGTTCTCCTTACTCCTTGCTGCAATAGTAAAAGGCTTGAAACTACTGTTCAATCCGTGGTGGTGGTCATGCTGCTATTATTATCAACGGATTACACAGTGCTCTGTATGTGCAAAGAATTTTGCAGTCTTCATCTGTTTTGCCTTCTCAACATATTTGCGAGGTGAGTTGCAATTATTCCCAGATGGAAAAAAACTGAGGTTTGGGGACAAGGGGGTGGGGCAGGAGCATCTTTGCCAAAGGCCGCTTAGCTGGTCTGTGACTGAGCAGGGATTTGAGCTGGTGTCTTTATTCCTCCTCTCTAGCCACTAGACCACACAGGTTTTTTGCCTACTACTCTGTGACTGTGACTTTCAACCTTTCCATTGAAAGGAGTGTCAGCAATGGGGTCTTCTCTCAGTTCTTTTTTTGACTTATTTGATATTCTTCCCTGCTCGATCTGAAATTACAAATCTTTGCTGTTTCCATCTTTCCCCTTCCCGCCACCTTATTTTCTCCCTTTCTGCCCCTCTATTTCCTTTTTATATCTGTGGCCAATGGCGCATTGGTCAGGTCACAAAACTCCACAGCTGAAGATCAGTGTCCTATGAGATCCCATAGATACAGATGGTATCTATTCTATTCTGAGTTTTCATCCCTCTCTGAGGAGAAAAAGGGCTAGTGCTGATTATGCATTTTAATTCATTTAAATGCATGCAAATTTAAAATGACACACTGTTTTGCAAGGAGGCAGAGCTGAAAAGAATGGCTTTTAAAAAATCCTTGCTTAGTAACTCCCTAATTCTGTGGGTGGGTTGTCTGGTCTATGTAGTGCAATGGATTAAGGATATTCTGATTAAAAGACGGCTGACAATTTTATAGTAAAATTTTGGCATATCTGGTGAAGACAGACACAATAGAAAACAAAGATTTGTGAATTCCTCAGCTGTGGGGGCAAGTCCAGCTTCCACCAGGCTTTACAGTTTGAACTACTGTATAAAAGATATATATCAGTATAACAATTGCTGTTTCAGCCATCTATCTCTCCCCCCTTCCATTTATTTATATGTTCATCTGTAATTTCATGCTTAAACATCATATTTCTGTGATAGTATTTAAACTGATATGTTAAAAACAATTGTACTAAATCACTATAAACCAGGCATAGTGAACAGGGGGTGTTTTGTGATATTGTAGGTCAATCAGTACAATCCACAGCTGGCTTCTACTGTAAAAACTTGCTCCCCTTGAGTTCTAATGTGCTGAGCCTGCTTGCAAATTGGTTCCATTGCTGTGCAAATGTTACACCTATAGAACAGTTATTGTTTCACTTGCTGAAGGTGTGTCCAAAACAGCATAGTCTGCAGCAAAAGAAGAAGGAAAAATGAATTGCAGGTGTAATCCACATCATATCTTTTGATCTATTTGAATGCCACTTCCTTTTGCTGTTATTGTTGTTTACACATTTATTTATTTTTGTACAGTTGACCTGGGAAGAATGGTAACACTGTTCTCCCCCCCTCCCAGGTCATTTTCCATCCCTCTCTTCTGTGATCAGAGTGTTCTTCTATTTATTTATTTTTCAGAGATGATTGCACCCATTCAGTGCCAGATCCACCTTTTTGTGTGTGTTTGCTTTGGCAAGATGCTCTTCTGAGGCTCCCTTCCAACAGAGAGAGGATGTGTAGGAAATGTGGATTTGTACTGGTACACTGAGAGAACACCTCCACTACAGACTTAATTAAAGAGATTTAAAAGAAATTCCCTAGGAAGTAAATTTGTGAGTGGGACTAGGAATCTCAGTAGCATCACTAAAATACAGTTCCCAGGATTCTTGGGGGGTAGCCAAAGATGCTTAAAATGCTATACAACTAATAAATTTTTGTAATGTAAATATGTTCTGAGGGACAAAAGGGACATGAAACAGGGCAGGAGTGGTGGGTTTGGACGCACCCCAAGGAGTTATAAGCCTGCCCCTTTGCTCTCAAGCGGTTGCCTCAATTTTTTTTTATTTTTTAAATATTTTTTATTAAGGATTTTCTTGTTTTACAGAAGTGTAGTGCCTCGTATTTTTTTCTTCTTCTTCTTCCATGTAACGTTTTTACAAATCTGTTCCATTTGTTGAGGCATTAGGGGGAGAAGAAAAAAGAAAGAAAAAAGAAAGGGGGTGGAGAGAGGGAAGATGGATGGGGGTGGGGTCGGGTGGCGGTGTTTCTATTATGTTTAATGTATGTAGAGTTTGGTGTCAGCGTTGCTTGTGTTGTTCACTTGTGTTCCTTTGGTGATGAGAGAGGTTGGGGTTGGCTTAGGGTGTGATTGTTTGCTTGTGATTGGCTGTGGTGATCTTTGTTTTCGTGTGTGAGTGAGGTGTGTGTGTGTTTTGGATCAGGTGCGGTTGCCTCAAATTGAGTCACACCAATGGTCCATCTGGCCCAGTATTGTCTGCTGTGACTGGTAATCACTGTCAAGATTTCAGACAAGGAGGTTTTCCCAGTCCTGTCTTCTGGGGATTGAAGTTGCCTGTGATGCAGAAGCTGTTCCACTGAGCTGCCTCTCACATTGCTAGGCTTGTCATACCAGTTTTTACCACACACCCTCATACACGGTTTCCCCTATTCTCACAGCTACTCTTGCTGTTTGACACATGAGCATAGCTCAGTGTAACGGCTCACCCAGACTTCCTTTTGTGTCATGTTTCTAGGCACAGATCCACACTTTAAAGCTTAGTGTCTGAGCCCTAGACCCCCCCCTCCATTTTGCCACAAAACAATTCTGCGGTAAAACCTGAACGGCCATTTGTTCAAATTCAGCGGTAAAGGAAAAGGACCCCTGACGGTTAAGTCCAGTCGCAGACGACTCTGGGGTTGCGGCGCTCATCTCACTTTACAGGCCGAGAAAACCAGCGTTTGTCTGCAGTTAGTTTTTGGCCAGCATGACTAAGTCGCTTCTAGCACAACGGAACACCAAAACCAGAGCAGCGCATGGAAACACCGTTTACCTTCCCACAAGAGCAGTACCTATTTATTTACTTGCACTTTTTGGCGTACTTTTGAACTGCTAGGTTGGCGGGAGCTGGGACCGAGCAATGGGAGCTTACCCTGTCATCGCAGGGATTCGAACCACTGACCTTCTGATCGGGAAGCCCAAGAGGCTCAGTGGTTTAGACCACAGCACCACCTGCGTCCCGGTTCAGCGTTACCCGCATCCCAGTTACAGATAGGTAGCCGTGTTGGTCTGCCATAGTCAAAACAAAAAAAATTCCTTCCAGTAGCACCTTAAAGACCAACTAAGTCAGTTCTTGGTATGAGCTTTCGTGTGCATGCACACTTCTTCAGATACACTGTGTATCTGAAGAAGTGTGCATGCACACGAAAGCTCATACCAAGAACTGACTTAGTTGGTCTTTAAGGTGCTACTGGAAGGAATTTTTTTTTGTGTTTTGACCCGCATCCCAGTTCAGCATTAAAGAGCAAAGAAAAAAGCACTTTGACACAGACCAGGAGGGCCCAATGTGAGGCAAAAGATAAATGTGGGTGAGCCCATGGAGAATATGCTGTTTAAACATCATGGCATCTTCATTTTAAGAGAATTTCAGGCAGCAGAACTTGGAAATGTCCTCCTCTGCCCAAGAGCTTGGAGAAGAATCTGCGTCTGAAAGACATACCGGACTAGACAGGCCAAAGGTCTGACTCAGGGGCTTCCAGATGGGTCTTTGTTGCAGGGTCAGTGCTGCTCATGCATGCAGCGTGGTGATGGTGAAGTTGGGGTCTTTTTTGGTAGCATCCACACAATACAAACAACATCAAATGCCAGCCTGTAATCTCCTGCCCTCTAATTTAATATGGATTTGGCCTTTCTGTGGAAATTCCAGCAGATTTTTAATAAATCAATTGCCAGCTACATGTTTCCAACATCTGTTTATAATTTTAAGTTCCTGTCCAGAAACACCAACACTCTGTAAGTTCTGTAAGTGGGTCTCTTTCTGGGGCCTAATTCTTAGGTTGTCCCTGCAAATATCTAACCCGCTTGTCTTGTTTTTCACTGTAATAATGCAAGATATTCCCTCCACCTCATTAAAGTAAACATATCTAATGAGGAAAGTGATGGCATGGTCTTGCCGGCTGTGGGAGGGACCTTATGTTAATCTCTCCACTGTTTTCCCTGGAGTGAATCTTCAGACTTAGAGTTCCCGTTTAGTATCCTCCTGCTATCCTGGCTCTAGTGTGTGACCTTGCCATCCATCAGTGCTGGGTTGTGCCTTCTCTCCTCACACCCCCTTTGCCCCATCCAATATGATATAAGAGTCTATAGGGGGTGGGGAAGAATCTGCTTACCTGAGTTTCTTTTCACTTCTGGGGTATAAACGATTTTTTTCTGGCCATATTGCCTTTGGAGCCTAGTTTGGGGTGAGGCCTTGTCTTGGAGGTTCACACAGAATCATATAATTGGAAGGGATCATGAGGGCTAGTCCAGCATTGCTGCAGTTCAGTTTTAATTGAAATTTGATGAAGATTGTAAAAACAATTAATGATTCTTTGTATTTTTATTTACTTCATGAGCCACCCCGGGTTCTCTGGGAAGGACAGAGATCCATCAGATTTCTTAAGGGGTTACTTGGATAGGAACAGGAGTTTCTGGCATGCAACTAGATTGACTGTTGCCCATGATCATTCATCACTTCTCCTCTCAGAAATGGGCCACGTGCCTGAGGCAGACAATCCAAATTATTCCCCACCCTGTGGTAAAAAAACAAAACAATGGACAATGGACAATTTGCTTTTCTTTTATTGATAGCTTAAAGTCTTCTGCCTGAGGCAAGTTGCCTCATTCTGTCTTATTTATATATGCTGTTTATATATTGACATTTCAGGCTGACCTCTCAAAGAATCGTACATAGAATCATAGTACTGTAGAGTTGGGAGGGATCTTGAGGGTCATCTAGTCCAGTGTTTCCCAACCTTGTGCCTCCAGCTGTTTTTGGACTACAATTCCCATCATCCCTTGCCATTGGTCTTGCTAGTCAGGGATGATGGGAGTTGTAGTTCAAAAACAGCTGGAGGCACAAGGTTGGAAAACACTGATCTAGTCCAACCCCCTGCAATGCAGGAATCTCAGTGGAAGCATCCATGACAGATGGACACCCAGGCTCTGCTAAAAACCCACTGCCTTCCGAGGGAATCTGTTCCCCTGTCGAACCGCTCTTATCGTCAGAAAATAAAATTATTTACAGTGATGAGCATCAACTAAAAATGTATACATACATTAAAACCAAAAAGGCAAAGGACTGCTTGCCTCAAATAAGCTGTATCTGCTTTTTCTTCCCTCGGGACAAGATAATGGTGAGTGTTAACATATATGAGGTAGGGTTGGCCTTTACCACTTCAGCTCATGCTGTTTTTATAATTGATATTTATTTGTTTGTTTACTGTTTTTACAGTGCAATTCTCTACATGTTTACTAAGAAGTAAGACCCATTGAGTTTCATTGGACTTAGAGTGGCCATGTGTCCTACTTTATCAAAGCCAGTCCTCTATTTTGAAGACCTCTCTTTAAAGGTGTCTTCTGTTTGAGGGCTGCCCGACCAAGTCTGTTTTACAGATAGAACCATAACAAGGGAGAGCAGGGGCCCTGAAGTTGCCCATCAACAGCATCACCTGGTCAGCAGACTCAGAAACTGAACAGATCACCTGGTGTCTTCCTCACTATGGTGAGATGTTCTGAACTCTATTGAAATTTTAGCAATTATTGCAAAATTTGCACCTGTACATAGAAAGAACCATGTGCAAATTTTATGTAAAATGATGCCCTCCCCCCCCCCATTTTTTTTCGGGACTTCCTCTCAAGTAGGTGTGTATAGGGCTGCAGCCTTGGAGACTGAGGATCTCTCACTGTAGCTGTTCAGTCAGAGTATCTTAAGATACAGGGAGGAAAAGCTTTGCAAAACTAACAAGCCTTCTCCCCCTACACCAGTAGCAATTCTCCACACTGATCTTGTGAATCCCTCCCCCCCCCCATGGGCATAGCCAAGGAGGGGTGGGGCACAGCTGCCCCCCCCATCAAGTAAATCAGTCAAAAAATACTTAACATAAACCCTGGCTACACCCATGCCTCCCCCTTCCTTTTTGATATTGGGTGCACACATCTCTTTTCCATGTTCAGTAACAGAAATAAAAGAAGGGGGTGGGAACTCTGCAGGCAATTTCCCTGCTACCCTGGCAGCAGAAGCCTTTCAGCAAGACTGGCCACACACACACCCGCACCCCTTCTCCATTGTATAGTACTGGATCTGGACACTGTTACTCCAGTCTTTAGAATGAAATACATTTCTTTCATGATCTGAGTAGAAAGACCTTATGGTGGCAAGGAGATTAAAGAGCTTTAAGAATATACCAGTCTGCACAATGTCTTCTTGAGTATGCACCCTTGGCGAACGCTTTCAAGAGGTTGTAGGAAGGAGGAGGATGGAGCATACAGTGAGAGCTTGAGATAAAATAATTATTCTTGATTTCATTACTGGGGGGAAAGGACGCAATCCACATGGCACCCCTTCTGCATGCCTATGCATTTCCGTGAACTTCCAACAGCAGAACCTCCCAGTGAATTGGGCCCTGCATTAAACTGCAAACCTGCATACTTCGGAGGGGATATGGTTTAGAAAATACGAGTCTGCCTGCCATTAATGCTGAGGTTTCCCAGAGGCATAAAGTTGACATTTTGGGTTTTTAAGAATTTTAAGATAAAAATCTCATATCTTAATCATAATGTTTTCAGCAGTCTGGGATTGATGATCTAAGAGCTGGATAGCTACATTCATGTTGCCAGATGTCCCTCATATTAGATTAATGCCTCTTATTCTTGAATACAGTGGTACCTCGGTTTTCGAACGTCTCCGTTGACGAACATTTCGGTTTTTGAACGCCGTAAACCCGGAAGTAAATGCTTTGGTTTCTGAACGTGCATTGGAAGTTGAACCAGAAATGCGGCTTCTGTATTGAGCTTTCCATATTAAGTTTTCCATTTTGAGGCTTCCATACTGAGATTTCAGTTTTTGAACGTTTCAGAACTCAAGCTGTCTTTCGGAACGGATTACGTTCGAAAACTGAGGTACCATTGTATTATAATCCCCTGGAACAAAATGGAAGTGCCTTAACATTTGTCCTGAAAGTAGCGATAGAATCTCTTGTCACCATTCACCTAGTGTTCTTGGTTTACTCTTGTATCTTACAAGCTGGAATGGAGGAAAGTGTCCTGTGGAAAGGGGGTGCATTTCCCCTTGGAATCTCCCATCTCCATTAGAAACCCTGTAGTACTGTTGTTGTTGTTTAGTTGTTTAGTTGTGTCCGACTCTTTGTGACCCCATGGACCAGAGCATGCCAGGCACTCCTGTCTTCCCTGTAATACTACCTTGTATTGAGTATTGTGTCCAGTTCTGGGCACCACAGTTCAAGAAGGACACTGACAAACTGGTTACAGATAGGTAGCCGTGTTGGTCTGCCATAGTCAAAACAAAACAAAACAAATCCTTCCAGTAGCACCTTAAAGACCAACTAAGTCAGTTCTTGGTATGAGCTTTCGTGTGCATGCACACTTCTTCAGATACTGACAAACTGGAACGTGTCCAGAGGAGGGCAACCAAAATGGTCAAAGGCCTGGAAACAATGCCTTATGAGGAACGGCTAAGGGAGCTGGGCATGTTTAGCATGGAGAAGAGGAGGTTAAGGGGTGACATGATAGCCATGTTCAAATATATAAAAGGATGTCACATAGAGGAGGGAGAAAGGTTGTTTTCTGCTGCTTCAGGGAAGTGGACACGGAGCAATGGATCCAAACTACAAGAAAGAAGATTCCACCTAAACATTAGGAAGAACTTCCTGACAGTAAGAGCTGTTCGACAGTGGAATTTGCTGCCAAGGGGTGTGGTGGAGTCTCCTTCTTTGGAGGTCTTTAAGCAGAGGCTTTGCAACCATATGTCCGGAGTGCTCTGATGGTGTTTCCTGCTTGGCAGGGGGTTGGACTCGATGGCCCTTGTGGTCTCTTCCAACTCTATGATTCTATTATTCTATGATTCTAAGTTATGGTGCCTTAAACCTTTGCGGGTCAGGCAGTTCCCCCCTTGGAGATGCTTTGATAAGGTGGTGAAAGCACATATTTGAATGGCTGAGGCTCATGAAGCTAATGTCAGAGCCATGTCAGAGCAGACCAAAGGCCCATCTTGTCCACACTCTGTTCTCGCAGTGGCCAACCAGATAGCTGTAGGAAGCCCACAAGCAGAATCTGAACACATCACCACTCTTCCCACTTGTGATTCCTAGCAACATGAGTACTCGGAGGCTGTATAGAATCACAAAATTGTAGAGTTGGAAGGAAGCACATGAGTCATGTAGTCTAACCTCCTGCAATGCAGGAATTTTTTTTTGCCCAACATAGGGCTCAAACCCACAACCCTGAGATTAAGCGTCTTGTGCTGTACCAACTGAGCATACTGCCTCCAACACTGGCTAGTAGCCACTGATAGCTTTCTCTTCCACAAATTTGTCTAGAGGCAAAGGAACTTCTCTCTGTAAAATGTGGCAAATGGATTTAATGGGTCCTCCATCCTGTTCCCACAGTGGCATCCAGACACCTTTGGGAAACCCAGAACCGAGCAGGGCATGAGCCCAAAGCCCTCTCCTGATGTTGTTCTCCAGCACACTGCCTCCGATACTAGTCTAGTACACAGCCATTGTGGCTAGTATCCATGGACAGCTTCAGCCACCAATCAATTTGTCAAAGATTCATGGAGGAGTTCTCAAGTCCATAAGTTATTTTGTCCCATAAGACAGACACTCAGTCCTGCTTGGAAACCACACCCAATAAGTAAGAAGGCCCTGCTGTCCAATCCCAGTTATGGTCTTGGTTTGTTATGGAGCAGGCAAAAGGAGAGACAGAAAGACCCTTTCCACATGCTTACAAGTTTTTCTGTTCCATTATTTCCCATGTTCTAGGGGCTGAGCCTGATGCTGAAAAATGGGCTCTGGAGCCCTGCCATAGTCAGCTCTGGGCTCAGATTAAGCCCATCTCAGAACCCTCCCTGGGTGCAGTTTTTGATACTGACTGAAAATAGAATGTGGAAAAATTTCCCCGCTGGGTGGTTGTACCGCCTGAGGGAACTGTTGTCTTTAGAAATCCCTGAAAAATTGGTGCTGAATAGAGGGAGAAAATGTGTTTTTAAAATAATAATAAAAAAGCCTTTGAGTTCTGAGGCTGTCCTTCCCCCCCACGTGGCTCCACCCACCAGCACATTCAACTCCTGAAAAACAGATGGTGGATGGCGCAGCCAGAGCTACGCAGGCCTTGCCAAGGAACGTGCCGTGCACATTCCTCCTCCGCCAATATTAGGCTGTTGCCCCATCGGCGCCCATGGAACTAGGGGGTGGAGGTGGGGAGGGAAAGCAGCAGAGGGACATTAGCTTGGTTAGCACGCAGCTAAGGGCGGCCTTCTCTTGTGGCACAAATCTTGTCTAAACGTCGCCATTTACCCCTTGTTTGCTATATTTCAGAGTGTGTGATGCTCCTAGCCATTTTTTTTAGAGAGCCCAGCAAGAATCAGATTGCAGGAGCTGGTGCCTTTACAGACAACTTGTACAAACAGTTGTGACTTGTTGAGCTCAGCACCCCCTTTACACACACTAGTAACATATTGTGCCCAAATATGTGGCAACTTGTTCTTTTTTTTATAATGCTAGGCCTGGTCAAGGTTAGTGCTGGCATTAGACAGGGTAAGCCTGAGGTGGGGAGCTATTTATTGGTGAAAAAGCAGCTAATGTTGTTGATGATTTAGTGTATTATTTATTTTTATCACAGTGCAGAGTGCCATTTGGACTTTCTGCCTCAGGCACCAAAATATCTTGGGCTGATGCTGCTTAGTCTGGAGGACTGCCTTTGGCTTGATGAGCTCCTGAAGTTCTGCAAGCCTGAATTACATTTGCCCCAAGGTCACTGGGTGTCTCAAGGTGCTAGCTGTAGACAAAGCTCTCTTACAGTTGTGGGCTGGACTCACACAGGAATCTTAGGGATAGTGTCCTCCACTGCACCTGAGAGCAGCAGACACAGCTCTGGCCTCCGACGAAAAAGTTCTCTCAGGTGGCTGACACCAATGCCTGAAGCATCTTCTACCTGAGATGGTCAGCTCTGTCTGCCTAATGTTAGGGCTGGTCTTCCCACATCCTGTGGTCCCACACTGCCTAATCTACCCCGGTAATTAAAAAGAAATAAAGAAAAAGCATAGGCATAGCTGTGCAGCGCAACTTTTGACCTGGTTCTTATGTAATGCTGAGCTGCATTATGGTGTACTATGAGTGCAATAAAAAAAAATAAAAATCCTTCCAGTAGCACCTTAGAGACCAACTAAGTTTGTTATTGGTATGAGCTTTCATGTGCATGCACATTTACTGGAAGGAATTTTTTTTATTTTGTTTCGACTACAGCAGACCAACACCTACCTGTAACTATGAGTGCAATAGTGTGCAGATACTCAGAGAGGAGATGGCAGCTAATTTACTCTTCCTCCAGTCTTTCTGTTGCAGTGCTGCTGTGACCTAAGCCATGGTTTGGCTTGGTGTGGTTTTCAGTCCCCAGCTCACAGTTTGTCCCACAAGCTGTAACTGTTTGCTTGCTTGCCTGCCTGCCCATCTGACTGGGTTACCGCAGCCACTCTAGGCAGTTTCCAACAAATTAAAACACAATAGGACACCAAACATTTAAAACTTCCCTGAACGAAGGTTTGTTCTATGGCTTACTGCTCACGGTTTGTCTTGAAGAGAAAAACCACGAGCCCCAATTCAGACAACACACTAAATCATGGCTTCACTCATAGCAGCAAGAGTACCAGAGGCATCAATCTCACTGGGAGGCTACAGAACTAAGCCATGGGTTGACTGGGTACTATGTGCAAACTGGGCCCATGTGTAACGTGTAGTTTGACCCTTTGTTTGGGGGCTTTGTTTTCTATTGTGTTTTTACTATTTTTTGTTGGGAGCTGCCCAACGTCACCGGGGCAACCCAGTCAGATGGGAAGAATTGTTTGTTTGTTTGTTTGTACCTCCTCCAAAATACTGCATGTGCTACACTCCAACATGAGCTGTGAATTAAGTTTAGCTGTGACAGATCCAATTTTGAGAAAGAAGTAGTTAAACCTCTAGTGCTCTAGTTGAGAGTACAGAGAGTGGCTACACATACTCTTTCCAGATGTCATTTAGACTGCCGGCATGCTTGGGTCTTGTGTTAGCTAGTCTTTTTGATATTTTCTTAAAGAGCCTGGAACTAGAGATTGTGTGCTTGCAATAAACAAGCAGGATGAGGCTGGGCGGAGGTCTAGAGTCTCATCCCTCCTCAGGTGCTTGGTCTGTTTCTGGGCTGACCTGCTTCAGGTTGTAGATGGGGGGAGTCTTGGGTGACTGAATGCTCCTGCAGACAAAATAATTCTCTCCACATAGATTTTTCTTTTTTTAAACTATCTCCACATAGAAATTTAGAGTGTTGGAGTGGTGTTGGTGATGGAGAGTAGCTTTCTGTGCGGTGGGAATTTTTTATGTGGAGGAGTATTCAATCCATATGACCTCTCATCTGCAGTCTGAAGCACTTTAGCCCAGATGCAGGTTTGCCACCTGTGTGGGAAGTTGGCCTAAGACTTTGGGAGAATGAGGTAGCAGGCTGCAGAGAAGGCATTGTTTGCTGCACTTTGCAGGTGCTAATTGGTTATTTTTAAGCCTAGCAATTGGTCCTGGCAATGTCATAGACATATGTACTGCTGGCCAGTTGCCATAGCGACATCCCTCACACTGTCATGTCAGTTTCCAAGGTCGGGTCAGGTGCCTGTGGCTTGACACATCTTGGGTTCCTGATGCAGTAGTTATTTCAGGAGGAGTTGTCATCCCGCTGCATTTCATTATTGCCTCCTGCTGGGCGCTTGCTAGGCTGTTCCTGCAGAGTTCCTCTGGGGGAGCATGGCTGCCCTTTCCTCACCCGTGCTTGCTGCCTGCTTTGCTTACGCAGACATCTTTCTGCACTTGCCCACCTGCATGCATCCATGCCCATCTTTCTAGGCACGTGGGGCCACTTCACAAGACCATACAGAAAATAGGCTAAAGGCAAACTTCTGCTGTTGAAGTTAAGCAGATCTGTTCCTCTTAGGTTAGTTAGATGGGACACTGACTTGGACCCACATCTGAGCCACTATTACATATGATAAGAGGTTTAGTTTGCATCTTCCTGTTGCTCATTTCATGACTGCAACATCAAGTTGTTGATTTGCATGTGCAAACAGGCAATCTCAGACCCATCAGAACATTACTGGCAGCATTCATGGAAGTTCATTCACAAATTCGGTACGGTTAAGTGAGAGAGTCTCTGAGTAGGACCAGGGATACCCGAGTTCAGATCTTTCCTTGGCCGTGCAGCCCACTGGGTGATCTCCTCTCTCAGCCTGACCTACCTCAACAGGGTTGTTGTGAGGCTAAGATGGAAAGAAGAGAAGTGTATACAGAAGTATATGCACTCCTGGTGGCAGGATGGGATCAAAGTGTAATAAATGGATTAAGCTGCCAGTCATCAGTGCCTGGGTTGTGTGTGTGTGTGTGCGCGCAACACTCATTTTTCTTAAATCTGATGACTGGTACCTGAATATGGGAACTGATTCTGTATAAAAGCCTTGCATTGTGAGATGATATTGTGAAATGAAAGTTTCATCTGTGGATAGTGTATCTGTGACGGTCCCATTCACAAGTAGCTCCTTGAAGCGGCAACTGCCAAATAATTACTAAATTGTACCTCAAGCATATAATAATGAAGTGTAGAGAAATGCCAAGTGGGGCACATGCATATGTGAAGTAGGTATAACCTCTTTGGAGGAAGAGCAAAGTGTCTGCATGATGTTAAACAGTAAGTAGGTATCTTGAGATGTGAGCTGCTTGAATCTGCTGTCATAGATCTGTATGCCTGTGTTGTGTTTCTCCAGCTTACACTGCCATTTTCTAATACAACTGCTTTCCTCTCACCAAATTTTTAAGAGCATTTGCTATGTTTATCACAGCTTTCAAGTGAACATAACCCTGCAATTTCCAGCTTTTCATTCTAAATGTTGAAATTGGGCATTACCATTTTCTAACAGCGCTGGAGTGACACTAATATATGCTTTTGACCACTTCCAAACTGTGTTGATGTTGTTCCAACTGAGTTTGCAAAGGAGATGGATGCAGAGCTGACCTCGTGGTCTGATCTGGCATCATGTGTATAAGAACCCAAAAGGTTCTTATACACATAACAGTGCAGGTGTGGAGCTTAGCAAAGTTTAGCGATGTTCAGTTGCAACAAGGGGAGCGCAAGGTGATGTCTATTGTGTTAATGGCTCTGAAGGAGCTAAGCTTAGCTGCTGAAGGAGCCATGTGGGGTTTTGCCCTGTGAATAGTGGTGAATTGAGAGAAGCAGAAACCACCCACCTATTTCCCATGTGCATTCCAATAGGTCTCTGTTCTACAAAGTAGAGAAATTCATTTTAGCGGGGTGGAGGGTGGGAACCATCAAAAGTGATGTAATTCTGTTCACTTCTGTACTCACTTTGAATGCTCACACTGATAGGGCAGAGGCTGTAAGCTCCAGCAGCTATTTGAAAACGCAGAGCAGGTCTCACAGACCAGGGCTACGATCTGGAGAGGCACACAGTACAGCAATCTTGGGTGTGTGTGTGTATTGGACTGTTTGCTTGATTTTGTTCTAGTTTTTATCATGTATTTGTGCTTTTATATTGTATTTATTTGTTGTGAACTGCTCTGAGATCTGTGGATGAAGGGCAGTGTGCATATTTAATAAATAATAATTTGCTGAAGCAAATTATATGAGTCTGATCAGTGCCTTGATTTAGAAATACCAGGGGCCTGCATCTGGGAGTTTCTGCCTGCAAATAATGTCATCACTGAGCTATGGCCTGCTCCTTCTAACGCCTTTGATTTCAGGTGGAGCAGTTCAGGTCAATGGGGCCCCCCAAACCTCTCTAATGCGGCTCTCAGGACTCCCCCCAGGCCACACTTGCCCCGTGTCCTCCTATGGACCCCCTTCAGTGGCTTTTGCATATCCAGAATTGTCAGGATGCTGTCAGCGGCTCCCGACTGGTTGCCAAGGATAGTACTGTATAAGACAAGAAAAAGTTTCTTACAGTCCTTTTTTATTTCAGTCTTTACAGAGAGAGGCTATAGAACTCAGCCTCTTGGTTAATGCCATTGTCCCAAGTGAATGAGGTGTCCTCATTCATCGTCATCATCACCTCCCCTACAGGTGCTGCTACCTGCCCTCTGTCTTTGAGCTCTTTGCTCTCCTGCTTTCAAGGCTCACCGGGTTCTGGGAGATGGAGTGTTTTCAATGATATGTCAGCCAGGTGTTGTTCTGGCTCTCACATGGTTTCCCCCTCATCTGCTTCTGAGCTGTGACCTCCCTCAAACCCCAGTCTATCTTGTCTTCCTCCTCCTCCATGGAAGGGTCAGGATGGGGAGGCCACCTCCACCATTCCTCCTCCGCCAAACCCCTGACAGAATGTGCCATTGAACTGTAATGACAACCAGGCTTGCCTGGTTGGAGGGAGATGGGTATGGAGAGTGTAGCTTACTGTGCAAAGTTAAGAGTTGCATCCATTCCTCTACCCAGGTTCTGCCTCTTGCACGTTGCCCTTGAGAGGATGCCTGTGAGGGCTGCAAAGTGTTCCGTTCCCCTGCCTTGTGCATGCATTTGAGTGACCTTTTCTTAAATTGGGAGGAAGGGTTTCCAGAGCAAAGGGTGCGCCTTCCTCCGGGAAGCCTCGAGACCAGCCTCTTTCCCCTTTAGGAAGCAAGCACGGCCTCTGCGCCTCCAGATTTGTGTGTGCTTTGAGAACGTCACAAAATCAGTCCATGTACTCACTGGTTGTGCCTGTCCTCTCCCTGCAGATCCTTACTCCATCGCAGGCAGCGATGGCAGCATCTCTGCCTCCGTGGCTTCCATCCAGCCGCAGGCATCCAGCAGCTCGGCTCCCAGCTCCCCCGCCTCCCGCCACTCGGTCAGTACCCTCAAGAAATGGCTGACCAACCCCGTGCGCAAGCTAAGTGCCGGCGGGCTACCTCGGGGCGAACGCCCACTCAGGAAACAAGAGGGCCGGGCTCGGCGGCACGGGCGCCAGGAAGATCGCAAGAGCATCGACTTGGGCCTTCTGGGGCAAGCAGAGGGGCCCTTTGCTGTCCCGCCGCAGGAGTCGGTAGGCACGGTGAGAACAGAGAAATGCCTGTCTTGCCATGAGCTAGAAGCTGTCAGCTGTCTTGTTTTCCCTTCTGGACTAGCTAGCCACAAGCACCCTGCAGATGAGTTTAGGCAACTGAGACAGAAACATGCCAGAAGCAGGGGGGCTAACATCCTACGCAGGTATGCCCATAGAGCAGTGTCCATCAGCTTCCACCAAACTAGCCATGCTGTCTGATGGGAGTGGCAGGCAAAAACATCTGGAGGGTGTGCTGGGTTGGCAGAGGCTGTTGCAAAGCAAACAGAGCACCTCTCTGTGGTGCAGTGGGTCAGTGTCTCTGGCCATTAACCAGAAGGTTTGTGGTTCAAGCCCACCCAGGGTTGTGGGCAGGTTTCCTGCATTGCAGGGGGCTGGGCCAGATGACCTTTGTGCTGCCTTCCAGCTCTACAATTCTATGATATCAGTTGGACAAGTAAGCCAAGCCATGTGATGTAAGAGAAGACCACCAACAACCCCTCTCCATAATCTGCCCAAGGGAGCGGGGGGAGGAAAATTGCAAAGCCAAATGTGGTCATTGGTGAAATCCTGAACACGAGCAGAACTCATTGATGACACCCATCACTGAATTGTCCCAAGGAATATGTAAAATGACAAATCTCTGCGCCATCCATCATTCTTGCTTCATTGCGGCTTTTCTTTATGTGCTCAAGAAGTTTGGAAAAATAAACCTCTAATATATTATGTATGTGTGTGTGTGTGTGTGAAGGAGAAGGTGTGGGTTTCTCCTTTCTCATCCTAGCAGGTAACTACTGAAGCACCAGAGCTATAGTACTTTCCCCTGCATGAATCTCCCCTGGTTACTAATTCTCCTCTGCAATTTCAATCCGTACCGGTTCTCTTCACCCCTCTCCTGCAGAGAGGTCGCTGAATTTCATTTTAATATGGAACCAGGCTGGGGAATGTGAAGGTCTGTCCTGTAAAGCTTTGTTGGCACTTAGCTCTGGCACTGCAAATCAGGGGTTGTCAACTTGGTGCCCCCCCAGATAATGGGAGTTGTAGTGCACAACATCTGGATGGCAACACGTTGATTAGCCCTGCTGTAGACAGAGTTGTAGGGGGGAAAGGAGGGGGAGCCAAAGGTCCAATAGTGGCTATAAGACCCTTTGCTGTTTGTGGGCTGAAAACCAATCTCTCTTCCTCTCCCCCATTTTGTAAGTTGCTCATCTCTGTGCTGTGATAGAGGATGTGGGTGTCCTCTGACATACTGTATCTTTCCCCCAAAGAATTCTGGGCAGTGTAGTTGGCCTTTTGCAGAGTGGCCATTCCCAGCAACCCTGAACAACCTACAGTTTTGAGGGAAAGAACGTGCTTCAAATATAAAGGTTTTGTGTTTGTCACAGCCACAGCCTGATTTCTTTCCTGACACCAGATGGGGAAAAAACAAAAAATGTTTCTGGGCCCATCTGAAAGTGCTTTCCAGTGATATCCTCATCCAAAACAATAAATTAATCCAAAGGATTGCCTTTTCTAATACAAGTCTACCAGTTTAAGGAGATCCCAACAGTCCCTGAAATATCTGGTTGGAAGCAAGGTGAGGGCCTTTCTGGTAGCTGCACCCAAGCTTTGGAAATTCCTAAGGGAAGCCTGCCTGGACACCCTATTTTGTCTCCCCCTCCCAGTGTAAAATCCATTTATAACCCTTTTTGTTAAGGGTTTTAATTTTGTTGGAAGCTGGTTGTTTTTATCAGGTTCCTTTGGGTGACATTTAGAAATCTCTGCTTCTGTTGGGGTTTTCTTTGGGGGGGGGGGATTTTTAAGGTGTTGTGTTTTTATTTCATTGTTTTACCTGATAGTTATTGGACTCTCTTTGAGCAAAGTGAGGATATAAATGCAAACCCGAAACACCCTATTTTTTCCATTTTTGACAAAAATTGTCTTAAATTTACATGACTGGTGCCTGTTCCATTTCCTTGTACTCACCCCCATTGTGCCTTTTTGCTTTAAAACCAAACACCATTGAGATACTTAAAATCCCAAATAATGGAAAGAGAATAGATGGTGCATAATTAAGCAGTTGCACTTGATTTACATAATTCTGATTGAAGGATTTAAGTATCCCAGTGGGAAATTTTGGATTTTTAAAGAATACTGGAGGAGGCAGAATAAACAGTCCTGATTACTCTTAAAGGCTAATATTGCTTTATTCTTGCTGCATTAGGGTCAAACTACCTGAGGGGAGGGTTTAACCCCTCCCATGCCTCTGCCAGGACATTTTGCCCCTCTGTAGGGCTTACTTCAAGCTGTCAAACACAGTGGGGAAAAAATTAAAATGGTCAGGGAGGGGCATTTACAGGGGTTAGTTGGTGGGTAGGGGAAAACATGCCTTGCCCACTCACCAGCTGTCCCCTGCAGATTTCTCTACCCCTGTATATAGGCAAAGGAAAACACTGAATAATAATAATAATAATAATAATAATAATAATAATAATAATATATTTATACCCCGCCAGACACTCTGAATGGCTTCCAACAAAATATTAAAATACAGTAGTCTTTCAAACATTAAAAGCTTCCCTGAACATGGCTGCCTTCAGATGTCTTTTAAAAGTCTGGTAGTTGTTTTTCTCTTTGTCATCGGGTGGGAGGGTGTTCCACAGGGCGGGTGCCACTACCGAGAAGGTCCTCTGCTTGGTTCCCTGAAACTTGGCTTCTCTCAGCAAGGGAACCACCAGAAGGCCCTCGGCGCTGGACCTCAGTGTCTGGGCAAAACGATGGGGGTGGAGACGCTTCTTCAGGTATACTGGACCGAGACCCTTTAGGGCTTTAAAGGTCAGCACCAATACTTAGAATTGTGCTCGGAAACTTACTGGGAGCCAATGTAGGTTTTTCAAGACCGGTGTTATGTGGTCTCGGCGGCTGCTCCCAGTCACCAGTCTAGCTGCCGCTTTCTGGATTAGTTGTAGTTTCTGGGTCACCTTCAAAGGTAGCCCCACATAGAGTGCATTGCAGTAGTCCTAGCAAGAGATAACTAGAGCATGCATCACTCTGGCGAGACAGTCCACGGGCAGATAGGGTCTCAGCCTGCGTATCAGATGGAGCTGGTAAACAGCTGCCCTGGACACAGAATTGACCTGCACCTCCATGGACAGCTGCACAATTAGGATCCTTGTGCACTGGCCTTCAGAAGGCGAGGGACTGTTCGAATTTTGCTATACACATTTGTGGAAAGGTGCTAACAGAGGGAGCACTAGTTTGATCTGTAAGTAGTACGGACTGGCAAATGCTTGAAGTAGTGGCTGGTCCAGCAGAGCGGGGGCGGCACTGCTGCACCACTTTGCTCTTAGCTCTTGTCTGCCTTTTTACTTATTCCAAAGAGTGGCACTGGCTGTTAGCTTCCTCCTCCTTAGGGCTCATCCAGACTTCCTTTTCTGCAAGGCTTCTACGTCTGAGCTTCAAAGCTCCACATCCAAGCAGTTTTTGTTGTTCTCGTCGTCCTGGTCCTTTCCCTGGGAAAACCCATGTTTTACCACTGAATCAGAGCAAACAACAAACATAGTTTGCTCTGATTCAGCGGTAAAATGTGGGTTTTCTCCGGGAAAGCGCAGGGTAAAAAAAAAAAAAAAAATGCTGCTCAGAAATGGATCTTTGAAGTAGAGACCTGTGCCTGGATAGTGTGGCACAAAAGAAAGTGCCACACTCCCGTTTGCCCCTTGCCTAGAGCAGGTCCAAGGGGTTTTCCGCTTGACCCACACTTTCTAGGAACAGGTCTGAGTGACACCCCGCCCCCCAAACAGCAGGACCTGAGGAAGCATGGATAAGCCCCCGGTCTCAGTATTGGTTCCTGCACAACTGAGCAAGAGAGAAGAATGGGGAGAAAATGAGAATTACGTAGCCTGCCTGTCATTGGCTCTGGCACTTCCGACTGTTGGCTTCCATGCCTTCTGCCCTAACAGTACAAACAGGGAATTTGGATGGCAGGTTCTAGTACTGCAGTTCTCATAGGATGACTGATGATTTGGACAGGGACGGGAGGGGGGAGAGAATTCCCTGTGGCCCCCAGAAGGCTGAGCTGGGCTGCCACCCTTATCTAACATTCTTCCCTTGCATTACAGGATAGCACTGCTCATCTCCCAGACCTTTCCCTGCTCTCCAGCCAGCTAGAAGGGGATGGCTCAGGAAAAAGCACCCAGGTGAGCTGCAGGGGGACTGATGGGAGCAAAGTAAGAGGCAACGTTGTCTTGCACCAGGTTGAGGGGGCAACAACCCCCCCTCTTCTCCATGGGACCCCAGAGAGGCCTACAGTAGCTATGTGTCCTACTTTACAGAGAACAGTCCTCTATTTTGAAGGTGGGGGGGACAGTCCTATATTTGAACATGTTCTCTTTCTGAGGGCTTCCCAGTCCATGTCTAATTTAAGGGCAAAAGACCATAAAAGGGAGAAAGCAGAGGCCTTGAAGTTGCCCATCAAATGTTATCAGCAGACTTCAGCAGACACAACCAGCGATTTTGCTCTTGCCCCACTTCTTTCCCAGGCAAATGCCAGTCCAGAGAAATCCCAAATTGCTGTTTGCTGTGATTGAATGCTAAAGAGTGGTTTGGGCGGCCGCAAACAAGAGGAAGTGTGGAGAGGGGCACACAAGTCCCTTTATGTCTTCCCCACCATGCTGAGATGGACTGTATTTCCACAAACAATTTCATGCAAATTGGTGTCCCTTTTTTGTGACGCAAATCATTTGGGGGGCTGGCTTGTGTCTGTGCAACGCATAGCTGGCCATCCTAGAACATGCCCATCAAAGCACCAGATTGTTTTAATGTTAGCAAAAATAGCAAGATGGAAAATGCTGCAGGTTCCAACAGAAACTGATTAGAAATAAAAACAACTGTGGAATGTGGTGCAGTTAATGAAAATGACTTTTTTGAGTATGACTCGGAAAAGAGGATGATATCAAGTAAATATGAAAACAAATGGCATGTGTTTATAAATTTTTGGAATTGATCTGAGGATTATGAAGATACATTGCTTGGTTCCCTAATGGTTCTGTAAATGAATTTGAATGGTTTGTTTCTTTCCAATGTAGAGGCAGTATATAGGACTACATAGCTGTGATATGTGATATACAGTGGTACCTTGGGTTAAGTACTTAATTCGTTCCGGAGGTCCGTACTTAACCTGAAACTGTTCTTAACCTGGAGCACCACTTTAGATAATGGGGCCTCCCACTGCTGCCGCGCCGCTGGAGCACGATTTTTGTTCTCATCCTGAAGCAAAGTTCTTAACCCGAGGTAATATTTCTGGGTTAGCAGAGTCTGTAACCTAAAGCGTATGTAACCTGAAGCATATGTAACCCGAGGTACCACTGTATAGATAGATAGATAGATAGATAGATAGATAGATAGATAGATAGATATAGATTATAGATGATAGGCATTTTGAATAAAAAAAACCAATGAGAATAAGTTTAGGTGAATGTCATTTGATTTGCGGTTTATTTGAAATGTTTTCCTCCAAAATTAGTTTTCAGCTCTATTTCAGGCACTTAATCAGTCAATTATTTCCAAAAGCAGGATATCTGCTCCAAATTGGAGAAGTGTTCCAGGATCTATGATGGACATTCTTTCCTTCCCCTAGTCTTTCAGAGCCTGATGTGTTGTGAGTGAGCTTAGGGGAAACAGAAGATCCTGCTACACCTTCTTGGCCCACACAATATATTTTGCGTCTCATCCTGGGTCCCCAGTGCCCCTTTCCCCAGTTAATCCACCCAATGTGAAATGTTGTAAGACGTTATGGGCTCTTCTCTCCCCCCCCCCCTTTCTCTCATGGCAGGGCCCTGACTCTTCTCTGCTCCTTGGTGACCCTCCAAACCCCGAGCTCACTTCACAACCTCCTATGCCACCCCCAGCCTCTGAGGAACAGGAAGAGGAGGAGAGGCTCAGTGCCTTAGAAAAGAGTATGTAAGTGATTTCTCTTGTGCACCGACTTCCAGGCAGCAGTGGGAAGGGCAGGGGGAGGAGCAGCCTCTGCTGGGGAGGGCAGATGCACAGACCTGGTGGGTACCAAAACCCACCCACAAACACAGGCACTATTTCACAAGTTTAGCGGATTCAGGGCCTGGGCACCAAGTACTGTATTTTTCGCTCTATAAGATGCACCAGACCATAAGACGCACCTAGTTTTTGGAGGAGGAAAACAAGAAAAAAAATATTCTGAATCCCAGAAGCCAGAACAGCAAGAGGAATCGCTGTGCAGTGAAAGCAGCGATTCCTCTTGCTGTTCTGGCTTCTGGGATAGCTGTGCAGCCTGCATTCACTCCGTAAGACGCACACACATTTCCCCTTACTTTTTAGGAGGGAAAAAGTGAGTCTCATAGAGCAAAAAATACGGTATGTTGAACACATGCCCCATAAAAGGTAGGCAGCTGTGTGCCTCATTTTTTCACTGCACATATTCCATCTTTGTGGAGTGGCCCCTGGCTGAGTGCATATTCATGCCTACAAATGTATTGAGTATGATGGGGGAACCATGGCTGCGTAATGTTGTCCTGGTGGTATGCCTGCTGCCTCTGTAACGTTGAGCAGCTTGCTGGCAGGGGTCTTCCTGTGGGTCATGCATGGGCCTGTGTTGAGGAGGCTGGCAGCGTGCCTGTGGCATTGAAAAGGGAGATTGGAGGGGGAAATAGAGGGGAAGGGGGTCACACAGTGAGGTTCCTTCCCCTTAGACATTGCTACTTCCTCTCCCCTGCAGGTTTGTTCTCAGGGAGTTGATTGAGACTGAGAAGATGTACGTGGAGGACCTGGGCCAGATTGTGGAGGTGCCAACATCCACTCCATTTTAGGCACTGATTCCCCTCTGTCCACCAACGGGGCCGTCTCCAGATTTTTGTGGGACCTTGGGCAAGAACCTGCTTGTCTTCCAGTGAGAGAGCACACTGCTTGCTGCTCACCTCTGTGTTTCTTGATCCGACCCCCCTGTTGTTGTCCTAGGAACCTAGGAAGGAAAGGTGGATAAGGATCAGGCTCAGTCCCAAGAGCCCACAGTGGGCTTCCCATGTACCCAAGGCCCCTAGGCTGCTGGCTCTTGCCACATCCCACCAGTCTGTTCCATATGCTGGTATTTTAGTAGTTTTATGCCCCACCCTTTCTGAAAGAAATAAGAGTGTTTCCACCCCTGCCCACACAGTGTTCCTTCTGGTATCCAAAACCACTGCCTTCTGTGAGCAGAAATATCCCCGCTTTTCACACTTCTGCCCGAATGACCTTTGCCTGGCAGCAACATTGACCACAGACAATGTTAAGCAGGGTTAAATCTGAAAAAAGTATCAGTATTTGGACCCCAGTAAGGGTCTCAGGCTTCTTGTTCTTCCTTTTTTGTTTTAAAAACAAGGGAAGATCAGTGTGGCATTTAACTAAGTTTTCTTCAGTGTATACTAAGGGGACCTAACTAAGGGCTCATCCACACTCAAGTTTGTCCCATGATTTCTAGTCACAAATTGTAGAAATTATTTCCATAACTTGATTTTACATGGATAAATAGTCCCCCTTATTTGAGCTGAACTTGCTGTCAATAAGCAATTGCTGTCATTTAACAATGATGAAAGATAAAATATTTTTATTGAAAGATGTTCCAGTAGCACCTTAAAGACCAACTAAGTATAAGCTTTCTAGGTATGAGCTTTCGTGTGTATACACACTTCTTCAGATACTCTGAAGCAGACGTCTCTTCAACCTTATAACTGCTGATGACTGTTAATGATGGCAGTTGGTTCCACAGGGAAGGGCAAGGGATTTTTAAAGGGATAGATGACCAAAATTAGCTTTAGCATGTATAATGGGACATGAATCCCATATCTCTACTCAGACCAGGTCTTTCCATAGTTTTTAGTTTGGTAATGAGTTGTAATTCAGCAACTTCTCTTTCAAGTGTATGTCTAAAATTCTTTTGCAATAAGACAGCTACTTTGAGATCTTGTCTAGAATGTCCTGGGAGATTGAAGTGCTATCCTATTGGTTTCTCTGTTTTATGATTCCTGGTGTCAGAAAAAACAGAAAAACAAAAAAGTTCTAATCTTTACAATCTGACACCAAGAATCATAAAACAGAGAAGTTTGACTCATTATGTGTAGCTAAACACACAAGAGGAAGCTATCAGCAGGTTGGAAGAACTGCAGGGTTTGCAAGAAGTTCCAAAAATATTCAGGGAGAAGAAACTTAGAGAGGGGGGTTGTCAAAAAAAAAAAAAAAAGATGAATGAGGACTGGACATGCTCTTAGGGCATTGAATATTGACTGGCTGACAGTTGGGGTAAGATGGCAAACTGATGGGGAAACGGGAATGGAATATCCCTAGAAGTGGCCTGGCCGGCTGGCACCCTAAACATCCCATTGCACATCCCACTTGTGAATTCAAATACTGAACTAGCTCTTTCATTGCTTCGGCTAACTAAACTAGTCAGCTTTCTGTTCTGACTTCAAGATCTCTTTCCTAGGTGGCTTCAATCAATTTAGACCTCATTTCTGTATGGGTTTTAGGTTCTTCATAATTTTTCAGCTCCTTAAATTGCATTTTCGTTTGTTGCTGAGTTTCTTTCAGAACTTTCCAAAATTACTTTGGATTTCACTATCCTTAACAATTTTCCACCTAGGCTGCTTAACTCTTTATACCCCCCAGTGCCACAGAAGTTTAGAACAAGACAGGAGCTCTGGTTCTTATATGGATCTTTTGGGCGCTCCTCTGTTTCCGTCACTCCATTGTGACAACTGTTCCTACATCTATTCCTGGTGATTGCCTTTTAATCAGTTACCAACCCATAGAAGGGTCCATCCATCTTGACTGCTAAATATCCTTAAAAGCCTTTGGTGAAAGTATTTGCCCAGTCTCTTTCTGAAAAGCCAAAGATACAAATCTCCACTGGCCTACCTGTATATACAGAGAATGAGAGAGATGTTTGCTGATGATTTCATAGAATTCCACAAGATTGGTAAGGCAAAACTTCCCTTTGCAAAAGCCCGGTTTATACTTCATTTCCTAAATTTTTATTTACTCATTCGTTTTAAAAACTGGATGAGGAGAGAAGCAGGGAAACCTCTCCAAGTAAGAGTGTGAGACTCCTTAATGTGCTTTTGGGGTGGGATGGGAGGGGGGAGGTTGTCCTCAGTCCAGGCTTATGATCAGTTGGGGGTCTGGGGTTCAAGGGCAGGAGCCTAGTGTTCTGGAGGAGGCTGTGAATGCTCTGAGAATTAAAAAGGGGGGGGGGTGACTTCCTTAGCAAGCATTGGTCTTAGGTTCACAATGTTGTGTGAACAGGGTTCCTCTAATGCAACAGAACCCCCTCTTCTCTTCCCACATCCCTCCAAAATCTGCTTCGGAAGGCCCTCCAACCCTCTGGAGCAGATTTTGAAGGGGCTGCAGGGAAAAGGAGGGGGAAGTTGGAGACACCCTCTGTATTTAACTGTTCTAGCCTTAGTCGAATCCCGTTGCTAGGTCCCAGCTCCTGCCCACCTAGCAGTTCAAAAGCACGTCAAAGTCAGTGGCGTAGCGTGGGTTGTCAGCACCCGGGGCAAGGCAAGTAATTTGCGCCCCCTAACCCTGAGTGAGCCAGGTAGGGGCAGAGAGCTGCGAGTGTGAGCGTGCCCCCACCCCAATGTTGCGCCCAGTGCGGCCGGCCCCCCCTGCACCCCCCACGCTATGCCACTGGTCAAATTGCAAGTAGATAAATAGGTACTGCTCTGGCGGGAAGGATAACAGTGTTTCCGTGCACTGCTCTGGTTCGCCAGAAGCAGCTTAGTCATGCTGGCCACATGACCTGGAAGCTTTCTGCCGACAAACGCCGGCTCCTTCGGCCAGTAAAGCGAGATGAGTGTCACATCCCTAGAGACATCCACAACTGGACTTAACGGTCAGGGGTACCTTTACCTTTACCTTTAGCCTTAATAACGCTTTCCAGCAGTGTACCTGGGACAGGGCTGCCATTTCCTGCATCTTCCCTTCCTCCCTAGTTCCTTTTTAAAAGACTAGAAAGATATTGACAGCCTTCCAAGTCCTCTCTGTAAGGAGGCTAATATAATAGTTCAGCAGTTCTTCATCTGTTCTTTAAGAACTATTGGATGAATGCCACCTGGCTGGAAAACCTTGTTCCTTCTTAATGTTTTCACTTGGTTCTAAGACAGACTGATTCAGCCTTGATAACCCTTCCAGCATGTTTTGAAGACTGAAGCAAACAATTCCTTCTGTTTCTCTGCAATTTCTCCATCTTCCGAAAAGGTCTTGTTTTGCTTCCTTGCCATATAAAGGTCCCCCTGCCTCTTTCTGGTTTTCTGCTTCTGACACCTTTAAAGAAATAATGTAATGATATCTTCAGCAGTTTGTGCTTGAAGTTCCTTTTTGTCTCTTGCCACATTGTACATCTATGTCTTGGTTTGCTCATCTGTGCTCCTCCTTCATCTGGGCAACTGTTCCTCCTTTAATGAAAATAGTTTTGCCTTTTATAGTCTCTTTGGCTCTGCTGTTTGACTGTGTTGGATTACTGTTGAGCTTGTTTGTGCTTTTTTGCTCATCCGTGGTACATATTTTATTTGAGCCTTTATTGTTACATTTTTAATATGACTTGTTATGTCAACCTTACCGTATTTTTCCATTTTGAGCAGGCCTGTTACTCAAAATCAGGCCACCAGCCATTTCAACCATTTCTGCCACCTAGTTAAGGTCCTGGTTAAGCCATCTCAAATTAGGCAAAAACTCAAGATTCCCCCCCCCCCCCCAGCCTGTAACCAAAAACATAGTGGTGCTAAGACCGAGGGGGGGGGGGGAGGAACTAATGACAGTCAATGCAAAATGGGGAGAATAACTACTGCACTCTAGTCCATTGATTTAGATTAAAATAATTTGTTGCAAGCTCATTCTAATTCAATTGCCAAAATAAATGCAACGTGCCAACCACAGTGTCCACGAGACAGAAAAATTAATGCCCTGTGCTCACCAATTTGTTCAATTTGAAAATCAGAGTCCAACTCGCCAGCGTAGGAAATAAATGCAACCATGGTCAACTGGAGCAAAATTACTGCTTTAACTGAAAAGTGAAGAAATACTGGCTGCCCATTGGTCAGTAGAAGGAGATGGGGGAAAGGTAACAGGACGGCACTGCTTCCCTGGCTTGTCAATCATCCCAGCACTTTTTTCTTTCTAGAGTTGGCCAAAATACTGGAAGGCAGGAGCAGATTTGCTTTTTACTCACCACATTGGTAGAATTCTGCCTCCACTCTTTCCCCTATATCTCCATAAATAAAAGGGCTGGAGACTTTTTTAAAAAAAGAGGGGGAAGATGCTGAAAATTCAGGGAAGAGCCCTTGGGTAGGGCTCATCCACACAGGAGTGTAATGTTGCTAAGGACCTGAGATACTGGGGTTCAGAACAAATAATGCAAATTGAGCAACTTTAAATTGGATTTCCTTAATACATCTTGTGTGCCAATTTGGAATTTAATTGCATCTAATGCAATGACCCTCTTTTCATTTCTGCAAGGCAGTGGTTTTTCAAGTGTTCAGCTTTTTTGTGGTCAAACACCTGATGGGGTTGCAGAAGAGTTGGGAGGGTGTGTTCTAGGCTAGGCTCTCCGTGCAGGATGCTGCTTCATCGCCCTTCCTTGTGGACTGGATGCACCAAAGGTCTTCTGCAGCTGTTCAGGTCAGGTGGGAAATCTGGTTAATGGCAAGCTGTCTGTTGGGGAAGCTTGTCTGCCATTTCTGTGGTGCTCCTTGAGGAATCCCTGATCAGCTTCTGAAGAATGCCAGGGTTCCCCTGAGCACAGTTGGAAAGCCATTGCCAAGGGTAATGTGGCTGCTTTCTCAGCGCTTCACACCAGGGTCCTGTCCATCTTCTGCACTCTTCTGGGCACTAACGTAGCCCAGACACATTCCCCTTCATGCCACCACCCTAGCTCTGCCTCCCTGGCCTTAAAGAGGAGGCAGGCAGCCTTCTCTAGCCTGCTCTTCTGACTTCTGCAGGGCTATATGGCGACCATGAGTGCCCGTGGTATCCCAGAGGACATGAAGGGCAAGGACAAGATCATCTTTGGGAACATCCACCAGATCTATGACTGGCACAAAGAGTAAGTAAGCACCCATTCCTGGGTGCAGGTCATGCACTGGCTGTGGAAATCTCACAATGGGGCCAGAACGGGATGTGGCAAGAGATGCCTTTTGCTGACGGCTGGTAGTGACTCCTCTTGGATTACCTTGCCCAGGTGCTTGTGGCCAGTGTGGAACAGACAAGATGAGGGGGAGCAGCAGTGGTCCACCATCATTGGGAATTGGTGGAAGAGGAGGGATGGTTGGGAAGCAAGATAACTTGTCCTGCAGGTCTCACACTCTTTCTGTTCCCTCTTATCCCTGATCCCAGTTATTTACTCAAGCAGCTGGAGAAGTGTCTGGAGGACCCTGATCTTCTGGCTGAACTGTTCATAAAGCACGTGAGTCCCTGGCTTTGCTAAATAAGAACAGAAGAGCTGCCGAGCTGAGCCACAATGGGTGGTGGATAGATGGACAGGGCTCCATCATATTCTAGGCACAGGAGGTGACAGTGGTATCAAACCTCTGTTGTTCATCACATATGCATGTTGCCTTTGAACACAGGGGCTTTTCATTCGGCTAGAAGCACTGTAAGCTGTTTGCAGACTTCTGTCTTTACCTCTAGAATTGTTTGTGATACAAACCCAGATTTGAAATGAAATGATAACTTGATAGCTACAAAATAATGGAGGGGAGGTTTGCTGTGAAGGGAAAAGCTGCTTACCTTTTTGTTAATTAGGTGATTGCTAATTGGTCCAAAAAAAGTCAACAAAATTGTGCAGTTTACTAGGCTGGAGCATAATAAGGTCAAGGCTGTTTGACTCTGACTGAAAAATTCTATACTTTTTTTCTTGAATGAGCTAGAGAAGAAGGATGCACACTGGCTTTTTAAAAAAAGTTTTAAAATAACATCATCATCAACAATCCTGACATGGAGGAGCATTATTGTGTGAGAAGAGATAGCCTACATGGTGAATAATTTCAAATTCCAGGAGGCCCCCCCTAACCATTCCCTCCTTGATTTTATATTGTGTTTATTAGTGCTTTGCCTAGAAATGAGATGCTACCATTGCCATCTCCTGCATTTTCCTAGATCTTCTGGCTCTATTTTGTCAAACTTGGATGAAGTGGACTCTAGCCTATGAAAGTTTATTATGCCATATTTGTTAGTCTGTTAAGGTGCCCTAAGAGTCTTTGTTGGTTCTGAGGCAACAGATTTAACAGGGCTGCCTCCACTGGAAATTATTCATATGTAAGAATAAATATTGCTGTTGGAAGGCTGCTTAAAAAAAACACCAATCTATTTAAGAGATGACTTCACACATCTAACAAAATAGACTCTAGCCATGGAAAGATTTTCCCAAAATAAATTTGCAGTACTATCCTTACAGCGGAATCCTTCAACACAGTGTGTTCCTTGGAGCTGACTGCCCTAGTAAGTATTCTTAGAATGGCAGCCTTTGTAGCCTTTAAGATACTGCATTAATTCTTGTAAAAAAGTCATAGTTATTCATATCCAGATAAGTAGATATGAAGTGTGCCTATTTTGTACTTGGAGTACCTGTATCCTGTGGTAAGATGAAGCACTGATCAGAGCGACTGACTCGTTTAAAGTGATCATTACCAGTGTTGCTGAGCAGGGTTTTGAACCTGCCTCTTTGACATACCCTCCCCAGAGTCAAGTCGCTGTGCCGGCAAGACTACGTACTTTAGATTTTGCCCCAAGTATTCTGCTGAATTGTTCCCCTGTTGTTTTTCAGGAGCGCCGTTTGCACATGTACGTTGTTTACTGTCAGAACAAACCCAAATCTGAGCATATTGTGTCCGAGTTCATTGACAACTACTTTGAGGTAAGGGGCCATGTGATTTGCTGCAGCTTTGTTGTCTCTGCTTGCTTTGTCCTTAACTGCATACATGCGATACCTTCAGAGTGCGTTTGAAGCACATTCTTACCCTTCAAAGAATTCTGGGAACTGTAATTTATCCCTCACAGTGTTGTAGTTCCTGGCAAACCACAGCACCCAGAATTCTTTGAAGGGGAAAATGTGCTTTGAACATTCTTTGAAGGTATAGTCTCTCTCCTGCTAGAATCTGCCTGCCTCCTTCTTTTCTTCACTGCCCCCTGCCCCACCCAGGGCTCGTTCATTCTAAGCTGTACTCCGAACACAAGTAAAGATTCAAAATTGCCTTTTCTCTATTGGATTATTGGGCCAATATTGGCTCCACTTTTTGGCAGCAGGTGTCTCTCAAAGGGTCAGATAGAGGTCTTTCTAAGTCCTGCTACTTGAGATCATTTATATTATTATTATTATTATTATTATTATTATTATTATTATTATTTTACATTCATATACCAGCCAGGGATCAAACCGTAAGCGTACAAGCAGTTGTGTAGTAGGAGTTGTGCAGTGGTGCAGTGGGTGGGGACCACCCTGGGTGTCATCACTGAGGGGGGGGGTGACAAAATGGCAAAGATGTGTGTTTGAAAAAATACCTTTAAAGCACATTTCGCCCCCTAAAAGAATTATGGGCACTTCAGTTTACCCCTTTCAGAGTTAAATTTCCCAGAAAACCATATCAAACTGCAGTGCCCAGAATCCTTTGAAGGGGTGTGTGCGCTTTAAATATACTTTAAAGTTACAGTGTGTACACAGCCTAGTGAGACTTCTGACGCATAGGATAAGGGGAAGGGACCTGAGGTCTCCCTGGGAAGATGAGTGGGATGCTTTGGGAGGAAGATTTGGGGGTGTCCTGTTGGAGTGGGCAGGGATTTAATAGGCAGGATGCTTGATCTCCCACACAGATCCTCAGGGCCCGATCTGCTTTGTTCTCTCCCTTCCAGGAACTGAAGCAGGAGCTGGGGCACCGCTTGCAGCTCAATGACTTGCTCATCAAACCCGTACAGCGGATCATGAAATACCAGCTGCTGCTCAAGGTGCTAACGTGGGAGGTGGAGTGTTGCTTTCCAAATCTAAGGCAAATGTGTGTGTGTGTGTGTGTGTGTGTGTGTGTGTGTGTGTGTAGGGGGTGAGACCAACAAGTTCCTGACCTGTAGCTAAGGAGGGACAGCAGCCAATATGTCTTCTGCTGGGTATGATATCTATAGCAGTCTTTGGCAGTGTGGACAAGTGCAGAACAGTGGTCTGTTTTAATAATAATACCTTTATTGTCAATGTACAACCTGTGTACCATGAAATTAACCAAGCCTCCCTCCCCCCCCCCAACACTCAATCTCATTGCACTCTGTGTGCTTGTCGCACAACACACCAACCCCGAAAGACAGTTGCACTATATTATTTTCTGTTTTAAGCCTCATGTCACCTGCAGAACAGCAAACCAACCCAATGTCACAAAAGGAGTAGCTGGGGTCTCTGTTGGCTGCCTAGCACCACCTGATGGGTAATGGTTGTATTTGCCTTCAGAGCTGGAACCAGGGTTAGGGCAGCTTCCAGTTTTCATGGTAGCTGTCATATGGAGGCACTTGGTGGCTACAGTTCCTTGCAGAGTCCCACTTGCTCCCCATTTCCCCAAGCAATGAAAGGTTTGAAAGATAGCACTGCTGGGTTTAGTACCCTTTGGAAGAAGAGAGCTCTTGAGACTTAAGCTTGTATCCAAAGTTGTCCACGCACAAGTGGAACAGACTCCTGCTTGCTTCACCTTCTGCTCCTTCCATGCATCCCCCACACCCCCAAATATTTTCTGGAAGATTGGGGGACAGATTTAGGGGACATTGGGGGGCTGTAGTAGCGGGAGGAGGGTAAGGTGAAGTCCTGATGTGCAAGCAGAAGTCAGCTTATGCATAATACCAGCTTTGTTTACAAATATGCAAGGAGGGCATCAGTGAAGGCAGGTGTATTCCTATAAGCAGACAGCACAGTCTGAATCATTTGTTTCATAAGAACATAAGAGCTTGAAGCTTCTTCAAGCCAGTGGCCCATCTAGTCCAGGATCCTGTTCTCACAGTGGCCAACCAGAGGCCTATGGGAAACCTGCAGGCAGGACCCAAGCACAAGAGCAACACTCTCCCCTCCTGTGGTTTCCAGCAACTGGCAGTCAGAAGCATTGCTGTCTCCAACTGTAGGGACAAAGCAAAGCCATCATGGCTGATGGCCACCTCGGTTGGGGGCCAGCACTGCCTCCGGGGGAGCAGGGGCCACTTGGAGTTGGGGGAGCAGGGGCCACTTGGAGTTGGTTGCATGGCTTGGCTCCTGTGAAATCCCACTCCTACCACTAAAGAATGCACTGGTTCGTTTCCTCTTTTCCCTCCCAGGATTTCCTGAAATACTATGGCAAAGCTGGCAAGGACACAGAACAGCTGGAGGTAGGACCCGGCACTTGCAGCTGTTGCTCCCCAGTCCCACCCTTATGTGTGGACTGGATGTTTTTACGCTGCTGCTGCTTTCTTTCTTTCTTTTTCATATATTAATTTTTATTGAACTTTACAAGAAAACAAAACAAAACAGAACAAAAAACAATACATAACACTGTAAACACATTTATATACATGTTTTCCAAATTGCAAACTAAAAAAAGAAAATACTTTTCATAGCCAATAATATTACCAAATTCATGCTTCAAACATTACAATATATAAATCTTAGTTAAAATATTATAAAAGACTTCCACCGCATTCACCGCACGTCTCTTAGTTATCTTGCTCACCTTTACATCTGTTCTTCAATCATTTCCCTTCCTTAGATTCTTTCATAATCAGTCAAATCTTTGTTCTCTATATTCTTCACAAGGTTAGTCTGGGCACAGCCAAACTTTAATATTTGAACCCTGCTTATATAAATATTTGTTTAAGCATTCCCATTGTTTCTGAATTATAATTTTTGATTTATGCCTTATTAAATCTGTCAGTTTTGCTAAGTCCAGGTACTCACATAGTTTACTTAACCATTCCCCTTTTGTTGGGATATAATTTCCTTTCCAGTAACTGGCTGCCAACGTTCTTGCTGCTGTTGTTGCATACAGAAAGATGTCAATTTTGTCTTTGGGGATATCCTTACTCAAGATTCCTAATAAATATGCTTCTGCCTTTTTGATACATGATACTTTTATCAATTTTTTTTATCTCTTCATGAATCATCTCCCTTTTTTTTTTTAATCTCTGGACATGTCCACCACATATGGTATAGAGTACCTTTCATTCTATTACATCTCCAACATTTATTACTATTCGATCTATTTATTTTTGCTAGTCTGTCTGGTGCCATATACCCTCTGTGGTGCATCTTCATATAATTCTCTCTTAATGAATAGCAGGCTGTAAAATTTATATATTTTTTCCAAAACCTTTTCCAATCTTCATAATCAATTGAATAGCCTTAATCCCGGGATGCGGGTGGCGCTGTGGGTAAAACCTCATCGCCTAGGACTAGCCGATCGCATGGTCGGCGGTTCGAATCCCCGCAGCGGGGTGCGCTCCCGTCGTTCGGTCCCAGCGCCTGCCAACCTAGCAGTTCGAAAGCACCCCCGGGTGCAAGTAGATAAATAGGGACCGCTTACCAACGGGAAGGTAAATGGTGTTCCGTGTGCTGCGCTGGCTCGCCAGATGCAGCTTGTCACACTGGCCACGTGACCCGGAAGTGTCTGCGGACAGCGCTGGCTCCCGGCCTATAGAGTGAGATGATCGCACAACCCTAGAGTCTGTCAAGACTGGCCCGTACGGGCAGGGGTACCTTTACCTTTAATCCCGTTCCCACTTTAGCATATTCTCTCCGTTGACTTTCAAATCAGGATCTGCAGATCTGTCCCACGAGGGTTACCACATGGTATGGGCATATTTTCATTCTGAGTATGCCCTGAGAGAGGGAGCGGAGGCTTCATTATGTTCCTGAGACTGCACTCATAGCTGACAGGGGTCTTTAATCCATATCTCATAATAGTGTCTGCATGGGACTATGGCCCGTCAGTCTAAACGGGGCAGGATGTCCAGTGTTGTTTCAAATGGCCTGCATCTCCTGGGTTTAATGACACTGGCGCTGCTGGCCATGGGTGCACAGCCAGCCAGTCACCGCTTTTGCCCGACTGCTTTCCTTTGCCTTTCAGAGAGCTGTGGAGGTGATGTGTTTTGTTCCTAAGCGCTGCAATGACATGATGAATGTGGGGCGTCTTCAGGGCTTTGAGGTAGGCCCTGGGAATCAATGGCTGGCTTGGAGATTCTACAGATCCCGCGGGAGCTAGGCTCTTAGCCCTGATTTTCCAATCAACTCTGCTGCAGAAGGCACCTTCATTTTTTGCAGTGGGGCTGTTCAAGGAAGAAAACCTTATAATTCCTCTTCAACCAGGCCTTGGGCTGATTCTATGGCCTTTTAAATGTGTCTGTGGGAGAGGGGGTTATTGTTTTATTTTTGTTTAAACTATTTATTTTGTGCTTCTATCCTGTATTTTAATCTTGTGAACTGCCCTGAGATCTTCGGATAAAAGGCAGAATAATAATAATAATAATAATAATAATAATAATAATAATAATAATCGGCATTTTAAAATGAGGGTCCTCCACCTCTGTGTATATTGATCTGGGAATCGTGAACTTAAAATATAGGAACAAGTGGGTAGAAAAGGGAGTAGTAATTGAAAGAATTAGGTCTCAGGGCCTATCACATCAGGGCGTGTTGAATTTTTCAGCTTTCAAATTCCAAAAATGAGGGGTACTGAAAAGTTGGAAACATGACTTGGAAATTCAAAAGATATTTTGGTTAAATTAATATAGTTTTGTTTAGTAATGAAAATGTGTGTAAAATTGCATAGAAATTATTAAAAACAATTGCCAAGTACTTGCATTTGTTTGTTTGTTTGTTTGTTTGTTTGTTTGTTTGTTATTAAGCATTACCTGACATTTTCAGAAAGTAAAATTAAAAATTATTTGGCTTTCTGAAAACAGTGTATGTGCATCTTCATTAAGCGTAGACGTTTCAAGCCAAATGTTGTCCAATCACAAAAATTATAGCAGATTTGTATTCCTCACACCCAGAAACATATTTTTAAGGCCCCTCACTGAAGCAATTTGCCCTACCACACCCCCTTGTCCCACTGCTTTGTCCTGAGGAAAACTGTTCTTTTGTTGTTGTTCTTTGGATTGCTGTTTGTCCTGGTTTAACACTAAAGAGTGGCGTTCCCTGGGAAAGGAGTGGGGCAAGGGGGAAACCACTTGGCCCCCTCCTTTCCAGGCACGGCAGAAACAGAGGTGTGGACGAGCCCTCAGACATGTTGTGAAATATGTGGCACAGCCCTTGCTGGGAATACACTGCTTTAAATGTAAGTGAATATTTTGGTGCTGCCTCAGATCTAAAAGAACCCAAACCTCTCTGCATATAGAAAGTTGCTAAGTAAAGAAGAAGGGTTCTAGGCTTCTCCTTGACAGGTTAGTTTTCTCCAGGCAGGCAGTTTTTGAGTTGGGTCAGAATTCAAAGGTGCAGCCCGTCATCTGCAAGTGGTAATTCTGAGTCTTCTGCTCTAAGAACAGGGCAGTTTTGTGCCTTCTCCCCAGCTGAGTAACTAGGATCTGCCCTCTCTTCTCCAGGGGAAACTGACTGCGCAGGGGAAGCTGCTGCAGCAGAACACCTTCTGGGTGACGGAGCAGGCAGGCGGGATCCTGGCCAGGGGCCGTGAGCGGCGCATCTTTCTCTTTGAGCAGATTGTCATCCTGAGTGAGACCCTGGAGCGGCGGCGTGGTCCATATGCCGCTCCAACTTATGCCTTCAAGAGCAGCATCAAGGTATTACAGGGCTAGCAGCAGAGAACCTAGGCAAGCCTGTATTCCCGTACCAAGCGCTGTTTACCCCGTTTCTGCGGTTGTACCATGCATCTGCAGAATGTAATTGTAAGCACTGAATTTGGCATCCTGAGAGTCTATGCATGTGTATAAAATTTTATATGGCTAGAAATTGCGAGTGAAATTCAACTTGGTGTGCTATTGCAAACGTTCTGTCTGTGTAAGCGTTTCAGCTTGTGAGACAGAACAACCCCCTTTTCTCCCCCAGTGCACTGTTATAGGGGTTCTTCTGACTCCCCTCCTCAGAGCCAATTTAGGGGTGCATGTAAGGGCAGGGAGGAGGCCCATTGCAAGAGCCCTTGCACAGGGCTTCCACTGATGGGCTCATTAGGTGAATCCTGCCTTATATAAATGTATAGCCTTATGGCTGTGAAGATAGGATTGAAATGTGTGGGCATTGCTTGGCGTAATCTCGGGAGCAGAGAGCAGGGGTAGTGCAAAGCAAGGAAATACAGAAATTAGCTGGCTTTGCATTCTTTGTTCAGGTTTCGGAATGTACCGGTAGCTTTTCTTGGCACAAGAAAATAGGCTGGGCTTGGTGTGCAGAATGTCGAACTTTGTTTAAAGCACAGAGATTACACAGCCTTGGTTATATCCAGAGAACCACAGAGTTTCTACGACTTCATGAGTGTGCAGATGTGCCCAAATCTGTTTTCTAAATAAATAAATAAATACATTCCTTTTGCTTGACTGCCAGGCCCCCCCTGTTTGTCCATTTTATTGCTAATAACTTCTTCTTTTTCTCGCTTTTCAATGGTCATTACCTGTCCACTATCCATCTCAATGCCAGGTCAGCTGTTTGGGCCTGGAGCCCTGTGTGGATAATGATCCCTGCAAATTTGCACTGATCTCTCGTGGCGCAGAACGGGGCACCATCCGTTACGTACTGCAGGCAGCAACGTCAGAGATTGCCCAGGCCTGGGTGGCTGACATCAGCCTCATCTTGGAGACACAACGTGACTTCCTCAATGGTAGGGGGTTCAAAGAGATGTTCTGTTCCTAACTCTCTCAGGCACCCACTGCCCTTTAAACCACATCCAGCCTTCTTCAAGGAGTGATTCCTCAATATTTCTTCCTTCATATTCCTCACTCCTGGTCTGGATGGAATATGAAAGCTAAGATGTTTCCACAATGCTTTGCAGAAGTATAGGAAACCACCTGGCTTCTAGATGGTGACGCGGGGGCAGGGAATAGACAATTTTCAAAGAGTAATTTGAATTAGAGGCTACTGCCTTTCAGTGAGTTTAAATACAGGTTGGCTCTTTCTGAGTGAAAGAAATGACCTAGCAATAGGTTTGTTTAAGTTTGTTTTAAGTTATTTCTAATTCAAATCTATCAGAGTTGATCCCAAGTACAAAAAAAGAATATTTAAAGTGATAAACACCCCAATTCCATGCCACCATATCATATCAGCAGGAATAAAACCATAATAAGGGCCCTGATATTTATTGAGCATTCATCCTGATTTGCTTGCACAAAGCTTATGCGGAGGTTAGGTTACATTTAGCTTTTATTGAGTATTCATTCTGATTATTTGGGGGGGGGGGTTAAATGTCAAGGACCATTCATTTGCTATGGTATTGGAGCACTTTAATCCACTTTAAATGGTGCAAACCTACAGTTCTGGTATGCAACTGAATCAGTAGGAATGTTCATTAAATAGGTCATCTGGAGGTACAATCCATTCTGTCTCTGTCTCTTTCTATATACCAGCCCCCGACCCCCTGCTCTAATATTACATTAGCATCTTCTCATGTGTGTGCAAGTCAGGCCTTAATTGTGCAATCAAGTGATGTACACGCATGTCTCAACTAGCCATACATTTTTACTTCAAGCACAAGCTGTACTTTGGCCTTTGTGAATTGAGCCAACACACAACTTTGGAAGGGTGGGCTGAGTCCCAAAGTAGATGGCAGAGCGGAAGTGGACTGTAGGACTCCAGACTGCCAGTAGGCAGGAGGTCACATTTTTTAATACTTTCTCAAATAAAAAGCTGAGAGATCTGTATTCTAAATCTTTCTCTCTGATTTGCTGTGTTGAGAAAAGGTAGTGACACACACACATGCACACGCACACACACACACACACTCAAAAATAGGATTCCCACCCTTCAGTTTGAAGTCAGATAGTAAAGATTTCTACCCTGCCATTTTGCATAATGTGTAGATCAGTTCTGAATGACTCTTAACTGCATGGACCATGTCTAGGAAGCCTTTATTCCCCCAAGGGCCATGTTCCCCTAGGGGAAATCTGTTGGAGACCACATGCCAGTGTGGGCAGGGGCAGAGCCACCCCCCTCTCTTTCTTAAGATATTCACTGCCCCATAATCTCTCAAAAGAGAGAAATAGGTGTGTGGGGTAGTGATGATATTAAGAAATGGGAGTTGGGAGAGGGTGTTTGTTCATGGGATGGTGTTGATCTCAAGAGCTGCAATGCACCCTGGTGTGGCCTGTGGCCCCTCATCTGCTTGCTGGGCTTCCTCCTGTCCCTGCCATGCAGTTTCCAGGAGCTGCTGCCTTCAGACACCTCAAGCACATTGAAGTGGTGGCTCCTGATGCAGCACCCCTCTCCTGCTTGATGAGGGTGCTTGAGACACCTTTTGACAGTGGCTTTTGAGAGCAGCATTGGAAGCTGCTTGAAGCACACCTAAGCAGGTGGGGCTGTGGGACTTCACCCAGTGGCTCCTGCATCACTCCCCTGAGGAGTCTTTTCTTTCTTTCTTGCAGAAGATTATGTTTCACTAATGGAATTCAAAGCGTTTTGTGTTTCCAGTGCGTGACCCTGCAGTTCATTGCCCCTTTCTGTTTCCTTGCCAGCACTGCAGTCGCCCATAGAGTACCAGCGCCGAGAGAGCAAAACCCATAGCCTAGGACGCATTGGAGTCCCACATCACTCACTGCCCGGTGGACCCAGCCGGCCCTGCTCCTCCGTCTCCATGGACCAGAGCAAGGGATCCAGCCTCCAGCCCCACAACGCCTCTCTCCCCTCCCTCTACCTTCCGGGCCCAGGCCAGCCTGAGCAACAGGCCTATGTTGAGGTAAGGTAGGAAAGTCTTAAACGGAAGATCCTTGATGAATTAACAGCTTTGTGAGGTTTGGCTGGCACAGGTGAAGTTCCTGTTCTAGCTTTGGAATGAAAGGGGCTAGTAATTGGCAACAGGAATTTGAAATTCAGTTCAGTGCTTACATTTGTTAAACCTCATTAACACATGTATAGTTTGCAAGAGCTACGTGAAGCAGAAAATGAAAACAATCATTTGTCATTAAAACAATCCACCGTGTGTGCTGGCTTGAGATTGCATTCTACACATGCTGTCACAGAGACAAAGGAAGGTTATCTTTTTTTTTTAATAATGTTTATTAAAATTTCCAGAATAAAAAAGGAAAGAAAGAAAAAAGAGAAGGATAAAGTTTACACTTAATTTCATTAACATCTTTCCAGGACTTCCCCCCCTCCCCCTCCTGTATTCCATTTCCATTAAATTGATTCCACAAATTCTTACCCCAAATTTTAAAGCCTTGTTGTAATTATAAATAACCCATTTATTCAAAATTAATTTATCTTATTTAACCATTTCTCTTTATATTTTTTAAACTTCCCTAAGATCGACCCCAATTCCCTTCCACGAATTCCCCTATTTTTATACAACAAGAAAAAAATGAAGAAAAAGAGAAAAGAAAGAATATGTAGTTTTACAGCCTTTGGGTTCCAAATCTCCCTCCCCCCTTTCCCGGTTCCGATCCCCAAAGTTCATCCATCTACTGCCAGCCTGGAGAACCCACGTCCGTGTCTAAATCTCTCTCGACTCCACTTTGCCGTCTTTTTGGTAGGTTTTAATTTCAGAAAGTCCAATCTCGGAGAAACTCTCAGAAAAGATCATTCTTCTTCCATCCAGACCTCTATGTTTAAGAGTATAACTCAAATTCTGTTTCTTGATCCTTTTAAAGTCTGGATGTCCCAAATGTTCCAACTTCGAATTTAGTCCAGCTCTTATTCCTCAGGTTTTCTTTTCCTGTTCTGCTGCAAAAACCTTCTAATTCAGAAACTTCTTGTTCTCCACAGAGGCTTTATTTATTCAGGAACATAAACTTACGTCAAGTCCCTTCCTTTCTTCAATAGATAAATCCATTGTTTCCTTTAGTGTAGAAACCTCTGTAGACAAAATAATGCTTCAGTTTTGCAGCTTTCCCAAGAGATAACAAATCCTGCTCAATTTCATAGTATTTTTCCACTTGCTGCCACTGTTGCAATGTCCCGAACTCCCTCTAGAGGGAATATGGTAACTTAATTTCTTTCCAGATCAGACCCAAAAGTCAGATAATTTGTTGCCTTCATTTCCAATAATTTATGTCCAAATTGTAACAAATCTAACCAGCAAAGCCATCGTAACAAAGTTCTCTTTTATTTCCCTGCTTTGACAGCTACTTTGACAGCTGTCAAAGTTTCCGTGTCTCTTCACCAGTCTCTCATGACGGATCGCTCCCGGTTCCCGGGGGGTTGCATTTTAGTTCTCGCAAACCAATCTTCTCCTCCAGCACAGTTACTTATAATTTCCCTTCGTGAAATTAATTTTTTTCAAATAAACAAGTTCATCTCTTGATCTTAGTTGTCAAATCCTTGCGTTAAAACCTCTACAACGGGGGGGGGGCGGACTTCCTTTTTGCACCTCCCCCGCTCGCTCCGAATTCATAAATCAAATTTTCCTTTTAAGTCCGATAAATTTACTCACGGGTTGTTCTTTTTAATCCAAAATTTTCAAAAGAAGAAGTCGTTGCTCTCCGCCGAATGGCATGCGGCTTCGCTAGGCAGGGGAAGCAGTGGACTCATAGCACCACACCCCCCCGTCACCCGCTCCACAGCCTTTAAAAAGGCTCCTTCGCGGGTCGGGGGGGCGCAAACGGTGCCCGCCGAGTCACCAAGTCCATGGGCATCACCGCCCATGGTTTTTGAGGGTCCCCGCGTCGCCGGCGCGGCAGGACCCAACCCCTACCCAGCAGGCTCCCTCCGGAGCTCGGAGGGAGTCCGCCATTCGGCGATGGCGCCGACCCGGAAGTGACAAAGGAAGGTTATCTTTCCCACACAATTCATATCTGTATTGTCTAACAAAATTTCATTTTAAAAAATGCCCAAGGGGAGATGTTCCAAAAATGTAGGCATTTAACCTCATCGGAACACAACAAGTGCCTGCAGGATCAAGCCAGTAGCCCACCTAGACCAGCATCCTATTTTCACAAGGGCCAGTCAGAGGGCTGTGGGAAGCCTACAGGCAGAACTTGAGCACACCAACCACTCCTCCCTTCTTGCCGTTTCCACCAACTAGTATTCAAAACCATTACTGCATCTGAGAACCTCCTTGTTAACAGCTGCTCAACAAAAAATGAGAAATTGGAGCTCAATGCTCAGTTAGTATTTTAGTCTCATTTGTAAGCCATCCCGCAAAATCTTTATATCAAGGGGCAGTGTAGATAGCTTTAAGAATAAGAAGTAAAGAAGTAAATAAATGAGACATGTTTTCCTGTTTGGGACAAAATCTTGAGGTCTATTAAACTAGAGGATATTGACCTCATCCCATGCAGATGGATTTTCTCCTTGTACCCTTTCATTGATTAATCCAGAGTGGTAACAGCTAATGGATTGGAATCATCCGCTTGCTGCAGAAGCATGTGTTGAGCAACTCCAACTGTAAGTGTTAAGTTGGGGCGAACATATCAGACGACACAGCGATTCTTCCAAAGCAGCTCTTTATTTGCAAGATGGAACAGAACTGAACTGAGGAGCTCAGTCAGCCTGCTTATATAGAGCTCCAGGACAATTGTAACTGTTGCAACTTTCTAAAACTATCCAATCACTGAACGTCACTTTCGATCCTTCATTTGCATAACTATCTACAGTATCCCCCTGCTGGCCCAGGGTGAGAACTTCAGTACATAACAGTAAGAATATAATTGTGAGTATGCTTAAGGGATGTTAGGGAGTGTGTGGTCTCTGTTAAGTGAGCTTATGCAACACAGTGTGTCACAGTTTCCCAAAGTGGAGACCAGGCTAGTGGCCCTTCCACTGCCACCAGGCAGAAGTCTTTATTTTTCTGGTTGCCTCCACCAAACAATCTAAGCTCACCTGGGTTTCAAAAAGAACACACTTAGGTAGTGTGTGGCTTGGCTTTTAAGCATAGGGTGGGCAAGAGACCACAAGGCTTTGTGAAAGAGGTTTAAACGTTCACTAAAAAAGAAGGTTTTAACATCTGAATGGTTATGTACACACAAAACAATCACCAAAGCAACCTGAGTCTGGACATCATCTGTTTCCAAGAGTAATGGGGTGGGAGGGAATTGGGTCTAGGGCCTCTGTTCTGAAACTTCAAACTGGGCAGCAGGTATTCAGGAAAAGAGGGACAGAGGAGGGGACCATTGAGTTCCCCTTGGGTGACTAACCGGAGAGCAGCCAGGGAGACTGCTAACTCTTTCCCAGACTGCCTGGGTGAGATGACGTCTTCATCATCTCACCTGCCAGACCCGCCAGATGGACAGGTGTGCTGCTAACCATTCCTCCCAGCATCATGGTCTCAGCCAGGCTGGTTCTGTGGCTTGCTCTGCTGCCGAGGTGATGGGTGAGAGAGGTAGAACTGGAGCCAGGCAAGAGAGAAGACAAGCAGACGTGTCTGCTGCTGATAAACTAAGCCTTTAATATCCATTCCATAGATACTTGCATGCATGCATGTGAGGATATTCACACACTCCTCCAAACATGGGAAGGGGAGGGTAGAGGGAAGGGGAGGGTAGAGGAAATTCAGAGTAGGTTTGTTACTCATAGGCATAAGCAAGCTTCCCCCATTCTGAAAGCATCCAAATATTGTTTGTGTTCATTAACCACTGCCAATATCATAATCATTTTTCTTCTTGTTACATTGACTGCCTCTCCTTCAATTTCCCTCTGTTTTAATTTTTCATTATAACTGTTGGAGTCATCTATCTGCTAAATAACCGTTCAGTAGTTATTGGTTTTTTCCTTGGTTATATTGTATTATTTCTGATGAGGATTATCTGTTGTTGTGATTTTTAAAAATGTTAATCACTAAAACCTATAGCAAGTGGGGAGGAAAGACGAGGAGCCCAAAGTAGTGAGCACTGTTCTGTGAAGACAGTGGTGAAGACAAGCTCTACCTCTCTTTTAAATCAGAACCGGTGAAGGTCCTGTGTGAGTGTCTGGAAGCGGTTGGAGGATGGATGGCGGCTAACAGATTGAGGTTGAATCCTGACAAGTACTGTTTTGGGGGGACAGGAGGCGGGCAGGTGTGGAGGATTCCCTGGTCCTGAATGGGGTAACTGTGCCCCTGAAGGACCAGGTGCACAGCCTGGGAGTCATTTTGGACTCACAGCTGTCCATGGAGGCACAGGTCAAATCTGTGTCCAGGGCAGCTGTTTACCAGCTCCATCTGGTACGTAGGCTGAGACCCTATCTGCCTGCAGACTGTCTCGCCAGAGTGGTACATGCTCTGGTTATCTCCCGCTTGGACTACTGCAATGCGCTCTACGTGGGGCTACCTTTGAAGGTGACCCAGAAACTGCAACTAATCCAGAATGCGGCAGCTAGACTGGTGACTGGGAGCGGCCGCCGAGACCATATAACACCGGTCTTGAAAGACCTACATTGGCTCCCAGTACGTTTCCAAGCACAATTCAAAGTGTTGGTGCTGACCTTTAAAGCCCTAAATGGCCTCGGTCCAGTATATCTGAAGGAGCGTCTCCTCCCCCATCGTTCTGCCCGGACACTGAGGTCCAGCTCCGAGGGCCTTCTGGCGGTTCCCTCACTGCGAGAGGCCAAGTTACAGGGAACCAGGCAGAGGTCCTTCTCGGTAGTGGCGCCCGCCCTGTGGAACACCTTCCCATCAGATGTCAAAGCGATAAACATCTACCTGACATTCAGAAGACATCTGAAGGCAGCCCTCTTCAGGGAAGTTTTTAATATGTGACATTTTAGTGTATCTTTCATCTTTGTTGGAAGCCTCCCAGAGTGGCTCGGGAAACCCAGCCAGATGGGCGGGGTACAAATAATAAATTATTATTATTATTATTATTATTATTAGAGTGCTGATTTCTGTTCTCAGATATGAGTTGGAGGAGGAGGTAGGAAAGAGTGCTATGCTGTCTTAGGAGGCTTCAGGACTCTACAGGTTTCTGATTCCAGATTAGATGAAAAGGAGATCAGACTGATCTCTAATAGAGGCAGAGAGAGAGACACACAAGAGATTTACAAGAGGGTGCCTATCTGTTTTCTTTTGGGGGAAATTAGATGACTTCATTTGATGAATTGAATTGCCAGAATCCCTTCCAGGTCAGGGGTCTTGTGAAACTATGACGTTTGCATGGCGTGCTTTCGATGTGAGATGTTGTTTGACTTCAGCTATGCACAAGTTGACAGTTGACAAGCTATGCACACTTTCTCACATAATATGACACCAAACTGAGAGCACCCATCTCTGCTGGAATGTTGTCTACTCCCTACCCAGATTAAACCCGGTTTGCTTTCTGCCCCCAGCCATCTCGCAGCCAAAGCTCTCCAGGGCCTGGACCAGTTCACCTACCTTCCAATGGCTCCGAGGTGCATCTCTCCAATTCCTCCCAGCAGGAGTCCCTGCACACAGTGAGTTTTGGTAGGGCAGGGGAAGTGTTCCTTTTAATCTGAGTAAGGATTCAACATTCACAGTTGACATAACGATAATGATTCAGGTTCTGTTGCCCGTGGCCTTACTCATTCTTTCCATCAGGATTTAACTTTCATTGGGACTGACATTTTACACATACACACACACACACACACACACACACACACACGTCCGCACCACCTGACCACATGTTGCCACCGTGCCACAGAAGCCTAGGAAAAAATGCAGAATCTGGCACAGGTTGCAGAATTCAAAGCTTCTGCCTATAGTGGCCTTCCCAGTGAGAAACCATTGACATTCTTCCAAAAGAATCCCAGGGTTCCCCAAAACACAGTCTGAAATTCATTGCTGTGTTAGTAGAGTATGTCCCCATCTCTTGCATTGTTTACCATTGCTGATGCATTCATATGCCAGTAATTTTATTTCTGGAAAGCTTTCTGATGCTGTGCTTTCCTTCCCACAAGAGATTTTGAAAGCATGCCAAATACACTTTTCTTCCTTCCATTTACCTGCAATCTGCTCCACTCTCAGGCAATGGGCAGACATTGCCTAATGAGCTGTCTTATGCTCTTATCTTTGGTTTTGCTTTAGAGCAGAAATGAAGAAACTGTGGCTCTTGAGAAGCTGTTGGACTGCAACTCCCACCGTCTCTGATCATTGGCTTTGTTGGCTGGGGCTGATGGGAATGTAAGAGCATAAGACAGGCATAGGCACACTCGGCCCTCCAGATATTTGAGGCTACAATTCCCATCATCCCTGACCACTGGTCCTGTTAGCGAGGGATGATGGGAGTTGTAGTCCCAAAACATCTGGAGGGCAGAGTTTGCCTATGCCTGTCATAAGATGAGCCCTGCTTGATCATACCAAGGGCCCTTCTAGCCCAGCATCCTGTACTCACAGCCAATCAGGAACCTATGGGAAATGCATAAGCTGATCTAAGCGCAACAGCATATTCTTCCCACCTGTGCTTCCGAGATACCAGGTACTGGTATCCCGAGGTGTACAATCTTTGTCGTGACTAGTAGCCATTAAGACCCTTATTGCCCATCTGAAGGACCACAGGTCCCTGATTGAGAGTAAGCCTGAGTAAGTATATATGGGCAAATTTGTTATACACAACTGATCTAGCCATAGCCGTTAGTTAAAAGGAACCTCTGTGTATGTAGTACATTGCTTCTCAAAGGAAGATTCAAGGAGAACAAAAAAAAACACATTTCATTATAGCATAGTATCAAAAAAGTTTTTTTGCAATATGTGGATAGATATATTTCCAAAATGAGAGCAAGAGCATAAAGTGATATTGAGAACAATCATAGTTGTGATCTAGAATCGCTGTCCCAATGCATTTCTTATCAATAAAAAAAATGGTGTGGTGCAAGAAAATTTCTATTCTGAAAGTGCGATCCAAAGAAAAAAAAAGGCTGAAAATCACTGATGTAGGAGATGAATTGAGAATTAAATCTGTAGATTAAGAGTTAAATTTTGTATTCCACATATGTGGGAGACATACAAAAAGTGGGCTGTCAAGCCATTTAGCAAAGTAAAACACGTACTGCATACATTTTTGCAGTTTACTAAAGTTTAGGAATTGGGCAATTACAGCTTTTTGTCCCTTTTATTTGAGGTTTGCTGACCTCCCCCTCTTCAACTCTGCTGCAGAGAATGAACCACATAATTTAGTAAGATAAACAATTACATTTCAATGCAGGCAGCAGATACAATACAGGTAATAAAACTTATCAGGTACAAAATACAAAAGTTGGCTTCTGTAGGCTGCATCTGTCTGGACCTCCCAGATACACATTTGATCAGTTTGGAAACATGGTAGAAAGAGTCTCTTCTCAGAGACAGGATGAAGTATAAAAGATTATCTCCATGGTTACAGAATTCCAGCCAGCGGAGGCAAGGGAAGTAAGCACACAGAGGGTCCTCTCTAGGAAATTTAAGTGCACTCTTTGTGGACTAGCCCTGTCTTGTCTAGCAAAACATACATTTGGCTGCAAACCCCACATTGTGGACAGAGGCAGAATACCAGAATATCTCTGAACACTAGATCTAAGTGTTGGAAACAACAGGAAAAGTCATCACCTTCATTCCCTGCCTTGCGTGTTTCAAAGAGGTTGGTGGCTGCTGAGACACAAAATGTTGGATTTGATGCACCTTGGCCTGATCCAGCAAGGCAGTACTTAAGATGATTAATTTCCATAATTTATACAGAATGCAGAATGCAGCTTTTCGCAGCACAGAATTGGATTACCCCGTAGTAGATATATTGAACCAAAGTATTACACTGTCTTACCTGCTGATAAGATAAAGCCAATGGGTGTGGAGTGGCAGGAGCTCTGCGGTGGGAGTGTTGCAAAATACGTCTCAGGAACCTTTCCAGAGTTTTCATTGTTGCTCTGTCCCTGACAGGCCCCAAGTGATGACGACGCCAGGCCGCTGCTCCCTGATCCTGAAGTTCCGGAAATCAGTTTCCCTCAAGGCTGTGCTCAACTTGCCCAACTTGATGAGGATGAGCTGTGACTCTTGGACTGTGGGAAAGCCCCTGTCAGACCAGTGGGGTGGGGGCTTTGACTGATCTAACTAGCTCTTCCCTCTCCTTCTCCCACCCTTCCTCCTTCTGCTGTCTCCAAGGGAAAGAGAGACACAGCAGCAGCATGATGTAAACTCTTGCTGCCCTCTGGTCCTGCTCTGTTTGCCCAGACACCCCCCCATCCTATGAAAGGGGCGCAGAACCCCCACATTGGGACCAGAGAGCGCCGCTGGTGGCCCTTCCTTTTTCTCCAGACCCCTGTATATGCATGCTGTGGGGCTGTACGGGCTTCAGGTCGGGGCTCTTGGACGAGGGAGTTGGATTGTGTGAATTGAGAATTTTATTTTGTTTGTTGTAATAATAAAGATTTTAGTTAAAACAAACAAGGAGACAAATGGCTCCAGGACACCTCTGTCTTCTTGCAGGCTCTTCCATGAGTAACTTGTGCACCATGTGCTAGATCCCCTTCTCTTGGCCTTGCACTTTATTTAGGGCAAACCTTGTTGGCCAGTTTCACAACATCTTCCTTTACACTGCTTCCCCTTCTAGCACTGAAGAGATATACAGAGAGAGAGAGAGAGAGTGTACACACATGCATATACATACACATATATCTGTAATTAGAAATGAAAAATGGCCCTTAGCCTCTGACACATGAAGAAGGGAACCACCTTTATTAGCAGTTTTAGAATCTTGCCCAAGAGTGTTTTCCCCCACTCTGTTTTTTGAAAGAATGGGCTAGCCTAAGGAAGCTTAGACCCAGTTCAAAGTTTACTTTTGAACTCACAATAAGTGACAAGATACATATGTGATACTGCCAAGTTGTGAACATTGCAGGTACATTTTAAATGGCTGATTGGTTGGTTAAACACAGAAGCAGACACCCTTTCCCAGTCGCTGCTTCATGTTTACTGTGGAATAGTCCAGCTACTTTAAGCTTGTGTTTGCTGTTCACAGTTGATGACTTAAATTTTGCCATTTGTACATTTTTGCCCAATTTCTGAAAATATGAATCTGTATTGTGTGGTACATGTGTTTGGCTGTGTGCAGCCTTGGCTTTATTATATTAAACTTATCCCAGATAATTCACACAGTGCAAGAGAAGGAAGCACATTTGAAGGTGAAGATCAATTCTCATGGGCAAATGTGGTGTTAAGGAAAAATATTAGGAAGTAGTATGTGTGTGTGTGTGTGTGTGTGTTTGCATCAGTGCAGATGGAGCTTAAGTAGGCAAGTCTTCTCTTCTGCATGCACAAACACTGTGGTAATTGCCAGGGACCATTATTTGGTGCTTGTACCCCCAACACTTTCTCCACAACAGTTGTTTGAGACAGGGTAAAATACCATATCTAGGGGCGGAAGATTGATCCAAGCCAAATGCCTCCCTGTGGTTCCTTCAGTTTCAGCAGAGGCTGCCCCTAGGTTCTCAAGTTATACTTTGAAACCGTAAGGACTAAACACCTTTAAAAATGTTTGTGGGATGGCAACTTGTGTGGAGTATAGGAAAGCCTACAAAAGACACACAGCACTGCCTACGAATATATCTTGACTTCCAGAATCAGGTTACTAGCTTGATTCCAAATATCCTTTTGCCATTCCAGTCAATTTTTGCCCCTCACTGGAACCTGATTTGGACTCACAAGGCAAGTCAGCATGTTTTGTTACCACAGTACTTCATTTATTAGTTTTGCATTTTCATTCTGGAGGAGAGGCAGTTGACGGTTTTCAACGTCACTACGTTCAGTAATATTCAGTACGTTGACACCACTGGCTGCTCTACTTCAAGCAGAAAAATGTTTTGGAATGATCATGCTAAGGGACGTCTCTGTTATCTCCCATTAACATCAGAACAGACATCAAGGAAAACTCCCAAATCTGGGCAATCCCATTGTGCTGTTGCCTGTTAATAGGATTTGGCTTTACCTGACAGAGGAAAGGGTCAGGAAGAATGGCTTCTTCTATCAACTCCCTTCTTTTTAACAAGAGTCAGAAGTGCAGAGATGCAAATGAATGAAGCTCGGCTCTTTTACACATCAAAGGCAGTGCGGCCTATTTTAACAAAGGAGGATCTGCTCAAATGATGCTGCTGGTGTTACAGACCTGCCTGTGAAGTCTGCAGCAAGAAACACAAAAAGCTATTTTCAATTAAGCAGTTTTGCACTTCTTTCCTGCACTTGGAAAGTAGAACCTTCCTTGGCTACAATGGTTGTTTGGCTTATTTTCCACTGCCCTACACAAATAATGAGTTGTCAAAAGCTACTCAAAATACTCAAAAGTGTGCTGTGTTGAGTCTCTCTTCAGATGAGATGTGTGTTCTGGTGATTTGCTCATTAGACAGGGTGAGGGGGTGGACAGCTGGTTTCAGAGGGTGCTACCACATCTGGCTGAACACGTTTTTGAATGTTTTGCTCCTTGTTTAAAGTACTACCTGCAAGTAGCAACCTAGCACTTGCAGGAAGGCAGGAAGAATTAGCATTAATGCTACCCCTAGGTGTGCTTGTTTACTTTTAAAAAGATGTTTTTAAAAACTGGAGGGGTATTTAAAAGGTAGACGTCCCTGTAATGTTACCGAGAGGCAAAATGGGGGTTGAGGAAGGCATGGTGTACGGCCCCTGACTTCACCTCAGGCAACATGATGCCTCTTTCTGTAATGTTGTAGAGAGCACCTGCATTAAAGGATTAATGTGCGGGTCTTCCTGTCGGCTCTAGGAAGAAACAAAATGGCACTCTGTAGTCTTCTTCATTATCTTTGTTTTCTCTTGGGACCAAACTAGATAGGTGGGGAAACCGTGCGCATGTTGAACATGTGTTTGTGCAGTTGACATAGAAAGGCGGAGGAAATTCAGAGCAGGAAAATCAGAAATACTCGTTACACCAGCATTGGGCGGGGGAGGGAGCCCACCTCTGTAGCCTAAATTCGTTTCCCACCTGCCTGGGTCCCTTCAGGTGTCAGGCGCTGGCTGAGAGGAAACTGCTTAGAAAGGAGGAAAGGAAAACGATGGGGGGGGGCGGAGATTGTGCTTCCATTTTGTGTTGAAGCGTAGCCCCCACCCTCACCTGTGTCCAGCCCAAAACATTTTGCCACCTGAGGCAGAGCAGCAACCAGTGCGCCTCCCCTAATGTCAAAAGGTGTCTAGTGCCAAGTCTGACCAAGTTGTTTTGTCACCCGAGGCAGAAAATCCCACAAGGTCCTCTCCCTGGGGGTTAAAATTCAATAATTACATTAAAGAGTTGACCATTTGCTACCCTTTTATGACATTCAAATTTAGCTGCCTGAGGCAGACGCCCCTCACCTCTTGCTTTACATGTGATTGGCCCCAGGCAAAATACATGTGATGGGATTGTGGCATCTATAGTGGCATTTGCTGGCTTCATAATTTTAGGCTTTGGTTCCTCCTGTGTGGCATCCGGGAGAAACAAGATTCACATCAGGATATGATGTTTTGGTTAGAAGAGCAAAAAAGGAAAGGAAGCAAAAGGCCAGATTATGAGTAAGGAATGGGGATGCCCAACCCTGTAGCCCTAGGGTTGCCATATGTCTGGGGTTTCCTGGACATGTCCTCTTTTGGGGGGCCAACATGCCCATTGGCAGATTTTTACATTTAACAGGAAATATCCGGGTTTGGGGTTTTTTTTGGGGGGGACACATGCATGCTTGGGAGGGTGACGTTGACCTGCTGTGCCCTGGAAGCAGAAGTGCCGTGTGAAGCCAGAGGAGAGTGCATGGGAGGTCTGCAGCGACTGCCCTCTGGAATGAGGCCTTCTGCAGCGAAGATCAGGTAGGAGCTGGGATCCTGCCTCTGCCTTCAGCCTGTTAGTAGCATTGCTGCCGCCAAGCCCACACACCTCTTTCTCCGACACAGGCTGGCAGTGGCCACTTCAGTTTCCAGAGAGTGGTGTGCACATACAATGGAACTTCACAGAAGACACACTTTAAGTCACCCTGAAAGAAGATATTTGAGCTCTCCAAATCATTTACCCATGTATGGGCACAGAAAATAGTAAGTCTAGCTGAAGGGTAACACATGGAGATCTGCATCCATCATCACAATGCATCCCTATTATTGTTTTATAGCAGTGTTTCCCAAACTTGGGTCTCCAGATGTTTTTGGACTACAGTTCCCATGCTCCCAGACCACTGGGCCTGCTAGCTAGGGATGATGGGAGTTGTAGTCCAAAAACAAATGGAGACCCAAGTTTGGGAACACACTGTTGTATAGCATAATTATGAGGTCATTGCATTATCTTAGAAGGGGGCACAGATGTTGAGGAGGCACAGCTATGACTGTTATGAAGGGAGCCTGCACTTCTGAATCTGCCACTTTCCTGCTGGGAGGGAGCTTGTATATGCATGCATTTTTACATTGGTGTGCAGTAGCAGAGTCGGGTGGGATGAATGCACTTACCTGACTTCCTGGTAGTGGCTTTGCTGCTGCTCCTTGCGGGGATGGAGAGAGGGAGGGGAAAGGCAGTGTGTGAAGGTTGTTGCTGTGCAAAGGAACTGGTAGGAGTGCCGCATTAACCTCAGTGCAGACACACAGTGCCGACTTCCCCACCACCTTGTCCTTCCCCCCCACTCTAGCCTTGCTAGAACTTCACCCAACTGCATCTATCATGGTTAATAAAGTCAAGAACCAGCATCAGGTTCTGCCGCCCCTCCCTTTGCTCGTTCCCCTCCACCCTGTGCACACTGGGGATCTTGGTTATTTAAACCAGACTTCCCATTTTCTCTGAAATGAGGAACTGTGATTGAATGTCAGTTTACAAAACAGGATATTATATATAATCATCATATGGGGTGAGGGAGAACGTTGAGTCATGAAAATCCCCACCTGCTGTCCGAAGTGTACAGTCCAGGAACCTCAACTGTGTGCATGAACTACACCTTGTAGTGAAAAACAAAGCATGGGAACCATGTGGTATGGAAAAAGGACTGCAAAAACCATTCAAACTCCCAGATACCAGCATTGCATGTTTTGAAGCAAGGATCTGGTTTGCAGCAGAGAGGCCAACACAAAGATGGGGAAATATTTCAAATTCCCATGGACCAATATCAAGTGTTTATAGACATAGGGGATATTCCCCCCAGTGCTGTGCTGTGAATAATATGCATTTGGTGGTGAGAAGGGGATATGAGGACACCACCACCCCTACTGCTTCTGGATGAACTGTGTCCACCTGTGCTGGTATGTGGCTTGCATAGAACAAGCATGCTGAATTGAGTTCAAACCCCCTCGTCAGTACCAGTATGGAGATAGGAGTCTGCATTCACTTGTAGCTTTGTAGATACGGATGTGGGCAGGTAGGCTTTCTCCAGCATTTCAATGCATGCATTTGAAGAGGGGATTCTAAGCCAGTGACAGTGCATTTCAGCGCTTCTGGTTTAGACTGATTTAACTCCCTTTTCCAATGGAATGTCGGGGCCCAAGAATCCACAACATCTCACCAAACTACAGTTCCTGTGGTCCTTTGGGTGGGGGGACTGACTCAGGAGGTGAATAGGCTAGCAGTGCTGCTGACTGGGACAGGGATTGAAGTTAGCTCAGGAGCACCTCAGTCTTCTCATTGCTTCCTTGAACCCACCTCCACCCTTTGGGCTCCATTTCTGCCCCCTCCATCCCCTCGACATCACTCCTGCTTGATGCCCACTGCTGCCGCCACCATGGCCATGCCCCGCATTCGCTTTCCTTGGTGGGTCTTGACATGCTTTGCTAGGTGGTCGCTCCGCATAAACCTCTTGGGGCACAGCTGGCAGCCGAAGCGCTTCTCGCCTGTGTGCGTCCGAAGGTGCCTCTGCAGCTCATCCGAGCGGGTGAAACTTTTTCCACAGTAGAGCCAGGAGCAGATGAAGGGGCGTTCGCCCGCGTGCCAGCGGAGGTGGGCCTTCAGGTGGGACGTTTTGCCATAGACCTTGCCACAGCCTGGCAGGTGGCAGATGTGTTGCTTCTTTCTGCCTGGCTCCTCACTGGCTCCATTCACTGCCTGGCAGTTGGGGCACTTGCAGCGGCGGCAGCGGCGAGTGGTACCCAGGAGCCCCTTGGGAGTGCCCTGCAGGAGAGCAGCAAGAGGGGGCTGGGGGCTTAGGACCAGCGGCCGGCCCAGAGAGAAGTTGCCTGGTTGCTGCAGGCTCCACCAAGGGCCATCATCCGTGGAGGTGGTTCCTGGAGGAGGAGCTGGGCCCAAAGGCCGGGGCCCTTGCAAAAAGCTAGAGAAGTCCTGGGCCTCTGGGAAGGCATAAGAGTGTGGCATTGTGGGTGCCAGCATCTTGACAGGCGACAGCTCAAAGGAGTAGGTGGGCTCAGCTGGCGGAGTCAGGGGCAGTTCATGAGCAGAGCCACTGCTCGCTGGCCCTTGCCCGTGGTAGGGAACCTTGGGCAGCCCAAAAGCCATGGTTGTGTGTGAGCCTGATGGGACCTCATTGCTCCAGAGTTGGAACATCCCCACAGATTCATAAGCTCCTGAACTGCTTGCTGATAAATGGGGAGCAGTGGGCACTGCTACAAAACTCAAGCTGGGGTGGCAAGCAGTGGCGTCCTCTGGAGAGGAGCTGCAGGTCCAGCCCTGAAGCAGAGAGAAGGAAAAAGGACTGAGCAACAACATTGATTTCAATAATCCCTAATTCCTAAAACATAATTGTTCTGGGCCCGAAACGCTGCTCAAGTAGACTACCTCATCTCCCATAAATGTCTCTTTGTTCCTGTTAGAAGTATCTACATGGCTAGCAATACAGCAGGGATGGGGAACAAAGAATCAGCCATGTTGGTTGGAACTGGTGGGAGTTGGATTGCAAGGACATCTGTATGGGATCAGGTTCCCCATTCCAGCACTACAATTGGTAACTGCATTCACACACACACACACACAGAGAGAGAGAGAGAGAGAGAGAGAGAGAGAGAGAGAGAGAGAGAGATCTCCACTGCTTCAGGAGTGCAATGTGACATTGAGCTTCACTGTTACTTAGCTGTCAGAAGAAAGGAGTTGTCAAGCTCCAGGCTTTGTTCAGCAGCTGCTACAACAGGAACTGTGACTGGGCAATCATTCCTGACCCTCACCTCCCCATATGGGGCAAAGCAGGTACTGAGCAGATGCACCACTAAGGCAGGGCACCTGGGAATATTCTTAGAACATAATACAGACGTTCATGTGCCACAGGTGGCAGGAGACTGGTTTCAGAAGTGCAACCAGTTCATAAGTGTGCTATTCACTTTTGGTACTGGCTCTCTTACAGGAATATGTCTACAAACAAAAGCTACTCTAGAGTAGTACCTTTCCTTAGCATCAGCCAAAAATGTTACCAAGTAAATGAACCAGCTTTCGAGTTTTCCCAAACTCTTCTTCAGGCTGGATGCCAATCAAACAATCAAAATAGAGAAGAAGCACAACCTCAATAAAAAGCATTGGATGTCTTACAAAAAGAAAAACCCACAGGAAAAACAAATTGTACAGAACATATTTTTAAAAAACACAAAATACAACAATTAAAACAAAACAAAAAACATAAGGGAAAGCTGCAACGTAAAACTTCCTAGCAGAGCCTAGAAGAAAATGATGACCACAGAACTTCTCCTGTGTGCTATAATAATAATGTCACAGACGGCACTCTTTGGAGTTTTAACACAATGCCCTACTCTCCCTCCCTCACTGCCCCCACCAATTTTGGCTAATATCCAGTCTGAATAAGAGTTTTGGAGAACTCCAAATGTTTCTGATGACTTTTTAGTATTTTGACCCGACCTTATAAAGGTATTGCCCTACAGTAGATTTGGGATTTTTGCTCCTGGACCAACACAGCTATCTGCAATTTTTGTATTTTTACAACTAGTACTTCTGATTATTACCAGAATGTTACTTCCAGCAGATTCTTACAACTGTGTTTCAGGTTAAATTTTCATAACTCCACAGACATTCCTCCCTGCAAGTTTACATGGGAACAAAGGGTTACTATTTCACTTGCACTATCTGGTGCCAGAATAATCTTCCCAGCGCCTTCCTCTCCTAAACAGAAGCATATGAAGTTGCCTTATGCACAGTCAGTCCCTTGGTCTATTGAGCTCAGTGCTGCCAACACTGGCTGGCAGTGGCTCACCAGGGTTTTGGCCAGGAGTCTTATCCCAGCCATACCTGGAGACAGAACCTGGAACTTTTTGCATGCAAGGCAGGTTCTCCACCTCTAAATTACCCTTTCTGTTAAAAAGCAAATTAGCCACAAAGTGAAGAGATGAGCAGATATAAATGAGGGAGAGGAAAAGGTGGCCTCTGTTTCCCTCTGTCTTTTTGGAAGCTTTCAAATTTCCAAAGTGGCTATGCTCAAACTAGCTTTCATGCTGTGGGGGATCAAGGCGGGTCGAAGACATTTTGCTGCCTGAGGTGAAACCAGTGGTGTAGCGTGGGGGGTGCAGGGGGGGGCGGCCGCACCGGGCGCAACATCTGGGGGTTAGGTTAGGGGGCGCAAATCCACGGGTTAGGGGGCACAAATTACTTGCCTTGCCCCGGGTGCTGACAACCCACGCTATGCCACTGGGTGAAACAGCAAATAGCGCCCGTCTCCCAACATCCAGAAGTCAAGACGCATAGTACCCAAGGCCAGTCACGGTAGTCTGGCACGTGAGACTGACCCCCCCATCTCTCCCCTCCTCCCCTGGTGGCAGTAAAAATACATAAATAAATTAAATAACTATTGATTGGTGCTTCTTTCATTTTGCCCAAATCTTGCCCAAATTCAGCAAGCTGGACAGTGCTAGCCCAAGACAGTGTTCTACCTGAAGTGGCACCAAATGACCCCCTCCCACCTCTCTGTACCAGGGCCAACACTTTTTAAAGTCTAGCTGCCCACATCCAGGCACCTATTCCTGCTGTTCATCCCCCATCACTGCATGGATTTCTATTAGAAGGTGCTGGTGACATTGCTAAATGGCACAACCCCCTTTACCCATGTGAACTATATAATTTTGTGAACTCTTTCTATTTTTTGATATATACATATATACATATATATTAATGTATTTTAAAAATAATAATAATAAAAGACAGAACTGTTCTCTGCTCTATCCACTGGAGTACAGGAGTCCCCGAGAAATACAGCAAACATGGCATTTCTAAAATAATATCCCACAATTCTGTGAACTTTTTGCATTTTGGAGAAGTTTTTGCTTTAAAAGTTTTATGTGATCCCCCCCCCCCCGACAAGTTTACAGCTTTTTCCAAAAAAGTGATGGACACGATCCTTTAGTGCAGCATGGCTATACCATTCCCAGTCCCCCATAGATTAGGTATGGGTTGCATACTTCTCTACTACTTCTGAATGTGGGACAGCCCTGCAAATCCAGAAAGGCTGGACTTTCTTAAAGCGTATTTTGGCTGATCATCCAAAAAAGACCTAGATCTCTCTTTTTTTAAAAAAACTGGTTTGGGGAGAAGCACTACCCACTCATAAGGAGCCAAAAGAAGTATTTTGTCCATATGATAACCAAAGGGTTTGTGTCCATGACGGAGTTTATTTCATTTGTGCAAAAAAAATGTTAAGATGCTTTCACACACATACAAAAGCCCCACTGTAACAACAGCAAACTGTCCATTTTTCAAAATTGTGTTTTTTGTCAACATGAGGGATCAGAGCGGTCAGCTGGTTTTTCTGCACTGGGCACCAAAAGGGGAGACTGAGAGGAGATATGATAGCCATCTTCAAATATCTCAAGGTCACATGGAAGATCATAGAATTGTAGAATTGGAAAGGACCCAGGGGTCATCTAGTCCAACCTCCTGCAATGCAGCAATCTCAGATAAAGCATCCAGGACATATGGCCATCCAACCTCTGCTTAAAAGCCCTCAAAGAAGGAGAGCCCCCACCTGCCAAGGGAGACCGTTCCACTGTCAAACAGCTCTTACCTTCAGAAAGTTCTTCCTGATGTTTAGTTGGAATCTCCTGTCTTGTAACTTGAAGCCATTGGTTCAAGTCCTACCATCCAGAGCAGGAGAAAACAAGCTTGCTTTGGTTTTCTTTTAGATAGCCCTTGAGATATTTGAGGATGGCTAGCATATCTCCTCTCAGTCTGCTTTCCCCCCAGGCTAAGCATACCCAGCTCCTTCAACCTTTCCTCATAAGGCTTGGTTTCTAGACCCTTGATCATCTTGGTTGCCCTCCTCTGCACACACTCCAGCTTGTCAACATCCTTCTTAAACTGTGGTGCTCAGAATTGGACACAGTATTCCAGGTGTGGTCTGACCAGGGCAGAATCGAGTGGGACTATTACTTTCCTTGATCTGGACACTATACTTCTGTTGATGAAGCCTAGAACAGCATTAGCTTTTTTTGCTGCTGCATCACACTGTTGACTCATGCTAAGATGGAGCAAGCTTGTTTTCTCCTACTCTAGAGGGTAGGACCCAAACCAATGGCTTTAAGTTACAAGAAAGGAGATTCCAACGAAACAACAGGAAGAACTTTCTCACAGTAAGAGCTGTCCGACAGCAGAACAGACTCTCTCAGGAGGTGATGGACTCTCCTTCCTTGGAGGGTTTTAAGCAGAGGTTGGATGGGCATTTGTCATTTGAGATTCCTGCACTGCAGGGGGCTGGACTTCTTGACTCCCAGGGTCACTTCCAACTCTAGAATTCTATGATTCTGTGATCTTGATTGAGCCTTATTTAGAAGGGACTTACAGTAGAGACCCTGAGGACAACTACAAAGTATTTAACATAGATACCCCCTTCCTCCTTTTTGTTTCTTATCCCTCAGATCTGCAAGGAGATAGTTAAGTATTCACTGCCTATCATCAGCCTCATGTTAGAACATCAGCAAAATCCTTTCCCTGTGGAACTGCTGTTCTTTAGTTAGCACAGGAATACTCATCTGCCAGAAGGTTGAGATTATATGCACAAAAGAACTCCCTGTGCAGGACAAAACCAACAATCCATTCTAGTGGTCAACTAGGTGCTCCTGAAAAAGTAATGCCTGGGGCAAGCTAGAGACAGGGGTCGCCAAAGTGGTGCCCTCCAGCTGTTTGGAGGGCCACACGATACCCACCCTTCCCCTGTTGCTTATCTGACAATTACAGGCACACCCTGAAAGCAACATTAATGTTACAATTCCTAATGCACAGGAGCTCCAGGAGGGAATATTAACAGGATTACTTTGCAGTTGTGGGGAACTCATTGTTCTGGAAGCTGATTGAGGAAACATATATCTTTCCAAATGTTTAGGTGGAGTGTGTCTCACATCTTAATCTGGTGGGGGGGACCTTTTTCGTAGCGCTGGTATCAAAAGTTTGATATAGAATGGCACAGAACTTGGATCTGTCTTGGCAGGGATTCAAAGACTTTGATGCAAGAAGACAGTATCAGTCATGTAAGAAGTGAATATACCCAATTATTACTATTGAGCGTAACAAAGGAGCTTATCCCTGGAAGGCAGGCAGATTTTAATATTGAGCCTAAGAGCAGCAGGCAGAGTTGCAGCAACCAAGTCAGAAATGAATAAACAACTGTCAGTGTATGTGGATTGAGTCCCAGTTTTACTGGGAGTAAGTCCCAATGGAGGGATTTTTCCTGAGCAAATGTATATTGGAAATTGGGCTTCCTTCCTGGGTATACATGTATAGGAATGTGCTGTAGGACTGCAGTTGTAAATAAACTTACATTTTCAGTTTGGAAGTGGAAAGTGTTCCATGCCTCTACTGTCAAAGCTGCTTCTAGCAGCTCTCAGAAAACAGAATTTATCTCCCAGAAACAACATTTATTCATTTAAAGGTGGTGCCACCCTCTCCAAAATAAGTTAAAGGCTACTTCCCTGAGCAGACACCCCTCCCCCCCCAAAAAAACCCAGGAACTTGTTTTCTTATTAGGTACATCCATTATACTGGGCTGCATGGCACTAGGAAGTTCCTTCTGCTAAGAATGCATCCAGCGGCTTTTTGAAACAAGCATTATATTTTGATCTCAGTCCCCATCTCCAATATGGAGGTAATATAATGCTATTAGTATAATAATTAATATACGTAATAATGCCTTACAGGCCTATTGTCAAGATAACTGAGATAATGCATTTAAGCACTTTCTCAGAAGTGTGAAATAAATTAGTAGTAGTAGTAGTAGTAGTAGTAGTAGTAGTAGTAGTAGTAATAGACCTTTAGCTGCACACAGTTTAATGAGCTTGATCCAAGCATGAAAAAAATGACTGTCCACCTTCACAGGAACATAGGAAGGTCTTCTAACAGAGCTCAGGCTATTTGCCCATCTAGCCTAGTATTTTCTCCCAGCTTGGTGTCCTCCCATCACCTCTGGCCATTGACTGTGCTGCCTGCGATTGATGGGAGCTGAAGTCCCAACAAGATCTGGAGAGTGCCAGGTTGGGAGAGGCTGGTCTACTCCTGCCTACTCTGGCTGGCAGCAACTCTCCATCACTTGCTATCAAATCCTTGCTACCTGGACTTTCTGCAAGCAAAGCAGAAAGCAGATCATGGTACTAAGCTACGTGTGATAATTAAATTCTCGAGAGACACCTTGTTTTCTTTTATACTGTAGAGACTGTGTATAAACAGTTCATACCATTCTGACCTCACAAAAGAAAACAGATAAAGCAGTATCTGCATTAGAACATTTTAAAAAAATAAAAGCAAATATTGGGACACAATCAATATTTATGATACATCACAATAAATAGGAATGGTTTTGATTATCATCTGTCCAAAGATTGCTATATTGGGTCCCAAATTGAGCAAATATTTTAAAATGTTGCCTGAATTCAAGACATTATTTTCCTACCTTTAAACTAAACATTATGCATCAAATTCAACCATTTTAATTTCTAGGTTTTTGATAACCACTCACACATAGTAGGGAGGCTTGCACTTTCCAATTCTTGTGGAACCAAGATCCTAAATGAAACCACAAAAGTAAAAACCAGCTTTACTGGTGGTCTGCTACCCTGTCCTTCCAAATATCCCAACAAAATCACTGCAGAGTCCAAAGGTAAAGTATCCCCCTGTTTGTTTTGTCTAAATCCTCAGTTGCCTCACCCCAGGACCAGTGTATTTTGATGTAAGATAGGCACACATTTCTGAATCTACACTTATCCTTCAGAGTGATTGACAGGCTATTCCTTGAAATGGGAATGTGGTTTTGGTGTGAGAAGTTTAAGTGATTTCGAAAGCAAGAGTCCTTGAGGTTAAATGCATGGCGGATCCTGCAGTAGGGTCTGACTGGATGCTTTTCAGATCCCTTGCAGCCCTGAGAGTTTTGATTCCACAGATTCCAGGAATGAGCCACCTTGCCATTCTGCATAGCAAAGAGTTCTGTGCAATTCCAAAGTTTACACACCAATAATAACCAAATAAACCTACCACCTCCCCTGTTTTGAAATTTTAAGAGAATGCCAAATCAGAGCTATACCAGTCCTGACCAATAAGATTACAGTTATTTAGTTTCTGCTTCCCCCCATGCCCCTTGTTATGCTCCTTTGAGCGTCTCAACATTATCATAATCGGAGAGCCACAAGCATTTTAATCACAACGGAACTTCTGTACCTCTTCCATACTAAAATCTCTTTATTTTATTGCCACTCTTGAGAGTGCAGTCCTCTGTACACTTTTCTGAGAGTAAGTTTCACTGATCGTAATGGAATTTATTTCTGAAGAGGCTGCAATTTCTCCTCCCACTCCTAGCTGATTCCACTTGTGCTTGTCAGGCAGAAAAATCAACAGGTGAAGCTTTCTCCACTGCTTCACCTTTGTGCAGAGAGCACCTGTTGGATTTCTGCACTCAGTCAACCAGCCAACCAACCAATGCGACTACTCTTCCCCGCCCCTCGCAGACTCTCCTTACCTGCAAGGAGGAGTGTGTGATGTCCGAGTTCTGCAAAGACAGTTTCCATCAGGGGTCACCCGAAACTATCCACGGAGGGAGCGCATGGTCTTCCCACAGAGGTGGGAAAACAGCCCGCTTCCTTCTCTCTCTGAAATTCCTCTTTTTCTCCTCACTCTACATCTTTTTCCTCCTGTGATCCTACTCCAATCCCCTGCCTCCCCCTCTTTCCTTTTTTTTTTCTTTTTGTTTTTTTGGCTTCCCTTCAGCCTATCAGGAGTGGCGATTGGAGGCGCCTTTGAAGTCAGAGAGCGAACCAATCATTAAAATAGATTGAATGATTTCAAAGAGGGGCCTGGCTAGATCTCCTTTAAGTGGCGGGCCCCCCCGCTGGGGTGCTTGTTATGGATGCAAAAGGGGTTGATTGGGCTGGGGCGATCAAGATAGCGGAGCTTTCTCTTTTTATCTCTTTAAAGGTACAGGGCAAGGGGAGCGGGACGGGGAGGAGAGAAGGGGCAAACCAGAGGCAGGTACGCGATTCCTAAATGCAACCACTTACGCGCTCGGTACAGCGCGGCTTGCGCGTGTTATGGCGCCCCGTGTGCCCATCTCTGTGGAACTCAAAACAGGGGTGCCCCGAGGGCAGGACTGAGGAGCAGAAGTCCAGGGCCCCACTCAGCAAAATGAGCAGGAGGGCCCCCAAACTGCAGCAGCGCTGCCCTTGGCACATTTTTAAAGCAAGTGAAGTCAACATGTACAGAGGCGGATTTAGGGGCGCACGAAGGGTTTGGTCTCACTGGGTGCACAGGGAGGCTGCAACTGTGATTTAGAACAGAGCACGAAAGGCGGAGGGGTGCTGAATTTTGGCATCGCACAGGGTGCCGCTGAAATTTGAGAGCCCAAGATCCATCACTGAATTCGCAATACCATCCAAAGTGTGGAAGCTAATATCATTAAGCCCAGCGTCTCAAATTGCCCAACAGGAGCAATGAGTGAAGAAGTGGAATTGGGAAAGATCTGGTTAGCTCTGCTGGGGCCTGATCTCCAAGAGTTGAGGGGCCCGTTTGTACCAGCCCTATGTGTGCATGCGCTTAAACATGGTTTGACTCCTGCATATACAGTCCATGCCCTCCACAAATGAGGATGCAAGAGCCTAAACATATTTGGATGTGCACACAAAGACTTTAGGCAAATGGCACCCTTGAATGCAGGAGGACAGGGCTGTTGGGAGTTAACTTACCATGAATACATTTCTACACAGAGGAATGCATGAACACATCACATCCCCAGTGAGTGAATGCAAAGAGGGGTGGTGAAGATAATGGTAGGCCTCCAATCTTCAAGCATCTCCTCCAGTTCATCAGCCAATAGTCACTGAAACTCTCCATTGAAACTGGTCAAGGAAATGCTTTGGACAACTTATCCAGACCAGCATCAACTGTCTGGCATTGGCCATAGCATTAGCTAGAGCAGGGGCGCCCAAACTTTTTTCAAAGAGGGCCAGATTTGATGAAGTGAACATGTGTGACTAAAACATGCCAACCAAAGCTTTTTTTTAGGACTGAAGTTGTTGAGCTTTTTTTAGGATTTGACCCCAATAAATAAACTGCCACAGGGCCGGATTAGGCCCCCAAAATGGACTTTGGACATGCCTGAGCTAGAGTGAGGCAGTGGCCTCAGGTGGCTGATTTGGGGTTTCATGAAAGGACAGCAAACTCTTATAATTTGCTATGGTCTCAGAGAGGAAGAGTCACGTTTGTGGGTTTTTCCTCAGGTGTCAAAATAATGTGACTGGCCTTGGGTGCTTATGCATCTTGACTGTGAGAGAAAGCAAAATATCTAGGGACAGTTCTGGCTACTGTCAGTACCAGGACCCGCCCACCCATGAGGCAAGGTGAGGCAGCAGAATCCACAGAGCAGCAAAACTGGCTTCCAAGGAATGCATTGCTGCTGTTGCGGCAGCAGCGACAGCTGCGGTGTGCTCCTTTGGGGCCAGATCTGCCACTCCTGTCACAGTGGCCTCTTGGCCAATAGGAAGCACTGCTGGTCCCCTTCCATCTTTGTTCCAGGTGTAGATCTTTATCCTTCTCTTGTTCCTGGTGTAGATCTTCACTCACCCCTTCTTCCCCGGCAGTGGGGGATGCCATTTTGTGGCTTGCCTCAGGTGTCAAAATGTCTTGGGCCAGCCCTGGTCAGTACCATAGACCACAGGTTTAGGATCCTGCAACCCTCTTCCACTGAATTTGAGCCAGTCAATAGTAATGGCCTAAATGTGGGAGGAGCAAGGAAGGTAGCTTTATGTGGTACCCGCCCTACCCTTGCCACTGTTCCATTCCACCCCTGCAGAATGTGTGGGGTTTTGATAACTCCCATCTCTGGCACTTCCAGGTATTGGTGGTAGACTCCTGCCTGAAGCCCCTGAGAGCCGCTGCCAGCCAGTGTAGATAATACTGAATGGGTAGCCCAATGGTCAGACTTTGAATAAGGCAGCTTCCAATGTTCCTAACCCATCTTCAGCCCAAGCCATAAAAACTGGCAGAGGACCTGAAGATGTGCATTGCCCTCTTGATTTCAAGACAGTGGTTCTCAAAGGTGTGGCAGGAGAGGATGGCCACGGTGGCAGGAAGATTCAAGGACAACCAAAGAAGCATTTACACATTTCAGTAGAGTAGAGTACAGTGGTACCTCGGGTTACAGACACTTCAGGTTACAGATGCTTCAGGTTACAGACTCTGCTAACCCAGAAATAGTACCTCAGGTTAAGAACTTTGCTTCAGGATGAGAACAGAAATCGTGCGGTGGTGGCACAGCAGCAGCAGCAGCGAGAGGCCCCATTAGCTAAAGTGGTACCTCAGGTTAAGAACAGATTCAGGTTAAAAACGGACCTCCAGAACGAATTAAGTTCTTAACCTGAGGTACCACTGTATCTCTCTCTCTATCTATCTATCTCTATATATTTAATATACAGGAGCATTGGCTATTCTTCTACAGTTCTCCACAACATATTAGTGTGGACAGGGATTTTCAACTCTGATAGATATGAAAGATCAGAAAACAGAAAGGCTTCTTTGTGTTGGTGAGAAAATGAGAGTTTGTCTCAAAATTAGACCTAATATAAATGAGATTACAATGCAAAAACAAGCTCACACCTCTTATTGAGTCTGTATACATACTTCAGGTACATACGTAAGAGGCTCACTTATAATGACATAATTACATTCATGTTCTCTGCGCCCTCCAATGATTTATGTTCTTATGTAGTTGCATTGTTTGATACTTTCTGGATGTCTCATATTCATATTATAAAGTAGTTGTGTTCTGTGCTCTAAATCAAGCAGTGTTAGGAGTTTCTTTTTGTTTTCCAATGTCTTATCAATCTTATCAATAGAAATTCAGTGTGGCACGAGCAAATTTTTATTGTGAAAGTGTGGCCCAACGGGAAAAAAGTTTGGGAACCGCTGCGTCAAGAAGTAGAATTGATAGAAGACAGCAGTCTGAAAGCAGTAGCCTCCAGCTGGCTAGGACCGGGAGTTTGGGAGGCCAGTGGCCCACACAGGCCAAAACCATAACACAGACTGGAACAGTTTGGGCCCAGGCACCCTCCAATCCCCAATTCCACTTTTGGAAGAAAGGGGATCTAGGGAGTCCAAAGTGTTCAAAATTTAGATTACAAACTCATTAGGACTGGGACTTCTCTTTCCTACTTGCCTTTTCTTGTTTATCGAAACAACAACAAAATAATTCCTTCCAGTAGCACCTTAGAGACCAACTAAGTTTGTTATTGGTATGAGCTTTCGTGTACATGCACACTTCTTCAGGTACTTGTTTATGTTACTCTGTAAGGCACCATGTTCAATAATAATAATAATAATAATAATAATAATAATAATAATAATAATAGTGATAATAGCAACAAAGTCTAAAAGAAAATTATCAGGTCCCTTACCGAGAAGGAAGCCATGGCAATTAGCTATTTAAGTTTCTAGCACGACTAAGGACTGCCACAGGCAGACTTTTTGCAGATACAGGGTACCGTACTTTGGCAAAAGGCAAGGACAAACCTAGAAAGCAGCATGCTTGCTCCATGACGTAATACAGGGATGGGATCCTGTGACTCTCCAGAGATTTTTGGACTCCTACTCCCATCAGCCCCAGCCACCGTGACCAAGAATTAGTCAGGGAAGCTGGGAGTTGTAGTCAAACATCTGGAGGGCCACAGGTTCATCACCCCTGGTGTAACATCACCTATCCTTCTTTCCCAAGCTTTTCAAACAGTTGCTATTCTTATTGTTTGCTTGTTTTGCTGATTTGCTTTTTGGTTAAATATCTCTGAAAGGACCTTACCTGCGCTACTGGAGGAGCACATAGCTCTCAGTTCTTCTCTGTGTTGATTTCTCCCTCTTTCAAACCAACAGACCTCTCAACCGAAAAGTATACCTGTATTTTGCCCTTGCCCTATTTAACTTTTTGAGCTTTGACAAGAATGTTGGATCCTGTTCTGCCAGTGCCAATCTTATAAGCCAATTGTTGCTGCACCACCAGCTATCTTATCTGGGGGCATCCTGACACAGAGCAGCTTAGGATGGTGCCAGACGGTATCTGCTGGCTTGAGACGGAGATGGATGGATATCCAGGTGGCATGTTATGGTAGGAGGACAAATAGGTCAGGAGTGCCTGGTGGGTGGGATGAATTGGCAGAAAGCTCACCTAGACTTACCAGGGAGAGAAATGCAGAAGTTGTCCGCCATTCCCTTCCCTTTGGTGGTTTATCCGTCTCACCTCCCCAACAGTATTCATGGATGGGATCTCAAAGCATTAGCTGAATTAATCAATCTATTGGCTGGGCTCAATCTTGATTGTTAAAATTTAGCAAGCAATGGTGCGTTTCTTGATTTTTCTTCATTTGACTTTGGTGTGGTAACATAGGGAAAGAAAAAACAAAAAGTAAAACTGCCCTTTCTTCCAAACTACATGAATAGTAGCTTTTGCTTATTTAATTGTAAGTTATCTTCCATTTCAATATATCTAAAATGCACCTATATTGTAGTTTTGGTAACCACAAGTTTAACTATTAACTGGCTAAAAGGCAAATTATTAATCAACTAAACATTATTTTTGCCCTAATTTGACTCGGCGCTATGTACAATTGATATACATGCACTGCAAAGCCACAATCAATCACAGCCTCCTCTGTGCATACACAGAGCGAACATAACCATCAATGCTTTTCACACAGTATAATCCAAACATCCTGCACAGAGATAACTTCCATGTAAGATTTTTAGCCAGCTTTCAAAATAAAATATTTTCTCAAGGTGGCATACAATGCCTGATAAATTTACCTAAAAAACACACACAATAATTTGTTATGCATTAGCAGTCCCAGGCTGATTCTAACTACTGTACACTACACTGACTAACGAAAGTTCAATACACGTGTGTCTGTAGAAGCTCTGGGAGAGTAGACGTTTTTGGCTTTTTAAAAAACCATGTACTGATTTTAGGTGTTTGTGTGTTCATCAATCTGACCTAGACCTGGGAGAGGAACCCAGCAACTCAAATAAGTTCTGAACCTGGTGGGTAGGTAAGAATGGAATCAGGGTCACCCCCAAAGCACAAGGGCCAAGGCCTAGCTGTGGGGCAAGAGATTTCATGGGGTTGGGAAAAGAACCAAGCTTTGTATGGCAGTTCAAAGGGATGCACTGTTGTTTACACTTCAAAGAACCCAGCTGGGACCATGCAGGGAGCCAGGAAATGATGCAGAGCAATTAACAAATGTGTTACAATGGGGTAGATTAAAGAGTGCTCTCATGTGGCAACCACACACATAGATTTAGGTAGACTGGAACTGCAATACACCAGTGCAAACACCACCAGTGTATTAATGAAGGGAGCACTGCCATTCAGATGTTGAGAACAACTAAATATAACTGCACTGGTATGCATCATAACAGCTGAGAAGCATGAAACATTACTGCATATACAGTGGTATAGCACTCCCACAATTAGCCAGGATTATATATTTGGATGCTCACACATGGAAGTTATTTCTGTACAGGAACTTGTATAATGGTTTACACCCAAGGGTATGCAGTCCTCAAAAGAATAAAAGATCCACAGCACAGTATTGGTCAACCCTATTGCAAGTTACTAATCACCACAGATATGTAACTGAAGACTGGACAAAATCCAACATTTTACCAATTTGGAACCTCTATAGTGTAGGAGGAATGGTAGCAAAAGCCATTTAAGGGAGAGCTAATATTCATTAGGAAGGGACCAGGGTGGTGCTGTGGGTTAAACCACAGAGCCTAGGACTTGCCGATCAGAAGGTCGGCAGTTTGAATCCCCGCAACGGTGTGAGCTCCCGTTGCTCGGTCCCTGCTCCTGCCAACCTAGCAGTTCGAAAGCACATCAAAGTGCAAATAGATAAATAGGTACCACTCCAGCGGGAAGGTAAACGGCATTTCCGTGCGCTGCTCTGGTTCGCCAGAAGCGGCTTAGTCATGCTGGCCACATGACCCGGAAGCTGTACGCCGGCTCCCTCGGCCAGTAAAGCGAGATGAGCGCTGCAACCCCAGAGTCGGTCACGACTGGACCTAATGGTCAGGGGTCCCTTTACCTTTACCTTTAATATTCATTAGAGAGCCTTGAAAAATTCAGTCTTAGTATGTGTACAGGAGTGTGAATTTGTTGTCTCTGATATTGTACATCATTCTAAGGCTGGGATCAGCCAAAAAAATCCTTGGAGAATGGGGGAGGCCCACTTCTTAGCATTTCTTGAAGTGACTTTCCTTCCAAACTGCTCACTGACTGTGGCTCTAAGGGCTTAAAGTTCCATTTGCTTTACTCAATAGATAGTGCAAATGTAAAACCTACATAATCCCCATTACAAAGATTTCTTATCTGCTTTCAGTTCCACATTAACCATGATCACAGGGTGGTGCAAATCTTCCCACCAGTCATGGAGATAGCAGAGCCTTTACAAGTCACCAGTAGCCACATGGCCTTAACATAGCCTGGGCAGGCAAAAGCAGCCTAGGACATCTGGAGACTGCATAGTGTAACTAAGACTTTCAGATTTCAAATTCTGTCTATGAGTCGCCCAACCACAGAGTTGGTATCGAATGCAGTATTCATTGTGTGGCCTCACAGACTAAAGAAGAAATTTATGTGCTGTATAGATGCAAATTTAGAAGTAATAATTTCTAAAATAGAAATATAATATACTGGTACCTCAACAGAGTGCGGGTGGCGCTGTGGGTTAAACCACAGAGCCTAGGGCTTGCCGATCAGAAGGTCACCGGTTCGAATCCCCGCAACGGGGTGAGCTCCTGTCACTCGGTTCCTGCTCCTGCCAACCTAGCAGTTCGAAAGCACGTCAAAGTGCAAGTAGATAAATAGGTACCGCTCTGGCGGGAAGGTAAACGGCATTTCCGTGCACTGCTCTGGTTCGCCAGAAGCGGTTTAGTCATGCTGGCCACATGACCCGGAAGCTGTACGCCAGCTCCCTCGCCCAATAAAGCAAGATGAGTGCTGCAACCCCAGAGTCGGTCACGACTGGCCCTAATGGTCAGGGGTCCCTTTACCTTTACAACATTGTGTGGAAAACTGCAACTTATGTGCCTGGTCAGTCTACTTTCCAGGGGTTTGTTGATCTGAGTGGCCAAGAAATGCCATGGTGCATCTGCAGCAGCACAACTAGATGCCTTCAACTGCCCCAGCCGGAACAAAACATGTCTCCCCCATATCAGTCATTACAGCCACAGCAGGAGCTGCAGCAGTCCCAACAGCTTGACCTCACCCCCAAAGGTCTCCCAAGACAGATGGATGCCAACCAACCAACATGCATCACCAAAATAGAGGCCCAAAGAGGCCACTCATTTGCAAACCCAAATTTATATGTATAGATGCAAATTTCAAAACGAATACTAAAGTTTAAATATAAATGCAATATGTCTGCATCATAGTGGATAAGGCTGTGACCAGGTAAAGGTAAAGGTAAAGGTACCCCTGCCCGTACGGGCCAGTCTTGACAGACTCTGGGGTTGTGCGCCCATCTCACTCAAGAGGCCAGGGGCCAGCGCTGTCCGGAGACACTTCCGGGTCACGTGGCCAGCGTGACATCGCTGCTCTGGCGAGCCAGAGCCGCACACGGAAACGCCGTTTTACCTTCCCGCTGGTAAGCGGTCCCTATTTATCTACTTGCACCCGGAGGTGCTTTCGAACTGCTAGGTTGGCAGGCGCTGGGACCGAGCAGCGGGAGCGCACCCCGCCGCAGGGATTCGAACCGCCGACCTTTCGATCGGCAAGTCCTAGGCGCTGAGGCTTTAACCCACAGCGCCACCTGTGTCCCCTGTGACCAGGTAACTTACCAGTAAATGCCAGCTCATGGGGAACTTCAAAGCTCCTGTTCTTCCTTCTTCAGGGTATTGCCCTTCGTTCTTATCTTTAAAATCAACTTCAACCAGACAGTCCATCAGACACAGAACAGTTCTGTCCAACAACCCATCAAACAGAAGATTGTAAAGTAGGACACATGACCACCCTAAAGTCTTCATGCTTGGATTTTGAGAAAGTAGCCTATAAGTGTCAGTTTTCCACAGTTTTCAAGTAATCTGGGTATGTTTCTATACTAAATTTTAGACTGCTGTCTGCTGTGGAAGATCTAACAGTTTCACAACCCTGAAAAAAACCCCGTACAGCCCTGAGTGTTTGAGGCAGGCAGGTTCTCTCTCACACACAAATCTATACACATACGTATGAAACTTGGTTGGGAGTGAGGAGGCCAGGAATCCATGGAGAGTTAGGAGCAGAGGGCATCTACTTTTGAAGGTTTGGGGCCTCTTGCTCTGCTAAGGGCCACGTCTCCCCCAGTAACCTGGGAAACACTAGGCCCTTATCCTTTCCCTGGTGCAAAAAGTTCTTTGCCAGAGTGAAATTTCACCCACTGAGTCCCAAACCAGCTGCCCAGAGCCGTCTCTGAAACCCAGCGATTCGCGGGAAGTTCTCCTTAGGAGGAAAAACAACTAGCATCTTTGACTCAGGGGGGACAGGCTGTTCCCCTGGCTAGCTTCCGTTTCATCTTGTCTCCCGCCACGCGGATGACGGAAATTGAAGGAAGCAGCCAAGCGGTTCGGATGCAGCCGTACAAAGGCCTGCAAGCCCCACGTGGATACCCAATGACTTGTCCAATTTGCTCGTGCCATGTAGGCCTGGCTTTGAAGACACCTGCTTAGCATAACACGGCGCTCGGCATCTGAGCAGCATCTGTTGCCAGTCCCACGCCATTCAATTAGGGGGGAAAAACAAGGCAGGGAGGCGGGCAACCCCCTCTCTCTGTATTAAGTTGATGACTTGGGCGGAGGTGTTGGGAGGGGAACATCAGAAAAAAGTGAACACTTCTGGAATGGGACGGCAGCACCTGTTGAAACTCTGACCTCTCTAGGATTTAACATGCGCCCAGGTTTTCCTGGGATTCTGAACGAGGAGTTGGTACTCGCTGCTTCCTCATATGGCTGCACCAGCCCCTTCCTCTTGCTCTCCTTCTCCCCCTGGCCACAACCCTTCCTCCTTGGGGATTTCACCCAGGGCCACAGCCTTCCTTCCGTGGATTTTCTCTTTCAATTTATCACAGTCTTCCTTAACTTGGTGCCCTTCAAATACTTTGGACTACAACCCCCATTAGCCACAGCCAGCATGGGCAATGGTTAGGGATGATGGGAGTTGTAGTCCAAGACTTAGGAAATGCACCAGGTTGCGGGAAGTCTGATCTAAAAGCTGTTTTACTCATCTCTGACCATGTTGCTTCTTTTACTATTTATTTATTTATTTATTTTGTTTTATATATTTGTTTCTAAATATTTTCTTGGTTTACAGAAGTACACACTCTTGTCTCTTTTTTCAAGTCGTACAGTCTTTTTTACAGATCAGTTACATTTGTTATGAGATATTAGTGTTGAGTACAGTACAGTGGTACCTCGGGTTAAGTACTTAATTCGTTCTGGAGGTCACTTCTTAACCTGAAACTGTTCTTAACCTGAAGTACCACTTTAGCTAATGGGGCCTCCTGCTGCCGCTGCGCCGTCAGAGCACAATTTCTGTTCTTATCCTGAAGCAAAGTTCTTAACCTGAAGCACTATTTCTGGGTTAGCGGAGTCTGTAACCTGAAGCGTATGTAACCCGAGGTACCACTGTATAAGGTCAGGAAGAAGCCAGATCGATTCATATGCTGTTGGCGGGTTCTTTCTGGGCTGTGTCTGTGATAAAGGGGAGCCATATTGGGGTGAAGGCATCCTTTTCTATTTGGTTTGTTGCAGTATTAGGCCAGAGATGTGAGTATTGGCATGCTCTGGTGTCACCATTATGTTAGTTATTTGTCGGATTTTAGCCTGTTTGCTGATTGTTGTATTGGGGTGGGGGTGTTATTTTAGTTAGTGTGAGTTTGCCTTTATCTGTTTTCCTTTTATTTTACCTGTGTATTTTGTTTGTTGTGTTCCTGTGGTAAGGAAGGGGATGGAGAGGTTGAGGGGGAGGTGGGTTCTGTTTTTGTTTATATGCTTATTTGTGTGATTATGTGCTTATTTGTTTGAGTATGTGTAGTCATTGAAGCGAGGGGTGTGTTTGGTTGGGGTGGATGGGGGGAATGGAGCGAATGAAGGAGTGTCATCTGGGTTGGTCTATGGAGGGATGGGGTGGGAGGGATCTCTGTAGATAGCAAGGGGGGAGAAAAAAGGGGTGTTGCTTTTTAAAAGATATGGACATGAAGTAGTAAAACTGTGAGAGGAAAGCGGGCGGGGGGGGGGGATTACCGTACTTCTGGGCATACGCAGACTACCTTGCCTTCACTGCAAAGAACTTGTGGCCTGTCCCTACACTCCTAGAACTAAGGACCAGTGTGAATGGCAGGGCTTTCAGACAAGCCTGAGATGTGGCCCTCTGGCCCTGCCCTAGTCATTCCGTCATTCTCTATTCCTGCTCATTTCCAACACACACCTCATCCTTGGACTTGGTATTTTGTCCTAACCAAGTTGTTCTAGATTGCATCACACTCTGTATACCTCACCTTTTCATACCTGGCTCCTATAAGCCCCATGTCTGTATCGACTGTTCCAACCTTTAACACTCGCCTTTCTCTGAGCGATAGGAAACCCAGAACAACATTTGCAGCAGGAAATTCCATTTGGAGAAGAGAACAGGGGCACCTTAACAGTCTGTTTGTGCATTTACAAATGTACAGTGGTACCTTGGGTTAAGAACTTAATTCGTTCCGGAGGTCCATTCTTAACCTGAAACTGTTCTTAACCTGAAGCACCACTTTAGCTAATGGGGCCTCCTGCTGCCACCGCAGCGCGATTTCTGTTCTCATCCTAAAGCAAAGTTCTTAACCCGAGGTACTATTTCTGGGTGAGTGGAGTCTGTAACCTGCAGCGTATGTAACTCGAGGTACCACTGTATAGGTTCAGCAGGTGTTATAGGGGCCCAGAAACAGGTACATAGGAAATGCTAGGTGCACAACAGGTACTGCTTTGGTTCAGTTCTGCCCTCCTATCCTGGCTGACTCTGTGCACTGCAACATTCAAAGCTGCCTTCTCACTGCCCCAATTAGCAAACATTTTGACATCAAAAGTCACTAGCTCCACTTCCCGGGAATGCTCTGGCTGTGGTACTGTACCACTGTGACCCAGGGGTCTCGTAGTATGTCACTCCTGTAAGAACAAACCTTGATGTCCCACCCCACCCTCCTCTCTTGGGTGGGTGCAGTTTTCTCCTTAATGCAGTTAGAGCTAATTAGGGAGCTTTAAAGGTAAAGGGACCCCTGACCGACTCTGGGGTTGCAGCACTCATCTCGCTTTATTGGCCGAAGGAGCCGGCGTACAGCTTCCGGGTCATGTGGCCAGCATGACTAAGCTGCTTCTGGCGAACCACAGCAGTGCACAGAAACACCGTTTACCTTCCTGCCGGAGCGGTACCTATTTATCTACCTGCACTTTGACATGCTTTCGAACTGCTAGGTTGGCAGGAGCAGGGACCGAGCAATGGGATCTCACCCCATCATGGGGATTCAAACCGCCGACCTTCTGATCGGCAAGTCCTAGGCTCTGTGGTTTAACCCACAGCGCCACCCGCGTCCCTTAGGGAGCTTTAGTCTCCTTGTATAGTCCAAGCTGCCGTATTTTTTTATATGTTTGTTTGTTCCTAAATAAAAGGAGGTCCTTGAAGCCACCTTGCCTGCTTCATGGCTTCATGGCAAATCGCTTGCAAGATCATCTCACATTGTGAGTGCTGTCCTCTTTACTCATAGAGAAGGAGAAGCCACAGGTTCCATCCTCAGGCCAAGATTATTGTAATTACTACAATATTCAGAACACCAGAATTGGGGGCACCTTATGGGGCTGAAGGTTGGCTAAAGGTTTCTCCATCTGGCACTGAGGCAAGAAACTGTTAGTGAAGACCTCTGCTTAGTTGAGCGGAGAGGGTTCCTGGAGCCCTGGCGGGGCCTGTAAGGACAGAGGACAGTCCTCTGCTTGGAAGTGTCCACTGTTTGTCTGGTCCAAGTATGCTTTAAAAGTAAAGATCCACAAGGAGGGAGAACAGAGACCTTGAAGTTGACCATCAACAGTTGGGCAGCAAGACCAAGCAGGCCTGCAGGTCACCTGGTCAAACCAAATGGTAAGATTACAGTAATAATTATTATGTTCATGTTCCCTTGCTGGATAGGGACCAGTTTTGAGGATACACAAAGGTCCTGCTTTTATATACTGTAAATCAGTATGTCCCTGTGGAGTAAGGATCACTCTGTGTTGCGGGAAGAGCTGCTAACAGGAGCAAGGCCTTGTCAAGCAGGAAATCAATGCTAATGTACTAATATCTCCCTTCTCAAGTTGAGCCCGGCACTGAAAGCAGCTTCCAGGGCTCAGCCCTGGTGAGCCATGGCACAAATTAAGGCCTGCTCATTTCCTTTGGTCCCTGCGCCCCCCTGGGGAGCAGCTCATTAGCAGATTAAGAGAAGCAGCCTCTGAGGGACACCGTGAAAGTGTCCTCTACCGAATCGGCCCTGAAATGGCTCTAAGAGGGTGGCGGCGGCATGAATAATAGATCTGGGGTGCACACAGCATGGGGTGCGGGGCGGCCATGAATTATGCTGTCTGGCTTGACTTGTGTGCTGTTGCTCATTAGCAGAGTTGGGGGGTCTGTTGGGCTCGCTGCTCTGAATGGAGTCCTGATCCCACTAGTTTCCTCTCCCCCAACAGCCCCCTGAATATAACGGTCTCAAGGTCTTCCTCTGAAATCACCCAATGCTCCACACAAGGGTGGTCTACAAGAAGGATCCAGTCTCTGGAGACCCCATTCCCAGGCTCCCTCCTAAAGTATCTCTGGATTGTTTCATGGGGGGCGGAGAGGAATTGCAGGGAAAGAACTAAATCAGTGTGTCTTGGCCTGATGAAGGCAGGACCAAAGCTAGAGGAGGCAGGAGGGTGGGTGGGTTCAGGTTAACAAATACTACCCTTTGGGTGAAGCACGAGGGCACAGCCAGGAGAGATAACACTTGGGGAAACCTGGAAGGATCAGATCCCAGCCTCGCAAAGCAGCACGGGGCAGGATGAGTGGCACATCTCCCAGAAAAATGCACCTGGCAGCCCCGCCCCCAAGTGCCATCCATCGGTCTTAGGGACTCAATTTCAGATTTGTATAAGATTTACTCCATAGCCTTTTCTTCTCCTGAAGATATCACACAAGGCAGAGGAGGTTTAGAATCAGTTTTCCTTCTCCCGGATGGGCTCGCTTCCCAGGTGGATGAGTCCCATCTGTCCCTTGCTTCCCTCAAAAGCATGTGCAGAAACTGCCGTTGGACCCTGTGCCTGGACCACTGGGCCCACTATTGGTCTCATGCTCAATCCACCAGAGCATGTCTTCACATGCAGGGTAAGTTCCTAACTCACTGAGGGTTTGAGACCCAACAGCTACCTCTCACCTAGTTTAGCCAGCCAGTCAAAGCCATTCCCAGGATTTGCACGCTGACAGCTTCTAGGAGCTGGAGGTGAGAGCTGAGTGCAGAGTGGGGACCAAAGGTGGACAAGCTACCTCAGAAGGAGCATGACGTGTCCCCCACCAGAGGTACTACCCCTCCCCTAACACCCCATGCACCCTATGATGTGCTAAATAAGATGTACTAAATGCCAGCTCTTGAATAGAGCTGGTTTTCCTTACACCAGTCAGTGCAAACCTGTGTGCAGATGACAGCAGTTCCTATGGCTGACTCTTAGCACTATAGTGCTAGATTTAAGTAATGAATTAGGAAAGGTGTCACAGCAAACAGGAACAAATTACTGCACAATGTGTGTGCCTGCACATTACAGTAATGGTTGCTTGGTCACAATCCTGAAAGCAGATAAGTAAGTACACATCCTGTGCACACATGTGATAGTACCAGCACAACACAGCTCAGCTCTCCACAGTGCAGTCAGTTCCTGGGTCCTAGAAAACAGGTCTCTTCATCTTTGTCAATTACCCTTGATTAAAATACCAGTGCCTGCTCATCCCCAGCAGGAGGCAGGGACTCAACCTTCCATGTCTAATTTTGTAAGAGTGGCAACATAGGAAATACCTCTGATCAACTAACATTCTCTGACAATGGAGATCTTCCGTATTGGCTAAGGAAGCAGGCAGTGTGCAAATTCCTCTCAATGCTACAGGTGTTTTCTTCTTCCTGTTCCCTCTGTGCCAGGGAGGTGCAACTTGGGGGTCTTCTGCTGTTGATCTCCAACTCCCATCTGCACTAGCCAGCATGTCAGGGATAGTGGAACATGTGGCTCTGCATACCTGAAGGAGTGTCTCCGCCCCCATCTTTCAGCCTGGACACTGAGCTCCGCCTCTGAGGGCCTTCTGGTGGCTCCCTCACTGCAAGAAGTGAAGTTACAGGGAACCAGGCAGGGGACCTTCTTGGCAGTGGTGTCCACCTGTGGAATGCCGTCTCATCAGATGTCAAGGAAATAACCAATTACACAACTTTCCAAAGACATCTGAAGGCAGTTGTGTATCGGGGAAGTTTTTATTGCTTGATGCTTGGTTGTGTTTTTATATTATTTGGAAGCCCCGGCTGAGTGGCTGGGGCAACCCAGTCAGCTGTGCGAGGTATAAATAATTTTTATTCTTATTCCAACATCTGAAGGCCCAGAGGGGTCCCATCCCTGTTTTACACCTTCATGTGAATATTGAATTGACATTCAGCAAGTCAATTCACATAAACTCCTCCTCCTGTCAATATTGGGAACAATTCTCAGTTTGTACAAAAAGCCTTTAAAAACATGTTTTCATTTGTCTCCTGCCCTCCTCCCCCAGTTTCCTATTCACACATACAATTTGCATTTAAGTGACAGTAGAAGTAAATACCTCAGCTTTTAATGGGACAAGTATTTCATTAATGAATATAAGTACCTTACTGTGTTAATGTACTGGGTGTGTGCTCACAGTGGAGGTGTTGTGTTGCTCTCCACTATTGAATGTGTTTTGCATACTTTACCCATTCATTGCCTAGGTGTATATGGTTTCTGACATAATAGTTTCATACAGTGTTCAGGAGTGCTTAAGGATCCTAGCTTAATGCCTGTATCAGGTTACGGAACTAATAGCTATCATTGTTGAGGATGCTGTCAAAAACAAGGGATCCATCTTCTGATCTTCCCAGCTGAATAGAAGGTGACAGTGAGAACTCCTGCTTCCTGTAACAAGCATGTAGATTAGAACCTAATTAACATCCTTCTATGATCTTTGCCAAGTGTAAATGGCTCTCCCAGGCTAGATCAATGACCTCTTTGCCAGTAGCAATGGACCATCAAATTCAGAGCCCCTCCTTTTGTGTACTGCTTAGCTAATCCTCAGGCTACCTAGAGCTTCTTGTTTGTTAAGAGCTGTAATTCTGTTACTTGTGAGTTCCCAGTGGAAATTATTTTGGGGTCTTTGAAATGTAAATCTTTAATTTCTGCTGGGCATCCCAGATCTGCAAAGAAACTACAGCAATAGCATTCAGCAATCATAAAGTGCTTTTGAGCATTCTGAGCCATTCATATATTCACTGCCTCAGTTCTTTAAAGGATGATATTAATATCATCCCCAAATTGTTAGGTGAAGGGCAGAGGCCAAGTGAATGGTGAATTGCCAATGTTTGCTTACCTAGTGAGTTCATTGCCTTGAAGTCAGGTGAGATATCTCAAATCACCACACTGCTCATAGTCATCTATTTATTTAAGGCATTTTTATACTGCTTAATCATTCCCGTTCCTAAGAAGAGTCCATAAAAAGAAACCAGGCTGAGAATAAAACAATAAAAGCTTAGCTTTTCCTGCTCCTCACAGATGTTCCCCACTTTTCCTGTTGCCACCAAATCACCCTTTGGGGACTTGGTGAACGCCACTTGCAGACTCGGCATCTCCACAGGGACACATGCTACTGGCCTTCAACAAGTGATAAATCCTTGCAAAGAATTCTCAACTAGTGGTATTCAAAGGCAAGGAGCAAATGGAATTCATCCAGAAAAATGGGAAATTGGTATGGATTGGACTTAGGGTCTCATTGCTAACGCAGAAATGGATCTGGACAAATGACTCTCTTTTAAAAGAGACAGCGTTTCCAGCAATGCAACCTGAGGAAGTCAGCTGTGGCACCATAGTAGAGAATTGGATCGATTTTGAGATGTGCAGCATAAACCTTAACTGGATTTGTCAGAAGGAATCTGTACTCATTTGAGTATCTTCAGGTGTACCCATTCATAATTTGCTGCATACTCCTGTTTAGACATCTTTTTTTACAAACTGAAAAACCTCAAGGCCTTCTTGGTGGCTGCTCCCAGACTTGGAACTCCCTCTCTAGAGAAGTCAGAGTGGCTCCTTGTCCTTCTGTGTCACAGGTTAATGAAACTGGCAGGAGAAGATTTTCTGGTACTACAGGCTTTGGGGGAACTGACTGTTTTTGAAGAAATGGCTAGTGCTGTGCTGTTTTTATTGGAATTATTTGTATGGTTTTAATAGATTTATATAAGTATATATGTAGCTTTAATTCTACGTAGTTGTTATAATCATCATCATCATACATGTTTAATTATTTTTAATGGTTGTTTTTCTTCTGTGTTTTTGGCTTTTATTATTTTTCTCAGTAAGCTGCCTTGAGTCCCCGTTAAGGAAAAAGGCGGGGTATAAATAAATATATAACAACAAAATCCTGCTGGAATAAAGACAGCATTTGTCGTGTGCCTGAAGCTTGGGAAGGAGGGTGTTAAGATGTGGGTGAACATATCAGACGACACAGCGATTCTTCAAACAGCTCTTGTTTATTCACAGGCCAGAACAGAACTGAACTGAAAGGTTCAGATAGCCTGCTTATATAGAGCTCCACTAGAACGCAACAGTAACCATTTTCTGTGACTATCCAATCACTGAACGTCACTTTCAATCCCTTATTTGCATATGTGGACCTGAGTGAAAACTATCTACAGTATCCCCCTGCTGGCCCAGAGTGAGAACTTCAGTACATAACAGAGGGGATCTGTCTCATTGGTACACCAGCCGCTCGCCCAGACTACTACAAAAAGTTTGACTCATGTCTTTCTAGTTGCGCTGGTCTTTGGCTTGTATTTACAGTGCTAGAGGTCATTGATCACATACATGCACCATCCTGGCCTGAGTGCAACTGAAGGATGGCAAAAGCCCAGTTTCCCATCTGTTTGGGTAAAACTGAATCTTAACTGCAAAACTGCAACTCTTTTTACTGTACTTGTTTATAGACCTCCCCCCCAAAATTATCCCTGAACTTGTGGGAAAGTAATATCTGGGATGTAGCAATGTCTGAGCATCTCGCCAGACACAGGAGGGCAATTAAAGGCAAAACAAACAGAGAAACCTTCCAAGAAACATGGATGTTAAGTATGTTAATGACAAAAATCAAGACATTCTTATACATAAAGTAATATGTTTAAATGTTGAATGTGTATGTCTAGAAACAATGGATAAAACAAACACCATTCGATGTACTGCTGGATCAGTGTTTAGTGGTTATTGCATTTGTTTGTTTAAAAACCAATAATTTGTTATTGTTGTTGTTAATATTTTTTTGTAGCCCACCCATCAGACTGTGTTGCCCTGCCACTGTGAGTGGCTTCCAACAGAATATAAAAAACACAACAGACGAATTAAGAGGCTCAACGCTATCACTTGTGAATTGAATCCAAATGATATTTGTTAGCTGCCTCACCAATGCCAAGATATCTGTGTTCTCAACAACTGTTTTATGATACCACTGTTAACTGGGTACTTATTACTGTCTATACTTTTCTGCATTTCATTTCCCTTTGACCTCACTCTTCCCGGCTCCCCCCCCCCCGACCCTAACCATGTGCCTGTATCAGGGTAACGCTTCATGCGTCAGATAAAGTGGACTGTAATCCACAAAAGCTAATGCAGTAATGAATTTGTTAGACTTTAAGATTCCACAATACTGCTTGTTACTCTTCTACAAAGGTAACCCAGGGTTTGTGCCCTAGCTTTAGTGAATGCATTGCCACCAAGAAAAGTTTAGTTTCAGCAAAGTTTGCGATCATGTCGCTTTATTTTCTTAGCCTATGTGAGAGTCCGTGTGCTGTAGAAGTAAAAAAAAGGAACAAAGACATCTTGCAAACATAGTAATTGTGTTTGTGTCTTTGGGTCTCTCCTTGTGGCTTGCAATGAGAGGCCAATGGCAGTGAAATACCCAAGCATAGAGATATATTTACACTTCACTTACTTATTTTCAGTGCTCCTGTATGTAACCTATGACCCTTGTAGGAGAATAGAGGTGATCAAGTGAGAGTGTGAGTGAGAACTCAAAGTTCAGCCCTGCTTTCATCACAGCCCTGTGGCACATGTGACTCTGCTGATGAGTTGTATAGCTGCATGCTGTTCAGGCTTCTTTCTTTGCACTGTGCATACCCTGCACAAGCTATGTGTTGTGTTGTACTGGTGTGTGTTAGTTTTGTGTCCAGATGGTTGCAAGCCACAAAGTACAACATTTGGAGTAGTCCCTTTATGGACTTATTGGGAGCTTATAAATTGCACATTACAACCTTTCAAAATATACAGCTTGTGCACCTGAGCTGTGTGTTGTTATGTTTGGCACCATTCAGATATGTGTTGCATAGTCGTCATTTTGTGCGTGCGAGAGAGAAAGAGAGCATGCGTGTGTATGTATGTGAATAGTACATATGCATGCAGAGTGTGGTTTTTTTTAGGTGGTAGGAAGTTTCATTGCTACAAATTATGTGGCAGTGTGTTGTGAAGTTGCGCACTCTGCGGCGCAGTGTGTTAGGGTCCCCTATGGCATGCTTTCCTGCTTCACACCATATGCCCCCATGCCCCCCCCCCCCGGCTCTCTGCGGCTTCCCACAGCCTGTTCCCCCTGCAGGGTGAGTGCTGATGATACTGGCACCTTTTCAGTTCGGAAAGTGATGAAAAATCAAACATGGAAATGAAGACGCCTGTGTTTGGAGATCAAAGGGCCCGAATTTACCTTTTGCTTCACTTGATCTTCAAACCCAGCCTGAATCAAAGCTGCCCAAGGGGAGCCAGCAGACAGGGCTCATATGGGGAGCAGGGGGTGGGGGGTGGGAGAAGACGAGGGTGGAGAGAGAAATCTCTCTCTACATTTGCTTCATAAAAAGGGGAGTTTTGGAGGTTTATCAAACTCATACCACTTCCACCCAGCCCAGGCACTGTGTCTGCTTCTCCAAGCCCTGAACACGCGGTGCTGGTGAGACCACCCGCCAAGCACCCAAGGCCATTAGCTTTCTATTGATGGTTTGTGCCCTGATCTAAGATAATACCACCAGTGGTATCACCACCATTACGCTGTTGCCAAACGAGCAAAGGGAAAAGCCATATTCCCACCATCACCCCATTGAAAACAATCACACGCCTATGTATACACACCTTTTCTGCTGGGGCCACTCCTTCCTCTCCCCAAACCTTCTGGAATCCGCCCCTTGACTCAGGGAACTCAAGCCCCACTAAAGTGCCAGGTTGCTAACTTAAAGAGTTTAAGGTTTGGCGGGGGGGGGGGGGGGGCTAAGTGGGCAAGGCAAAGAAAGCAAGACTTGTGCAGCCTCCCCCACCAAGTTGCTTGCTTCCTCTTTTTTTGGCTACTGGTGGTGGGCCCCAGCCAGGTCTGAAAAGTTGGGAGACCTGTGGCTTTGCAGTGTTGAAGCTGGTTCAGGCAGGCCTGCCAATCACTTGAAAAGTCCAGCAGCAAGCGAAATATCACAGGTGGGAATGGGTGGGAGCCCCACTTTACCCAGTGGCACTTACTTCTCTATGGGGTTGCACTTTGAGTAGCATAGAGGATGAGGCTCCTGCTGTATATTTTAGTAATGGTCTAGAGCAGGGGTAGGCAACCTAAGGCCCGTGGGCCGGATGTGCCCCAATGACCTTCTCAGTCTGGCTCACGGAGGCTCCGGGAATCAGCATGTTTTTACAGGAGTAGAATGTGTCCTTTTATTTAAAATGCACCTCTGGGTTATTTGTGGGGCCTGCCTGGTATTTTTACATGAGTAGAATGTGTGCTTTTATTTAAAATGCATCTCTGGGTTATTTGTGGGGCATAGGAATTTGTTCATTTCCCCTCAAAAAATATAGTCTGGCCCACCACATGGTCTGAGGGATGGTGGACCGGCCCACGGCTCAAAAAGGTTGCTGACCCCTGGTCTAGAGCAGTGGTTTCCAACCAGTGTGTCGTGGCACCCTGGGATGCCTTGAATAAATTTCAGGGGTGCCGCGGGCAACTCTGGCCTCTGTCCCTCTTTCCTTCCCTCCCTCCCTCCTCTGATGCCCACTCTCATCTCTGCCTCTCAAAGGCTTGCACAGCTGTTTGTTGCAGCAGCCCTGGCTACAAGCTCCGCAAGCGAATGGTTCCTCTGGGACTCCCAAGGAGATGGGAGAGAGAGGAGGCTGCGGGGACACTCTGCAAGGGAGGGTGTTCGAAAAAGGGTGAGAGGCTGTCAGCTCTGCAGGCAAGGGGGGGGGGACATAACTGGGTTCCTGAGCCCCACAGGGCTGCCGCAGAAATAATGTAGTTGGTTAAAGGAGCTGTGGACTCAAAAAAGCTGGAAACCTCTGGTCTAGAGCAGTGGCGTAGCATGGGTTGTCAGCACCCGGGGCAAGGCAAGTAATTTGCGCCCCCTAACCCGTGGATTTGCGCCCCCTAACCCTAACCCCCAGATGTTGCGCCCGGTGCGGCCAGGCCCCCCTGCACCCCCCACGCTACGCCACTGGTCTAGAGGCAGGAGTTTTAATGCTACATTTTGTCATGTAAGAACACAGGAGGTGACGAAATGGTGTACCTGCTGGCTGCCCAAATATCCTTCTGCTAAGTAACAAGAGCCCTGTCCTTTGGCCTTTGGCACTGCATTAAAGTGCTGCCGTTCTCTGTATCTGAAAATAAGGTGTTTTGTTTACTTGATGTAAAATTCTCTGTACCCTGATAGACCTGCACACATCTCCCGCACCAGAGTTGGTCCCCAGAAAAATGCTGTGGCTAATTGATGTCAGTGGCACGCTGTCTCCTGCAGGGGGTGCTGTAACCCAGCTCTCAGGAGGCTTTGTTCACAGGGCAGCTTTGATGGAGGTGGCACAGTTCGCTCTCTGGGATTGCAGCACACACAGAATGATGCTCCTCTTATAATGCGCATGGCTAAGAACCCGAAAGCGATGCTGGACTTGGATGAAATTGCTGAGAGGAGTGATGGGATCAGCTGGGAGATTTTATTAATGGAGTGAAATTAGGACCAGATAAATCATTTGCTATACTTAACAATTGCTATACTCTACAATACACATAGAGAATGCATACATTTAGATATATGCATTATCTGTTGAGCTGTTGTTTTTTTTAAAAAAAGATTTATTTTGTAAACCACTCTAGTATTTTTTTATAAAGAGCAATACGGTATATAAATTGAATCGATAATTCAGTGAGTGAATAAATAATCTCAGTAATGGACTGCTGGGAGGCCATGGACTGCTTATCATCTGCCTTTTGCTGCTCAGTGGGTAGAGCATGAGACTCTTAATCTAAGGGTTGTGTGTTCAAGCCCCATGTTGGGCAAAGGATTCCTGCATCGAAGGGGGTTGGACTAGATGACCCTTTTGGTCCCTTCCAACTCTACAATTCTATTATTTTATTATTCCTTTGGACAACCTTGTAAGGTAGGACTGCTTATCATTGTCTGTGTATTACTGGGAATGTGGGAAGACAGATACTAGCTTAATGGTGTGGTAGCAGCTCAGCTGAGATTTGAAGTGTGGATTCTTTCATGGCTCTTAATCAAAGCACTAAGTTTGTAGTACAGTGGTACCTCAGGGTACATACACTTCAGGTTACAGACTCTGCTAACCCAGAAATAGTACCTCAGGTTAAGAACTTTGCTTCAGGATGAGAACAGAAATTGTGCAGCAGCAGCAGGAGGCCCCATTGGCTAAAGTGGTACCTCAGGTTAAGAACAATTTCAGGTTAAGAACAGACCTCCGGAACGATTAAGTTCTTAACCCAAGATACCACTGTATGTCTTTCTTTCATAGAGCTTACAGTGGTGTTTTTAGCCTCACAATAACCCTGAGCAGTAGGCTCAGCAATAGTTTGTGGAATGTAGACATGATGCATACAAACCATTATCAATCTGCACTTTTCATTTGAGTGCTAAAACATTATTTCTGCTTCTCAGATGTATTTGCATATGACCCTTTTCCAAGATCATAACTGAAGAACTGGAATATTCAGCAAACTCTCTCTTTTTTGCAGCTGCTGTAACCCCTCTTGTTCACAGGATATAGATTCTGGAGAAAGAGAAATAATGTTTTCAAGCTTGAATGAACAGGACAAATGGACAATGAAATACTTATAGTAATATTTCATAATTTTTGTGTGCAGCAGCCTAGGTTACGTATATATGGTAGGTTAGGCAGCCCATGCTGAATGGAAGCCTTGCTGAAGTGTAATTATCTGACAGTGACAGTGACAGTGACCCTTTTGGCACTGGCAGCAGGGGGCTTTTCATCCCCTTCAAAAGTTTCTCCCATTTCAGAATTGGAGGCCTGACAGCTCTGAATGGCTGTGGGGGTAAAAGGAGGGAGAGGCGCCCAGCTCAATTTAAGCCATCACCTGGCACTGGATATTTTTATATACAAGGCACAAAGTGAATAGAAGCCAATTCCCCTTACTTTGTTGTTGTTGTTGTCGTTGTTTAGTCATTTAGTCGTGTCCGACTCTTCGTGACCCCCTGGACCAGAACACGCCAGGCACTCCTGTCTTCCACTGCCTCCCGCAGTTCGGTCAAACTCGTGCTGGTAGCTTCGAGAACACTGTCCAACCACCTTGTCCCCTGTCGTCCCCTTCTCCTTGTGCCCTCCATCTTTCCCAACATCAGGGTCTTTCTCAGGGAGTCTTCTCTTCTCATGAGGTGGCCAAAGTACTGGAGCCTCAGCTTCAGGATCTGTCCTTCCAGTGAGCACTCAGGGCTGATTTCCTTCAGAATGGAGAGGTTTGATTTTCTTGCAGTCCATGGGACTCTCAAGAGTCTCCTCCAGCACCAGAATTCAAAAGCATCAGTTCTTCGGCGATCAGCCTTCTTTATATCCCAGCTTTCACTTCCATATCCATACATCACTACTGGGAAAACCATAGCTTTAACTATACGGACCTTTGTTGGCAAGGTGATGTCTCTACTTTTTAAGATGCTGTCTAGGTTTGTCATTGCTTTTCTCCCAAGAAGCAGGCGTCTTTTAATTTCGTGGCTGCTGTCACCATCTGCAGTGATCATGGAGCCCAAGAAAGTAAAATCTCTCACTGCCTCCATTTCTTCCCCTTCTATTTGCCAGGAGGTGATGGGGCCAGTTCCCCTAACTAGTTTCCCCTTTTTAATGCAATATAAACCAGTTGTTATGACCTTCATATATATACAAAAACAAGGACAAACAAATGTCCTAGATATATGTTTTGGTCTAGTCAGCATACGGTTCTTGCCTTTATGGGGTCCATAGGAGTGTTCATCTGAGATTGTCCAATTCAACATCCTAAGACGTAATTGTCACACGACAAACGGTCGTTTACTGTTGCATCTGAATGTGCATACCACTGATGAACCAGTTATGGCTGTTGCTCTGTTTAAAGAAGCTGTTGTGCCTTGGAGGTGGCAGATGTGAGTGAATTTAAGAACATGGCTGCTGAGCAGATGGAAAACTAAAGCAGGAAAAAGCAGCAGTAAACCACGGTTTGCCTGCTGTACGTTAGCAAGGTCAAGCCATAACATCTCTTTTTAATTATGGTTTGGTATGATGCTTGAAATGAACTACTCTAATCATAGGAAGTAAGGTGTTGTTCCTGTTCCTTCCCTTGGTTTGTGTGACTAAAGATGGGCTTTTCTGTTGTGATGGTGATGGTGGCACAAGGGCATGGCTCACTTCCTACCCTGGCCTTCTCTCCCTTTTGGAATTTCATGCTTAAGTTTCTTTTAGGAGTCAAAATCCAAATTACTCTATCAGATGCAGGATAATCTCCCCCTAAAAAAACAAAAACAAAACCCACTTTGAGGCCGGTCTCCTGGCTTTCCTTGCTGGCAAACTCAAATGCTTGAATATTCATGAAGGAAAAGAGACGGCAACCAGGAACTGCAGCTGTAAATCTTTTGATGTGGCCATGGGGAAGAGCTCAGAACTACCTGGGGTCTTGTAGGAAATGTGGACAGTCTTCTGTCCTTGAGAAAGGCCATTCAGTAGCACACACGTGACCTTTCCCCAGAGTGAGTAACCCTCCCTGGCTGCTGTTGTGCTTACTGTTGCAGCAAAGCTTGTAAATTGACTTGACCGTGACAAGTACAAATCTCCCAAGCAGATTCAAGACTTGGGACACCTAATGTATAAGACAGCCTGCAGAACTTGGGACCCTCTTGGTTGCCCTCCTCTGTACACTTTCCAGCTCGTCAATATGCTTCTTAAATCGTGGTACCCAGAACTGGACACAGGACTCCAGTCAACCTCTGATCAAGGCAGAATACTTCCCTTGATCAGGACACTAGACTTCTGTTGATGCAGCCTAGAATAGCATTAGCTTTTCTTTGCTGCTGCATCACACTCTTGGCTCTTGTTAAGTTTGTGGTCCACTGAGGCACCTAGATCCTTGTCACATGTACTACTGGCAATCTAGGTGTTCCCCATCATATTTGTGCACCTGGTTCTTCCTACTTAAGTGCAGAACCTTGCATTTGTCCCTATTGAAATTCATTTTGTTAGTTTGGGCCTAGTTCTCCAATCTGTTAAGGTCATATTGAATCCCGATTTTGTCTGCTGTGGCATTAGCTACCCCTCCCAGTTTGGTGTCATCTGCAAATTTGATGATTATCCTCTCAATTCCTTCATCCAAGTCGTTTATAAAGAGCTTTGGCCTGCCTGACATTCGCCCTGCAACTACTGGCTTCTTCCTTTGTGATTTCTCCTTTCTTCCATTTCTTATGCATTCTGGTTCTGGGAGGAGGGAGGCAAGACACAGAGATGAGTCAGGCTGGTGAAGAGTCACAGGTATCCCCTCTCCTGCTGTGACAGGCTTCCCCGCACCCCACCCTACAGAACTAGAAAAAGAGAAAGGGACTGAAACAGGTGGAGCGGCAACAGGCTGCCTGCAGGCGCACAGTCTCCTCTTGCTTGGAAAAAGGCCTAGAGAGGAAGCTGCATAGAGGGCTGGGGTCTTTCAGTCTCGGCAACTGAGTTCATAGAGTAAGACCTACAGGGAATGAGCTGCTGTGCTTATTAGGCTAGACACTCAGCCAAGTCTGTGAAGATAGGTTTGGGTTTTTTGTTAATAAAGTGTTTCTAACTTCGGATGGTGGGATTTACTGGCTAGCTTGCTCTGTGACAACAGGCATGCACTTCACCTCTCCCCTACTTCAGACATCGCTGGTCCTCCTCTCCCATCATCCTTGCTGCCCATGGACCCCGCTGGCCAGAGATGTTGGGAGTTAGAATCCAACAGCATCTTGGCTGCCCTTGCTATAGTAGATTCTCTGCTTTCTCTGCCATCCTGTTTCCTTAATGAAGGCAGCTGGGGGGGGGGGGGCGGAGATGCTAATAAAACTAATGTGAATAACAAAACAATGGTAAGCAAAAGGGGGGGGGGAATCAGAAACAGGAGACTTGGATGGCTGACAACCACATACTGGGCAAGAACCGCAGGGAATGGATCTTGGCACCAGGTCTCCTTTGTGAAATTCCCCATGGCATCCCTGTTGTTTCTTTTGGAAGACAAAATGCTGAACGGAGTGGCCCGCTAGTCTAATCCAGCAGGGCAGTTTTTTAATCTTCTGGTGAGCTCTTTGTTTTTTTCTTTTCACAAATATTTTTTTATTGTGCACATTAAGCAAATCTGGGGACACGGTGGCTCCAGTTAGGTCCTAGTGAAGGAGGACAAGAACCCCTCAGAATTTGTATCAAAGTTGCTCCTCGCTTAAGAGTACCAGTGATCCTGTTTCCGTCAGCTGCGCTGTCAGTAAATATTTGGTGATGAGCTGACCTCTGATTGACAGGCCTGTTATATGTACATATATGTGTACTTATATGTACATAGAAGTGTGCATGTTGTGTGGATAAAGGGGTCATGGCTTCCTTTCCCTGCTTTGCGGAGCAACCACTGAGGCAGGAAATCCATGCCTGGGATAGCTGAGATAGAGGCAGCTGAGTGGAACGTGCCAACTAAAGAGTCAAGCTAGCAATGAAGAGCAAAGAGGGATCGTTGCTGAGGTTTCTGGGAAATCCAGGTCAAGGGGTAACGGGTGGGAAACACTTGACAAAAGATACTGAGTGCCTTCAGCTCCACTTTCCCTGAAGGCTGACGTTCCCCTTCTGTGTGATAGCTTGCTGACTTTTCTGCCAGCCTCTGCGCTCGTGCCCTTTACCTGCAGCAATGTGCAGGTGATAATGCTCACCTCTTTTGCTGATGTGAAGAGCTTCATCCAGTGTTTAAGGCCACAGCTACAGAACTAAAATGTCTGCAGCTGCAGCACATTGGAGTTAGCAGCATAACCTTTCATCCTGCACTTTTCAATGCCCTTTCCTGTCACTTTCCTTACAGCAGAAAGTCCCTTTTAAAAGAAAAGGAAAGCAGAGCACTTCCATCTACTTTAATTGTGCCGAATTTAATTTAATTAATCTAATTTAATTAATACCTAAAATTACAAGATGTGTTTGATTCCCTCCTGCAAAATACTGACAGTGTGGAGACAGTCATAGAGTAAGCGACAGAAAGGAGAAGGACTTCTGGGAGCAGCCAGATCAACTCTGGGGAAAGCCCAGAGCTGCAGAAGCAGGCAGTCCATCGTTCCAGCCTGCTAATCACATGCCCTGACTCAGCAGGTATCTAGAGCAGCCTTTCCCCAGCCTGGCATCTTCCAGATGTTGTTGGACTCCCATCAGTCCTATCCAGTATGGCCAGTGGGCAGGCAGGGTAGAACTTGTGTCAGCCAGCAACATCTGGAGAGCAGGATGCTGGGGAAGACTGAAGGCTCATCCACACTTCCGCTTGCCTCCGGGAAAGTCCATTGTCTACCGCTGAACTGGAACAAACTTCAACTGGGTTTTCTCTAGACTGACTTTTGCTCTGATTTAGTGCTAAAGAGCAGGATTTCCAGGGGAAAGCATGGGACAAGTGGAAAACTGCTTGGACCCATGCTTTCTATGTATGGGGCAAGTAGAAGTGTGGACAAGCCCTGACTCTAGAGACAAACATAGAGTTGTTTTGTACCAGAAACAAAAATTCAAAATGACATGAATTCAACAGTGTAAATAGGTTTTGATGGATGTAATAATGGAATACTGAATGGTATAGTTTTTGTAAAATATTCAGGGATTTATGATTTGTAAAATGAACCATGGAAAGAGAATGGACGTCATTGATACCTTAAGGATGTAAAATGAGTATTTTAAATTGTAAAACAGAAATCTCTCTCTCTCTCTCAAAATGACACACCCAGCCACACATAAATGGCACCAGCTTTTAATTTTTCTCTCAGAACAGCTAAGCATTCTGTATATGAACTTTTGCATGAATTTCCCTACTTCTGCACATTTTTGCAAGCAATTTCCCTGAATGTAATATGCTTTGGGATGCTATATTTACTAATATCTGCTGCTTTCATTTTATATAGACATTTTTGTACATATCATTTGGTTGGAGAACAGCATTACAAAATTTGGAGTGGTGTGGATTTTGAAACATAGCTGTGTTTTGGTTCACATACTGTTCCAGGGCGTGTGAACCAGAGACTTCCATGTTAACATGTTCTCTATCCCTAGGTGGGAGGGAGGGAAATTAAATGCAAAAAAGAGCAAACAGTTATTACTACCTGAATGCAAAATAATTACAGTAATTAACATGGCAGAATTAGGGGAACATCCTGGCTTTGGTCTTCTAATTAACACATGTAGTGCAATTAAAAAAAAGAAAGATTGATTTGCTGATGACAATTCTTCTGATGACTGTGCTATGGGAGCAATTTAGCCTGTACTGCAACACACTTAGCACAACCAATAATCCAGCCCTGGCCATGTCTAAAGATCCTTTTCATTGCACAGGCTACTTTCTGCTTCTCGCCCTCTCCTCCTTTTCCATCTTGCTGCTTTTCAGCTGAAGAGCTCTTGTGACGCATGAACCAGTTCCAGCAAGGGCTTCAAGGACCACTTTGGTTGGGGGTGCTCAGGGCATCAATTTGCTCCTCTGTTAGCTGGGATTGCTTTACCCAGCTCCACACATATCAAGGCAGCAGTTTTAAAGGGGCACGATTCTTCATCCACTGTAAGAATGGCTTTGCCCCATTGATAAAAATAAGTAAACCCAAACTAAACAAATTGATTGTCATGCCAAGGATTTGATTCTGTCTGGCAGTGATCTCCTAGTACATGCTACTATTTGGATGGCTAAAAGGTTCCCCTGTTGCCTTTGTCCATGGAGTTTTCTTGGCAGGGATACTGGAGTGGCTTGCCGGTTCCTGCTCCAGGTCTGAAGCTCAACATCAAAAAAACGAAGCTCATGGCCACTGGTCCCATCACCTCCTGGCAAATGGAAGGGGAAGAAATGGAGGCAATGAGAGATTTTACTTTCTTGGGCTCCATGATCACTGCAGATGGTGACAGCAGCCACGAAATTAAAAGACGCCTGCTCCTTGGGAGAAAGGCGATGGCAAACCTAGACAGCATCTTAAAAAGCAGAGACATCACCTTGCCATCAAAGGTCCGTATAGTTAAAGCTATGGTTTTCCCAGTAGTGATGTATGGAAGTGAGAGCTGGACCATCAAGAAGGCTGATCGTCAAAGAATGGATGCTTTTGAATTATGGTGCTGGAGGAGACTCTTGAGAGTCCCATGGACTGCAAGAAGATCAAACCTCTCCATTCTGAAGGAAATCAGCCCTGAGTGCTCACTGGAAGGACAGATCCTGAAGCTGAGGCTCCAGTACTTTGGCCACCTCATGAGAAGAGAAGACTCCCTGGAAAAGACCCTGATGTTGGGAAAGATGGAGGGCACAAGGAGAAGGGGATGACGGAGGACGAGATGGTTGGATAGTGTCCTTGAGGCTACCAGTATGAGTTTGAGCAGACTGCGGGAGGCAGTGGAAGACAGGAGTGCCTGGCGTGCTCTGGTCCATGGGGTCACGAAGAGTCGGACACGACTAAACGACAACAACAACAAAAGGTTCCCCTCTGCCATATTTGCAGCCTGGCAGACTGAGCAGGGCTTGGGGAGTGTTTTGTACAGTCATAGAATTGTAGAGTTGGAAGGGACCTTGAGGATCATCTAGTCCAACCCCTTCCAATGCCAGAACATGCAGCTGTCCCTTACGGGGATCGAACCTGCAACCTTAGCATTCACACTCATGAGGGCATGCCTTATTTCTGTACTATTTGCACCTATTGTAAGATCAGGCGTGCATAATTATTCCTCCCCCCCCCCCCAATGTGCTTGTGTCCAATGAAGTCACACTGGGTTATCGCAGAGTTGCTCTTGGTTTGGCTTCCTGCAATGCAGGGCTGCAACAGCAATGGGAGGGAAGTTGTTAAACGGAAATAATTAAATGGAAATAACTGTACATAGGCTTTGTTTCCCCACAATGGGTGATCAAAGGCCCACAGGCACCACCCGGCCCTCCGCACCTCTCCCCCTCCTGCTCTGGAACATCAGGAAATGGGAGGAGTGGTTGCAATGTACTTGGAGATGGGGGCCACCATTGCACTGCATGGAACCGCTCTCTGCATTGAGCTATGGAAGCCTTTCTCCATGGGGAGCACGTGGCGCTTTATGGAGGGGCAGGGAAATGGAATTCAGTGGCCCTGGCCACCGATAAGCCATATGCCAATACAGTGGTACCTCTGGATGCGAACGGGATCCGTTCCGGAGCCCTATTTGCATCCTGAAGCGAACGCAACCCGCGTCTGCTCGGGTCGCGATTCGCTGCTTCCGCGCATGCACGTGACATCATTTTGAGCATCTGCACATGCGCAAGCAGCGAAACCCGGAAGTAACGCGTTCCATTACTTCTGGGTCGCTGCGGAGCGCAACCCAAAAACGCTCAACCCGAAGCTACTTCAACCCGAGGTATGACTGTAGCTGCTAGCTGACAGGAGCGAGCCAGAAGAGCAATTTCAACACAGAATGATTTGGTGCTAACTCTTTATTAGCAAAAACAGGATCTGCACAGGAGCGTCAGGCCTAATGAGCACAGCAACTCATCCCCAGTAGGTCCCTAAGAAGCAGTTGCTGAGGCTGAATGTCCCTGACTCTCCACAGCTGCCTAAGCCCCCTCCTCTCCAGGGTTTGTGCCAAGCAATCGGAGACTGAGTCTATATGTCACCAATCTCTCCTCCACCCTTTTCATGTCTCTTCTGGTTCTGGGAGACAAGGAGGGAGGGGAGCCCATCACAGCACAAGGGGAGACGTCTCTGCCTCTTCACCAGTCAGATTCATCTCTGCCTCATGGCCACCCTCCTCTCCTGCTTCAGCTTCAGCTTCTGCCTCTGATTCTGGACTCTCTGCCACAGACTCCCCCTGCTCACTAAGTTCTGTTACCTCTTCGGCTTCCGACACCTCTTCTTCCCAGTCTTCTCCCTGTGACCACTCATTGCCATCTTCCTGGGCTCTGAGCCTTCTTCCCCTAACTGGTTCCTCTCACCATTCCTCTGGGTCCAGCCCGTCTGTGACACTAGCCTCAAGTGGTGGATTGAATGGTAGCAGAATCAGTTGATGGGGTGACAGGGACCAATTTCAAAAGAAAGAAATCGGTTGCCAAATCTCCATTCCCTATGGTAGGTGGCATACCCAGGGCTGTAAGCTGCAAAGAGAACTAAGGTTACGTGGAATGGGCAGGTTACATGTTTGAAGCGGCGGTGTAGAGGTTAGAGCAGAGTTTCCCAAACCTGGGTTTCCCAACTGTTTTTGGACTACAACCATCAAGAACAGCGATCAGGGATGATGGGAACTGTCGTTCAAAACAGCTGGAGAGCATTTGGCTGGGACCTGGGGAAGCATTTTGCGACAGTCATTACAAATGGAAAGCTTAAAACGGGACTGGCGAAGCTGTGGCCCTCCAGACATTGATGCAATGTGACATTTCTGCGATGAAAATAGGAATGCTCTATATAATAATAATAATAATAATAATAATAATAATAATAATACCCAACCCATAATAATTATACCTCACCCATCTGACTGGGTTGCCCCAGGCACTCTGGGCAGCTTCCAACATATAAAAACACATTTTAAAAAACTTCCCTATGCACAACTGCCTTCAGATGTCTTCTCAAGGTTGTATAGTTATTTATCTCCTTGCAAAGCTCCATACCCTTCAACATTTCTCAGATGAAAATAGGGACATCCTGAGGGAAATCGGGATGGCTTCTTTAAATCCGGAACTGTCCCTGTAAAATAGGGACACTTGGAGGGCCTGTTGATGGACTTCAACTCCCATGGCTGCTGGGAGTTGTAGTCCTGCAACATCGACAGACGTGAGAAGAGCCTGCTGGCCCACTTAGGCCAGCATCCTGTTCTCACAGCGACTGACCACAAGCAGGACCAGAGCTCAGGAGCCCTCCCATGGATAGATAGCCTTCTCCTCCACAAAGTCATTGAATCCTCTTCCAAAGCCCCTGCATCCTGTGGGAGCGAGTGGGGGCCACAGATTCCCCACCCCCATTATAGATTAAGAAATAGAATATGGAATCGTTCGGTTGGAAGGGACCCTGAGGGTCATCTGTCCCAACCTGCTCCAATGCAGGAACCTCAACTAAAGCATCCATGACAGATGGCCAAGTACCTTCTAACACATAACTTACATTAGCTTGTGTCAAGGCTTCCTGTTTTCCTAATAACTTCCTATTAATAGTTTTCTTTTGATTGAGCCATAGAAGAACCATAACCCTCAGAACTTGGGAGGTTCCCCCCTTTCCCTCCCCACCCACCCTTTCCACTACCCATTTCTGGAGGGTTCTTTTAACCTCCTTGCAAAGGGTCTACATCAGGAGCCCTGGCTTTGCCCCAGCTCTGCTGCTATTTATATCGGCTCTGCGGCTGTCCCATTGGACATTTTTGACAAATGGCCTTGCCTTATGACTTTCAGGCTATTGTAAGGAAAGATAGGCAGGCAGCTGCTTGCTTGTCGAAGGGTGTTTAACAAGCGAGGTGGTGGGGAGTGTGACAATGAGGGGTCAGGAGGCCAGGGAGGGGCTGCAGAGCGGAGAAAGGCTTACGTGCTGAGACTGGACTCAGGGGCACCGAGCGGAGGCCCGGATGGGCTGCCCAGGAGGAGAGGACAGGATGGATCTGCCGCTTACTTCCCACCTCGTCCCTCTCCATCCCCAGAGCTGGCAAGCGCTCCTTGGCCGCAGACTCCAGCAGCTGGCAACAGAAGAGTTCTTTTGAACTGATTAAAGAGCCCATTGTGTCTCTTTGGGGGGTTAAGTTTCTCCAAATGGAATCTGAGCTTACCAGGAAAAGGAAAAAAAACAGTGATAGTTGCGGACCAAGGCAGCAAACTCCCAGCATAGAAAGGGCTTCTCTGCTCTAACCATTAAGCACAATTATTTATTTCTATCAGTACTGGCACATGGTTGATCTCATGCAGTCAAGGGGCCACATACAGCCACCAGGGATTTCAGGAGGGCCTCATCTTTTGTCTCTTAGAAATCAATTAATGCTGCACCATAACTTTAAAGCACATGGCTTCACCCAAAGAACCCTGGGAGCTGTAGTTCGCTCCTCACAGAGCCACAGTTCCCAGCACCATGATTCTTTCAGGGGAGGCTTGCATTTTAAATGTGCTTTAAAAGTCTGGCAGGTGTGGAGCTCCAGTTCACTTTAACATAATGGAACAAAAGGAGCTGCAGTTAGATGTGCCCATCTCATTTCTCATGGGGAAAAGCCACTTGTAGAAAAATACATTTCAGAAGACTCCTGAAGGTTTTAAAAAGGCAAAAGTCTGTGTGTGTGTATGTTAAATGGAAGCTGTGCTGTAGCAGAGTGGTGCCAAGAGACGTCCAAACAGTAATTGGGTTTGCATGGAGTGAATGTGACTAGACAAACAGTATGAGGGTGTTTCTCCCTCTGTCCACCCAATGGAAAGGCCAAGGTCCCTTCACACTCCCCAATAAAATATTTGAGGGGGCTGGCCCCCCCAAAATTGATAGGCATTGCAATTCAAATGGTGTGGGTGTGCCCTGTCATGTGATTGATGGGCTTACCTGCCTCCCAATATTTTATTCTTGTTGGCACCCTGATGGCCCTCCAGATGTCATGAACTGGCAGGACTTTAGGGAGGAGGAAGAGGATCCCAGCAAGGGGTGCAGCTGAGACTGGGTCACATAGGGGCAAGCTGGGGATGGGGAAGGAGAGGTTGGTGTAGGTAGTACTTGCAAGGGGCCAGAGGATGAGGAGGGGTCAGTGGCCAGTGCACAGGAGACCAAGCAACAGGACCCCTCGCCAGAACCAGAGAGGCCCCTGTCCTCATGAACACGGTGAGTCCTGAGATATAGGGAACAGTGGGCGGGCACTCCAGGAAGCGGGCCAGGGCTTGCAGCCCAGTTCACTAGCTGGCCAGGTGGGGAAGGAGGCATGTGATTCCTCAGCTGAGCAGGTGAGAGTCATAGGCCTTATCAAGGCCAGATGCTGCATTCAGCAGGCACAGTGTCAGAAGGCAGCAGGGCTGAGGAGCTGTGTCTGCTCAACTGCCCACATTGAGGAACCTCGTTTTGGACACTTCTGGACCTCCATGAGTTTTACTTTGGGCATGACTCTGGACTGCATCCTGACTTCGGACTTGGATTGACCCTGAACCTCATTTTCTGACTTTCGGCCTTCGACTTTGGATCTCAGACCATGGACTTTGAGGATGCTTAACAACCCTCAGATTTTGGACTTGGTCTTGGCACACTGTTGGGCTGTGTCAGAGCTGCCTCTAGGTCCCAGCTCACAGAGGACCAACGCTAGGCTGTAGTAATGTACAAAAGTCTTTATTGAAGTTCAGTTTCCATTTCAAAGCCACAGCGTGCAGCCCTACATCTTAAACCCTAGATCGGCGAAGTCCCGTCTGAGTCTCCTCCCCTCTGACACCAGTTTAAGATCCTAGCCCTGCTCCACCTTCTGCGCTGTTCTCTCCTCCTCTGGGTCCTCCTGCCCGCTGGGGCATTGCCCTTTCTGGACTCTTCCGACGCTGAGTCGCTTAGCTCCTCCCCCTGCCTCCGGCGGGCTTTAGGACCCGGTTCCCAGTCCTCATTCTCTACTGTCCCGCGCTCCTGTACATTTGAACTTGCCTCTCGCGCCAACCCAGTGACCTCCTAACCGTCACACTGCTTGTGTCACTGCTTCCCCCTTCCGGGACACTGGCCGGATCTGACCTCCCCTCCATTGTCCGACTCTCCGATGGAGGCGTGGTCAGCTCTGCCTCGTCTTCTCTCCCTGGTGGGGAATGCACTGGCCCCGATACTTGGGACTCTTCCCCCCCACTCTGCTCTGGTGGGGAAGCTGGCCCTGATTTCCAACTACTGCTCTGGGAGTCCCTGCTGCCCCCTTGCTCCTGGGGCGTTCCCCTTGGGAACCCCCTACCCCTGGCCACTGGCGCCCCCTTCTGTGAATCTTCTGATTCGCTGGAGAGGCTCATGGAATCCCTCGGGCCACTGTCCTCTTCTCCTACGCTCCCCTCGGATTCTTCCCCTTCGCTCTCCATTTCCTCTCTTCCCTTTGCCTCTGCTCCTGAGCCCCTGACAGGCTGCCAGGTAGGTCAGGGGATGAGGACATCAGGTGTTCCTGGGCTACAACTCCCATCATCCCTGACCACTGACAAGTTGGGGCTGACAAGATTTGCATTTGTACATCTGGAGGGCCATGCGTGTCTCAACCCTGCAGTAGAAGAAAGAACAAAGACCTTTCGGGGATAACCTCAGAGCTGCCCCAGACGTGCTTTTTCATCCCTTGACAGTGGCAGCATCAGGGGGCCATGACATGCGTGTTGCAAGAAGGCGTCATAGATGTGCCCCACAGTCAGACAGCACTTCTGTAGCTAACGCATCGCTTGCCAATGATTCAGACCACACATTCCGCTGCCAGCCATCAAGTGCTAAATAATAATCGAGTGATGTCCTTGCATGTGATAATCAGCCCTCGCCTGACCGTACATATACCTAACACCGTTTCCCCTTTGTTCTCCTAAATGCAACATAAACATGCTGTCCATTTCTCAATGTGTTTCTCAGGGGGGCTGTGAGGTTGAACCTACCAGGCCGACGCAGCGCAACACCCCCCTAGGAACCACCACAGCCTATTCTGGCCTCTGCGTCGCGTGTTTGGGCCAGCTTCCTGCCCTCGGACAATGGCCCTGGGAGGGGGAATGAAGACGACACCCAAGTCCAGGCCCAGCACTCCACACCCCACGGTCACCCTGGCAGGCTGCGAGCTGCCAGCTGGCCAGGGGCCAAGGCTAATCCTCGGAGGCCCATCCAAAAACACAGGAACCCATCCGGGAGTGATCCTTCCCGCAAAACAATGAGAGACTGAGGGGGAGCTCCCTGCGGTGGGATTCGGGACTCAGGCTGACAGGACGTGCCGAGCCAGCAGGCCAGGCAGCCAGCCGCCGAGATAAGACGCCACTGGGAACAATAGAAGGAATTGGGAAGGCTGCAGGCTGGGGCAAGCACCACCCAGACTTTGAAGAATGAGCCTTCTTGGCGCTGGAAGCTAAGTGGCCGAAGCCGGCTGGGGCTGGAGATTTGCTAGTGGCAAAGGAAGGTGGCAGTGGCGTGGCCACGGCAGCCAGCCACACCTGGGCAGCTGCACAGAGCAGCACTTTTGCAGGAGCGTTGCTGGGGGCTGCGGAAGCAGCTCTTGGAGAAGCAAGCCGCACTGGGGACATAGAGACTTAGAAAGCTGGGTATGTCTAGCATAATGACTGGTGGAGTCTCTGTCCCCAGCTGTGGAGGTGAGCATAGTTGTCATGGCTAGTAGCCATCCATAGGCCTCTCCTCCATGAATTGGTTTAATCTTTTAAAGCCCCCCAAAATGCTGCCCATCGGTGCCTCCTGGGGATGCAGGATGGAGATGCCGGGGACTGAACCTGGGACCTTCTGCATGCAAAGCAGATGCTGTGTCACAAGCTAGTTGAACTTCAGGCTGGAGAAGCAGCCCATCCTTCGCTGCTGTTAGGTGAAGAGTGGAAACACACACAGTTGTACAGTAGAGCAAGAACTGAGACTGGGGCTGTGTACACATTGTAGCTTTAAATCGCATTTGAAGCACATTCGTTTCCTCAGAGAATTGTGAGCGTGTCAGTTTCAACAGCTTACAAAGTAAGTAAAGTGAGGTATGAGTGAAGTATTCGTGGGACTGCGCCCGACTCATTTCAGATCAGCTTCTGGGGTGGGCAGGTGAGGGGGACTTGCCTTCACCTGCATTGGTTGGAGGGAGAGGGGCAACATTAAAACCAGGAGCAGGGCACCTGGCAGTTGGGGGGTGACATGCATTAGTTGAGGAACAAAATGCATGTGTGGTTTGGGCTGCAGACTGGAGAGAGCTGCCAGTGTGGACTGGGTGCACCTCCAATCCCATTCCAACAGTTCATTCCGCTGCTGTGGATAAATGTGGGAAAATAATAATAGTGATAAAGTACTGAGAGAGGCAACAAGCAGGAGACGCTTGGTTTAGTACTTAGAGGCTAGGAGTGTATCTTCCATGATTCCTCCCCCCGCCCTTCTACCATCACCATGTCCCCCAAAAGAGCCTTGTAGGGAAGGCTTGAGCTTGGGAGAGGGGGGTGGCGCCATTGGCTGGCGCCGTTTAGCTGTTCTGTCTGGTCCCCTGCTTGTCTCCTGCTGGACCCCAGCAGCTTACCAGTGCTGTGTGCCCTCAGCTTGCACCCAAGCAAATAATAGTTTCTGTGTTTGGTGTAGTGGAGCTAAGAGAGAAAGCTGGAGGGGGGCGGGGAGAGAAGCAGAAAACCTGGAGTCAGAGCCTGTGCTGAGTTGGGACTATGGGCTGCCCAAAAAAAGCATTTATTTTGATAGCAGCTCTTGGCCCAAGATGCTGTTTCAGCGAGAAGGTTCTGTTTATAGAAAGGGATTTTGCTCTGGTGCAGGTTACGCAAAGGCCAAGCTGTCCTGCAGAAGACAAAACAAGTCTGTAAGGGTAAATGTGGGGACTCAGGTTAAACATGCTGCCAAGGGAGTTTGGTCTCCACAAAAAAAGAAGAGAAAAAGAGCCACCGTTTGTTTTTGTTATAATAGAGCATGCTTGAAATCACTTATCATGAATTTCATACCCCCTCCCTTCATTTTGACCACCCTGTAGTACTCATAGCTCAAGCGTGGTAAAGGGGAGGTTTATTTCTACTCTGGGACGTAGGAAGATACCTGATATTGAAGTCAGACCATTGGCCCATGTGGCTTAGGGTTGTCTTCTCTGATTGGCAGTGGCTTTCTAGAGTTTCAGAGAGGGAATCTTTTCTGGCCTTGTTTGAAAATGCCAGGAGTCAAACCTGGGACCTTCTGCATGCGAGGCAGGCGCTCTCCTCCTGAGTTCTGACCCTTCGCTGGTGATATTGATGGGGCAGGGGAGAGCAGCACTCTTGGTTCTGTGATTGTGAATTAGGAATTGGGGGTGCAAGCTCAAATATCCCTTTATGCCAGGCCTGGGAACCTCCAGCCCATAGAACAATTCTGCCCGCCGGGGGTCCAAGTTAGCCCAAGAGGCCTGTTCCTGCAAACCATGTTCATCTGTTAAACAGCAGGTGTCAATGGGGGTTCATCCACACTTCCAAGCTTTCTGAGCCTCAGCGGTTTCACCCATGCCCTGCTCCCTTCCTAGGAAAAACCCGCTCTTTCGTGCTAAATCGGAGCAAACGTCAATCCAGAGAAAACCCAAATTGTCATTTGCTCCGATTGAGCACCAAAGAGCAGTTTTCTCCAGGTGGGGTGGGGTGGGGGAAGTAGTGGGAGAAGAGGAAGTGTTGATAAACCCTGAGTGATGTCAGCTGATGGACCAGGAGGCAAGGTTACATTCTGCTAGGTTCTGCTTTGCCAGCACATTCCCCATGCAAAACACACTGGCAAAGCAGACACTTGCAGCCAGCAGATTGAACTCTCTGCTCACCAGCTGAGAGTAGACCCCCCTCCCCACATTTCTGTTACTTTACTGTGCATTCATTCTGATTCATTTGTGGGGCACTTTCATCCTGCATGCTTCTTGATTTCTGGGGTATTTATACAACTTCCAATTAATTTGTTTATTCATTCCACACATTTCAGTGCCTTTTCCTGTCACTTTCCTAACCACAAAAAGTCTGAGTTTTAAAAAATGGATTTGTTAGGATCATTGAATTGTAGAGTTGGAACGGAGCCCGAGGGTCATCTAGTCCAACCCCCTGCAGTGCAGGAATCTCACCTAAATCATACATGACCGATGGCCATTGAACTTCTGCTTAAAAACCTTCAAGGAAGGAGAGTCCACAACCTCCTGGGGGAGACTGTTCCACTGTCAAACAGCTCTTACTGTCAGAACGTTCTTCCTGATGTTTAGCCAGAATCTCCTTTCCTGCAACTTGAAGTCACTGGTTCGAGTCCTACTCTCCAGTGCAAGAGAAAACAAGCTTGCTCCATCTTCCATGTGCAAGCCCTTAAGATATTTGAAGATGGCTATCACTCTCAGAAGAGTGAGCATTAACCCCCAAATCTTCGTTTGTAATAAGTAGGATTTGGCAGCCAGCTAGTGAGGAGTCGTGCTTTTCCAGGGATAGTCAATGTGGTGCCCTTCAGGTACTTTTGGACTATGACTCCCAGCAGCCATAGCCAGTGCTCAGGGCTGATGCTAGAGCAGCAGAGTAGTTTAATCCACCTTAGGTGCACAAACCTGAGCTTCTCAGCATGCGCTTGCGTCCATCCAAGGTGCCGGAGCCTTGCACTCCTTTTCACATGGCCATTCTGCAGGGAGCTTTTGGTTGTGCCCCCTCCACAGGTGAGTGGACCTCAGCAGGTGCCTAGCTTTGCCACCCCCTGATGCCAGTTCTGATCTGAAGTAAGTGAAAGTACATTCTTGGACAGAGTTGCTTCCTATTATTTTATAGCATGGTTATGTGCATATTTTGGAAAATGGGATCCTTTCTTACAAGAATCTAGTTGCAACCTGCTGCCCAAAATGCCACCAGCTCTCCCAGCTCACTGAGCCCTGTTACCTCTTCAGCTTCTGACACCTTCTCCCCCCCCCCCCCGTCTTTCCCTCTGACCACTCATCATTGTCCCACCACCACTCCCTGGCCTTGGTGATTCTGCAGCTGGTCCCTTCCACCATTCCTCTGCGTCCAACCAGTCCATGTCTCCACCAATGTCTCCCAATGTGTACCATTAAGGGGAGGGCTTCCTCCTTGATTGCCCCCAGCAGCAACAAGCATTTCCCAACCATGAACTGCTTCAGCAGCTGCCACTGCCTCCAGCCCAGCCTGCTGCATTGGTTTGCCAAGTGTCCCAAAGAAGTTCGTGAGCACAGAAGGTCCCTGTCTGAGGCCATGCCCAGGACCCAACAATCTTCTGCATGCTACCTCTGCTCTTGCCTGCTCCTATCTTAACACCAGTCATTGATTCCTTGAATTTATCTCATCCTTTGGAAAAGCCACGTGCTAGGCCTTATCGCAACATCCTATAGCGATGGATTCCGTGGGTTAATTGCATATTGTGAAGGAATACTTCCTTTGGTCTGTCCAGCTGACCTCTATTGAGAGCTAGTACAGGGCAGATGTGCAGAGAGGATGATGGACTTGGACTGGGTGGGGTGACGGGCTGAAATCTCTGCTCACTGGGTGTCCTTGGGCAAACCTCTGTCCCTCCAAGACACTTCACAGGTTAGTTGTGGAGATAAAATGGAACAGTATTTCTACATATGTTCTTGTAGGAAGGGCAGGATGCAAACATGATAGAGACATAAAATACTGCTAATCGCTTCAGTTGGATGACGCTGAATTTGCAGAGAGAATAATCTCTCTCCATTCACGTCCTGTGATTATACTCTGTCAAGACCTACCTAGAAGTGACACGAGAGATCCCATCCTTGCTGGTTCTTCTATTTTGCATGAATGCTGCTATGCGGGTTCTTGGTTTGGATCTGAGCTGTGGTGGTCATGGAGTGTATCTTGGGGGTTCAAAGGGACCTGGGCCCCTTTCAGCTTTTGAGGCCCCAGGGTATGAGAAAAATTTAAAATGACGACACACAAAAACAAGCAGAGGCATTTTAAATTATTTAATATGACAAAAATCTATATCAGTATGCAAAATTGGGAGGGGCAGATGGATTCAGCTAGCCTGTTCTATGAATGGAATCCAGAGCAAGGTGCAATGGGACTTCCCTCTCTCATCCCCCCACCCGCACTCTGCACCTCACCAAATCTGCCCTGGAGGGTTGGGAGAACTCCTGAGGATCAATCTCCTTAGTGCTACGTTGAAGCCCACCCCATGTCTTTCCCCTAACCTCCTCTTACGTGCTTAAACTTGCATGCCCCATTTTCATCTGGTGCACATAAAAACAAGTTGCAAAACTTATCAGATGCCAAAAAATAAGGTCTACGTGTGAGACCCCCTTTGAGCTTGTGGCTTAGGCCAAATCCCTCTGCCCACAAGTAAGTGGCCGGGGTGTGATAGTTTTCCCAATGCTGTTTCCTTGATTTCAATCCCTGCTATCCAAAACTACTTGTAGCCAAAGGGGTAGAGAAGTCAGGGACAGTCTGGTGCCTAGCTTTGCCCCTTTTCACGGCTGCTGCAGCTGCAAGTAATGACTTAGATTTTGTTTAGGTCTATGGTATGAAATTATTACTATTTTTTGATACTCATTTATTGATCCTTTGTTGTATGAAGGGACATAGTTTTCAAACGGGCCTTGGCTTGTTTTGTTTTTTCTTCTCTTTCACCCCACCCCCACCCTCCACTAAAACAGACAGACAGACAAACAAACAATCCATGGTCCGCTTAGGAACAGGAGCTCATGCTGGAGAACCAAGGGAAATGGAAAGATAACAAAGGACAGTTACTATATTGTTCCAACTAGGGAAGCGTCTGGTAATCAGGGATGTCTAAGGGGGTGGGAAAGCTGTCCTCATGCATGACTCAGAGGGCACCTAGAGGCATCAGAGCCTTGGTGCCCTGCACCTGACCCTTAGCACCCTGAGCTTCCGCCCCCTTCCTGCCCTGACCCACATTCTGCTTCCCAGAGGGAGGAGAATCCCAGCTCCCCAAGCCTTGCGATTGGCCAGAGAAGTCAAGCCCAGCCAGGGATAAAAGGTGACTGTGAGCATCTTGCCTGCTTGCCTGCAGCCCATGTCAACATGAGCAACCTGGCCTTGTACCGTGGCATCTACACTGAGGAGCGCTTCCAGCAGCTTTATGGGACGCCCCCAGAGCCAGAGGGCAGCCTGGCAGGGATGCTGAAGGGCAAGCTGGCCCAGGGGTGCCGCTGCTCCAGGGCTGCAGCCTTGCATTTGCTCCGAAGCAGGCTTCCCATTGCAAGCTGGCTGCCCAAGTACCAGCCTAGGAAGTGGCTCCTGGGGGACGTGGTGGCAGGGCTGACTGTGGGCATTGTGCACATCCCACAAGGTGAGTTTGTGTGTGAGAGAGCGTGTGTAGGGAACGCTACTGAACTGAACGTCAGTGGTGATCCTGGAAGACATATCACAGCAGCCAGAGGCTGAAGTGAAGCCTCTTCCTTTTCTGCACAGAAGTTTGTTGCAGAACATATGGCGGTGGTGGGCATTCTTCCCTTCCAGAAGTATCCAAGGAGATGGGGCGGTGGTAGAGATGAGTCGCTTTGGGAGGGGGCAAACCCGGGCACCATCATCCTTTGTCCTTTCTCTATCATCTCCCCTTCCCCATGAAAGTATCCAAGGATTTCTGATCTTTACTGGTGTGGATCCTCCTCCTCCTCCTCCTCCTCCTCCTCTCAAGTCCTACCTAATTTCTTCTCCTCACCTGCAAGATCTTCAAAGATCCTTCACCCTGGAGGTTCTGCTTGCTGACTTGATGCCCCTGCTCTCTATGCAACTGTTAAGCGTTTCTGTTTCCCAAGCTATCCCTAAACCTTCCAGGGGATTTACACTCAGTGCCCCTTATGCTTTACTCTCAGTCTCCCTTATATTTTTGTCTGCTCCCTTGCACACACACCACTGACCTCTTGTCCACTTCAAGCCCTCTCCCCGGTTCACATACTTTTAAAAAAATCTGTGACCAGCTTTGCATCTTCCTTGTTTGAACAACAAGTCTTTTGTTTTCTGGTTTTAGTCTGGGATTTCTAAGGCTGCACAGTCCTGTGCACACTTACCTGGGGAGTGAGCCCCATCCACTGGAGCTGGCTCTGAAGTAAACACGCAAGGGTGGGGGGCTGGCAGCCTGTCTTCCTTCAGGAGCTGTTTCTCACTAATCTCTGAGGCTGTGGCTGTGTGGTGGAATGGCAGGGGGGTGGGAGTCAACTCCTGGATGTCTTTCCGCCCTGGAGGCCCCAGGTTGGACTCATGCCCTGCCTGTCCTTGTTAAGGTGGCGCTTCCCTTTCCTCCAGCGGCAGCCCAGGCGTAAGCAGCTGGGGTTAATGGAGCATGCATCAAGGGGTTTCTGGTCAGGGCTGTTCCTCCTCCAGATTTTGACAGTGGAAAAGAAGGAAGGTAGAAAGAGCATTGGAGGGAATGATTTCAGAAATGTAGATTTGTTGGACAGCCCATTTTCTTGCTGAGAGGTGGCATTTTCAAAATTCTATTCCTTCTAAAAATTAATTCTGAGGAGTGGCTGTGTTTGTGTCAAGACCCTGACAACAAAGCAGTCACGTGACACCTTAAAGACTTGGCAGATTTATTGTACAGTAGTGCAAAGCTTTCGTGGATTGGAGCCCAGCTCATCAGAGGGATGACATGCTGACATGCTTGTCACTCATGCTGCTGACTAGGAAAGTGAATTCTAGTGCATGAACCCTTCTGGACTGAGCACACGCTATTGAGCATTCATCCCGATTTGTTTGCAAGGGGGTCAGATGATGTTGTGCCATAGCAAGGGTTATCACACACTTTCCAGTTGTTCCTTATTGCAAAAAGTCTGTTCCTTTGGGGGAGTGGGCTTGTTGCACAAAATTTCCTAATCAGCTGTAATTGTGCAGCCTGAGTGGCATTCCCCCCAGAATTCCTAATTTCATAAATGTGCTAGCGGCAGTGTGAGATATGGGATTGTTTCTGGACTGGATTTTCGGGTGGGATACAATCACATGCTAGCAAATTCGGGTTGCACAAGTATAGTTGATTGGTGAGAAAATACACTGGAAACAAATCAGAATGGATGCTGATTGTCATCTAATCTCCTGCAGACAAATCAGGATAAAAGCTCAGTAAACAGACCGCCTGAAAGGGTGCATTCCCATATCCTTCCTGCAAAGTACTGACAGTCTGGAGGTGCTCTGAGAGGGAGGGTTGGGTTTACATGTTAGTGAGGCAGACACGCATCACATCTGCTCAAAGAGAGTTGGACTCTGGGTTCCAACAAAACCCTGAGAGGGCCCCTGACCCTTTCAAGGATAAAGGTAAAGGTAAAGGTCCATTAGGTCCAGTCGTGGCCGACTCTGGGGTTGCGGCGCTCATCTCGCTTTACTGGCCAAGGGAGCCGGCGTACAGCTTCCAGGTCATGTGGCCAGCAGGACTAAGCCACTTCTGGTGAACCAGAGCAGCACACGGAAATGCCGTTTACCTTCCCGCCGGAGCAGTACCTATTTAACTATTTGCACTTTTTGGGGTGCTTTCGAACTGCTAGGTTGGCAGGAGCTGGGACTGAGCAACAGGAGCTCACCCCGTCACGGGGATTCGAACCGCCAACCTTCTGATCAGCAAGTCCTAGCCTCTGTGGTTTAACCCACAGCGCCACCCGCGTCCCCTTTCAAGGATACCATCCCACTAATTCTGGGGTAGATCCTACATTACTTGAATAGCATCATTACCACTTCCATGTGGCTACTGAGCGGAGGAGCAGGAGCGTATGACACGATCACTTCCCATTGTCAGTTCTAGTGGCTCTTAGGCACCAGTGACATTTTCAGTCCTTCAGCAGGGGAAGCGGGGCCTACCAGTTACAGGCTGTGCTTCCGAAAGTTAGAACTCTTGTCCCAGCCACTTGTTTACACTTGGCCTCCCAGCCGGTGGGGATTTTGTATAGCTGGTTCTGTTTGTTCTTCCTGCAGGAATGGCCTTTGCTCTGCTCACCTCAGTAGCACCAGTCTATGGGCTCTACACTTCATTCTTCCCTGCCCTGCTGTACATGCTGTTTGGTACGGGGCGCCATGTGTCCACAGGTGAGTGTGCTGCATGGCTGAGTCAGCATGCAGTCGCCATAGACGGGCACCTGGGGCACTGCTCTTGGGCTCCATGACTTAACGTCCTCCGGGCAGATCTATTATTATTATTGTGATTTCTTTATATAATTTATGAGCCCTGACCCTATGAACTATCTTGAAGTGATTTCACAATACAGTAAATATATATATATATATATATATATATATGCTTTCGTATATGAATGGGCATATCATATACATATATACATATTTAATGTATATCCATACATTAAAAAGTTAAAGCAATTGCATATATAAAAACAAATTGAAACCTAGTTCAGATAACATTTGAGATAAAGTTCAGATAACATTTGAGATAAAGCCTTGTTGAAAGAGGAAAGGCAGACACAGAAAAGGCAACCAAGATTGCAGTTCTTTCTCACCAGTATAATACTACTGATACTAATACTATAAATAATGGATTATATACAATGTTAGTCATACTCAGAGTAGACCCATTCAAATTAATGGACACAGTTAAACTAGGCCCATTCATTCCAATGGGTCTGCTCTGAGTAGAACTTTGCTGAAGTGGCTAAGCCAAATAAGGAGAAGAAGAAGGCTAAGGACAGGATAATTTGAGGAAATAATTTCTGCCCTGTCTGATAATAGTGGTAGTACATTTAAATTGGGCAATTTATAAATATGAATTTATAAATAATGAATTTCAAATGTTCCAGATATACACCCATATTTTTCCTTCTATAAGACATCCCTATGTATAAGATGCCTCTTATTTTAGGGGACTTGGATTTAATAAAATGGGGGGGGGGAATCTATCTGTATATAAGATGCCCCCCCAATTTTGGACACTGTTTTTTAGGGAAAAAACCTAGTCTTATACATGGAAAAAAATGGTATATTCTGCAACATTTGAAATGTAAGAATGCCCTTCAAGCTGTGTTTGCTCTTAAAGCTCACATACTGGTGCATTGGACTGAAAATTGAGTTTGACTCTACTAGCATGCCACGTGGGTGTGGGGGAGAGAAAACCTTCCACTGCCATAAAGCTCACTGTGTGGTCTTTGTCATTGTTTGTCAGCCTATTCTGTTCCACCCATCCAAGACCTGTAGGCTGCAAGTGGAGATTTTTCAGCTTTCTGAATGTAGAGAGAGATCCAGTGTATTGTTCAGGCGGAAAGTAGGAATGGGTGGCACTGCTGCTGCCAGGATCATGAATGAATGTCACAATGCCATGTAACTGAGGTCACTATTTTGGGGTGGGATTCTGTTACATACTGGCAGTTATAACTGATTTGGAAGTATTTGTGCAACAAACCTGCTTCCACAAAAGAGCAGGCGATGGGAAATGCGCTGCGATAACACTTGCTTTGATGCAATGGCATCTAACTGCCCCGTGAACAAATCAGAATGAATGCTCACTAAATAGCCAATGTTGTCCAGCTTCCCTGCAAACAAATCAGGAAGAATGCTGAATAAACAGGACACCTGGAAGGACCCCCAGTATACTGTTGAGGGGAAAATAGGAACGGGTGGTCCTGAGTGCCACGGTGTCATTCTCGCCCAGGATGGGACATGCAGAGATTTCATTCGTTCCTCTCTTCCTGCTCTCCAAAGGCACCTTTGCTGTAGTCAGTCTGATGACGGGCTCCGTGGTGGAGCGTTTGGTTCCTGAGCCCCTGCAGTCCAATGGCACCATCCCTGCAGAAGCAGCTTTGCTGGAGGCGCAGCGCATTGGTGTGGCGGCTGCTATGGCCTTCCTTGTCGGGCTGCTCATGGTGAGTCAAAGGGAGATGCTGGGGCAAAAGGGCTCCTTTGGGAAGGCTGAGCACATCACAAAGGGGGGCTTAAGCCTTGGAACAGTGCTATGGCTGTCGTCCTGGGAGGATTCTTGGGCTGCCCTTGGCTAATAAGAAGGGCTGATAAACTAGGGGTTGATGAACATGGAGGCTTCAGTCTTAGCTATAGAATCATAGAATTGTAGAGGTGGAAGGGACCCCGAGGGTCATCCAGTCCAACCTCCTGCAATGCAGGAATCCTTTGCCCAATGTGGGGCTCAAACCCATGATCCTGAGATTAAGAGTCTCCTGCTCTCCTGACTGAGCTATCCCAGCTCTCTTGGCTAATAGCTCTTCTTATATCTCTCCTCCAGCAAGCTCATTTGATCCCCGCCCCACCAAAACCCTTTAAAATCCTTTTTAAAAAATCCAGTATTTGTCTAATCCCTTTGAAGAGCCATCTGTTCTAAAGTCCATCACCACCTCTTGTGGCAATGAATTCCATGCTAATTGTTTATTGTGCTGAGAACAATTTCCTTTTGTCTGTGTTGGGCTCATGATGGCACCGTGTTATATGGCCTCTGGAAAGCTTACTTGGCAGCTCCTCTGGCTTTTGAGATTTTGGTAGGCCTAGCCCACACATTTTCTGGCATACTTCCACAATGATAAGGACTAGAAACTTGCTTTCTTAAAAGAATGAAAGCTGAGGAGACTCGCTTCTGCACCCAGCACCACAATCTGTGTTTTTTCTGCCTGTCTCAGCAGACACACAATTCACGCAGCTACTGCTGCCACCTTCCTCTCTTCCCCAGACAGGGATGTTTACACTTCACCTGGGCTTCCTTTCCACCTACCTCTCGGAGCCTGTCGTCAAGGCCTTTACCTGTGGTGCTGCTTTGCACGTGGTGGTGTCTCAGCTCCAGAGCCTCCTGGGCTTGCCATTACCACGTCCCGCTGGCTGCTTTGCCATCTTCAAGGTATGTGGACTCACATTCAGGGGGTGGGGGTGCAGACATCTCTGCTTATGAAGCCACCAGAAATGTAAATGCAGGAATTCTCATTCCTAGACACCTGCTCCTGGATGCAATCCATAAGATATTTTGTTCCTCTGAGCTAATATGAGTGTCCTTGTTTTCTCCACTGCTTCTCTCTCTCACTCCATGGTGCTTTGAGTGGGGCAAAGGGGGCGCTGCCCCACCAACCTCAGCCTGGCTTCAGCCAGCCCCTCACTTACCTGCCTTCTTGCAACCAGTCTAGAGTGTGTCACTGGCTGCCAGTTTAGTTCCAGTGCTGCCCTTGCAGAGGGAGGAGAAGACTGGGGACAAAGCTAGAATTAGTTGACTTATGGTTGGCCACTGTGAGGACAGAATGCTGGACTAGAGGGACAATTGGTCTCATGAGGCAAGGTGAGGTGAGCAGGAAGCAGAATCCACAGGGCCAGCAGATCCCAATATAGATATTTATTCCCCCCTTTTTCTGATGTAGATCTTCCCTCACCTCTTCTTCCCAGGTGGGGAGACAGACATTGTTTTGTGGTTCACCTCAGGGGCCAAAATATCTTGGGCCAGCCCTGAATTTGACCTACATTCTTATGGCTTTGTCACTGTCTCTGGCTCCACCTGCCCTTGGTCTTCCTGCCACTGGCCCTGCCAATTCCAGTGTACACTGGCCACCCCTGGTCAGCTTTGTGGCAGATCTGGTTTGCTGAAACAGGCTGCCAATGTGTTTCGATAGCTGCTAGAAGGTTCCAATAAGCATAGCTGCTTCCTCCTCCCAGGCTGCTAAAAGCATTCCAGTCCACCCCTCGGACGGAAGACCTGGCTGCCCTTTGTGAATGCCACGCCAGATGTCCGTGTTTCTGCATTTCCCCCTAGACACTGGCATCTGTTGTGGAAGCCTTGCCCTTAACCAACACAGCGGAACTGCTCATCTCAGGCTTCTGCTTGGCTGTGTTGGTGCCCATCAAAGAGATCAACAACCGCTACAGGAGTCGGCTGTGGGTCCCCATCCCGGGAGAGATCATCATGGTATGTTTGAAGTCTTCGTCAAGGCTGTCTTTTGGCATACAGACAGCTGGTGACTCCCTGCAAAGGAAAGTCACATTTTAACACTTACAAAGAATGTAAATCCAGCTAATTTGCTCATACTTCCTTTGTCTATTTCTTCTTCCAAGTCTGAGGTCATCAAAAGATTTGGATGGGTGGGTAGAGGAGGGATTGAAGAGTGGTGAAGAATAAAGTGTAGATGAGGCAAGGAAAGGCATGGATGCTGGAGATAGCGGGGGGGGGGGGAGATATAATTGTGGCGAGAGGACGGGAGCTGAGCAGGGCACTGTGGATGAAAGACTAAATTAGATCTGTTATTAAATGCATATTTTAATTCAACATGCACATTTTTAAAAAGAAAATGCAAATAGCAGTCAATGGGAGAGGTGATTGATAATTATTCAGATTGTAGCCAGTGAGTTCAAATCTTTCATTCTATTCTGTGGTGCTGAAGAAAAATACTTCTTCATAGTGATTACATGCTTTGGGAGAAAATTTCCATCAAGATCACAGCAGAAGAGGATAGGCTTAAACAGGCCTTCCCCACCTGCTGCAATCCATGCTAATTATCCCCACCCCAGCTGTAGATATTTGAATTTAAGCAAACAAAACAAAATATGTAGGAAGATGCTCTTTAGCATCCTGTTTAGTTTTGCCCTAATTCTGTGGCCCTTGGAAGGACTGTTCAGAATCATTTTTATACTTTTGGTGGTCATTGCCAGTGCATTCAAAAGCTTTTTTCACAGCCAGGAGGGCTAAAAACTTGGTTTGTAATTGACAGAGGAGATTTTCACAATGCATCATTCTGTCGGACAGTAGTTGTCTTGCAATAAATAAGGAACCACACAGAGTCAAAATGCAGAGTCAAAGATTCACAGTAAAGGCAGAAAATTTTTACTGAGGCAAACAAACAAACTTTATTAAAGCACTGTGCAAGCGAAAGTGAGCAAAGTAAGAGAGAGAGCGCAGCAGACTGAGCACAGGTATTTATCTCTCCTGGATCAGCGTGACCTTACGTAGTCAAAACAATATTTGCATAAGAAGTGAACCTGCTAGAATTTTCCAGAACTTTCCTTCTTCTGCTCTCAAGGACCTTAGTCGCTACGACACATTCTGATATTAAATACAGTACCATGTTACTTGGTTGTGCAACACATTGAGTTACAAAATATGCAAAACCTGGGCCAATGTAGTTCAGTCAAATAGCTAAAAAGGGATTTCAGCATACATGTTCCAAACTGGCCTGACCTTCTGTTTTCTTACCTGTACCAGGATAATAATCCCATGACTAGTCCAGCCCCGCTTGGGTATAGAAAATCCTCCCTTGCTAATTCACTCAGACCTTAATTCTTGCAATATTTGGAGACTTTTGACACACGTGAGATGTCCCTTCACAGTGAAGTATATCTGAAATACATGAGGACACACTTTGTGGAGATTTAATATCTGGAGCACCTAGTGGGACAGCGGCTATAGGAGAATCTCTTAAAGGCAAATGAGGAGGTTGTTTTTAAAAGCCACACAGCTTACAGGCCTTTGGACTGACACTGGGTCTGTCTGTCATTTTTTGGCAGGTACTGCTGGCTACTGGGATCTGTTTTGCTTCCTCCCTAAACACTCACTATAAGGTGCAGGTTGTTGGACACCTCCCAGCAGGGTAAGACCCCCTTTCTCTCTCTCTCTCTGTGTCCTCCCCATTCTCTATGCCAGCTGAGGGTCAAGCCACCGCTCCCCTGTTGGCATGGCAACAGAAGTGCGGCTTCCAAACTCGGCCTGACCCTGGTTGTTGGGGAAGGGCAGGGCATGGTCTCTGTCCCCGGGGCACACGGTGACTCCCATTCCCCCATTCTTTCATACAGGTTCCCCCAGCCCCAGCTCCCAGCCCTGCATCTGCTGCCCCAAGTGCTGGGTGACACGGTGGCCCTCACTTTTGTGGCCTACGCCATCTCGGTGTCATTGGCCATGATCTACGCTGAGAAGCACCGCTATGTCATTGACCCCAACCAGGTGTGTGTCCAGCCTGGAGAGCTCAGGGTCCCCTCAGGGTGGGGAGGCAGAACCTGGACACATTCAGTCATGGAGACTCTTCCCTTTGCTTGCCAAGCCGCCAGCCTCCCTAGTGCCTCCTATGGCGTGGAAACAGAGTGCTGGGTTAGATGGGCCTTTGGGTCTGATGCGGAAGGGGCCTTCTTATGTTCCTGTGACCCTCCAGCTTAAAAATTGCCTTTCTTTGTAGTGGAGACTCAGCTTGAGAGGTCTTCATTTCTTGCTTGAGGCCAGGGATAATGAGCCCCTGGTCTTCCAGATGTTGCTGAACTACAGCACCTATCATCCCTGACCATTGGCTGTGCTGATAGGAGTAGGAGTCCCAACAACATTTGGGGAGTCACTGGTTCCCCATCCCTGCTCTGGATACACCCGCCCACCCCTTGCTTCAGGTTCAGCTGGCTAAAACCCTGCTCTTACTTTGCCTTCCTCTGCTCTCCTACAGGAACTGCTGGCTCATGGCCTCTCAAACCTGGTCTCCTCCCTGTTCACCTGTTTCCCCAGTTCAGCCACGCTGGCTACAACCAACATCTTGGAAAGTGCTGGTGGACGCACACAGGTATAAGGCTGATGTTTCAGGAGTGCTTTGGAGAGAGGTGGAGAACCTGTGCTCCTCTGGATGGTGTCTGGACTCCAGCTCCCATCATCTCTGACCATTGGCCATGCTGGTTAGGCGGACGGAAGTTCACCAACATCTAGAGGGTCACAGGCTCCCCATCCTTGGGCTACAAATGGCCTTTCTTACCACCATGCCACTACATTTACATTTGTTGCGTGGAAATGGCAAAGAGCAAAGGGCTGGTTGCTCTAGAAAGAAAAGTGGGAAGCAAGACTGTTTCCAGCAACAGTGGGAAGGGGAGGGTTAGACCAGTTGCTGGTTCCAAAGCATTGTCAGCCACAGTGGTCCATTGGGATGAAAGCGCCCTTTTTTCCTGATAGGGCTCCTTTGCCTTTTATAACTACAGTGGTGCCTCGCAAGACGAAATTAATTCGTTCTGTGAGTTTCTTCGTCTTGCGGATTTTTCGTCTTGCGGAGCGCGGATGCACCCTGGTATTAACGGCTGTAAGAAAAAGGAAACAAACTCGCAAGACGTTTCGTCTTGCGAAGCCAGCCCATAGGGAAAATCGTCTTGCGAAGCAACTCAAAAAACGAACAACCCTTTCGTCTTGCGTGTTTTTCGTCTTGCGAGGCATTCGTCGCACTGTACACAGCAAGCAGATATGGATTTGCCTGCTGTTAAATGAGACTTTTCCAGAATAAATAATAATAACATTTGCGCCAACATTTCTCTGATGAAAATAGGGACGTCCTATTCAATGAGGAGGAAGAGGAGGAGGAAGATAACTACTTTATTATTTATACCCCACCAATCTGACTGGGCAACTTCCAACATATATAAAAACATAATAAAATATTAAACATTTTTTTTAAAAAAACTTCCTTATATAGAGCTGCTTTCAGGTGTCTTCTAAAAGTTTTATGGTTTCTTATCTCCTGGGCTTGGGGAATTGCATAACTCCATACCCCCCAACATTTCTCCGATGAAAACAGGGACATCCTAAGGAAAAGCAGAACATTCTGGGATCAAATCAGAAACTAGGACAGCTTCTGCAAATCTAGGACTGTCCCTGGAAAATAGGGACACTTGGAAGGTCTGTAATAATTAACAAATGTATTTTGTGAGCTGGAGGTTTAAACTAGGATAAAGTGTGCATAAAAATGCATACATTAGTGAAAATGGTGTATGAAATGCAATATATAAGGGGAAATTGTGTGTATTAGGCAAAATTGCATACAAAATCATGTATATCAGAAGAAATCACATGAAAATTTTGGTGAATTTTCATGAGGACATTTAAAAACAACAACATGCAAACAGATGTGGAAATGTAGAGAACTGAACTTAAATGGGGAATTCCTATTCATTATACTCATGTATTCAAGGCTCACCTGGGTAGCTGGAGGTCCACTCTTTAGAGTGCTCATCATTATGGGGAATACAGGTGTTTATTTGGTACCACTTCTATACTAAGACAGAACAATGTCCCTTGGTTGCCAGTGGACTTTAATGTCCCTTCTGTTATCTTGGCTGCAACTAACCAGCCTTCCTTGCCCACAGCTCTCTGGCCTCTTCACCAGCGCTGTTGTCCTGGTGGTCTTGCTATGGATTGGACCTCTCTTCTACTACTTACCCAAGGTGAGCTAGTTGATACTATGTGTCGGGGGGAGAACAGGGGTTTATTCAAAGGGTAGCTCGTTATGCTCAGCCAGTCCTGATACAAAATTAAATCATGTGCTCTAGGCATCATTGATATATCTTAGTACAATATTTTAAACAAATTTTGGGTCCCCTGGGCATCTTCATTTACTTGCTCTTAGCACAAAGGCTTGACTCACATGCCATATATTATAAGCACATCTCCCGTCAAAGAATCCGGGGAACTGTATTTAAAGGGTGCTGAGAATTGTAGTTCTGTGAGAGGTAAACTACATTTCCCAGCTGTATTGTTTTGTTTGGTGTTCGGAGGAGACATGCTTTAAACGTACGGTGTGTGCAGTCATACACTCTTGCTACACATTTTGTTTCCATGCCAGCTGTTCAGCCTGGAATTTACCTCCTTAGTTTTCATAGAGAATCTGGTGGCTATAAGTCATTGTTGCCAACCCATTTCTTCCCACTGATCTCTGCAAAATGGTAATGTACACTTGCAGCACCAGCCTGCCCAATGTGGACTAAGAGCATGCTATGGAAGCTGTTCAACGCTACTTGGCCTGTACTGTGGACATTTGGGTTGCAAACGTGATCTGTGCAGGATGCACGTTTGAAATCTGCAGCATTTGCAACCCGCAGCGGCACGTCTGCACACATGGGGGTTGCGATTCAGCGCTTCTGCCCATGTGCAATGCGTGATTTAGCGCTTCTGTTCATGCACGACCGCCGAAACCCGGAAGTAACCCGTTCTGGGACTTCCGGGTTTCGGTGTGACTGCAACCTGAAAAAACGCAACCAGAAGTGTCTGTAACCTGAGGTAGGACTGTAATGAGAAGCTTCTTGCCGCAGCTTCTGCCTCCTGTTCAGTGCGGCTGCTCCTTAATTGTTTTATCAGTTCCTGGTGAGCTAAAACTATCAATTCTTGGTGAGCTAGCACTATTTCACAACAAAAACATAAGATAGGAAACTGGTAATTAAAGCGCTCCCCCCCCCAGCAAAGGGAACAGGAATTAGGGCTTTATTTTTTAAACAGTCAAATGTTATGTAAATGTCATTAATTAAATTATTATATATACCGTATTTTTCGCCCCAAATGGCACACCGGCCCATAGGGCGCACCTAGTTTTTTGGGGGGAAATAACTTTAAAAAAATTATTTCCCCCCCAGGCACAGGGCTGGGGCGGGGGAAGCCCGAGCTTCCCCAGCCCCCAGAACAGGCTGCTATCTGCAAGCCGTGGGAAGCCCGAAGCCCGGGGGCGCTGAGCTCAGCGCCCCCCAGGCTTCTGGGTGCAGGCAGCTCTCTGCAAGAGGTGGGAGAGCTGCGCGACTTCACGCAGCTCTCCCACGGCTTGCGGAGAGCTGCGCGAAGCCCGAAGCCTAGGGGGCGCTGAGCTGGGTGCAGGAGAGCTTGTGGGTGCAGGCAGCTGTCCACAAGAGGTGGGAGAGCTGCGCGACTTCGTGCAGCTCTCCCACGGCTTGCGGATAGCTTCCTGAAGCCTGCATTCGCCCCATAGGACGCACACACATTTCACCTTCATTTTTGGAGGGGAAAAAGTGCATCCTATAGGGCGAAAAATACGGTACTGAAGGACCAATTAAGGAGGTCAGCAGTGCTGCATCCCTGTTGAACAGCAAGCAGGCCCAGGGTAGGAGGAGAAAGCTTCTAATCAAAGTTGTAACAGGGCTTTACTGAACTGAATTTTAATTCTGTTTTAAACTGATCACAGAAAAACAGTGCCTCAATGGTGTTCAAGAGCCGTGGTATGGAAGTGGGACAGTATGTTAAAGAGGCCCCTCATTTCACACTTCTTTTCTCTCTCATGTCTAGGCTGTCCTGGCCTGCATCAATGTCACCAGCCTTCGGCAGATGTTTCTGCAGTTCCAGGACCTGCCCGAGCTGTGGAGGATCAGCCCCATTGACTTCGTAAGCCATGACAGCATCTGAGAATGGACCAGTTTCTAATCTAGCAGTTGGAAATTAAGAACTGAATATGTTCCTCCCCTATCAAATATGTTTACATTGCTACCAGGCTTTTGCAATTGGAGTGGCTAGGTCCACAGTTCTCAGTAATGGCCTATAGTAGGGATGAAGAATCTTTCTTTCTCCTCCACCCATATTTTTGTTGAACTACAACTCCCATCATCCCTGACCATTGGTCATACAGACTGGGGCTGATGGGAGTTGAAGTCCAGCAACATCTGGAGGGCCACAGGTTAGTCACCCCTGTCATATTGGCAGAGCCTGTGACCCCCATCATGCCAAACAGCCATGGCACTGGGGAGCTTAATCTGAAGGCCATACCAGCCTGTCCGTTACCTCTCACAGTGAACTGGTGTGAAACTGCCATGTGAAAGGGTCCAGTCCTTAGCCATTGTAGCTCCAGTTTTCTGAGAGGTCCTCCTGGCCTACTGTAATAGTTCCTTGCATTAGGCCAGTTTCCACCCGGACTTCACCAAGCCTGCCAGAAGAGTGTGCTTATGTGAATCAGACCTGAGTCAGCAGAGGGCAAGAGGGAAGGCTGAGCCAGTGAAGGACTGAACAGCATGATGTTCCACGCTAAGTGTCAAAGCTGGTAGTCAAAGCTGAGCAGTGCTGGTTGCGCCTCAGATCTGTATCTTCAGGTGCTCAGCTGCTCACCTCTCAGGATTCCTTGTGATTCTATCCCACCCTTTCTCATCCATTGCAGACGTTGTGGGTCGTCACGTGGCTTTCTGTGGTCGTGCTCAACGTGGACCTTGGCTTGGCAGTGGGGGTTGTGTTCTCCATGATGACTGTTGTTTGCCGCACACAGAGGTATTTGCTTGCCTGTCCGCTTCCTCTGCTTTCTCTTTTTGTCAAATGTTAGGCCCAGCTGCTAGGATTAGGTCCCCTAGTTGGGATTGTGGGGGGAGCCTGCAAGGCTATAAGATTAGGGGGAGGAGCTTCTTTCTGTTGAGGGCTGCATTGCTAGTGGTGGGCAGATTTCATACCATTCCTGCCCCCTCACTTGCTACCCCATCTCTCCCTCTCCACATCTCTCTGCTGGGAGCCACATGGAATTAAATATGGGGAAGGGCTATGGCTCAGTGATAGGGCATTTTCTTTGCATGCAAAAGGTCCCAGATTCAGTCCTCAGCATCTTCAGGTAGGACAGGGAAATACTTCCTATCTGACACCCTGGAGAGCTTCTGCAAACCATTGTAGGCCAGGATGAGGAGCCTGCGATCTGCCAGATGTTGCTGAACTACAACTCCCATCATCCCTTGCCATCTGCAGCTGATAGGAACTGCAGTTCATCCACATCTGAAATGCCTGAGATTCCTCACCCATAGTGTAGACCCTTCTGAGCCAGTGTTGTCCCTCCCAGAAACTGGAGCAGTACTAGTGCGGAGGGGAAACTGCAATGTGGGCTTCTGCCACGTGGCCTGAGGCTCCTCACATTACCCTAGTGGTGCATGAATGAGCCGTGTCACAGCAGCTCCCATGCAGCAAAGGTCCCACGAGAAGGAGCCTGCGCTGGGGGCTGAGAGGGAGCCTATGGTTCTCTACAACCTTCCGCCTCCAACCATGTTTACTATATGTTGGGGGAGCTGTGTCCAGATAATTGCCCATTTGCCCTTCATGTCGCTTTGTCATTCTTACAGGGCTGAGTGCTCAGTTCTGGGCAGGGCAGGGGACACAGAGATCTACAAGCCTGTCAAGCACAACAGCAAGGTAAGAGTCGTGAGGATCAAGAGGGAGCAAACAAGCATAGGAACACACGCCATGTGCATGTCTGAAGCTGCAGCCCCAAAGCACCCACTGCAGGGAGCATGAATCTCAGGATTGAGATTGGTGGGGCGACTCCAGTGCCCAAGGGTGCCCAGTCCACACTAGTTGAACACACACATGCTAATCTCTTGATAGGCTATTTATAGCACAGGTGGGGCACCTGTGTCTCTCCAGAGGCAGCAGAACTACAACTCCTTTCATCCCTGACCATAGGCCATGCTGGCTTGGGGTGAAGGGAGCTGAAGTCCAGCAATGTCAGAAGGCTTCCCACCCAGGCTTTTGAAGGATCAGAACCTGCAGGTGGGTGTGAAGTGAGGACTCATCCCACTGCTTCCCCCCTGGAAAACCTGATTACCGTTAAATCAAAACAAACGTCACTCATTTATTCCGCGGACTGAATTCAGCAGTAAACAGCAGATTTTCCCAGGGAAAGTGATGGGACAAATGAAAGCTCCGGACAAGAGGGAAACCTCTTGGACCCATGGTTTCTAGGCACAGGACAAGCAGAAGTGTGTGCGAGTTCTGAGTTTTCAGTGTTCTAGAATGAAAATTAGCCACACTGCAGAAGATGGCAATTATCCCAGGAGGATGCGGAAGGTAGCAAATGTAGCAGATGTTCCTAGGAGAGGGAGCAAGCCTCACTTTACTCAAGGGGGCCTGCCGTTGAGGTGAGATGTGTAGGGATGTGGTGGCAACTTAGGCTGTCATTCAAACCCCACTACCTGTGCATAAGCCCCATTGAATTCAGTAGGACTTACCCATATTTTTTGCACCATAACACTCACTTTTTTCCTCCTAAAAAGTAAGAGGAAATGTCTGTGCGTGTTATGGAGGGAATGCCTGCGGGTGGCATGCCTACGGATTTTCCTCCTCTAAAAACTATGTGCGTGTTATGGTCGGGTGCATGTTATAGAGTGAAAAATACGGTACTTCTAAGTAGGCGGGGTTAGGTCTGTGGTTTAATAAGGATCAGAAATATTTATTACAACCATTTGTGCCCCACTTTTCACCCTTTTCAGGGAACAAATCCTTCCTAGGATTAAACAATATTAAAATACATTTTTAAAACACACTATGAACATTATCAATATATAAAAAGCCACCAGGATCCTTCGCACAACTAGTCTCCAGATGAATGGCCCTGGGGAAAGGTAGTCCTGCTGTAGCAGCCCCAGGTGTCTTCTTTGCCAGGGTCCCTCTTTCTACTGGGATCCTTCCCAGAGTTTGTGGTTGATCACTCTGGTAGGGGGTGGGGGTCACTGGAGCAGGCAAAGAGACACCAAAATTCAGCGCGCACACACACCCCGCCTCTTGCCTTCCATTCTACATCATTCCTGGTGAGAGGGGCATGGCTTGGGCAGAGACCATGGAGGCTCCATGCCCTAATTTCACCTCTGCTGCTGCTTGTCTGAATGGAGGTGTGCCTATCCATGTGGGTGTATAAATCTCTGTTTGCCTTACATTGCCTTTGTCCACAAAGGAAGGCAGCCCTTGGGCTGAAAGAGGTTCATCACCTCTGCTTCAGCCAAAAATTTGAAAGATGATGGGGTTTGTATATTCATTTTAGGATGGGGTTAATTTTATTAACTTGGCCACCCTAGCCAGGCACAATGATGCATCTGTACCCCGTGTATCCACCCATCCCTGCTTCTTAGTGCTTTGAGATCCCAGGTGTGAAGATTATAAGCTACCAGGCTCCCATCTATTATGGGAACCGCAGCTTCTTCCGCGACACTCTGAGCCAACTTGTGGGACTCAATCAAGACGGGGAGAAGCACGAGGACCAAGCTCCAGGCATCGAGCTCAAGATGGACATCAGCACTGTGGTAATGTGGCAACCCAGGGTGGGAGGGGGGCAGAAAAGATGGAGGGAAAATTGGGAGTGGAATTCAGAATTAGCCAAGAATTAGTGCCTAAGCTTGCTTGCATTTTTCCTCTTCCTTTTGTGTGGAGACTGGTCAACTGTGAGCCTGAAGGCAGGGACATCTTCTCATAAGCCACTCTGGGAACGCTTTCTCAGCTGAAGAGCAGGATAAAAATATTAGTCATAAATAACAGAATCAAGTTAACACAATTCTTGCTAGTCAGAGTGGGAGCCAATGGAGTTGGCCTCCATCCGTCTTGGGAGATAATGGAGGAGTGTGCCTTTGGGGGAGAACTCAGACTGTTGTAAGGCTGCAGCGCCTGCTGTGGCTGTAGAGACTGATACAGGATAAACATGTTTTGTTGAAGCTGGGGCAGATGAAGGTGTCCATTGATGCACCATGGTGTTTCTTCTCTCTGCGCTTCTCTCAGCGGTCATTCCTCCTCTGGCCACTGCTATATCTCCATGACCTGTCTCCAGGCACTGTGGTCATCTGCAAGGGACTCCCACAGGATGGGGCTGATGTTACCAGCCTTCATGCCACGTTTGCAGACATCTTTGTAACCCAGAGTTGGCCGCCAACAGGCCTAGTGCCTGAAGCCAGCTCCCTGTAGAGCACATCCTTGGAACACAATTCTGTACTAGATACAGACCATTTGATTCAGTAGAAGCAAAGAACTAAGCAAGTCCTATTGAGCCACGGACCAAACTAGGTTTTGCTCTAAAGCAGAGGTTTTAAAATAAATATAAATTAAATGAACAAACCCAAGGCTGGAGATGTTTTCACTTTGTCTGGAGTTTAAATTCTTCTCACCTAAGTGGAGATTAACTGTTGTTTTTCTTCCTAGGAGAGCAATGTCTCTGTCCTGGACAAAAAGCCTGGCTCAGGTAAGCAAAGGGCAATTGCCTTCCAGTTCCTGGTAAATCTTGCTTAGTCAACATGCATTTTGAACTCTGCAAAGTGGAAAGCTGCTTAACTGCCCCTTTCCTGTATTCTGCTGAGGATACTGAATGAGTGTGTGCGTGAAAGAGACTTGCCAGGAGTGTTTTTTCCTATGCAAGGAGAAGAGTTCCATTCACTTCTGGTACTCAGAATAAGTTCCTGGGTTCAGAATTCATTAGTGCGCTCTCTCTGTGTGTGTCTTGCACCTGGCTCTGGATCTTGGCATTCTTGTAAAAATCAAATTACTTCTTGTAAGCCTTCAATCTTCCCACCTTTGAGCAAAATGCTGAGTGTTGTGTTTAGCTACACTAGACTGGTGTGACAGGAGTTGATAGGCAGGTTCTCTTCTGTGAACATAGGAAGATGCTTTACACTGAGTAAAGCATCATACTGGCCCATCAATACTGGCCCATCTGACTCAGTACTGTCAACACTGACTGTCGGCTGCTCTCCAAGGTATCAGATAGTAGTTTCTTTTCAGCCCGATCTGGAGATGCCAGAGGACTGGACATGTTGGGCTGGGTTGAAGAAAACAGTTGTGATTGTGCAGCTGCAACAGTTTCCCATATGGAAAATGAGATTTATGTCTCCCCTGTGAAAACTGGTTGGAGATGGGATTGCTTCTGAGCATGTGCAGAGTGGCACATGGCAAATTGTCATTGATGCTGCTGGGCTCTGCCTGTTGGATTCATTGCAGATTGTGGTCTGTCTACTTTGCTCTTCCAGGCGTGTCAGTACAGGCTGTCATTCTTGACTGCAGTGGAGTGTCCTTTGTGGACGCAGCTGGAGCCCATCTACTTATTCAGGTACAAAAGGACACATATGTATGAGTACAAGTAATGAGGTGGCACACTTGCCATCAGAAAGTCTGGGTGCTGAGACAATCTGGAAGCCAAGCTCCCAGTCTAGATTGCCTGCCTTGTTTTATTTATTTCACCTGTATTCTGCTCTTCCTCCAAAGAGCTTAACCTGACTGAATGTTAAATGCACTTTTTGCATTTAATGTGCAGGGTGTTTGATTGTTTTAAATGCAAACAGCATCCACCCAGGTAGTGGAGCTGTTATAATGTGGGCTAAAGAGGGAGCAACATAACCTTTCTGGCAATCCCTCCTAGTTGCATTAGGAGGAAATTATTCCATTAGTGCCAAGTCCAGTTTGACTCTTAGAGTAAGTTTCATCTGGCTGCCATGTGACTTCCCACTTAGGAAATCTTTAGAAAATTCAGTAAATGGAATGCTGCCGCCTGAGCATAGGTCTAGTCAGGATTTATGTTGGGGGGGATAGAACGAAGATATCTGTAATGCAATTGATCAATTAGTTAAGTATTTATTTATTTACTTGATCAGCTGCACCCCCTGCACCCACTAAGCTACGTCCATGTGCCTCAAGCAAAGGGCAAGGTGGTGCCCCACCTCTGTCCTCATTCCTTGTACAGGAGTCAACCAGGCTGATAGTTCAAACTTACTGCAACATTGATGATGGAATAATATCCTCTACTCTGTCCAAGGGTAACAGGCTAGCTTAGGCAGCACAAGGTAGCAAAAAGGCACATACAGCTCTGTCAACCAACATGTTGCCACTACTCTTTGCCTGTCAGCATTGGCTGCCTGAGGCAGCTGCCTTGCTCTGCCTAACAGTAGGGCTGGCTCTGATCTGATCAATTTGTCAGCCAATGTTGTTGGGACTACAATTCTCGGTCTTGTTTAAGTTAAATCTTTAAACTTACAGGTAGGTGAACAAACTGTGAGCAGCGGTGTCCCTAAGGATCTGTATTGAGTCCAGTTATTATTTATGTAACATACCAATGAACAATTTGGAGTCAAGATTTTCCATAATGGAATCAAAAACAGTGACTCAAACATGATAGATCCCAAAATGGATTACAGAGATAGTTCCCCAGCTCCCGCAGTTGTGCAAATATCAGTAGCAAATTAGAAGATCACAGCATAGCACCAGGGACCTAGCTATAATCACTGAGGCAGCTTGTGGTTAAAAGGCAATGTTTGCAATTCTCTACTAATGGCTTCCTGTGCCTTGCAGGTGTGTGTAGAATGCCAAAAGGCAGGCATGCAGATACATTTGGCTTCCTGTAATGGTAAGTGAAATTAAAGGTGCCACCAGACCTCTTTATTCCCCCATTGATTTCCCGTTGTTTTTAAAGTGAAGTTGCACGTATCTAAAGAATGTGTGCTAAGTTGTGTTCTGACGTATCTTTATATTGCATGGTTGTTATAATATAGAAAGATTAAAATCAATATATTTAAAAGGCAGCTTGTCCCAAGGCACACGTTACCCAGAAGCAAGCCTGGGCTTGCCACCAGCTGTACACTCAAGCAGGGAGCGGCCGATTGCAACCCCTGGAAAGTATTCTGAGATGTGCATCTGGTGTGCTTTCTGTTTTCTGTATGAGTCCTTCCGCTGTCTCTTTCTCGATCAGCCACTTCAGCCTGCATGACTGAGGGCCAAACCAGAGGAGGCAACAGAGATTTGTGATTTGGTCTCCTGTTTTCGTTTCTCTACATTTTTGTAAACAGCAGCAATGAGGGTACCCAATTCACATCAAAAACATAGCATGGTGGTAGCACTCCCTATGAGAGCAAATGACATGCGGGGGGGGGGGGTTGTTGGGGGGGGAGTGCAGGTGAAATGGCCATTCCTGGTGCTGTAATTCTGCTCTGAATAGCTATGGGAAGGGACGAGCTTTTACAGAAATATAAAGAAATGGGAAATCCATCCACAGCTCTGTCATCATCCTGACATAGGCCACATCCATACCATGCATTTACAGCACATTGCTTCCCTCAAGGAATTTTGTGCCCTGTAGTTTACCCTTCAGAGCTGCAAGTCATAGAAATGTAGAATTGTAGAGCTGGAAGGGACCTGGGGGTCATCTAGTCCAACCCTCTGCAATGTAGGGATATGCAGCTGTCCCATACGGGGATCAAACCTGCAACCTTGACATTATCAGCACCTCACTTTGACCAACTGAGTTGTCCGTTCCTAGCACCATAACAAATCAGCATTGCCAGAATAATTTAGGGGAAGTCAGAGTTTAAAGGTTTGGTGTGGATGTGGCCACAGTTAGGCCCCAAGACCCAAAGATCAGAAGTGCATGCTCCCCTCTTGACCTGCCACATATGTGAACTGACTCAGTTGAGGAAGCCTTGCATACAAAATGAGAGGTAAATCCTGTTTGCAGTGGTTTTGAGGGGTGGTGTCTTCCTCACACATGCAGGTCACCCCTCGAGGAACATGCGCCTGTAGAATCAGACCTCACCCATATCCATTTATTTCCTCCTTTCCATTTAGCCGGTGTTCTACAGACCTTGAGGTCCTGTGGCCTTCTCCATCATCTTCCCCCACAGCAGATTTTTGTCACTGTTCACGATGCGGTTTCCAACCTTCAACAGACTATGGTAAGAGGCTGAGGGTGCAGACAGACAATAGGTGAGCCTTTGCTCTTGCTGGTTGCAGTCCTGGCCCCTCTGGAACCAGCTTTGCAGCCCTGGGGGGAAGAGGGCCTTACTCGGGAAATAGCTCCGTTTTCCCCAACAGCAAGTGGGGCGTCATGGCTGTACCCATTGAGACTGAAAGTATAAACTCTTATCGTTGAAATATTCCCAAGTGAAAAAGCTTTTTCTTAATGTCCAGCCTAGCCTTCTCTCTGGCATGGCCATTTTCTACGGGCAGGGATATTATTTTTCTATGTGGGAGCATTCCATCAAATGAACCCCCACCTAAAAGGACTAATCCAGACACAGATTTACCACTGGGCCTTCCGCTGCGGGCTTCAATGGAGGTTTACTGTGGAATCAGTGCTGTCCGTGTATGCAAGTTTCCCACACTATCCACATGGCCTTTCCATCATCAATACCTGTACTCTTTTCAAATATTTAATCTGGATTTTTCTCTGACTGCAGGAAATTTGTTAAGTAACAATAACCCATTATAAATCTACAGTCACCACTGGTGTGGAAGCCCATCAATGAATTCCCTGCAATAAAAATGTGTGCAGGGTGATGTTGGGGTGGGGAGTCTCTATTGCCATACACCTGCGGCTATTTGCTCCTCACCTGAGCACAACCTACCCACTTTCTTTCCAGTGGCCAAAATGATATTTGTATGCCTATTTTCAACCATTTTCATGTTGGAATTTCAACAACCCAGTTTACAGCAGCTATTCTCAAGATCCCCAAAAAAGATCTCATGGTGTGGGAGATTACCTGGGAGTCTGTATTATCAGGCATTTAAAAATTACTGTTTCAAACTGAGAGGTCTTAGGTAAGACCTCTTTATTAGAGTATCAGTATAGCTAAAATGTCACTCTTGTGCAACGCATGGGTAATAATTTTTTAAAACCCACCAAAATGGAAATGGGGCCCAGCCACCTCATCCCCCAAACACAAACCTCCATTGTGAAACATAGTAACTAAGGGCCAGGAATACTTGCTTGTATTTTTTACCTTTTTTTTTTTTTACGTACACATGCGAAGAATCTGAAAAGGTAGTGAAGCATTGGGTGGGGGGGGGGACAGAACCAGCAGTGCAGAAACATTTCTTCAGTGAGTGGCATGTGGGCAGGAGGAAATGGAACACTTATGAAAAGTAGAAGAAAAAGTACAGAAGTGTGGCAACCACAAAATGAAAAAACAACAACGCACGTCTCAGCCACCCACTTAGTAGATATTGCACCAATCCAGATGCATACCCTTTTCAGGGGAAAGTGGCTTTGGCTGGTTGACAGCTTGCTTTTCATTTTGCAAGCTATTTGTTACGAGGTACCTCTTGTAGCAGGGACGCAGGTGGCGCTGTGGGTTAAAGCCTCAGCGCCTAGGACTTGCCGATCGAAAGGTCGGGGGTTCGAATCCCTGCGGCGGGGTGCGCTCCAGCTGCTCGGTCCCAGCGCCTGCCAACCTAGCAGTTCGAAAGCACCTCCGGGTGCAAGTAGATAAATAGGGACCGCTTACCAGCGGGAAGGTAAACGGCGTTTCCGTGTGCGGCTCTGGCTCGCCAGAGCAGCGATGTCACGCTGGCCACGTGACCCGGAAGTGTCTCTGGACAGCGCTGGCCCCTGGCCTCTTAAGTGAGATGGGCGCACAACCCCAGAGTCTGTCAAGACTGGCCCGTACGGGCAGGGGTACCTTTACCTTTACCTTTACCTCTTGTAGCAGCGTTTAAAAAATGAGAGTTCTTTCTGGTCCCCATGCCATCCCACATACGGGCTCTGTGTCGTGCGGAGCTGGAGCCTTCTGTAACAGGAGCAGCCAGGAGGGGTCCTCCAGCTGTGGCTGGACTACATAATTCCTGACAGTGGGACATTCTGGTAGGGGATGATAGGAGCTGTGGTCCACATCAGGACAGCACAGAAATAGCAAGGGAGCTGGCGGTCTTTCTTCCATTCCCAAGGAGCATACACTGAGAAGTGTGTGGGTGCCTTCCCATTCCATTCTCTTTCAATCCATGCGTTGCAGGAGGGATAAGAACAGCCTCTACAAAGTCTGCTGCTCACTGCTTCACAATACCATTAACACAGCATGTTTAAGCATGTTGACATACATTATTCCCAATCCTTTCTGCAGCCATCATGCACCTATATTGCAGATAGGGGCTAAGGCAGAGAGACTAGTGAGCAAGGATGCCTGGGAAAGTCCTGTTACACAGTACACAGCTTCATGCAGAATTCTTTCTTTTTTCTTTCCCTGCTCAGGAAAGTATGGAGCTGAAGGACCCAACCATCTGGGTGTAACTGCCTCTGTATCAAATCAATCCATGCGTACCAGGACAAGATCACAGAAATGCTAGAGGCAGCTGGCTGCCTCGGAAACCAACAAGGAGGGCTGTCCTATCAGGAATGGACAGAGAGACAGAAGAGAAAGGAGGCAGCAGGACAAGACAGAATCTCCTTCTCTTGCCAAGACCTCTTTGGCCAGTTGTGGTCTGTATTCATCTACCCCCACACTAAAGGAGGGTTTGATTTGCACTCAATCCTATTCGATCTCCATCTCTTCTGGGCCCTTGTCAGAAAGTTTCGATACACCAACAACCAGAGATCATTTTTTTGTTGAAAAAACCAACACAAAAAACCTTTATTCCCTTCCCCAAATCATTTCCTTTATACAGGAAAAAAACGTTTGAAGTAATCACAGGTAAAGTCATTGCCAACAGGAAAGGGACAGTAAGCTCGTAAGATGAAAGGAAAGCAGCAGCCGCAAAACAGCAGGTGGCATCCAGCTATGTTTTACTCAAGAGTACACCCATGGAAATTAATGGACCTAACTTCATCATGTTCTTTAACTTCAGTGAGTCTGCTCTGAGCAAAAGTTAGTGGACTTCTACTCAATGTGAGTGAAAGGGCTGTGCAGCCTGGAATGAGAGGTCTCATTATAGCTGCAGCAGCCCCCACGGCTGGATGCAAACCGGACAGGAGGACGGGGAGGTTGGAAGATATTATTTCATGCAAAGGCTAACACACACACCCCGCTGCTGCTGCTGCCACCGCCACCACTGAAGAACTTGCTTGCCAAATCTACAGCTAGCCACCCTAAAGACTGATAAATTGCCTTTCCCTCCTTATGTGGTTGGGCAGTAAAGCAACACTGCAGGGCTGTTGGGAGAAAGTCAGAAATGGGGATGATGTTCACCTCCTGGGCAGCTTCCCTCACTGAGGAGGGTTTCTGCTTTTAGTTTTAATTCTCCTTCACATCAGTATAGTTGACTCTTCAGCCTAGTATCACTATCTGAATTCATACCGTGTGTACCAAACTAAGCATTTGCTTCTTTAGGCTGAATTAGGAACAGGCTGTAAGCTTTCCAGTAATAGTTCCAAATCAATATGTCAACATTTTGAAAATAACTCTTGCTGTATCTGAGAGTGTTGTGGGGTGGGGGAATGTGTAGGGGTTGAATCACTCCCCCATTTAATAAATAAATAAATAAAGTGGCATGACAGCAAGAGAGAGGACCCATCTTATTTACATATCAATATGTATGCTAAAACTAAAGAGGCTTCACCTGCCCTGCTTTACATAGGGAGAGCAGTGAAACATTCAATGCCTTATCTTTTAGCATGTGATTCTGCTGAATGGATAAACAGAGATGAGAGACTTGCTTCTGAGTCAACAATTGTGTTGTAAGTCCCACTACGCTCAACAGGGTTTACTTCACCTTTGAATGGGACTTCAGCAGCCTCTGTTACAGCCAACTGACCAATCTAGTAAATGCCTTATTTGAGACCCAGTTCTATATCAATCTTTTTGAAACTGTGATCTAGCAACATAATGCATCACCCTGAACAAGAAGCAACCCTCTAAAAAGGAAGAGAGTTAGGCTGGAGGGGGAAGGTAGGTAGAAGGAAAAAACTAAGCATCAATTCTTTACCTACTGAGGCCATTGCTTAACTGATGGTTGTGGCAGAAAAGCACAAGAACACTCTCAGGAAAGCAACATGTTCCCCCTTCTGAAGAAGAGCCATTTGCTCTGGGTCTATTGACATGACCAGAGGGAACCTTTAGGTCATGGAGAGAGAGAGAAAGAGGGAGAGAGAGGGAGAGAGAGTTTGGAGGAAGGGGGCGCTATGGTAGTACAACAAATATATTTGAACTTCACAGCTAAAGGGCAGTGATCATCAGTCCTACTCCAACCACATTGACTCTTGCAATGTCCGTATCTGTCCCCTCAGCATCACTCTCCCTGCTGCAGAAATGCTTCAGTGCCTAGAGCTGATTGGCTAGTGCTATGATTGCCTCTGTCTCAATACCTCTGCAGTCAGTTGCAGATAAGCACTTCGCAGCCAGGCTACCAGGAAGGAGTGCACATCATCTGGGGGAAGAGGTGGGGAAAACGTGCCATATATCAGAGTGGTCTTAATGGCTGCTGCTTACTTGCTGTAGGACCAATCCCATGCATTGGAACTAAATATGCAGGAGAAACGAAACCCAGCCCTGCTTCATAAGCATTTCACACCCCCAAAAACAAGCAGCAGCTGTAGGAAGATCAGTAATACCGATTATGCAGTTGGGACCAAGAAGGCAAAAGGAAGCAGGGTTCAGGGATATGGGGGGAAAGACTTGTCAAATGGATTTTGTTTGAAATAAAAACATTGCAGTCTGTTGTTGTACACAAGTCTGCCTTCTTCAGCATATAAAAATCCTGCCACATTAGAAAATCAGCTCCCAGCTCCCACCCCACTGTCTATGAACACAGGCCACTTCTGCAGGAGTGGACAAACCTGAACTTGTCTGGAGTTTTGAGTGTGCTGTTTTATGGCCCCTGCTGTCCTCCTTTTCTCTTGCTTTGCAGCAATTTATACCTCAACGCTTCCCCCTGGTGGCTGCTTTCCATCACTGTAGTCTTTGGCACTTCAAAATGTCCCAGGATGGCACCAGCTTGAAGGATGCGCGAGGGAAAGGAATTGGGAAGAAGGGAGCACAGATGTAAAGACTTGGCACAAAAAGTTGTGGCACTGGATAAAGTATTGTGTCTGTGTGTGGCGAGATGCAGGGGGAAGCCCAGAAAAAATTGTGGTTGCTTCCAGCTAGGAAAGAAAGTAAGTTAACTTCCAGCATTCTCAAGTATCACACCCCATCCAAGATTCTCCAGTTCAGAGACGTAACAGGGCAAAACAAACACAGGAACAGGTCACATCCGCCTGACCACCAAGGCTCAGAATCAAGCAATATCACAGTCTCTCCATCCTGCTAGAAAAGGCATTTTTTCTTTTTTAAAAAAGTGGTCATGGCTGCCCATTTCCCAAACTGCTCTTTAAGCCTGAGGCTGCTGAGGCCACCCTGAGTTCTGGGGGTTTGGCTAGCAGACAGACAAGGCCATTTGCCTGGGGCTCTGGCCAATTGCCAGAGCAGGCTGCCTGAGATTGGTAAACCCAATTGCCTGAGGACAAAGCCAGTTGTCAGGGGTGAAGCTAAACGCATTAGCACCAGAGACTAGTTGCCGGTCATGCATTTGAAACGGTTCTTGAAGTAAAAGAAGCTCTGTTTGGTGGTCAGGCTGTTGTCACTTGAGTTGGGATAGCGGAATTTGGCATACTGCTTCTCACTGTCTGTCTTTAGCCATGGCAGCTTAATCTTTGAGGCGTGGTCCACCACCACATCGGAACAGGAACCGACATGCAGAATACCCAGGCCATCAATGAAGAATTCTGCAGAGAGAGAGAGGAGGAGGATTAGCATGGTCTTCTGGATTTTAGCCAGGAAGCCCTCATGCGGCCAAAAAACCAGCTTAGTCCAGATATGGTCTCTGGTCCTAAATAATGCTCCAAGCACCCACTGCACTCACAAGGAGTCCCGAGCAAATAATAATAATAATAATAATAATAATAATAATAATAATAATAGTAATAGTAATAGTAATAAATTTTATTTATATCCCGCCCTCCCCAGCCGAAGCTGGGCTCAGGGCGGCTAACAACAATCAAACAATCAGATATTCACACATTCTAAAAATATTTCATTATAAAAATCAATTAAAATCGAATTAATGGCAACTAATTAAGCAAGATTCTGTGCAGGTTGCCAGAGGAGGGAGTCAGGCTGCGCCCTGACCAAAGGCCTGGTGGAACAACTCTGTCTTGCAGGCCCTGCGGAAGGATGTCAGGTCCCGCAGGGCCCTAGTCTCTTGTGACAGAGCGTTCCACCAGTTTGGAGCCGCAGCCGAGAAGGCCCTGGCTCTAGTTGAGGCCAGCCTAACCTCTCTGAGGCCTGGGACCTTGAGGATATTATTTGCAGACCGTAGGTTTCTCTGTGGGGCGTACCAGGAGAGGCGGTCCCGTAGGTACGAGGGTCCTAGGCCGTATAGGGCTTTAAAGGTTAAAACCAGCACCTTAAACCTGATCCTGTACTCCACCGGGAGCCAGTGCAGCTGGTATAGCACTGGATGAATGTGATCTCGCAGCGAAGACCCCATAAGGAGTCTCGCCGCGGCATTCTGCACCCGCTGGAGTTTCTGGGTCAGTCTCAAGGGCAGCCCCACGTAGAGCGAGTTACAATAATCCAGTCTGGAGGTGACCGTCGCATGGATCACAGTGGCTAGGTCAGGGCGAGAGAGATAAGGGGCCAACTGCTTAGCTTGGCGGAGATGAAAAAATGCCGCCTTTGTTATAGCTGTAATCTGCGCCTCCATAGATAGGGAGGTATCGAAGATTACACCCAAACTCTTAACGGACGGTGCTGGCACTAATTGCACCCCCGCAAGAGATGGGAGTTGCCCCTTCAATCCCATATCGTCCCGCCCCAGCCAGAGGACCTCTGTCTTCGAAGGATTTAACTTCAACCGGCTCCCACGTAACCATCCAGCCACAGCTTCCAGACACCTCGCCAGTGTGTCTGGGGCCGAGTCAGGATGGCCATCCATCAACAGATAGAGTTGGGTGTCATCAGCATACTGATGGCAACCCAGCCCAAAACTCCGGACAAGCTGGGCGAGGGGGCGCATAAAGATGTTAAAAAGCATCGGGGAGAGAATCGCACCCTGAGGTACTCCACACACCAAGGAGTGGCGCGATGACAATTCCCCCCCGAGCGCCACCCTCTGTCCCCGACCAGAGAGAAACGAGCGCAGCCATTGAAGGACTGAGCCCTGGATCCCCACGTCGGCAAGGCGGTGTACTTGCAGTGTACTTGACTTGTACACTGCATATAGTTTTCCCCCGCTGCCTTGTACAAAAGTGCCACCCCTAGAGTTAAGCCAATGCTCCTTGACTACACATGCTAAGCACCACTTGGACTGTGGCTGCATGACTCACCGAGGTGGGCAACACGACTGAGGCGAGGGTCAAAGCCAACCTGCAGAACCTTCTCAGTGCGTGCCAGGAAGAAGTTGATCACACCATCAGTAACCACGCAGTCAGGAAAGCCTTCAATGACGTGATGGTAACCCTGGCGGATGTGCAGACAATCTCCATCTTCACCACCAGCTTGCACGCTGATCTGCTGGCGGTATGTGGTGGTGTAGCTGGTGATCTCTCGCACTGCTCCACCCACCTGCCAGGCACAAGAGAGGACATTTGGGATGGATGCAGAGATGGAACAGAGTTTGGGCCAGACATACAAGGGACAGTCTCTATTGGCACAGATGTGTGGATTTACGTAAGAATTGGCCTTGAGGGTCTCAGACCAAATGCTGTCTCCAATAGCAGCCAGCCAGCCTGCTTCCCAGAGGTGCAAAAATGGCAACCAAAATTATCAAGGAGTAGAGCAGTTCCCCCATGGTCCTCCTCAAGACCATAGAAACAATTATGCTGGATCAGACCAAATGCCCACGCAGTCCATCATCCTCTTCTCAACCAGATGCTATGGAAAGCCCACAAGCAAGACAGGAGCACAGCAGCATTCTCCCCACTAGGCTTCTCCAGAAACCAGTATTCAGAGGCATACTGCCTCCAATGCAGGAGGATCAGTAAGCACACAAATGATTTAAAACACTTGAAAATATCTAAAAACAATTCTTATACAGATGCCGACTGGGAAAGATCTATACTTAAAAAGCTTGTTGGAAATAGGAGCCAACTTCAGCCTAATTTAGACTAGGTTCCTTCCTTACTGGCTCTCCCTACAAACCTGATTTGGACTTCAGAATGTGACATGTCCCCAGCCCTGCTGCTGTCCCCACAGATCCCTTCAACTGTCATGGCTGTCAAGGGGCCCCATTGCGAGCATCTTTCTCCAATTCTAGAAGCTGCATTTTGCTGCCATGTTGTATAATAGGTATTAGAAGGCTTGGCTGGAGAGATGTCAGTCCGTCTCTTCGGACCAAGGATGGAGAAACTGTGGCCTTTCAGATGTTCCTGGACACACTCTCATTATCCTGCTGGCACAGCTGATAGGAACAACATTTGGAGGGCCACATGTTTGTCACCCATGCTTCAGATGAAAGAAAAGGGGAACAGGAAAAGCAAGTACAGGAAAGGCACTCACCAGATCCAGGGTAGTTTTCTCAAGGACATCTACCAGCTTCTCCACTTTGGTGCGATGTGTGAAGATGAAATCATCATCCACCCACAGAACGTATTTTGTGGTCACTTGGGAAATGGCAAGGTTTCTGCCGGCAAACCAGCCCTAGAAAAGGAGGGAAAGTTCTGCAAGCACTGTTCGCCACACTGCTAATGTCATTCCCCTTGCCCAAAAGTGAAACATAGCCATCTTGCTTTGCCATGAAGCATCTTATCATTTAATATCATGAGCTCAATCACTGGGCACCATGCTTCTCCTTGGGCTCCAGGAACCCAAGTGTTGCTTCTCCCTCCCTAGATCCCTGGCCAGCAAATAGTTTTTCATTCCACATTGGCAACTAGGGGGTCAGGTGGTTCCCTACAGAGTCCCAGATGAGACTTGTAGGTCTCCAGTGGCTGATCCGCATACTGTTCTCTACCATAGCACTTTCTCCAGCCTGGGGTTACTTCAGCATTGTGGCCTTATTCAGCCACTACTCCACTCCAGTCACCATGTACCACAAATACAATACTGCATCCTTGTATTCCATATTCTAGTAATTCACATTGCTACCCCAATGTTGTAATCATTAATGTGGACTAGGCTCACGTACAAGAATACATTTAAACTCTACTCATCCTGATTGTTAGTGTAGATACAGTTAATGTGCGATGAGGAAAGTGACAGTGGAGCTTTCCCTTCTTAGTAGGTGTCAATTAGCCCCATTCCACCCCCATCTCTACTTCAGGAGCCTGACCCCAGAGCTGGTTGCCCTGAGATAGCACATCCCAATGGAACCCAGCAGAGATCCAGAAATGTGCCTGAGGCTTCCCACAGCTAGTCTCCACACCTTGCCAAAGGGCATAAAGTACTGTTCAATGTGGGGTCCCTGCACATGTTCAGGGGTCTCGCTGTCATCAGCAATGATGATGGTCACAGTGGGATAAAACTTGCGGATGCTGTTGATCAGTGTTCGCAGCTTGTCATAGCGCAAAAAGGTCTTCGTTGCTATGGTGACCAGGGTGCTGATGTCGTATTCTGCAGAGGAAACACAACACAGGAGAGGTTGGAAAGGTTCTGCTGAGGGATGGCTCAGAGGGAGTGGCTTGAGAAGCCTTGGGCAGAAATGGGTATCCTTCACGGTTTCCAATGTTGAGATTAAAAGAACAACTCATCCAGCAGCTATCTGCTCATTTAGAGGACTTCTATATCGCCTTACAACAATGCTTCAAGGTTGGTTTCCAAGGAAGAAGGCACCAAAAAGAAAGATAGAAATCAAACAGCGAGGGCACCAGGTGAACCACTCAGGAGAGAGAATTCCACAAGGGCAGCACCACAGCTGAACAAGCACCATGGTATCCAACTCTGTTGCAGTGGGTTCTTGGGCTACTAGAGAGCAAGAGATATCTTGAAAATGTGGGAATGTTCAGGGATGCAGGAGAGGATATATTGTCTGATTATATCCTTATCCAACCTGTGTTAACAAGTCCCCCAATTTCAGCAGAGTAACACATTCCCCTTTATTTTAAGCTTTGCAACGGCAGCGTTTGCTCAGGCTCGCTAAAGCCTCTATAATAACTATTCTGGTATTTTCCCCTTATTCCCTCATAAAATAGAAGAGACGACACAGTCTTTTACAAAAGTATAAAAAAGAGTTTACTCACATTCTGTTCACAATCAGATCCCAGAAGGCAGACTTAGCTTAATGAAGTAGCATACACTTGGAATCTATCTCGTAAGAAGACAGTCCCTTTGTCCTCTCTTGGCTGGGAGCCAAGAGGGCATCTTTGGCTTAGTAGATGTTGTTCCTTTGATGCATGTGGTGTAAGAGAGAGAGATGGCTGCCCTGCCCTGTGCTTTTGTCGTTACCTGCACAGGTGAGGCCACACCCACCTCTAGTCACATGCAGAGGAAGTCTGTCCCAGTCCAGAAGGAAACAGGAGGTTTACCTGCTGGCTGGACAAACATCCCTCCCATTTGTAAACATGTTCACTCTAGGAATGTTGTACTTGACTGCTCTTGTGTTTCACATCCCACAGAAAAGACATGCTCCTAAGCACAATGCTTACTATGAACCAGGATTACTATAAACTATTTACAGGACTCCTGATCATCATGGTTACCGCTGCTCTAAGCTGTTGCCCTTATCATATAGCACACAAATGGGGGTGGCATGCAGATGGCAGTGGTGGCATGCAGCCCTGTGCAGGGCTTCATCTGAGCTCTCCCCTCAAGGCCTGTGGTGAAAATCAGAACTTAATCCTGGAACAATTTGAGACCAAAAAAGACAAGAGAATCTCTAAGGATGTGATGAGGACAAAGACTGGGGTGGGGTGGAGTGTTGGGGAAAGGAAAGACTCTTACTTCTGGTCACCCAAGTCAGAAGTTGGACACAGCAGATGGGCTCGAAGGCCAGGCCTTCCCTTGGAACATTTGTGTGCTAGACACCTCATGTGTAGTACTCACCGCCACTTGCTCCTCTACTGGAGGGTCCTGGATTGTAGAGCTTGGGCGTAGGCGCATGGCGGATGCGGATGATGAAAGATGCATGGTGCTCATCGGTAGAAAACTGCACTGGAAAACAGAGGAAGGAGCAGAACACCAGTCTAGAGCTGTAAGCACTTGAAAACGAAGCTATCACCACTGGACGTGTTTCTGGCCTGGGAGTTCTGGTGCAGTAAGCTAATTTTAGACTGAGCTTAATGTTCTTTAGACGATAATGTGCATTACTCCAAAATGTGGCAAGCTAGCCCTGCTGCACTTGAGGGGCCCTTCTGAGTGGTACTCTAGACTTCAAAGACTCTCTGCTACAAAGGCCTTTTCTGTGTGAATCACTGGCTGTGGGCTGATATTTCTCTACCATTCACACACACATAGTACGAACTGGTACATTTTAAGGACCAAGAGTTTGAGCTGGCCAGACCCAGATTTTAAAAATCTCACCTCAGCAATGACCTTTATCCAAACCACTGTCTCTCCTCAGGACTCACCTTTCAACTATAATATGGGGATAACAGTTTAGGTCTGAAGTTTCTGTTGACAGGAGCAGCCTGTGAGTGGAGTTCTGTTTACATTATGCTCCCATCAGCAGAAAGGGGGAAAGGTGTGTTTTGCTGATCTCCCCTTTCATCTGAAGGCCTTCTACATACTGAAAATCTGCTCTGGAAGTTTGGGGAATCTTCTAGAGCAGCATAAGAGATGGTGAAGGGACAAGGAAGAGTGTTGAAAAATGCTGCCCCTCTTCTGTACTCCCCTCCCCCCAAACATCCTACTGGATTTCCATTTCTTCCATGGGGGCTAGTGAGGATAAAGGACATTACTACTAGCCTACCTAGTCTGGGAACCAGACAGAGGGCCTTCTCGGTAGTGGCACCCGCCCTGTGGAACGCCCTCCCATCAGATGTCAAAGAGATAAACAACTACCTGACATTCAGAAGACATCTTAAGGCAGCCCCATTCAGGGAAGTTTTTAATATGTAAGGCTGTACTGTTTTTAACACTTGATTGGGAGCCGCCCAGAGTGGCTGGGGAGGCTCAGCCAGATGGGCGGGGTATAAATAATAAATTATTATTATTATTATATACCTTGCAGTGCTGCTGCAATTATTCCAGAGATAATGTATATAGAGTGCTTGAAAAGTGCTATATGAATGCTAAGTAGTATTACAATCAAGGCTGCAATGGGGAATGGGGTGGTTATTGGACACCATCTCCCAGCAGCCTGAGCCAGAAAGGCCAACAGTCATGAGAGCTGTAGTCCAGCAACATCTGGAGAACCAAAGGCTCCCGGATCCCTGCTATAGATACTGACCTGGGAGTGAGTCCCATTGAATTTAACCAGACATCTAAATAGACATACATAATGCCCAGGAGTGTGTTTTAAGCCAGGGGCTGGCAAACCTCAGGCTTGCAAAATCTACTTCGCCTTTTGACTGGAACTTTGAGGTCTACCAGGCAGAGCCAGGTGCAAAATATCAGCCATCCATGAGAAGACGCTTATGCAGATTCCAGCTTACAGAGTTTATTAATTTCCACAGTTGTCAGCCTAGCAAAATCACACATCCCCTGTAGCAATCTGGCAATATCTTTCAGAAAAATAGCATTTCTTCATTTTTTTAATAGCGTCCTTCCTTGAGCTACTATCCTGCCCTATCCCTGGGGCCACAGAGTATCATACTATTAAACAGAACAAAAACAAAAAATAAAATGAATTTCAATTACCCCCCCCCCTCCTCTAACATACACTACGTACGTAACTACAGCCCCCAAATGCCTGGTCAAACTGAAAGGCATTGCATTGCCTAAAATTGTATATTTTATTGTTGTAACCCGCCCTGGGAACATATGGCAAAGAACAGGTAAGAAATCTAATCAAATCAATGAATGCATACACTAGTCAATTTTTGAGAGTGGGGAAGGCAGGATTCCAATCACAGCAACAACAGTCTCTACGCTCCCCTCCGTGTATTCAGAGCACCTCACCAGAGAACTGCCACAATAGGAACAGAGCTGGAAGAGACCCCCAGGGTCTTCCAGTCCAATAGGATAATGCCTCACAAGCAAGTTAACCTTTTGCACATTTGCCACATTTGCAAGCAATTGTGAGAACACCTGCTTGCACCTGACATGTCGACCTTCACCTTTGTCTGTCCTTGACCCCTCAAGGCGCCCACAATCCTTACCTGGGGGGGAAGTGGGCGCACTAGCAGCAGGGGCAGTGGGAACTGGCATTATAGTGCCATCTTTTTTGCAATCCCAAGTTCTCCCCTTGGTGAAAATGAACATTCAGCTTGAGAGCTCCTTCACCCACCCTACTTGTCCCTGCAACCACAGGTATGTTGTTGGATCCTTGGGAAGAAAGTGGGGGTGACGAGTACTCAGTGTCTGAATTACGAGTGTAACTCTGAGGTTACGAGTGTGGCCAGGCTCAACTCCCAGGTATCTGCAAGGAGACTGCTTCTTACAGCATCCCAATTATTTCTCCTATATAGCAGACGGAAGGACTGGGTCTGAGGGAGTCACCTAATAGCAGAGGCACAACTTGAACTGGAGACTAATTAGCTCTTAGCTCATATTCTTAGTGCCTATTTTAGACAGTAGCTCAAAGGATGTATCTGATACACCCTGTCAAAAAATAGGCCTACCACAAAGCCTTTGTTCTAATAATAATAATAATAATAATAATAATAATAATAATAATAATAAATTTTATTTATATCCCGCCCTCCCCAGCCGAAGCCGGGCTCAGGGCGGCTAACAACACTAAAACAGTACATTATAAAACATTATAAAAATGAATTAAAATCAAAATTAATGGCAACCATAAACTAAAGTCTTGTAAAGATTGCCAAAGGAGGGAGTCAGGCTGCGCCCTGACCAAAGGCCAGGTGGAACAGCTCTGTCTTGCAGGCCCTGCGGAAAGATGTCAAGTCCTGCAGGGCCCTTGTCTCTTGTGACAGAGCGTTCCACCAGGTTGGAGCCGCAGCCAAAAAAGCCCTGGCTCTAGTTGAGGCCAGCCTAACCTCTCTGTGGCTTGGGACCTTCAAGGTGTTTTTATTTGAAGACCGTAAGTTCCTCTGTGGGGCATACCAGGAGAGGCGGTCCCGTAGGTACGAGGGCCCTAGGCCGTATAGGGCTTTGAAGGTTAAAACCAGCACCTTAAACCTGATCCTGTACTCCACCGGGAGCCAGTGCAGCTGGTATAGCACCGGATGAATGTGATCTCTAAGCGAAGACCCCGTAAGGAGTCTCGCCACGGCATTCTGCACCCGCTGGAGTTTCTGGGTCAGTCTCAAGGGCAGCCCCACGTAGAGCGAGTTACAATAATCCAGTCTGGAGGTGACCGGCGCATGGATCACAGTGGCTAGGTCAGGGCGAGAGAGGTAAGGAGCCAACTGCTTAGCTTGGCGGAGATGAAAAAATGCCGCCTTTGTTATAGCTGCAATCTGCGCCTCCATGGAGAGGGAGGTATCAAAGATTACACCCAAACTCTTAACGGACGGTGCTGGCACTAATTGCGCCCCCGCAAGAGATGGGAGTTGCCCCCTCAGTCCCATGTCGTCCCGTCCCAGCCAGAGGACCTCTGTCTTCGAAGGATTTAACTTCAACCGGCTCCCACGAAACCATCCAGCCACAGCCTCCAAGCATCTGATCAGTGTGTCTGGGGCCGAGTCTGGGTGGCCGTCCATCAACAGATAGAGTTGGGTGTCATCAGCATACTGATGGCAGACCAGCCCAAAACTCCGGACAAGCTGGGCGAGGGGGCGCATAAAGATGTTAAAAAGCATCGGTCAGAGTATTGCACCCTGGGGCACACCACACACCAAGGAGTGGCGGGATGACAATTCCCCCCCAAGCGCCACCCTCTGTCCCCAACCAGAGAGAAACGAGCGCAGCCATTGAAGGACTGTGCCCTGGATCCCCACGTCGGCAAGGCGGTGGTCCAGGAGTTCGTGATCGACCATGTCGAAGGCTGCTGACAGGTCTAGAAGAATCAGCAGCCCCGACCCGCCTCGATCCAGCTGCCTGCGGAGATCATCTGTTAGGGCGACCAGAGCCGTCTCGGTCCCATGACCAGCGCGGAAGCCGGACTGGAATGGATCCAGAGCCGATGTTTCATCCAGAAACCTACCAAGCTGTTCAGCAACCGCTCTCTCAATCACCTTACCCAGGAATGGAAGATTCGAAACTGGGCGGTAATTGGATAGATCTAAAGGATCTAATGATGTTTTCTTTAAGAGCGGGCGCACCACTGCCTCCTTCAGTTCCCCTGGGAATGTCCCGGTGCCAAGGGACAGATTGATGATATCCCCCAGGGGGGCCCGCACCTCGTCTGGACACGCTCTAATCAGCCAGGACGGGCACGGGTCGAGAGGACAGGTGGTGGGCTTTCCAGCTCGGAGGAGTCTGTCCACATCGGCTGGGGATATCCAGTCAAAGTGGTCTAATACTGGACCCGAGGACAGTCGAGGGGCCTCCAGTTCCTTTATTGTATCCAAATTGGCAGGGAGGTCATGGCGGAGCAACAAGACCTTCTCCGCAAAAAAGCTCGTGAATGCCTCACAGCTGTGTGTCAAATTGTTATTTAAATTTGGCTGTCCTTCAAGGGACGTTAAAGACCGAATTATACTAAATAATTGCGCCGGGCGAGACCTAGCGGATGCAATGGAGGCCGAGAAGTAGGACTTCTTAGCGGCCTTCACTGCCATCTCGTAGGTTTTCATAAAAATCCTATAAGATGTTCTTGAAGCTCCGTCACGGGCACCCCGCCATACTCGCTCTAGCCGTCTGAGGTCCCACTTCATTTTCCGGAGCTCCTCGGTAAACCAGGGAGCCCGGTTTCTGCGGGGTCGCAGAGGGCGCTTAGGTGCGATCTCATTGATGGCTGCTAGGAGCTGGGTATTCCAGGCCTCAACAAGCTCAGTCAATGAGTCGCCAGGGGGAGAAAGGTCCCGCAAGACTTGACGGAATCTATCAGGGTCCATCAGCCTCTGCGGGCGAGCCCAAATTGGCTCGCCACCCAAGCAGGGTGGGGGTGGAACGTAAATCCTGGCTTTCAGAGCATAGTGATCAGACCATGGCACCTTCATCGAAGGAAACATGATCACATCTATACCGATGCCAAAGATCAAATCCAGCGTGTGGCCTGCTTGATGTGTGGGGCCCGAAACAAACTGGGAGAGCCCTAGTGTCGCCATGGAAGACACCAGGTCCAGAGCCTGTGAGGAGGGAGTGGCATCAGCATGGATGTTGAAGTCCCCCAATACCAATAGGTTAGGGAACTCCAAGGCCCAGCCGGCCACCGCCTCCAGCAGGCCTGACAGGGTGGCTGCTGGTGCGCTAGGTGGCCGGTACACCAGCCAGACAGCCAAGCTCACCTCGGAGCCCCACACTAGGCCAACACATTCAATGCCGGGGATCGATGGCGATGGTAGAGCCCTGAAAGAACAATCTTCCCGGATTAATAACGCCACCCCTCCCCCCCCCCCGGCCCACAGTCCGCGACTGGTGGAGGACGGAGAAACCCGGGGGCGCCATCTCTCGTAAGGTAACAGTATCCCCTTCGCGCACCCAGGTCTCAGTCACACATGCCAGGTCAACCCCCTGCGAGGTGAAGAAATCTCGCAGGGTGGCGGTTTTGTTGCCTATAGACCTGGCATTGCACAACACCAGTGACGGAGGTGAGTAATCCTTGCACAAGTAATATCCCCACAATGGTTTCCATTTTGTTCATTTTTTTCTTATTTGTGCTGCCTTGTGACAAGATTTCCTTGGTTCTGTGCTGTGCCATCCTGCGCCTTTCCCCCTGTTCTCTGCAGTGGCACCCCAGTGCTTTGAAATGAAATGAATGCCCCTTCTGTACCCACCTGTATCTGCTGTGTTGGGATGGAAGAGTGTGTTGGTGTAGGTGACAAACTGCATTTGCCGATTGAGGTTGTCCAGTTGGGAGCCTGACATGATGAGTTGCATGCCCCCCTCCCCTTCCACTTTGACCCCTTCCACTTCTGCAGCCACATCGAAAGTGCCCATAGTAGCTGTCAAGTTGACCTGTCAAAGGAAAAAAAGCAGGGTCAAGAATGAAGGAAGCCAGCTTGTGACTTTCCAACAGGAACGGGAAACCTATGGCCCTCTATCTAGCTTAGACTACAATTCCCATTACTCCTGGCCATCGGCCAAGCTGGCTGGGGCTGATGCAGTCTAGGGTTGCCATATATCTGGGATTTCCTGGACACATCCGGTTTTGGGGGACCAGCAACCCTATTTGGGTGGATTTTTGCATTTTGGATTAAATGTCTGGGTTGGGGGGGTGTTATTTTTTATTTTTATGTTTTATTATTATTTTTTGTGGAGCACACCCATGCTCAGAAGGCACTGTGCCCAGGAACAGAAGGGAGGCATCGGGTGGCCTGGAGCAGCCTGCTGGGGGTCGTGCTAGGCCTGGTGTTGTTCCTGGCCGCACTAGGCCCTGCGCTGGTCCCGGCCGTTGCCTGGCCTTGTGTGACCTTCCCTGGGCCGCTCAGCCTCCCCTCGTGAGCAGGAGGCCAAAGACAGCAAAGAGAGGGGAGGGAAGAAGGGGGGAGCAGGCGGGAGAGGAAGGGGTTAGCGGCTGGGAGGGGCGAGCAAGGGAGATGCAGAATGGTGAGGGGTGCCCCGATGGTGGTGGGGTGTCTGGGTTTTGGATCTCTGGAATATGGCTACCCTAATGGAGTCCCCAAACATGTAGAGGGTCACAGGTTCCCCACCTCAGCTTTAGGATCTCTCTGGTAAAATGGTGTGCTGGGAACAGAATGGAAAACTTTAGAGGATGTTCCATGAATCAAAATCTAACGAGACCAGTTTATACAGCTTATTTTCTGCAGAGTACAAATTTGGTTACATGCAAATAAATTATAGGTACACAGAGCAATCCTAGATAATTTGCATGAACCTGCTGCAAGGTTTGGTTTTTTCCAATCAAGTTAAGCAGGGTTCTCTTGGTGGTCACACCCTGTAGTTGCTATGACACATGAAATTTGCTTAATCCCACATCCTTTGCTACTTTCCATTGATTGTGAAAACGTTTCTGTTCTGGCAAGCTTTTTTCAAGCTGGGCAGATGGAATTTAATAAGGTGAATCCTGATTAGTCCCTTTATTTTAAAATTTGTGTTTTATTGATTTTTAGTTATAAAAATACGAAAGCATATATATATATATATATATATATATATATATATATATAATTTGATTGTTTTAAGTTATTGTTTTTATTTTATTATATTTATTATTTATTTCAGGATTTATGAACCACTCTACATTCAGAGAATGCCCAAGCAGTGTGCCAAAGTAACATATATATTAAAAATACAGATCACAAAACAGTCTTAAAACATAAAAACCAAAAAATACTCATTTGGAAAGCCTTGGGGAGGGGAATTAAAGTTTTCAGCAAATGTAAAAAACACAACGGTGCTGGGACTTTCTTTGCTGCTACAGGAAGAGAATTCCAGAGGACTGGAAATATCATGGCTTGCAGCACTTGGGCTGAGGCCTGACTCTCTGAGTAATATGATTGCAAAAGAAGGGTAGGGCATAAATATTTGAACAAAGAAATGAGTGTTTGCATTTCTTCAGAACTTGACATTGTGTAACAAGAAATGGTGCCAGGAGGAAACAGCTGGAAAAGGGAGGGACAACAGGAAGACAAGAGGGCTGGGAAACACAGGCAGAGCTCAACCATACTTGGCTTTTGCCCTGCTCTTTCCAAGCCCAGGCCGTGCTCAAAAGCTCAGCGTCTGAGCATTTTTTAATTCCTTTGTTGTTGTTTACCCCAGAACTTTCCCCACAAAACCTACTCTTTAGCACACATTTGGAGCAAACGTCAGTTCAGGTTTCCCGCAGATTGAAAATGCATACTGCTCAACCATGCTGATTTAAAGCAGGACATCCCAAAATTACAGAAGCCTTCTGATTGGATCCCAGAACGTCCTGTTTTTTGGTCTGGTGCTTTGGCACGAACTAACTGGCTCCCGTGAGAGTGGACCCAAAAATGAGGGTCCTGATTTTGAGTAGTTGGAGGTTTTTGCACAGGGAATGCTCTGGGGGGCGTGCTGAGACATGAAGCTTTAAAGCATGGCCCTGTGCCTGGAAAAAAGCTGCCACATCTAGTGCAGTGCTGCTCACACCCTCCCAAGTGACACCCCCTTGACCAGCCCCACTCGGCACCCTCTGCAAATTTTTTTGCCTGACTGGAATGAGTCCTTGTTCTCTGATAATGTTTATTGCTTTCCTGGGTGAAGAGTAAAGGGGTTTGTGTATAAACTAGCCTACTGTATAAAGATAAAATTCACATGCAATGCTCCACCCACTTTTAATAAATAATAAAATAATAATAATAATGTTTATTGCTTTCCTGGGTGAAGTGTAAAGGGGTTTGTGTATAAACTAGCCTACTGTATAAAGATAAAATTCACATGCAATGCTCCACCCACTTTTAATAAATAATAAAATAATAAAATAGTAATAATATTTGTGCCTTGCCCATCTGACTGCGTTGCCCCAGCCACTCTGGCCCTGCCCACCATTGGCACGGGGCCTCCGGACGTTGGAGCAGAAGGGAGTGTGGCCCCTGGGCTGAAAAAGGTTCCCCACCAGTATTAAAGTGATAATCAACACTTAGAATTGAATCCCAGAAACCCACCGGAAGCCCCCCAAACTGGTTGAAGAGAGGAGTCACACACTCCAAACAACCAGCTCATAACTGCAATTGCATACAGTGGTACCATAATGCGTTCCGGAGGACCGGTTTGTAAACCAAAACAGGTTGTAACCCAAGGCGAGGTTTCGCCAATGGCCCACCCCAATTGTTTGTAATCCAAAAAAGGGGGCATGAACTTCCAGGTTTGAGGTGGTTGTAATCCAAAGCAGTTGCAAACCAATGTACCACCGTAATATATAAGACAAGCAGTCATTGCACACAGAGAGACACAAGATCCCCCAGTAGCTTCATGGCCTCAGATTATCTAAGAACACCCAAAGAGATAACACACACTAGCCATTTGTCAAAGAAACAGGACCAATTTATACATTTAGCCGAATCAAGCAGTAACCCTTTTTCCGGCCTGTACCATTTCAGGCTATAGGTGGGATAATATGTGCTTGAATGCATTCAAACATGCAACTTCACCTGCTGGCTCAGCGGAAAATCCAAACATGCAACTCCATGTGCATCTTAAGTGGTACAACCAGCCTTCCTTTTTGCAAGGATACAGGGATGTTAGAAACTAATCAGGCTGAGAAACCGTCGCCTAATCCCTGCAATCAGATCTCTGTGTCCCAAATACCTTACCTGGTACAGAGCTCTTTCAGCTGCTTGTAGACTTAGACCTGAGGAATAAAAATGCACAAGGAGGTTAATGAGTTTTCACCTTTCCCTGTTCCACAATAAGAAGTCTCCGTGCCAAGCCCACCACCTTCCACAACAGCACGGTCCCCTGTCCCCCACACCTGCCACCCCCACAGTTGTTTCCTTCGAGACGCAAGTGGAGGGGAAGAGACTTGCCTGGGATGAGGATGGTCCGGAGGGGCCGAACTTCCACCCCTTGGGCCGGATACTCTAGAGGTGAGTTGGCTCGGACAATGAGGAGCTGGTCAGATGGAGAATGGGACCTTGGAGAATGGAAAGGAAAAAGGTTTAGGGATGCCAGCCTCTGGCTTTGACAAGGTGCTCCTACATCTTTATCCACTGATCTAAATATTTGTAGCCCACAATTTCATTTTAAAAATCAAAGTGGATTACTGTACAGTGATTTTAATGCAGTAGAAATCAAACAAAAATTAAAACAGATCACCAGCTGACTACTTAATCTTAAGAACTATGTGGAAGGGAAGTCCAGTAAGCACACACTCCCGCAAAGATGTGCCTGACAAACATCTCCATTCTGTGTCAAAGGAAGACACAGGAAGTTGTTCCTTCACATTCATTTGCTGCTTTGACTCTCAGTAGCTAGCTGGTGGCTAAAATTCCAATCCTGAACATATTCCCACAGATGTAATTCCCACTGAGTTCACAAGTCTTCCACATGAGATTGCTTAGGACTGCAGCTACCCAGAGTGAGCCATGGGAAATGTGTTTAGGACTGCAACCACAAAAGATTACAATCCTGTGTTTACTCAAAAATTTGTCCTGCCAAATTCAGGGGGTTTACTTTACGTGGCTGATGAGTTAAATTCTGAAGTGCAGGTGCTCTTTGGGACAACCCCCATAGCCACATACCTTCTAGGATTATACTAGAAAAATAAATGCTTGCATTGCAGACATTATGGCATCAATGCAAAGTCAGCTTTTTCCTCACCTTCTTCTGCTTTTCTAAACATCCAGCCTTGTGAAGAGTTCTGGTGGTCTCAAAAGCTTGCTCACCATTTTGTGACATTTCCATTGATCAGAACAAAGAGGCTATGGATTCCCACCCCCAAAAAATAAATGTGGCAGTCTAAGCATAAGCCATGCATGCTAAAGTAACCTGCCTCTGCCTAACATATTTGGCGGGTTTCTCTCCAAAAAAGGGGATTTGTATTGCTTTTGATTGATTTAGGGAGGCAGCTGACCCCCCCACCCCAGCTACGTCCATCATGTACCACCCCTCAAGCTGGGAGGAGGCACCAAATAACTACCCCGTCACTCCGCTGTGGTACTGACCAGTGGAGGTGACAGAGTACGAGGTCAGCTTTCTGCTGAAGTGCATTTCTGCTCAAACAAGGCAGCAGCTGTGGAATCTGCAGGAGTCTATCTAACATGAGCTGTGTGCCCACGTGAGGCAACATGGAGGACGATGGAGGCTACATGCCAAGTCAACCACACCCTGGAGGTGTGGAGGGACCAAAATCATTAAAATCATTTAGTTAAGTTGTCTTGAAGAGAAACTGCTGGGTGGAAAGAAAGCAAGGCCATATTTGATGTGATGGAAATGGAGTAAGCAAGCCATGTTACAGATAAGGAAACATCAGGAAAATACAACAAATCACACTGTAGACGCTTCAGAGAGAATTGCAGATCAAGCACTTTATGCGTAGCTGACGGTGCAAAATGGGTAGCAACAAAGGGGACTAACTGCACATGTCAAAAGGTGTAAACTGGTGAGTGTCACTAGAAATAAGCTGTTGGCATTTACAGTGACAGTAACATGTTATCTACCTAATGAGGCAGTACTAATTTAAAGTAACCACGTCAGCAAACAGTAATATCTTTGCTAAATACAGTACATATATCTGAGTGGTTTGTACAATGTCTAGACCCCAGAGTTACCAGAGTTGTTGGTAAATTAAGGGTTTAAAGCGTATAAGTGATATTAAATGGTTACAATAGTGCAGGGTTAGGAAAAACCACTGGAATGGAAGCTGGGTTTTGTTAACAGGATAAGCAAGGAAATATATCCAGCCTTCCCCTAAGTCTGGATAATATCTCTGGTCAGGAGTACCTTTTTTGGTTTAATTCTCTGCTGATGGAACAGGAATCTGGCTGCCATTCTATAAACCAAGCACCGCCCAATAGTTTCCGGCTCCCATGTGAAACTCCCGTTACCATCATCTGCAATCCTGTATAGAAGGATGGCAACAAGTAGCAGGGCCTTTTCAGCAGCTGCTCCTTTGCGACAGAACTCCCTACCAAGCATGTGTGGCGTGATCAGGAACCCACCGTGGCACAGGTGAAGCTCACCTTTGCTGGTAACTGCGGTACTCCTGTTTTCGCCTGCTGTTTATCTCTGGCAGTTCAGAAGGATTGAAGGCGTTTGCGAATTCCAGAGAATAGATGTGACCAAAGAGCTGTTTCTGAAGTGGGAAGTTCATACTAGGTTCCACCTCACACTTGCAGGAGTTCTTTGGGAGGAGCCTGTGAAGGGACAAGTACGTGTCAGTAAACATTGATGACATTCTCGTTTTGTCAATGCTGAATACACTATGTGCAACAACAGCATGCCTTACTTGGAAGAATATTTAATAATCTCCCCCCCCCCACGCCCAATGGAGATGGATGTTAGCCTCAGTACCATCAAGATAGGACTGTGGGACAGCAGCTCAGGACCCCACACAGAGGAATGAGCAGGATCCTGCCCCCTTCCAAAGCAGCAAGGCTACATTAACATCTAAAAGCAGGAGCGGAATAAGACCTATATATCCAGAATCTAAACTTACATTGCTGCACCACTGGCTGCTGCCTATTATAGTAGAGGTAAAAGTGAAACACATTTAGTATCTGGGGAAGCAGTGGCAGGAGGAACGGACGCAAGGTACTAGCAACTGGAATACCTTTGGGGCTAGAGGTTTCTCTCCCTAGGCTACACCACTGACCTGCTCTGCTCCCTACGATGTGTAACATCATTTCAGCTGTTGAGTGGACAGCTGAATCTACAGTCCAGACATTCTTGCCCTACATGGCGTCCCAGGTGGTCTCCTGAGTCTTAAATCCAGTCAGAAGAGCCAGCTTATGGGGGGGGGGGGGCGACATCACATGTGCAAAGTCCCACGTGTGACATCAGAATGTTGGGAGGAGACATGGGTGAAGCCAATGGCTCCTCCTTCCCCTCCTCCTGGCATTGCTACTGGCAGGAGACGGCTTTGACCCTCCTTCCCCTCCACGGCAGGAGGAGGAGGAGTTGGCCACTGGAGCCACGCCATGGTCAGCTCTATGCTTTGGGATGTGAGTATTTACATGCATGCACATTAATGTCACAATGCATCCATTCCTATATTCAGATATTTATCTTCTCAATTCACTCCCCCCCCCCCGGGAAGGGGGTAGAATGGAAACCTTAAAAATCCTACTGCAGATGTTCGGACACTATATAAAAGCACATATACAACACCTCTTCCACCCCCAAACAAAAAAGAAATAGCGCTTCATGAGGGCCTGGTACCCGAAAACAGGCACTGTCCTTGTTAAATAGGGATGGGCGCTTACTCCAGGATCTCCTCCTTAATCCGGAAAGCAATGTGTGCATATTTCTTCTCAGGCACCAGCAGATGGTCACTCAACAGTTGCTCTGGCGTTCGGCCTGGCCGGTGTCGCAGGTCCACCGTACTGTAGGGCTTCGGTGACCAGACATGAAGATAGAGAAAAGCCAGGGATGCCATCAGCACCATCAGCACACACAAGGACTTCTGGACTGGACGCATCCTGGAGCAAAGATGCAAGGAGAGAGAAGAAACCTTAGAAAGGCAGCCTGGATTGGTTGAGCAAGGGAAGAGCTCTCAGCCAGGGAGTGGGGAGAAATTTGTTCCATTTGCACTTTAATGGGAAACTACCCAATTCACTCTTCCCAAACCAATATGTTAAACAACAATTCATGACCTCCTTCTACCGGTCCACAATAGAAAGTGTCCTCTCATATTGTATCACAGTGTGGTACGTTGGATTGGCAGCCACAGACAGAAAGTCTTTACAGAGGGTGGTGAACACAGCACATGGTATCATGGGCTGTCCCCTGAGCCCTCTAGAGAGCGAGAAAAATTCTCAGGGATGTTTCACACCCCGGCCAGCACCTCTTTAATCTTGGGCAGGAGAAACAGAAGTATAATCAGTCATACCAGCAGGCTTAAAAACAGTTTCTGTCTGTGGGCTGTTAGGCTGCTGAACGGAAAATACAGTAATATAGTGCAACTGACTTTCGGGGTTGGTGTGTTGTGCGACAAGCACACAGAGGGCAATGAGACTGAGTGTTTGTGAGGGGGAGGGAGGCTCAGTTAATTTCACTGTACACAGGTTGTATATTGACAATAATGCTATTATTATTATTATAGCAACAAAAACTGAGCTGCCCTTTGAAATTTGGATTCTTAATTTTGCAATGTAGTTCTCCAACAACAACAACAAAGGTGGCACAGAAATATTATGGGAAAGTGTGTTCAAGGGACGTGGGTGGCTCTGTGGTCTAAACCACTGAGCCTCCTGGGCTTGCCAATCAGAAGGTCTGCAGTTCAATGGGTGAGCTCCCGTTCCTCGGTCCCAGCTCCTGCCAACCTAGCAGTTTGAAAGCACATCAAAGTGCAAGTAGATAAATAGGTACCGCTCTGGCAGGAAGGTAAACGGCATTTCCGTGTGCTGCTCTGGTTCGCCAGAAGCGGTGTAGTCATGCTGGCCACATGATCCAGAAAAACTGTCTGTGGACAAACGTCGGCTCCCTTGGCCAGTAAAGTGAAATGAGTGCCGCAACCCCAGAGTCGTTCGCAACTGGACTTAACTGTCAGGCGTCCTTTACCTTTTTTTAAAGTGTGTTCAAAATGTTTCTGCATTACATTAGGAGAAATGCCTGTGCATTTTCGTATCATTTTAAAAAAAGGAAACTGAAGTGAAGATAGGGCAAACTGATCATCAGAAAAATGAGAAGCCAAAATGGACAGTTTTGTTTATTGGGGCTCTTAAGCCCCAATCCCGTTGGTGACTTTGGGTGAGTAATGTTGTGACGTGGGGTTTGTGATTTCAGCTCTCTTGACATAATATGCTGGAGACAGTTCTCTAGTAACACTTCTTTATTAAAGCAACAAGACTGAGACTTGAGGAGGGGAGAGCTACATTTATAGGGACAGGGAACAAGCTAGAAAGGATACATTTTGGAGGGAACAATATCAGGCAATCACAGTCCTGCCTTTTGGAGGCAACCAATAAGACAGAGGATCCAAATACAGCAGCTTAAATGAACCAATAGTAGCTGTACCCTCTGGAACCAAAAGGCAGTTACTTTACCCTAATGCAAATACAGACAATAATAATACAGATATAAAATCCTTTGACTCAATACACAACTAGTAATGCCCTCTTTTTCTCTTCGCCTAACCTCGCTCACATGGTTGCTGCATAGATAAACCATTTGTGGGTAGGGGAAGGCACACACCATTCTGTGCTTGTGATAATGATTATGAGAAGTGAAACAAGCAAATGAAGTGGCGGTTTCTGCAGATGTCTGTCTCCATCAGTTTTTGTAGCAGCTACAGTGCAGCTCTGAAGATTGGCAAAACCTGTATTTTAGACTTGAAGGGCCTCATGCAGCACAGAATGCCGTGGCTTTTTCCAAAAGACTAGTGAATTGGAATTTGGTTGCAAAAGTTTCAAAAGGAAGACTGAGCAACTTAACAGCAAATGAGAGGGATGTATCTCTGCATCACATACTGCACCATTCTTCTAGGACTATTGGCTTCAGGAACTGCCTAGGTGTTAAGGTGAGCTGAGTTGGATGGCAGAAAACATCTATAGGAGTTTCTGTTCCAGTTAAGCTATCCCTTCCCTTCAAGGGAAATCCTCCAGCAACTGCCCTGTGGGAAAGCAGACAGGCAGCCAAAAAGAGACCCCTGAGCCTGTCCCTGCAGGATTGTCTCCTCCCTGGACTCCAAAGAGGACTCTCTATGCCACCCACTGCCCTGTGGGGAGGAAAGTCAGGCGTCAACTCTTTGCTTTGTGGTTCTTGGTGTATCCATTTAGAGAGAAACTGTTCCCCGAGTCCCACTTTTCAAAATAAAGTTTAGATGTTTGTACTTCTTTATTTATTGTTTTAATATTTCAGGGTCTTTTTTTTTTTAACTGGAGATGCCCGGTGAGTTGTGTCCTTTCTCAAAGCTTTTCCTCCACCCATTACAGAGCTGTTGCCAGTGAGAGTGTCAGTCCTATGGGCAAGAGCCACCTGCACTCACAGGGGCTGGGCAGGTCAGAAGCCTAGCAAGCTGCAAGGTGAAGGAGGAAGCGCCCCAGTTTCACTTGAAGTGCAGAAAAGGCAAATCCACACAGTGCCAAAACCAGGTTATGCCACGGAAGCGAAACAAGTTTGTATGCGTTCTTTCTGTTTTCTTAGTGTGGGAGCTACTTTACTTTTCTCCTACATCTGAGATCTTCTAGAATGATGTGGTAAATTTTGAAGTGCATGGGCTCATTGGGTCAATTCTCATCCACCATCTTGGTGTATCCATTTAAACAGAAACTTCCCTCAGGCCCACTTTTAAAATGAAGTTTAGATGTTTGCACTTCTTCTTCTATTATTACTTCAGGGTCTCTGGAACTCTATATCTCAGTAACCCCCAGAAAGCTTTAAAAATGTCTGAGAGGCATGGTCTAATAGGCTGCAGCTTGAGATTGACACTAAAGGCCCAACTCCACTTTCCCCCAAGGCCATACCTCTTTGCCCTGTTTTCAATTTGTTCTCTCACTCCTATCTTCATACATAATCTTATCTTTACACCACCTTACCACAGTTCAAACTGTTATGGACATGGGGGGGAGGTCTACCCAACCAACATATCAGAAGCGTTGGCCTCCTGAGCTTGAGTGTTACGCTGTAGGGATTTGACAAAGCCACAGCTCCAAAACAGAAGAGTTGGTTCCGCTGCACAACATTGCATACACACCCCTGCTAATTTCAATACATTTCCCTCCATTAGGCAACCTCTACTGGGTTCCCAGTGCCGTAATAAGGCAAGGAAACTGTCACGGCTAAAATGGCCACTGTTTCTTTAATGCGAATAAAGCTGGGTCAGTATGACTCAGCGGCCTGCAGCAGGTTGTATATATAAAGTGAGAAATGTTAGTTTGTGGTGTTTGGGTTGGTTGGTTGGTGTTGATGTGTATTCTTATTCAGTCGTGTTTTGCACAAAGACTTTTAAGAATAAAACTCTGCAAGGATATTCTCGTGGACTCTTTTTGTGCTGACAAGGGTCCGAGGACCAGGCTGAGGAGACAAAGGGAGGTCAGAACCTTTTCCTCCTTTTTTGCTTTTTACAAACACTGACAGAAACCCCACTTTCTGAAACATTCACAAAAAAGTAGCCAAATAGATGGTTTTATTTAGTTCCAAGGGTGGAGTTGACCCGACCCATGGCATGAATGGAACAAGGACACCATAATCCTTCAGATGTGCTACCGCGTATACCAATCACCGCTCTAAAGTATCGAAGCTGGTATTACCAGTCCTGACAGAAACCAGAGCAGAATGTGCCCTTTGTTCTGGGCTTCTCCCATGTTTTGCTTGGGAGTTGGAACAAATGATCCAGCTTTCTTCTAGCCACTGTTTTGCTTCCAATTTGCCTGGCAGAGATCTCTTGCTTGAACCTGATCGATTCCGAACCTGCAAGGCTAGACCCTAGTGAAGTTTAAGTGAAGCTTTTAAGTACCATCCCCCAAAATTCTGTCCTTATCAATTTGGCATACATTTGCATTCTGTAAATGTGAGCCATTTTCTTGTCAAAAAAGTTGAATATAAATCTATTAAATAATCACTGCCTTGCCGTGGCGAAGGGGCTTGAAGAACTCAGAGAAGCTATGAACTATGCCGAGCAGGGCACCCAAGATGAACAGGTCATAGTGGAGAGTTTTGACCAAACGTGATCCACCTGGAGGAGGAACCGGCAAGCCACTCCAGTATCCCTGCCAAGAAAACTCCATGGACAAAGACAACAGGCATATAAAAGTTATGACGCTGGAAGATGAGCCCCTCAGGTCGGAAGGCGTCCAACATGCTACTGGGGAAGAGCGGAGGGCAAGTACAAGTAGATCCAGAGCTGATGAAGCGGCTGGGCCAAAGCCGAAAGGACGCTCAGTTGCAGATATGCCTGGAAGCGAAAGGAAAGTCCAATGCTGTAAAGAGGACAGAGGTGCCTGGCGTTCTCTGGTCCATGGGGTCACGAAGAGTCGGACATGACTAAACGACTAAACAACAACAACAAGACTTATAAGTCTAAAATGGAACCAAACCAGTCATACTTGAACCAGAACCAAACCAAAAAATTGAATGAGCTAGCTCCCTGGCCATGCTTAGACAGAGAGACTGCAGCATCTGGGCTTTTGAGTTGCATGAAGTTGGTGCAGGGGTTAGCCTGTTGGGAAGACCCAGACAGAATTCTCCACTCATCCATGGAGCATATTGGGTTACCTTGGGCCAGTCACGCTCTCTGCTTAACTCACATCAAAGGGTTATCGTCATGATAAAATAGGGGAGGGGAAGAAGAACCATATATGCTACCCTGAGCTCATTGTTAGGTAGGGCCAAATGCAAATAAATAATAATAATAATAATAATAATAATAATAATAATAATAATATCAACTCACTTTCAGATCATTGCACAAAAGGATGCTATGAAATTACTGTACAGAAAAGACAAATATTTACATTAACCAGCTTGGTTTTAAAGCCCAGGGGATAGATGCATGACTATTATTTGCATTTACAGTTTTCAAAAGGAACTTTTTAAGGCCACAAACGGGGAATTAGCAAAACCATATTAAATATGTTAAATGCTATTTAGAAGGTAACTCAGACACTTAATAACCATTCAGCTCCCATAAACATGTTCAATAACTCCAGACAAATGTGCTTTCTAGCCCTGACTAGCTATAGCTCTCCAAGATGGAGGAGGTATTTCCTAATCCTGCTGCCTGAGGTCCCTTTAACTGAAGATGCCATTTATCCTTGTGGATCAGTGGCACGGCATGGGTCACCAGCACCCAGGACAAATATAGCGCCTCCTAACACGTGGACTGTTACCACTCCCTAAATCCCTTCCTCCAGTCCAGTATTGAACCCCATCATCCCATCATCTCTGACCACTGGCCAAACTGCCTGAGGCTGATGCAGTTGGGATTCCAAAGCAAGGCTACCCAATCTTTTTTAAAACCTGCAGATGCCAGGGATTGAACTAGAAATCCCTGGGTAGCCCACATGGTGCCCTACAGATGCTGTTTGACCCCCTGCTCCCGTCAGCCCCAGCGAGCATGGCCCATAGCCAGTGATGGTGGGGGTTGTAGCCAACAACATCAGGAGGGAACCAAGTTGGCCCAGCTCTGATCTGCATGAAAGAAAGCAATCTACCACTGAGATCTGGTCCCTCCCACATTTTGTCTCCTTCAGCCCTACCTTTTTCTGAAACAGAATGTTCTGCACCCTCTCATCCAAGTGAGTTGTGTGCTTTCTCGAAACATTCCTTGCACCAGTTGCACAGTCGTTACTAGAAGCAGCGTGAGTCATATACTGTGGGGATGAGCTACAGTAATTAGTAATGATTTGGCAAGTCATCAGTTGAGCAAGATGCATGGTGAGGATACAGGCATTCATGTTTTTTCCTGCACCACGGGAAGTTGAAACCGTATCAAACAACGGAAATGAAACAAGTTTGCGCCACACCCTTGAAGAAAGTCAAAAAATGCAGGCAGCTGTATCAACCGATATACGTACATTTATACATGCATACACACACCCCACTAAAGAACAGCAATCTGTGGCATAAAACCCATTTGATTAGAATCAGCTGACAGTAATAAATTATGGGATAAATTCAACTTGTAGAAAACATTGACCTTTAACAAAAGGTATCAAGCCAGCTGAAATGCAATCTTTGGCTCTTTATTAGAAATACAAAACTGCAACACAAGCAGTCACTAACATGGTGCCATTGTGCTCACTAATATCTCCTATGGTGTCCACGAAAGGTCTCAGTAGCTATTTCCTAAAATCCACATACGAGAAACTCTTTACTCATCCTGCTCAGTTTCTATTTGCACTGACTCAGGAATGGGTGCCTACCCTCCCATCTGTTCTGAACAGAGGAGAGCTGCAAGGAGTGAATGTGGCAGTGGCTGATGTAGGTGCCATTTCACCCCACTGACGGACCATCTTGTGGCCCTGTCTCTTTTTCATATGGCAAGCATTTTGTAAAGGACACCCCTGTTGCTTCCTCAAGATACCATATGTGCCCAGTTGCCCATAGAGCTTAGTGGCGACTGCGGTAGCGTATTGTACAAAATTACATATGTAATGACTACAATTCTAGGCAATCATACTTATTTAGTGGCAGAAGAAAGAAAGTAGCAGCTAAGACAGAGAAGGAAAAAAATAAGCCGTCACACACACACACCCCTTGTGTCCTCCTATGTTGTTGAACTCTAGCTCCCATCAGCCCCCTGCCTTCATGGTCAGCTGTCAGGGATAATGGGAACTGCAGCCTAATGCACAGCAATCATGTGTGAAAATAAGGCACAAGGTTGTGCAATATCTTAATATTTTGAATTACAATGGTTTTTAAACTCCATAGTTCTATCAATTTACTTGTGCATTGCAACCTTCTTCTCGTCTTTTATGGTCATAAAAGCTGTCTCCCAAACATTATCATACCCTTGCATTACTGTACTACTAAAGTTGGGGGATTTCCAACTGACAGCAATTGCTCATATGATTGCTGTCAAGAAGGAAGCTATGGGCCAGATTGAACTAACCCAGTACACTAACCGAAGCCGACACAAGGGCTCCTGTGAGCACACCAGGGCAGGGCAGCTTCTTCCACTCTCCTTCTCCCGATCTGCTCTGGAAAACCTCCAGAACAGCGCACGAGGGGAGGAAAGGAGAGGTCATTCTGTCAGGCAAGCAGAAATGCTTGCACTAATGGAATGATAACAACCGCGCAACACTGAATTCTTCTGGATATGTTCCAAATCTCTTTCAGCAACAATTCCTTATGAGTCCAAGAAGGGCCCTCTTTCGTAAATGATTTGGCACATTTCTAAATAAGTAGAAGAAATGCAAACTTGAAAAAGGAAGTGTTACCATTTCTGCTGCTAGAGTAAGGTAGGAACACAATCAAAGACAAAAGCCTCTGCTTGATTATTAGCCTCACTCGATTCCATAAGCAAGGACCGCCAGTCAGGGCTTGTCCACACTTCTGTTTGTACCTGTCTCTCCCTCCGGGGAAAACTTCACCACTTAATCAGAGCAAATGTCAATCAACTGAAGCAAACGTCAAGTTTTCTGTGGATTGAGGTTTGCTCTGATTTTTCTAGGCACGGGACAAGCGAAGTGTGGGTGCACCCTCATTTACCCTCTTTTTCCTTAGACATCACATGGACATCACTTCTGCTCTTAAAAAAAGTCCCCGTCTCCTACACCCGGCCCTGGGCGAAGAGGCATTAATTCCCATCCTTGGGGGAGAAAGCACTGTGCCAACTGTCCCCAAAATACTGCCAACAATGCCTCACATTTAGGAAATTAACATGGAGGAAGACCAGTACAAGCACAACAGAAATGGCAGTGATCCCTTTAACAGAGTTCTCAGAGTGCCTGTGGGCCTCCTACTGCTGACACATAAAATCAAGACAAGACCATTCATTATGTGCTACTGTAGAGTCAGAAAAGTTTCAGCAAAGGGCAAACCACATGACTGCGAAGCTAGAGCTGGGGCCGCCATAAGCTGAATGTTAGAAGACTGAGGTCAAAAGGAAATACTTCGTCACACAGCAGGTAGTTAAAACTAGGGAATTCACTTGTATAGTATACAGAAATGGCCACTAACTTGGGTTGCTTAAAAAAGATGACAAATTAGACTAATTCATAAACCTGTCCATGACTACTTGCCATGAGAATGCATATTATCTACCAGTATTGGAGAGCCCAGGACCTCCCATTGCCTTAAAATAATCTTACCCAAGGGTGTTTTCCCTTCTTGGGAGTGGGGCACCTTTCGCACATTACTATTCTGTCCTGGAAGCAGCATTGTCCTGCTTTCTCATCAGATTTTGCCTAAACTTCTAGTGCATCTGAAAGCTCATACTTTTTCCTTTTCTTGAAAATCCTGTTAAGTGCATGAAATATTCCTTCTTAACTAACATCCACAGCACTGAATCAAAGACAGTTCTAGCACACAAAGTATAATGTGTTATTACATAATTTGAATGTAGAACCTACAGCAGCCAAGAAATATATCTGCACTACAGAAAACAGCCTTTGACAGGGAGAAAACAAGGATTCTACAAAGATTCCTGCCATAGTGACCTGGTTTCACACATCATAGTGAGTCTAACCATGGCTTAGCACGCTCTCCAGAAAGGAGACTGTGGCTATTGTACTTTGCTCCTCCTTGGTCATTCTGCAATTGAGCCATCCCAAGCCATGGTTTGGCTTAGTATGTCATCTGAACCAGACCTAGTGAGAGAAAGATACTGGGGCACTTCAGCTGGTCCACAGATTTGCGTGGCTGAATCACAGTGTAAGCTAGACTGGCCTTCTTTAGTAAGGCGAAGTCTTCTACCTCCCTGTTTTATTTCAAGCAAGTGATGCTGGAGGTGAACTGTGAATGGGAAGGTCACACAATTTTTCCTGGAAAACCTTACCTCAGTTCCAGGTATGTGGGTGCAAACTGTGGTTACTGAAAAGGGGAAGAAAAGAACACTCTGTGCATGATCACAGGCACCGTTTTTTCTGACATGATTCACACCTTCCAAGATCAAGACCTGTAATTAAGAAAGAAATTCTAGGCAAAATCTAGCCCAAATTGATCAGAAAGTTATCAAAAGGTTGTATTCTATGCCTGAACTCCCATCATTCATCCTATCAGTGATCTCTGCTCACAAAGTCAGTTATCTCTTCAAATGCAGAGATGCTCGTCGTTATTTTACCACATCCTGCCCCAGCTTTGTGCAAAGCAGCTCTAGCCCTTTGAAGCCAATAACCCTGCCCAACTCTGCCAGAAAGTCACACACCAGCAACATACAACCCTCCTGCCTTGGAAAACTACAATCAAGAAGTGGGATGTAAATGTTTGAAATAAAGTAAATAAACAGAGGGGACATGAAAAAAATACACATGCTGCTCCTTAGGTAGGTCCATTTTAAACTTGGGAAATTGTGGCAACAGACCAAGGATGAGAACTCAAACTCCCATCAGCCCCAGGCAGCATGGACAAAGGTCAGAGTCAGAGATGATGGAAGTTGTAGTCCAACAACATCCAGAGAGTCTCAGGTTCTCCATCTCTGCAACAGAAGGTGCTGGTGCTAGTTCAAACATCTCTGGTTTGTTCTAGGGTAGCATCCTGATTCACCAAACACATCTCCCCTAAACTTTTTACAGGTAACCAGGCTGGGTCTGGTTAACAAATAAATAAACAGGCACATGCACACAGCAACGTAGCAAGCCCTGACACTGACCCATGGAACCCAGGATGTGCTCAAGGAAGAGAGAAAGGCACTCTGCACATGCTCAAAGGCCATTGAATCTCCAATTGTTTCTTGAGTTTCCTGGGCACAACTTGGAACCATGTTCCAGGTCTAAGAGCCAATTCATGCATGTGGCTTAAGTTGCCACCATAGTCTTAAAAAAAACGATCTTAACTTCCTTTCTTCTTTCAAAATCTACATTAGAAAATACCTTTCTCAAGCAATGTTAAAGATGTTTGAAAGAAAACAGTGTGCAAGCTTTTGCCTTCTCCAGGACTACTACAGTATTCAGTAGACAGAAAGGGGGAAGCGAAATGACTGGTGTTGAAATCATGCATGGAGTCTGAATTTAGTCAGAAAGACCGTAGAAGGAGGTTGCAATATTAGGAGGCTCTATAAGGTGCTTTGCAGGGCTTCTGGGAAAAAGAAGCATACAATGGTTGACACTCCAATTTTTAGAAATATAAGATCCAGCTGTTAATCACAAGTGTATCATTTTTTACTTTTGCAAAATACACAGGTTTCCTCTCACCAGTCTTGGGTTTTTTTATCATCTAGATAATACCTGTATAGGAGAACTCAGAAGCTCGCATGCTACTTGTAGTATCTTGGTTGGCCTAATAAGGGTATTGCCCTAATGTGGATTTTGGATTTTCTTCTTGTGGGTCAACACAACTACATTTGCAAGAATGGTGTTGGAGGAGCAGAGAAGAATTTGCCATGCAATGAGCATTCTGTCCAAACTTCAGCTTCACATTTGCATTGCAAAGCATTACAAAGAGTCTTGTGTTGAAAAGCAGGGTGGGAGGGACCCGCAAAAAGACAATTTGCTATGGAGAATGCTACATTGATGCTACATTTCTACATTTAGAACAGGAGCCTGTTTGTTCAATCCATCTTTTCCTTCAAATATTTTTCTTTCTCTTCCTTTCTTCCTTCCGCAAAGAAAACCACCAACTCTGTTGGGCAACTACTGTACAAGTCTTTCTCTATCCCGGGGAATATTATTTTGGCAATCAGGGATACTGAGGTTCCAGACCACTTTCCCCCACAAAAACAGAGTACCAGCCATCAGGAATGTTATCCAGGATGCTGGACCACATACAGCTACCAAGTTTTGCCACTTGGTCCTCAAACACCATTATTTCAAAAAGACAGGTAAATGGGCAACACAGTATGCAAACATATCCATGGCTATTTTAGAACAACACTTACTTCTGCTTCTGCCCACAAACACCTCCCCCAAGTTATATTGATGACATCTTCATCATCTGGACCCATGGGCAGGAGACTGTACAGTACTGTACAGTTGTACCTTGACTCATGAACACCTTGGGAGTCAAACGTTCCGGCTCCCAAATGATCAAAAACCGGCAATCAATTTTTCCGGGTTTTGGACGTTCTTTTGGAAGCCGAACATCCAACGAGGCTTCTGATTGGCTACAGGAGCTTCCTCAGCCAATCAAAAGCTGTGCTTTGGAAATCTAACGTTTCGGAAGTCAAATGGACTTCCGGAATGGCTTCTGTTCGACTTCCGAGGTACGACTGTACACTAGGACTAGTGAAAAAATATTCACCTCACCATCAACCCAAACATAGACATGTCCACATGCAGGTTCGTTTTATGGATGATACTGCAAAACTGCATAGTAGACAAATAGGCACCAGCCTATAATAGAAACCAGCTGACTGCAAAACATGTTTGCACACTTCTTGCTTCCATGCAAAGCATAACACAAGATCTTCCATCTATATCCAAGTCCTGGATTCAGCCACATTTGTTCCAGCTTGTTGGATGGGGATGTGCACTTGAAGGATTTATATTAGACATTTGCTACAATGAGACACCACTCAGACAACACCATTACAGGATGTTAACAGGGTATGGACTTTCTTCTTGACTAACCCAATCTCGTTAGTTGCTCAGAATCCTGCTGAGACAATTTGGTTTTTCTGCCTCAGTGGAAGGATTGCAAACAGCAGTCCTGAATCAGCATATTGGTCCTTGTCCAAAATACTGACCTTGTTCCAGAACCCTGGGATCTTCCTATTGTTTGGGTCATCACCCACCCTTGGTGAAGGCGATGACTACAGTTCAGGACAGTATGAACAAACATCATGTTTGAACGTGCAGGGAGTAGGGCCTCATGACAGCCTGCCAGAAAAAAATGACCACATCATCAGGAGTTCACTCACCAGCTTATTTACCAAAGGGATACATGCCATCAACGACTGCCTTCAGTACAGGACAAACATTGAAACGCAGACAAACCGGTCACAAATCTGATGCAATAAATTTCGATATTCAGAAACCAGTGGGATAACATTTCAGCTTTATGAGACAGTATACTGCTTTCTTGGGAAGTGCCTTTCTGCAACAAAGGCATTGCATTCCCCAGCCACTCTGGGCAGGTCCCAACAGAATATTAAAAACATGCTAAATCATCAAACATTAAAAACTTCCAAAACAGGGTGAAATAGCTGAATTAGAAAGTTATCAAGACATTTGGCTCTATCAGTTGGGTTTGAATCACAATAACTGTTTCCTGTCCCACTAAAGGTAGGGATAAGAATAGCAAAACCGGGGCAATTATCACCAAACTACCGCTGAATGGTAGCTTTGCCTATCATAAATTTTATACAGAATTATCAGAGACAGTACTTTTTGCATCTCATGGTCATTTGGTCCCATTTTCATGCACACCCCAGTATGTCCACGTGAGTCCGAGTGTGGGAGCAGGATGGAGGGAGAAATGTTTATGCTAGGATGAGTCTGCTAGTTTGTTCCAGGTGCCGTATGGCTGTTATAATCATTGTAATGGACTAACACAGCCAACTCCACTGGAAGATGTGGGATCCAATGTTTGTAGCAACATTAGATCCGGCTGTGATTACATCAGAGCTTTCACTGCGCATGATTCTACCCCTATCTGGTGTCCCAAGTATATGGCTATGCACGTCTGTCCTCACTTCTGAGTGACAAGCTGTTTCATAGGTACATGCCCCACTAAAAGTTCTGTTTCCTTTGGAAGTAGGTCACAAAAGGTTTGTGGCACCTTGCTGCCTAGAAAAAAACATCAGGCACCTTAAAGACCAATGAATACATCATAGCATAAACTTTCACAGACAATAGTGAACTTCAACAGATGCATGAAATGTTATCCTGAGTGATAGACTTTTGTAATGCTTTTTCTAACGCCCTCACTCTGTTAATAGACTGCACTGTACAACTGATGAAAGCTCAAGATAACAAACTCATTCCTAATTTGAATTTAACAGCCTTTGTACTGCAACATTAATTAGTGGTTAAAGCTGCAAGTTGCCTTGTTTTCAGATCTGGTCTACTTGTCTCACCAAGAAATTGCCTGAAAATCCTAGCCAGTGGCCATGCAATTGCAAAATTACAGAAGTCATTCCAGACAGAAATCACTGCAGTGATCTTCTGCTCTCAGAATAAGCCAACCAGAAATTGACAGGGTGCAAATCAGATTCGTAGCAATGAAGAGCACATCATCACCAGCAATATTGTGAAATGGACAGCTAGTCAGAAGCCCATTAGTGTCACATCTGATTTAATAGCAAACACAGCTAGAAAGAAGATGTGCGTATTTAAAGGAGCTAGGGAACGTCTAAAGTATTAAATAATTGTTGTTATGCACTCACAGAATCCCAGTTTGGGATCTAAACCAGACATGAAACAAAGCCAATCTCAATCACTTCCCTGCTATTAGGATATTATGGTCTCCAAACAGCCTCATTTAGCCTCTAGCTGAGCTCCAATCATTGACCCAGGCCTGCTCAACATCTGACCCACAGAGCAGAACACGGTCTCCAGGCAGATATTTTTGCCCACCAGATGCTTCTCTCTCCCTCCCCCAAAAGGTTTAAGGCGTTTCAGTCAGTGGCAAAATCAGGTTAACCACATGCCACCAAAATATGATTATACAAGAAACCCTCAAAGCAGTTGACAAAAAGATAAAAGAAAAAATACAATACATTATTGACACCATGATTTTAGGATAAATACGACCCCCCCTTGTGCCCCTCCCCAAAGCTACATGCCACTGGAGGGGGGAGGGGGCTGGATCAGGACACTTTAACCCTTTCACCTGCCATCATTTCCCCACTCTGAATTGCCCTCCCCATGTAGCTCCTATTTGCCCTGCAGGAAGGAAATGGTTTGACCCCAAGTCCCTAACAGGTCACCATACATGTCTGGTGAATAGTGTTCACTTTGGTCAGCTGCTGCAAATTCCTACTGTAACCCTATTGGCAGAAATGACCGGCAGAATCCGAGACCAGGGAGAAGAGTCGGTGGAAGAAGATTGGAAGAAATTTAAAGATTATTTACAGAAATATTGCAAAATTAATGAATGTTAGAATGATGTTGGATAGAAACTAAGTGGTTTCCAGCTGTAATGCCCTAAGAGAATATGGAAAATAAAGTTTAGAATTAGGTTAAAATTTATTGATAAGGATTTGCTGAACTAACAATTTGAATTGGAATACAAAAAAGGGAGGTATGAGGAGGTCTGGGAAATAAGTTAATGGAAATAAGTAATGGAAATTTTGTGTGCTTTTAATTATATTTCATTTTTGTATTTTTGTTATTTTTTTCTTTTTTCTCTTTGATTTCTTTTTGTACTACTATTGAAAACTTTAATAAATATTCTTTAAAAAAAGAATATTTAATAAATATTCTTTAAAAAAATTCCTACTGTAACCCTGCTTACTTTTTGTTTTCCCTCTCTTTTCCAAAAATTCCAATCAAAACTCAAACATCATAGTTTGGGGTCTTCTCTCAGCCTCCCCATCCCCATACCACTTCCTAGAACAAGAATGTAAGTGAGTTATCAGGGGTCTTGTAAACGGAACAGTCAATCAAACAGCCAGGGCAGAGTGCAGCAGTTATATTTACATGGGCTTGGCAGGGTGATTGTGGAACAACTCCTAAATAAACTCCTAAACTTCATCCTTTTTACTGCACATTCATGGTGATCTGTGCTTGTGAGGCCATCGTCACACGTGATCCCACTTTCAAAGCTATTTGCACCTGCAAATGACAATTTGGGGCAGCAGCAGCACCAGATTTAAGGTGGTCCAGGCACAGGGTGCCAAGCCAAGGGGGGCACAAAACTGAGAAGATCCATTTGGGGGCATAAAATTTTGGGCTCGCACAGGGTGCCGTATTATGAAAAATTACCATAGCCCACCCCTGGGGGCAGGTGTATTACTTCACATGCTCAATAAGGGCATATCCTGTTGCTTTTTCTAACACAAATGTTCCTTGTTTATTCTTGTTCTGTTTTGGTTGCACTACAGCTCCTCCAGCCAGCAGTAATGTGGTAGCATTGGGGAAGCATCACAGAACAAGCCAAGCAGTGTAAATCGAGAACTAGAACATGCTGCAGAACACACACCATTGAACGGGGGGGGGGGGAGCTGTAGAACTGCCACCTCACCCACCAGAGATCCTATCTATAGCCTTAAGTTCTGAGGCAATGGGAGAAGATTCTGTCGCACTCCCCATTCTGTTCCTTCACTAGCCCCTCTGCCTTCCCTCTTCCCCTCCACCTGTTGCAAGAAGATGTCCTTGAGGAAGTTGAGCAAGGGGACCAGTGGAGAAGCAGCAGCTACATCATTTATTGCTTCCTCATAACTATTATACCTACAGCCAGGAAAAGGAAATCACACTAGCGATTGCCTGAGCAGATAATGATATTGTGACATACCTGTAAAAGAAAATTAAATTGACTCTAGGATCTTGAGAACAAGGAAACTGTCAACTCATGGAGAGGAGTGGGGCTGTGGCAAAGTTCTTCCTGGAAAGTGATGCAACTCATAAACTACATGCTTGAATAAACTTCCTCCAGGTGAAATCACTCTAGCCTCAGCCCTTCCATCAGAAATCTCCGGGTGAAGCCAAACATTTGAGTCATGTTAGTTAACCCATCCTAGGGATGGAGAATTGGGAACCTCAGAGGTTCAATCTGGCTCCCAGGTGCTTCCCATGCCAAGGCTATATTTTCTTACCCTCTCCTCCAATGCCAAGACCACCTTCCCTAATAACACTCCCTGGATGATTTCTAAGAGCCTGCATCTCCGACTGAGCTGGGTAGGGAGAAGGCTCTAAAGGCCAACTCTGCTGCCATTTACTATGGGAAGTAAGGCATAAACAAACCCTTTGCCTCTGTGTCCTGGGCTCACATGGGAGTCTGGGGGCTCATCCACATTGCCATTTGCTCTGCTGCATTCCCTCCCCCCCCCCCCCCGGGGAAACCTGATCTTCAGCCTTGAATCGGAACAAACAGCAACAACAGCTTGATTGTACAAAACCTCTCAGCAGTTTACAAAAAAAAGGTAAAACATACAATTATGAATAAAAAAGTAACAATAATAATTTAAGGCCAATGCATACAGAAAGCCTTCAACTGTCTCCACAATAATTCATCACAAATCTGCAAGAGTAGAATATGGTGATTTGAGGTTCTTTCAGGATTTAATACGATATCTATCAAGATTCGTTATCTGTGTGGGGTGTGCATGCATGTGTAGATGTACATACTTTGCTCTCAGGAAGCAGAAAGAGAACAGATTGCTACAGATTGTAGAGGTTACTTTGCACACAAAAATAGTAATAATGGGAAAATTACTGCGTATACTGAGAAACTACAATTAAGTGATGCTTAATTTAGCAATAAAGTCAAAATATGGCTCAACTTTGGTCACCCCCCCCCCCACTGTTCTCAGAATGGCCAAGGCATCAGACTCTACTCCTTTGAACATCTCACACACTATGACACTTTTTGACATTGCAATACAGCAGTGACATCTTGGCAAACTGATTATTGCTTTGTCCTTTCTGAGACGGATTTCATTAAGTTCTACTATATTAGAAGTCAAAACACAGAACCTTTTGAATATAAAAATTGCTAACCTTGAGCGCCAGTACTCGTCAAATAACCAAATTGTTGTTACATTTTTGGTTAATAAAACATTTAAAATACCTGGGATCAAAATCTGCACTGGTTCAGTCACAAAAAGGATGCACAGCAATGCTGGAAGCTGTGGTCCAGAAACACCTGGAAGCCGTCACATTAGACACCCCTGATCTGGAAGAATCCACTGCAACATTGAACACTATTCAGAAACGTCAGCTGGTGCAGAATTTGGTAACCAGGTTGCTCATTGGAGCAAGGAGGTTTGAGCATATTATACCAATCCTGGTTGAACTGCACTAGCTGCCAATTAGTTTCTGGGCCCAGTTCAAATTCTTAACTGTCTCAGGACTGCAATTGCTCAAGGTCTGCCTCACCCCATATGAACCTACTGCACCTGGATGCTATGGTCATCCCCTGAGGCCCTTCAAGGGCCTCCTCCATGAGAAATCTGGAGGATCAGTGGCGTAGTATGGGTTGCCAGCCCCCGGGGCACGGCCCCTTCCAGCAATCCAGTATTGAACCCCATCATTGTTACTAATGAACTTACAAAGTGGGGAAAAAACTGCATGCCTAGTTCATTTCATCTCCATTTAAAGGAAGAAATTGTATTTGTTAAAATTGTGTGTTGCTCTCTTCCTGCTCAAAGCAGCACCTATGGGATGCCCAGGCTTTCTCCCACTGGGGTAGCAGCAAGCTCAGACCTGCTTAGTTCCACAGAAACAATTACATTAGGACTTGCAGTCCATTTGCTGGCCGTGCCTGAATTATTAGCAGGCACTGCTTAATTCTCAAGGCAGCTTTTTTAAAAAAATGTATTTTTTATTAAAGATGTCTTGTTTACAAAGTATGTACAATGTCTCTTTTTTCAAGGAACATTTTCTACAGGTTGGTGTGGTGTTTGCATCCTAGGTGGGTCATAAGGAAAGGGTTAAATGAGTGTGATATGATTGGCCAGTGAGAACCCGAGGGGAGGCAGGGGAGGCGGTGGAGTTAGAGAGAGAGTTGGTGTTGTTTGAAAGTCAGTTGAGAGTTGGGAGTTGGAGAAGGAAGAGGGAGGTTGAGTCTGTGGGTTGGTCGAGTTGTGTGGTGAGAGAGTGAGAGGAGCTGTCAGGTGGAGTCAGATAGATAGTTGGGATAATTAGTTTGAAGTTGTTAGTTGTTCATGCCTATAAAAATAAACTTGATTATTTGTTAATGTTAACAACTGTCTGGACTCGTGTGTACCCAAGAGAAACGGGTTGGTGGCAGCCAAGAGGCAATGACAGTGGTGGCACAGGGATCAACAGACCATCAAACGTCCGGGGACCCAGTGTGATCACCACAGTCGGTTTCATTTGTTGAGACATTAGTGTTACACTAGGGGGGGAAGGGGAAAAGAGGTGGAGGGGGCCATGGTGGGTGAGGGTGGAGTATCAGCCTGTTCTTTTTTTAAAAAGTCTCATTTCACTTCTCTTCCATGTTTGTTTCAGCAGGTACCAGTCATCTGCACCCATTCTTTCATATAATCACTAATAACCCCCTCCTCCTCCCTACGTGCACTAAGAACCACACATACACACCCTCTGACTCTATCCATATGCTTGCACACATAGTTCAAACTGTACATGGTTCAAAATGTAAGCTCCACCAAGTTCAAATACAATTGTGTCGAAGCCTGAAATCTTATACAGTACAAATTCAAGTCAGTGACAGCACACAAAGGGATCCACAACAACCCCTTCAAGCAATTAAAAGTGGCAATTTAAATCCCATAGGCTTCCAAGGGATAGCACTCAAAATGTTGGTTCTTCTGACCTGCTGGATTTCTGCCTGTCATACATCGGTTAAAGGTACATAAACTCTGCCGGGGGGGGGGGGGGAAGGTGCCAGTCTTTATGCTCAAGGTTACCTTGCATATACATGATGGCACACATACACGCCCACAGCACCCTCAGACTCACAAGCCTTGCAGGGCTTTAAAAGCCCAACTGATCTGGGAGAATCCACTGCAGCATTGCTGAAGCTAAGCGGGTGCAGTTGAGTTCAGATCAGTCCCCTGGGTGGAAGATCACAGGAGCCCAGTTCAAAAGTTACACAATACCAACCTAAGTTCCCTTGGGTAGAAAGAGCAGAGATACTAACAATAACATCTGCAAGGAGCTGCTATCCCATGCCCCAACTTGTCATGCATGTCCCAGGCTGCACCACCTGGTGTTCTCAGGCACAGTGATGCACACTGAAAGACACACACCTTACAGACTTTCACCAGAGGGCAGACATGCGTGGTATTAAGGGTGTGGCTACTTGGCTTGGCTCCACACATGAATTTGTCTTACGAATAGGGCAGGGGAGCCCAGCTTGGGTATGAGCAAGGTATTCTCATCTGTTTCTCTGTTTTACTGGATTTATGAGCCCCAGTATCATTACGGGACTGGTCCGGATTCTTGTCTTGCCTCTGGGTGCCTTTTTAGGTTCAAAGCTAAGTTAAAATCTCAACTATTACTGTTTCAAGTTCAGTCACCTTCCACCCTTCCACTTGATAAACGGGATCCTGACAGAACAGATAAGCTCCAACTTTGTTAATTATTGCTTATCTCACAGTTCACATTCTTCTGCTCTCCAGCTTCCAGGTTAAAAGAACAGTTAATAAAATGCTTGGTTTAAAACAAGTTAAAATCAATTAAAACTCAGTTGAAATCTGTGGAGCTCTGGAGCTGGCTGCCCTTTCAGGGACTGAGCAAGGTATTAATGTTTGCGGAAGAGCAACAGCTATGGGGCCGTGCATCTGTTTTGCATGCAAAGGCCTTAGGTTCCATCCCTGTTATCTCCAGGCAGGGCTGGAATTCCACGTTCCCCTCTCTGAAACCCTGGAGCCCTTCGGTTAGTCAGTCTCAACCGTCCTAAACCTGAGATATTTAAGGCAGCTTCCTGTTTAATGAACAAAAATATTTTCTAGTCTGTTGTTGACATCAGAAAGGTGAAAGTTATTTATAAATGATGGAAGTTTGAGGTTGCGTGTAGGACTTTGAGATATAGCGGTTAAGATTGTCTGAAGAAAGAAGAAAGAAAATTCAGAGTCCTTGTCTCACACAGAAAGTGGTGAACCCTCCCAGCTCTGACCTGGGAGCTTTCGTTTCTTCTTCCAGTTTCTCACTCAGGATCCCTCCATCCATCCACCACCTTCATGTGTGTGTAATCCTGGAACCCAGTAATGGCCCAGAGCAGAGGACACCAAAGGAAAGCAAAAGAAAAGAGAAGAAATAAGATAAAAAGGAGGGACATATATATGTTGTGTTTCATGATGGGCGTAAAGCCGAATAAACATTTTGATTTGAGGGACATATATATGAGAAAAGAATCAAAGGGAAAATAAAAATAAAACAGGACTTTCGAATTTTTGTTTGTCAGTTGCCAAAAAAAACCTATTCTAAACATTCACTCTGTTAAGCAATACTTCCCCAATCTTCAGACCCATACGTCTCAAGTGCATTCCTTTTCAAACAAAAAGTCCAAAAAGGGGTTCTCTAGTTGTTGTTACTCACAAATATCAGCAATGAATTTTCTGTAATCAAACCTATATGTCAGGGACAGTCCCAGAATGACAAAAGCCATCTCAGTTTCTCATTTAATCCCAGAATGTCCCTATTTCCCCTGCGAGTGCCGAGCTCAAAAAAAGAGGAATATCCGGCACTTGTCCTGAGCAGCCGAGGAGGCAAGGGAGCTCCTGTGGCCTCTCCATGGCCGCTGCTGCTGCCCCACTTCTTTGGGCAGCTCATAGCAGCTGCTAGAGAACAGATGAGAAGAGGCTGCCACTGCCAAGGCCCAGCCCTGTGTGAAGTGCTGGCTCTGAGGGGCAGGCAGAGGGCAAGGGCCTCCCTGGGAGGGAAGGAAGGAAGGAAGGAAGGAAGGGGGAGCAGAACGGAGCGCAAGGAGTCTTGATTTTAAAAAAACCAACAACTTTGTGCATCTACGTCTAATCTTGCCCCTTTGCCCAGCTTGGACAAAGGTCAGAGTCAGAGATGATGGAAGTTGTAGTCCAACAACATCCAGAGAGTCTCAGGTTCTCCATCTCTGCAACAGAAGGTGCTGGTGCTAGTTCAAACATCTCTGGTTTGTTCTAGGGTAGCATCCTGATTCACCAAACACATCTCCCCTAAACTTTTTACAGGTAACCAGGCTGGGTCTGGTTAACAAATAAATAAACAGGCACATGCACACAGCAACGTAACAAGCCCTGACACTGACCCATGGAACCCAGGATGTGCTCAAGGAAGAGAGAAAGGCACTCTGCACATGGGTCTGGTTAACAGATAAATGAACAGGCACATGCACACAGTGGTGGAGCCCAGACTCCTCCTCTCCTCACCCCTTCCAGAAATGCAAGAGGCCCTGACACTGACCCATGGAACCCAGGATGTGCTCAAGGAAGAGAGAAAGGCACTCTGCACATGCTCAAAGGCCATTGAATCTCCAACTGTTTCTTGAGTTTCCTGGGCACAACTTGGAACCATGTTCCAGGTCTAAGAGCCAATTCATACATGTGGCTTAAGTTGCCACCATAGTCTTAAAAAAATGATCTTAAGTTCCTTTCTTCATTCAAAATCTACATTAGAAAATACCTTTATCAAGCAATGTTAAAGATGTTTGAAAGAAAACAGTGTGCAAGCTTTTGCCTTCTCCAGAACTATTATTCAGTATACAGAAAGGGGGAAGCGAAATGACTGGTGTTGAAATCATGCATGGAGTCTGCATTTAGCAAGCCTTCAGAAAGAACAGGAAGAAAGAGGGAACAGAATGGATCTTGATTTAAAAAACAAAACTTAGTGCATCTACATCTAATCTTGCCCTTTCTAAAAATAAATAAATTTCTGGGTGAGCATTTCTTTTTGTAAATCTACCAAGTAATAAAATAAAAATAAAATAAAGGGGTTTTCTCAGGATGGGGGAGGGCATGTGTGCTATGTAACTATTAGGGAGGTGGTGGTTCCCGCCCATCTTCTGATGGGAAATGCTCTGCAAGGGGGGGTTACAAAAATGGGGGGGGGTTCAAGGAGGGTCAGTTGAGAGGAGAAATGTCCCTATTTTCATCTGAGGAATGTTGGAGGGTATGCATACATTTAAGCACTCTTACCACTTAGTCATGGAGAATCCTGGAAACTGTCATTTGTTAAGGGTGCTGAGAAGTGTAGCTCTGAGAAATCAGCAACTTTAAACTACAGTTCCCAGGATTCATGACTGTTAAGATTGCTTAACATGTTTGGTGTGGGTGCGATTTCTGTTTGCTTCATCCACACTATACATTAACACACATTTAAAACACATGACTTTCCCTAAAGAATCCTGAAACCTTAACAAGCCACAGTTCCCAAGATTTCGGAGGGGGAGCCATGTGTCCTTGGAAGGTGGTGGACTCTCCTTCCTTGGAGGTTTTCAAGAAGAGGTTGGGTGGCCATCTGTCATGGATGCTTTAGCTGAGATTCCTGCATTGCAAGGGGTTGGACTAGATGGCCCTTGGGGTCCCTTCCAACTCAATCATTCTGTGATTCTATGACTGTACAGGTCAGCAATGCAGCTGAAGAATGGAGGTCAACCACCAACTCCAAATAAATGGCAGCAACATCCTCCAAAGTTCAGGATCCACTAAAATTAAAAAGAACACATACAAATGAAAGTAACCTATTACCAAGTTTGGGGTCCCAGCTGATTAAAATATCAGAGGTGGGAGGAAGAGAATAAAACACTGAGATCCAGGTAGGAGAATAACAAGAACAGATAACTGCAGTATAGAAATGGGAAGAGCATGCCTCATAGCTGCAAAAATAACCAAGGGTTCACTATTGCAAAGTACAAAAGAGCTATTTGGCTATATGAAAAGAATAATGAGAGGAAATGCGGAGTTCGAACTTCCCTTCCTTTTGCAGAAATAGGCTCTGGAACTGGGTAAATTAAGGAAGCTTGTTCAAAGAGTCCTTCCAACCTCCCACCCATGCTCATCAAGAAGTATAGGCAGCTAGGGACTGGGCTGTGTGACAGCCCCTCCACCAACCTGAGGAGTTGCTGAGGATTGTCCTATCAGCCAGCCCTTGGGTCTTCATCTGCTGTTGCTGAATGCCACGTAGGCTCTGAGCAAGACCTCCCTCAACCAGGATGTGATTATGGATGAGAAAGCTGATTTGATTTGTTTCACTGAGAATCAAACAGCCAGGACAGAGTGCGGCAGTTATATTTACATGGGCTTAGCAGGGTGGTTGTGGAACAACTCCTAAATAAGCACCACCTCGTCTTTTTTCCTGTACATAGAAACCTAACAAACAAACGTTTATTTGCAACCTCAAACTCGTTTTGTAGGTCTCTTCTCTGTAGGCAGCCTGGCTCCTCCCCGGCTTTAACTGGGAGTAAATCCCACTGAACTCAATAGACTTCCAAATCGACTTGCTTGGGATTGGGCAAAAGGGGAGGGGGGAGAGAGAGGAACCTTAGCTAACTTTGCAAGGCCTTGCAGAGGCAGCTGCATGCACCTTTGCCTTTTGTGGAGGATGGCAGCATGAGAATGGGCCTTTTCTGCAGTGGCTCCCCATGTGTGAAATGTTCTCCCCAGGGAGGCTCGCCTGGCACCTTAATTGCATATCTTTAGGCACCAGGCAAAGACGTTTCTCTTCAACCAGGCATTCAGCTGATTAACATTCTATGGCTTTTAAAATGTGTTTGTGGGATGGGAGTTATTGATTGGTTTCTGTTTCTGTTAGATAAAGGAATATTTATAATAATATAAAAGTGTATAAGGATGTATCATCCTGATATTAATCATCCCAAAATTAAACAATGAACAGTTACAAATGGAAAGGCCTGGGAGGGTGGAAAAACCAGGGCAGACCAGGTATCCCCCCTATCTTTCAAGTTGTTTTCATATTTGTTTCCATAAAATTGGGGAATACAGAAACTTTGAGGTGGGATATAGTTACCCCAATTTACTCTGGACTTCCAATCGCTATGAACAGTTCCAAAAATGTGTTTGGTTGTCCATTACAAGCCATTTTATAATACGTTAATTTGATTATTATGAAAGTTCTGATTATTCCACACTACTATTATTGTTGGCAGGGCAACTCACATCTTGTGGTTTCATTAATGATTTGTAATATAATTACAAATAAGTTTGACTCAATCTGCTATTCTGTTCACATAAACTTCCTTCCAAAGTTCACAATCTGACCTGTTAGAAGGAAGGATCAAGAACAAAGTTCTCTTCTCTGATTAGGATAATATGGTGGCCTAAAGTAACAAGATAAGGCAGGGCAGCTAACAGGCCTTGAGGGACAGCAGTGGGTTAAGGAATCTCTGTGCCAAGATCACTCACTCTCTGTCTATGCTTAGGAGGCCTCATCCAGTGTCTGGCTGTTTCTTATATGGAGCTAACCCCCCCCCCCCCCCCGTAGGCAGGCTCCAAAGGATGGGAGTCGGGGAGGGGGATGTAAATTCTGACAATCCAGAAGAGACTAGGTGATTACAAGATGGAATGGTTGCCATGTGCAGAGCAAAATTAGCAGGGTCTGTGGTACTCAGCCATGAAGTTTACCAACACCACATATACAAGATTAGAATTAACACACAGGCATGGAATTAACTCCAATCCCAATTCCATGTTAGACAGAAACATACTTCACTGTAAGCATGAACTGAAAAGATGTGCACATGTATACACAGCCACCTTTTTTATTTACAACGATCGTATATTTATTTACAGTGATCCTATATTTGCCAACTCAGAAGCAAATCCCACCAAGTTCAATAGCACTAAGGCTGCAATGCTAACCTCACTTGCCTGAAGTACTACTGAATTCAATAGGTCTTACTTCTGAGGAGACCCAGCTAGAACTGCAGCCTGAGTGTGCAAAGAAACACGATATGGAGCTGCAATCTGACAAGCACACAGCTGAACAAAGGTCTCACTAGACACCGTGATTTCTGAGTACAAAGACGCAGGCTTGGGTTACAAGTCAGTCTAACTTATGTGACAGTTGGTTATTGGGTTTTTTTAAAAATAAAGAAATCGCACACACCCAGAAATGCAGTAGGAATAAGAATCCAAACCCAGTTTCCTAATCTAAGTCATGCCCATACAGCACATGTGCTCTGAAACAGGCAACTGGCCTTGGACCGTAAGCCTTATGTAAACCTTGTTGACAGCAGCTGTACAATTCCTCTAGCCATCCCTGGGTCTGGTTTCTGGCAGATCAGAGATATACCTGTGCCATTCAGACAAAAGGCAGCTCCCATCTCACCTTCGCTTTCTAGGCAGGTCGGCCCACTATTGAAGCACATTCAGTCCCGGACTGGAAGGGAAGAGAATCGCTTTCCGAACATGACTGCATCTTGGGGCCTGTTCCCAGGGCTACCTGACGCCCTTTGGCTGGTAATTCAATTAACAAGCTCTCTTTGGAATAAATCCCAGGCATAAATGAGACGGTAAATTCTATCATGGGAGGTGGGGGAGAGCCAGAAAGCTAAAAGAAATGCCACCTGCACTTAGGACTCGCCCCCTCCCCATATTACCTAACATGACCAAATAAATAAACCCCGGTGATATTATAAGGAATTAACCCATCACTCCTCTATCAAGCAGCATTCAGGTGACAAGGGGAGGCCAAAGCTCTTGTCTCCTGTACCTATAAAACGCCATTGGGAACGAAATAATTGGCTCCACACCATCCGCATCTGTCCTCCATCGGGACCGGATCCAGGCCTGCTGCTGCCACGGGTCAGGCCCAATTGGGACAGACTCGTCTACCCCCGCACCAAAAGACTGCAATGATGAGAGAGAGAGAGAGATAAAATCTCTTTTTAAAAACCTGTCCAGCCAATCAATGCAGCCGATCCGCTGGGCTCCGGCCCCCACCCCCGCCAGCCCCACCTAGCTATAAAGAACAAAAGCCCAGGCTGGTCCGGGCATCGGAGCGCTGAGACGCCGGCTAGCTCTCCGCGGACGCGGGCAGAGACAGTACCTTGGTCCCGAGGAGGAGGAGGAGGATGCGAAATAAATCGGAGGAGATGCACGCTCAGCGCTGCAGCATCTGCCTCGCCCCCATCTCCCGTGCCATTTTCACATCGCTGCTGCGCTTTCTTCTCTCCGACCTCAGGGCAATCTTCCGGCTTCCAGATTTCACATGCGGCAGGTTTTCGTTTTGCTTTAAAGGAATAACAGGTACCCTGCTAGCAGAAAAGCACTAGCCCCTCCGCCCAAGGAAGAGAGCAGGCGGGCAGCAGCTCCGCCCCGCCCCTAGCGGCCGAGCCGGGAATCGGAGCAGGAGGAGTCTGCGCGGCAACAACCGTGACCCGGAGTTCACACGTGGCGCGTGTTGTGGGTGGGTGCAGAAACAGTTCCCACTCACCCAATGGCATGCATGCATCCACATATGGGCATGTCTCGGGCGCTCTAGCGGGGAGGTTTAACGACTAAGAACAAAAGATAAAGGCTTCCCCAGGCCTCAAGAGTTAACATTTAAAATTTCAGCGTTAATAGAAGCATAGAATTGTAGAGTTTGACTTCATCCCCAAATCGCCTCCCAAGACTGATATATGCCAACCAATAAGATCAATAACAGAACCATGGAATTATAGGGACAAGAGGCATCTAGTCCAGGCCCCTGCAATGTAAGTCTCTTTGGCCCAGTGCTGGATTTAGGTACTCTATAAGCTTAGCAAGCTATAGCTTAGGGCCCCCAAAAATTAAAAGAAAAATTTTAGGGTGCCCCCAAAAATTCAAAGAAAAAAAACCTGGATGTACATTTCCAAAATATAACATAAAAAACAAATAAAATAAAACCTACATACAGCAACGGTGTTTTGTGTTGTGTAGGCTCCTATGATGTAAGTACTGTGGTACCTCAGGTTACAAACACCTCAGGTTACAAACGCTTCAGGTTACAGACTCCGCTAACCCAGAAGTAGTACCTCGGGTTAAGAACTTTACCTCAGGATGAGAACAGAAATTGCGCACTGGTAGTGCAGCGGCAGTGGGAGGCCCCATTAGCTAAAGTGGTACAGTACTTCAGGTTAAGAACAGACCTCTGGAATGAATTAAGTTTGTAACCAGAGGTACCATTGTAATGGGCCCCACCTGCTAGCCTGCTGCCTAAAATATCACTGGTTTGCTCATTTCTATATATAGAAATCCATCCATTCTGCATGGATTGGTTGCATGGCAACATGTGCAAATGGCTCTCGATACCTATTAGGTCCATAAATTACCATATTTCAACACAAAAAACAGCGACAATTTGTTGTTGACAAAGCTGGACATATAAAGGGCCCCATTACCTTCAGTAGCTATGGGCCTCATCAAACCTAAATCCGGCCCTGGGCAGACACAACATGGGGCTTGAAACCACAACCCTGAGTTTAAGAGCATGCGGTTGTGATCACCTTGGTGAGGCTTTAGCATACATCGCTCCCTCCCTGCTTCCTTGACATTTAAGTCACAACACCAGAGATGAGGGATCTCTTTTGGTTCAAGGGCTGCATTACCTCAAGGGTAATCAAGTGCCAGTAGCTGTCAAGACATAAATATACTTGGTTAGATGAACTGAGGATATTTATGTCTGTATGCTGCAGCTGAGGGCAGAACAAGTCCAGAACGTGATATTGGACATAAAAGTCAGCTTCCTCAAAAATACTGGCTTTTTAAAAACAAAAACAAATTTCTAGCCCTTATGACTGAAGATGTGATTCCACCTAAACATTAGGAAGAACTTCCTGACAGTAAGAGTTGTTCGACAGTGGAATTTGCTGCCAAGGAGTGTGGTGGAGTCTCCTTCTTTGGAGGTCTTTAAGCAGAGGCTTGACAACCATATGTCAGGAGTGCTCTGATGGTGTTTCCTGCTTGGCAGGGGGTTGGACTCGATGGCCCTTGGGGTCTCTTCCAACTCTATGATTCTATGATTCAAGGGAAATTACATACCAGTGGTGGGCAGTTCCAGAGGCAAAACATGGGGGGAGCAACGAATATGCCTCTTAAGGTTTGTTGTTGTTGTTGTTGTTGTTGTTGTTGTTGTTTAGTCGTGTCCGACTCTTCGTGACCCCATGGACCAGAGAACGCCAGGCACCTCTGTCGTCCACTGCCTCCCGCAGTTTGGTCAAACTCATGCTGGTAACCTCGAAAACACTGTCCAACCATCTCGTCCTCTGTCGCCCCCTTCTCCTTGTGCCCTCCATCTTTCCCAACATCAGGGTCTTCTCCAGGGAGTCTTCTCTTCTCATGAGGTGGCCAAAGTACTGGAGCCTATACTGTCCTTCCAGTGAGCACTCAGGGTTGATTTCCTTCAGTATGGAGAGGTTTGATCTTCTTGCAGTCCATGGGACTTTCAAGAGTCTCCTCCAGCACCATAATTCAAAAGCATCAATTCTTCGGCGATCAGCCTTCTTTATGGTCCCAAAGTCAGAGGTCTTGATAGATACAGATCTCCTGCTTAAGTAGTTAAGGAGGAGAGTGCAGGGCTGGGCCATTAAATACGGGACCTCAGGAGAGTCCTGGAGGGCAGGCAAAGAAACTTGTTGAGGTTATTTGGCCCCCTAGGCCTGAGGCTCCCCACCTCAGCTCTCCATACTTCTTTCTGAGTACATAGGATTATACTGTGAATTCCTGTTTGCTATGCAGCTGTTAAAAGCACAGGAGCCCTGTCAGAAAAAAGAGTTGGCAGCTTCCCCCTTTTCGCTTAGAGAGCAGGAATAATAGCAGACTGCCTGTTATAAAGAGAAAATGGAGCGAAGATTGCAAAGCATTTTATGTACGAGATCCAGTACAGTATATAAAAGAGGGGTGTTATAAGCTTGGGGCTGTTATGCCAGTTTTCTAAACTTGCTTTTTAACTGCAGCCTGACACACACAAGTAGGTGGTGCTTCTGTGGTGATACAGGGATGGGGCTCAGCTGCCCAGCTTTTGGGGTTGAGATGTGGAGGCACATGGAGAAGGGCCTCAGAAAATGAGAAGTAGAGCTGCGTGTCTTCCACGTATTGCTGCAACTGGGATAGGAATTTTATGGTCTTAGATATATGGCAACGTTCATAACCACAGTACATAGATCAGCACAGGAAAGCCAACCTGGAACCATTTTGATTCCTAAACTGAGCAAATGTTTCTCTGCATGGTCAAAATGGAAAAGCCTCCCCATTGTCTCTTCCTTCACAAATCCTGTCTTAATCTGTGTTTGAATTGAATTGAAGGGTGTGAGCCTTATTACAAAAGACTGCCCAGGCTCCCCAAGAAATCCAATCAAGTAATCTGCCAGACAGGAAATAAACAAAGCGACAGGAGAAAACAACATGCAAATGTTCTGTTTTAGATCGCCTTATCTGAGGGGTGGCCTTAGGTTACACCCCTTCTGTGATGAATGCATAATGTTTCTGGGGGTGGTCTTGATCTAGAGAATGGGAATTTCAAAAGTCTTTATAAACCCTTGCACAGCCTTTCCTGCGTGTGAGGGGAGCACCCTGTTGCAACAGATCAATAAAGATCAGGCTTACTAGCTGCTTTGCTTCTCAATATTCTCTGGTTGGCCTCTGTTATTTTCTCCTACCAATAAGGAACCTATGTAAGGACTCTATATGGGCTCTTGGATACCCCATAAGGGAAAAGGGCATATTTTTATTTACAACACAACATACTCTAAACCATCAGCAGTTTCAAGTAGATGTTCTACAGCACAGCAGATAAAACTGAACCCCAATGAAGGCTCCACGGGGCTGAAGCAACACCCAAGGTTATCATGACCATCCAAGTAGGACTGGAACCACTGCAAAGCTGCGTCACCCACCCCTAGTTCAGACAGCCGCTCCAGAAGGATACCATGGTCAACCGTAGCAAAAGCTGCTGAGAGGCTGAGGAGAATTAACAGGGACACATTTCCCCTTTCTCCTGATAGAGCTCATCATACACAGCGACCACAGCAGTTTCTATGCCAAAACTGGGCCTAAATCCTGATTGAAATGGTTTTAGAAAATCAGTTTCCTCAGAGAGCACCTGGATCTGGTCTGTGATGAGTGCTTTTTTCCCCTAGAAAAAAAGGTGCCAGTACTCATTGCTATTTTTCAATAAAATGAGGTGCCAGAACTCACCATAAACACCTCCCTTGTTCTCATACCTTGGGTTAAAGTCGCTCCAGGTTGTTGTGAGGATAAAATGAGGGGGGAGAGACCTCCTTGACCTCCTTGCAGGAAATGGGGGCTAAAAATGTAATTATGTGATTTGTACATGTGATAGGAATTATATGGTCTTAGATATATGGTAATCTTCATAAGTCTACCAACCAAGCATGTACATAGATCAGCACAGGAAGACCGACCTGGAACCATTTTGATTCCTAAACTGAGCAAATGTTTTCTCTACAAGGTCAAAATGGGAAACTTCCCCATTGTCTCTTTCCTCACAAATCCTGTCTTAAGGGCACATTTAAGATATGAATAGGGTGTGAGCCTGTGACCTGGCCCAGGAACTTGTTGGCTTTTTGCAGTTTGGTAGCGCTGCAGAGGGGACGCAGGTGGCGCTGTGGGTTAAAGCCTCAGCGCCTAGGACTTGCCGATCGAGAGGTCAGCGGTTCGAATCCCTGCGGCGGGGTGCGCTCCCGCTGCTCGGTCCCAGCGCCTGCCAACCTAGCAGTTCGAAAGCACCTCCGGGTGCAAGTAGATAAATAGGGACCGCTTACCAGCGGGAAGGTAAACGGCGTTTCCGTGTGCGGCTCTGGCTCGCCAGAGCAGCGATGTCACGCTGGCCACGTGACCCGGAAGTGTCTCCGGACAGCGCTGGCCCCTGGCCTCTTAAGTGAGATGGGCGCACAACCCCAGAGTCTGTCAAGACTGGCCCGTACGGGCAGGGGTACCTTTACCTTTACCTTTAGCGCTGCAGAGAGCTTGCTGGGGAGACTATGCATTAAAAAGGGACTCAAAAAGTAGTTAAACAAGGTTTTAATTACAAAAACAAAAACTCCATTTACACTAAATACATCAACAAACCAGACCCAACCACCAACCCATCCCCCAGGGTAATGGGAGAGCTAGGTGCTGCTCCTTATATACTACACCCAAATGCTGACACACCGTAATCAAATACAACTCAGCAGCACCTGCTATGTTTCACAGCTGTAAAGCTGGGTCTCATTATCTTGCTCTGGCCCTTGCTCTGGCCCCTTAAAGACATACACAAGTGGAACAATGATGAACCTTTACATTTAAAGAAACCATTCAACATTTCCCCTGCGGTTCATCATTGTGGAACAAAAACATAAAGCATATTTTGTACATGTCTTTCATGTGTAACCTTTGGAAGTGCTTTTGTAAAAATGTCCGCAATTTGATTATCACCTGGAACATATTCAAATACAATCATTTCGTCAGCAATTAGTTTCTTTACAAACTGTAACCGTAATCATAAGACTCCAGTGTGCTGCGTATTTGTTTCTCAACACAGGATAGCGAGTCCACTCTGGGAATCAAGGTAAACTTTTACTGGTAGTGTTACTTGCATTTGTAAGTCTGCAAATACTTGCAGATACCATTCCACATCACGAGTGGCCTGGACGCACGCACATAATTCACTCTCTGTTGTGGAGAGACAAATAATGGTTTGTGTCTGGGACTTCCATTCAAATGGACAACTGTTATAACAAAACACCATACCAGACACACCCCTGCAATTATTTTGTTCCACTGCATGAGATGCATCGCAGAAAATTTCAAAACCTTTGTCAATACATGTTGTAAACTGCAACCTATAATGTTTGGTATGTTTAAGGTACATTACCACTCTCTTAAGAGCAGAGAAACATTGCGTAGTAGGCTTTTCCACAAATTTTGCCAGAAAGTGAAAAGCGTAAGTTATATCTGGTCTTGAGATTCTTTGAATGAAATTTAGCTTGCCTATAGCAGAACGATACAAAGTTTTGTTAGGAAATGGCTTATCTTCACCTGTAAAGGTGAAGCCATACACCATAGGTGTTTCCTTCCCATTTGCATTTTCTAAATGTAGCATTTCAACAAGATCATCAATTTTTGCAGTTTTTATATCTAGGTGATAAACAGAATGTCCACGTTGTGATGCATCTTTTAACAAAAGCTTAACTGTTTCATATTTTACACTTGGTGAATAACACAAATTATAATCTTCGCCTGGAATTTGTTGAAAACCCCTAGCAACTAATCTTGCTTTGTACCTTACAACTTCATTTTTGTCATTCATTTTAACTCTATAAACCCATTTTGAATCAATAAGTCTCATATCTGGAGTTTGTGGTACAAGAGACCAAGTGTTATGCTCTTTTAAAGAAGCTATCTCAGAATTCATAGCTTTATACCAATTTGCAGCTTGGTGCTTAGGTAAAGTCTGAACATTATTGTAGCTTTTTTGCTCAATAAATAAATGACACAGCAATTCTTCAAACAGCTCTTGTTTATTCACAGGCCAGAACAGAACTGAACAGCAAACAGCTCAGCCGGCCTGCTTTTATAGGCAGCCAGCTGTCAACATTGTAGCAACAACAACCCAGGGTTTCCCGCCTAAAGTAATTGACGTGGACCTGAGTGAAAACTATATACATGATACTCCTGGTGGGCAGGGTGAGAACTTCAGTACATAACACTCCTCCCCACCGAGATAAGGCATTAGTTACATACAGCAATACCCTTATTGGTTTCAGTAAGGCACATAAGCATATTATTGAGCCTATTCACCATACAGCTTTACATGTGCAGTTTGTCCAGTGAACATAGTCTTTTAAATACGCTGGGCGCTTGGAAACCCTGCTGGATCGCCGAGGGCCAGTACCAGAGTCCGGGTGGCCTTCCGATTCTGGCTGTGACTGTGGTGCGACCAAATGTGGCATTGAGTTCCCTGGCTCCGCTGCTGTCGAAGGAACCGCTGCGAGCGGACTCGGCGGACGGTCAGACACAGCGGTGGTCTGAGTCTCTGGAGAGCCAAGCAGACCCACTGAAATGGCTCGGCTCCATGCCCTCAGTTTGTGAGGATGATGTAGGTGGAGCCTCACGTTCCATTAACGACTGCTCCAGAGCTGGGGCTACCGCTGGGGGCACAGCGGTAGTGTCCAAATCCCCAACCCTGCACCTTAGCTGGTATATGTGCCACTGCCACAAGTGTCCGTTCTCGAGTGCCACCTGGTACGAACAGGGCCCTGTGACTCCCACTACCATGGCTGGCACCCAAGGAATGTCCCCCACAAAGTTCCGGGCAAAAACCTGATCCCCTGGAATAAAGGACCGTGGCGTGCTAGTACAGCCAAGGGGCTCGGCCACACCAAAGTCTGGGTGCAGCCCGTCAAGCGGAGATCTGAGGCAACAGCCCATAAGCAGTTCGGCCAGGCTCAGCCCTGTAGCTGCATGAGGGGTGATGTGCTGCACAAGCAAGTATTCAGTGACCCGCTCGTGCCAGTCCCTCTGTTCCAGGCACCCCAGTGCCTCTTTTGCTGAGCGCACCATTCTTCCTGCCTGCCCGTTGCTGGCCAGGTGAAATGGTGCCATTAGGGCATGGCAGATGCCCAGCCCCAAGAGGTACCTTTCAAAGGTGCCCGACGTGAACTGAGGTCTGTTGTCCAAGACGATGATATCAGGACACCCATAAGTTGCAAACAGACCCCACAGCACCCGGATGACGCCTTCAGTAGTGGTGGAGGGCATCAGGGCCACCTCCAGCCATTTGGAATAGGCATCCACCACTACCATAAAGGTCCGACCATGAAAGGGGCTGGCAAGATCAATGTGCACCCTCAACCAGGGTGCCTTGGGCATCTCCCAGGTGTTACCCTTAGCTGCTGGCGGTGCAGGTCTCAACTCTTGGCATGCTTGACAGGAGGCAACCCACGAAGTGATGGCATCATTCATGTTAGGCCACCAGACGTAACACCGAGCCAACACCTTCATTTTGACGATTCCTGGGTGGCTGATGTGCAGAGCCCCGAGGACGTGCTGGCGGAGTCTTTGGGGAACCACGACTCGATCTCCCCACAGTAGGCAGCTGCGATGAGCCGAGAGCTCGTGCTGTCTGGTTGTGATGTGGCCCCTCCTGGAACATCGCCGACAGATGGCGTCTCTGAACCGACACTTGGCACAGGAATGGTTGCCTCCACAGCCGGCACATTCTGATTGGCCCATGGACTTCTGTTTGAACTTCCCGTGCTCCCGCTTTGTCTGGTGCACATCATCATCTTCACTGGAGGATGCCTCATCACTGCTGGCCTCTTCATGATGCACTGGGACTGGCTTCCTAGCAAGACGCGGGCTACTGGCCTTGCGGATTTCCTGGGCGGAGAGTTCAGCAGCTTCTGAGGCCATGGCCTCCTCAATGGTTTTCTGCAGCGTGAGGTCTGGCTTGGCAAGGAGACGCCATTGCAGACAGATGTCCCGGACCCCGCAGACGATTTGATCCATCAGGGCATCGTCTAAGTCTCGGAACTCGCAGTGCATTGCAGCCTGTTGGAGGGCAGCAGTGTAGCTGTTAATTGACCCCCCCCCCCTGCCTAGTTCCGGTGGTAGAACACATGGCGGGCAGCAATCTTGGATGGCTTTGGCACGTAGTGGTTGTGGAGCTTCTCTTGAATCATGTCTGACGGCTCTGCCTGGACTGCTAGAGGCGCAACCAATGCTCGGGCCGTCGCAAACACTTCGGGGCCACAAAGGCTGAGGAAGAGGCCCTGCTTCTGCTCTACAGACGCTCTTGTCAGCTCATTTGCTTGGAGGTAGCAGTCGAACTGAGCAAGGTAGGAGTCCCATGACTAAGAGGCTGGGCAAATGGCGGTAGAGGCATGAGTGAAGCCATGGTTCCGATGCCAACATGGAGGGCGATGGACAGAACACAGTGCTCTAGCCAGAACGGTCAGCTCTGAATTGGTTATGCTCTGAGATTTCGCTCAGTGTTTCAGCTCCGTGATTTAGCTCAGCTCAGAGGGTGGCCGCGTCTGGCTGTGCTCTGATGTGCATCCAGCCTACCTTCGTTGCCAGTGTTAAATAGTGGGTGAACATATCAGACAACACAGCGATTCTTCAAACAGCTCTTGCTTATTCACAGGCCAGAACAGAACTGAACAGCAAACAGCTCAGCCGGCCTGCTTTTATAGACAGCCGGCTGTCAACATTGTAGCAACAACAAACCAGGGTTTCCCGCCTAAAGCAACTGACGTGGACCTGAGTGAAAACTATATACACAATACTCCTGGTGGCTAGGGTAAAAACATTAAACGCCTCCCTATTACAGGGCTGCCTTCAGAGGTTTTATAGTCGCTCATCTCTTTGTCACCTGTAGGGAGAGCATTCCACAAGGAGGCTGACACCACCGAGAAGGCCCCCTGCCTGGTTCCCTGCAACCTTACTTCTCTCAGTGAGGGAACCACCAGAAGACCCTCGGAGGAGGACTTCAGTGATGGATGAATGAATGGAGGTGAAAACACACCTTCAGGTATACTGGGCTGAGGCTGTTTAGGGCCTTTAAGGTCAGCACCAACACGGAATGGTGCTCAGAAACATACTGGAAGCCAATCAATCAGTTAATTGGGAAAGAGCATGCATAGGGAATATCAGGCTCGCAGGTTGTGAGTCCGTGGCCTCCTCACAATGAGAAGGACTGAAGCCTTCCCCTCTCCCACTGCAGTTTCATGGCTGGCTGGAGGAGACACCCTCCCAGTCAACTGATGGACAGGCCACCCCCAACCTGGGGGTCTCAGGTTTTGGGGGCTCTTAATCTCAGCTCCCATCGGCCCCAGCCACTATGACTAACAGTGAACGCACACACACATGCCATGCTGGGATTAGAGGTGTAAGAAGGGGGAGCAGGGGGGCAAAGTGCCCCGCGTGTCATCACTGAGGGGGGTGACATTCAGTGCACTGCCTGCCCGTGACTCCCAAGCCTACCCCGAGCCGTCAAATGTGGGGGGGGGGGGTTGACAAAAAAAAAAATCCACATTGGGTACCACCTGACCTTGCTATGCCTCTGCCCCCTATACTTCCTGTTTGGACTGGTCAATAAATCATAAAGGGGACATGCAGCAACCTAGGAATATAAGTCCCTTAATAAATTTGGCCCTAAATTGGCCTTGGCAGAGGACATAAACAAGGCCAATTTGAGAAATAAATCGGGGCAAACCGATGAGCTTATACAGAGGCGTTCTTCTGAGCTCAGTAAAAGCCAGCCCAGACAACAAGGCATTTCTAAATGCACACAAACAGAGGAGAGAGGCACTGACCTCCAGGATCAGCTTCATATGGTTTGCTTAGAATTAATCCTCATCAAAAACTTTCTTACAGTAAGCAATGGGCTGCTTACAACATTGGTGGAAAATTTTACAACTCAAGAGAGAGCTTTAGAGCCAAAAGATACTGAAATGACATCTAGACAAAGCCAGCTGGTAATCACTGTCCTCCCCCCAACCTTGAGGCCGATGGATTCCTCCTCACCCGTTGCTCAAAAGATCAGAAATCAAACTTTGCAGGCCTCTGCTTGGCATTTAGGCGAAACATTTTAAATAGTGCCCTTGAAAGCGACTACCCAGCTCAATTCACCTACCTATCTGGCTCCAGAATGAGCGCTATAGACTATATAACTGTTTCTAGGGATCTCCTTCCTTATGCTAAGACCCTAGAAGTTACGCCTAAATTTGACAGTGATCACTTCCCAATTCTCCTTCAGCCAAAATCCTTCATTCAAGAGATACGTACTGAGGACTGTTACCAACCTTTCCTAATGCCAGCAGGAAGAACGTACTGCTGAGCCAAATGATCTAAACCAAATGATAAGTGAACTACTGGCCTCAAATTGCTTACAGTGCCTTTGGTCTGCTCTAATAAACCACAGAGCCTAGGACTTGCCAATCAGAAGGTTGGCGGTTCCAATCCCCGCGACGGGGTGAGCTCCCGTTGCTCGGTCCCAGCTCCTGCCAACCTAGCAGTTCGAATCTCCCTTCTAATTTTAAAAGTGGCATGTACCATTCTTCCCCTTTCCCCCATATTTTATCCTCAACAAACCTGTGAGGTAGGATAGGCTGAGAGATAGTGACTGGTCCATGGTAGTAACAGTAATCATCAACATCATAATCAATTTGTACTCTTAATTTTTCCCTGACAGGGACTCAGGACAGCTTACAGATAAAAATAAGAACAGCTAAAAACATAGAAAAAACAGTAATTAAAAACAAATAAACATTGATACAATTAAAACTATATACTGTATATACATATAGAATTTTATTTAAACCATACAAACTATTAAAAAACAGCACAGCACTGACCCTTTCATTAATAGCAATCAGTTCCCAAAAGCCTGTGGGAACAAGAACGTCGACGGCCAGTGGAAAGACAAGGAGGGAGCCAGTCTAGCTTCTCCAGGGAGGGAGTTTCATTTTTTTTTTTTTTTATAAGGATATTTATTAGGGTTTTTTATAAAAAATACAAAAATAATAAACAACATTCCTTTTGTCTTAACAAATTTTCAAACCTTTTTGGACTTCCTCACGTTTCCCGTTCACACTTACATTGTAAATACATTTTTCCAAGCAAATTATCATGTAATTTATAGTCGCTCTTTTAAATGATAAATAACAATTCTTCAGCAATTTTTGTTTTCTAAAATCTCACTTATCTTCCAATTCAAATCCAAATTAGTGATGGCCAATTTTTTGTAATCAAGCACCCTTCTTAACATTCCACCAAATTACAATATTTTTGTAAATAAATCTTAAATTTCCTCCAGTCTTCTTCAATCTTTTCTTCTCCCAAGTCTCGGATTCTGCCGGTCATTTCCGCCAATTGCATATAGTCCATCAGCTGCATCTGCCATTCTTCCAGTGTGGGTAAATCTTGAGTTTTCCAGTTCTTAGCGATAAGTATCCTTGCTGCCGTTGTAGCATACATAAAGAATGTTCGGTCCTTCTTTAACACCTTCTGGCCGACTATACCCAGGAGGAAGGCCTCTGGTTTCTTAGTGAAAGTATACTTAAATACTTTTTTCAGCTCGTTATATATCATTTCCCAGAAGGCCTTCACTTTCGGGCAAGTCCACCAGAGGTGAAAGAATGTTCCTTCATTTTCCTTACATTTCCAACATTTATTTTCGGACAAGTGGTATATTTTAGCAAGTTTAACAGGGGTCATGTACCATCTATATATCATTTTCATTACATTTTCCTTCAGAGCATTACATGCAGTGAAGTTCAGCCCAGTGGTCCACAACCTTTCCCAATCTTCAAACATAATATTATACCCAATGTCCTGTGCCCATCTTATCATAGCAGATTTAACCATTTCATCTTGTGTGTTCCATTTCAACAGCAAGTTATACATTCTTGATAATATCTTACTCTTTGGTTCTAACAGTTCTGTCTCTAACTTCGATTTTTCCACCTGGAATCCTAACTTTTTATCATTTTTAAAAACTTCTTTAATCTGAGCATAATGTAACCAGTCTAGCACTTTACCCTTCATTTTCTCCAAACTCTGCAATTTCCAATTGTCACCATCTTTTTCTAATATTTCCCAATACTTTGGCCAATTGGCCTCCATATTGGGTCTCTTCCGGGCCTTAGCCTCCAGAGGTGAAAGCCACCTTGGGGTTTTGTTTTCCAACAAGTCTTTGTATTTTGTCCAGACATTAAATACAGCTTTCCTGACAATATGGTTCTTAAAGGCCTTATTGGTCTTGACTTTATCATACCATAGATATGCATGCCAACCAAATGCATTGTTAAAACCTTCCAGATCCAACACATCCGTGTCTTCAAGAAGTAGCCAGTCCTTGAGCCAGCAGAAGGCTGCTGCTTCATAGTACAGCTTTAAGTCCGGCAGGGCAAAGCCACCTCTTTCTTTCGCATCAGTTAGTATCTTAAACTTAATTCTAGGCTTTTTGCCCTGCCAGACAAATTTAGAAATATCTCTCTGCCACTTCCTGAAGCACTCCGTCTTATCCACAATTTGTAATGTTTGAAACAAAAACAACATCTTTGGCAATACATTCATCTTAATAGCGGCAATTCGGCCTAGCAAAGAAAGTTTCAATTTTGTCCAACAGTCCAAGTCTCTCTTAATTTCAGACCAGCATTTTTCATAATTATCCTTAAATAGACTCAGATTTTTTGCTGTTATATTTACCCCTAGGTACTTAACTTTTTTCACCAATGTTAGTTCTGTTTCTTTCTGAAACCGTTCTGACTCTATGTCTGTCAAGTTTTTCCCTAATACTTTAGTTTTCTGTTTATTTAATTTAAATCCCGCCACCCGACCAAAGTCTTGAATCAATTCCAAAACTCTTTTTGTACTAGATTCTGGCTCCTGCAGGGTCAAAACTAGGTCATCTGCAAAAGCTTTAAGTTTATATTGTTTCGCTCCGACCTGAATCCCTTGCACCAACCGGTCCCCTCTGATAAGATTCAGGAGCACCTCCAGGACTGTAATAAACAACAGCGGGGAAATTGGGCAGCCTTGTCGTGTTCCTTTTTCAATTTTAAACCCTTCCGTAACCACATTGTTGACTATCAGTTTTGCCTTTTGTTCTGAATATATCGCATCAATCCCGTTTTCAAAACCCCTCCCCACTCCCATTTCTTTTAAATTTCCCTTCATAAACTTCCAAGAGATATTGTCGAAGGCCTTCTCCGCATCTATAAAAACTAACACTGCTTTGGTATTAATTTCTGTTTGCAACAGCTCCAAAATGTCAATAATATTCCTTGTATTGGCAAACATGTGTCTGCCTGGGAGAAAGCCTGCTTGGTCCTTGTGTATTACTTCACTTAAAACTCTTTTAAGTCTGTTTGCCAAAACTTCAGCAAATATTTTGTAATCCACATTTAGAAGGGAGATGGGACGGTAGTTCTTAAGCTGTGTCTTTTCAGTTTCTGATTTTGGTATCAATGTGATAAAGGCTTCTTTCCACGATTCCGGCGCCTTCTTCCCCTCCATAATCTCATTGCTGACCTCCATCAGTGGTTGTATCAGATAGTCATTTAATGTCTTATAATACTTGGAGGTCAAACCATCTGGCCCTGGAGATTTGCCCAGTTTCATGTTCTGAATGGCAAGTTCGATCTCTTGTCGAGTTATTTTGCTATTCAAGAGTGTTCTATTTTCCTGTGACAGTCTTTTGAGCCCATTTTTTTCCAAGAATTGTTTAATTTCCATCTCATTTTGCGGCCCTTGAGTGTATAGTTTTTTGAAATATTTCTGGAAACACTTTCTAATTTCCACGGGGTTCTGGATATTTCTTCCATCAATTTCCAAATTTGTTACTGTATTCAACTTTTGCCTCTTTTTCAACTGCCAAGCCAGCAGTTTCCCACATTTGTTTGCCGATTCAAACGTTTTTTGTCTCATCAACTTAATCTTCCATTCAATTTCCTGATTTATCAATTTAGAATATTGTGCCTGGTGGAGTTTAATTTCTCTCAAGATCGGCTGCGATTTTGGATTTGCTCTTAACTTCTTCTCTAGTTCTTTAATTTTCTCCAAAATCCTGTCTTTCTTTTCATTCTGTGTCCTTTTCTTTATAGAATTCTGTTGTATCAAGAACCCTCTCATGACCGCTTTACTTGCATCCCAGATTGTTCTTTTTTCCACCGTCGTATTCAAATTTATTTCAAAGTAGTCCTTTATAACTTTTTGGGCCTTCTTAATGATCTCTTGATCTCTGAACAAATTGTCATTCATCTTCCATCTAAAGGAACCGGTTGGTACTAGTATCATGTCCATTTTCAAAGCATTATGGTCGGAGCAGGTCTTTGGGCAGATTTCCACTTTTCTCACCTTAGGTGCCAGACCTCTAGAAATCCATATTTGGTCGATTCTTGTCCATGTCAGCTGGGCTTCAGAAAAGAATGTTCCTTCTTTTCCCAAGGGGTTCTTTGTTCTCCATATATCAATCCAGTCCATATTATCTGTCATTTCAAAAAAGGTCTTTGGTAGTCTGCCATCTTTGGTAACATTTTGTCTTTGTGACTTATCCATATTGGTCGATACGATCCCATTCATATCTCCCATCATAATGATGTTAT